>NC_046287.1:24109375-24758750 GCF_004115265.2 Rhinolophus ferrumequinum
CCTTGAAGTTATCCTGAAAATTACGTTTTAATGAAGATCTGAGTTTGACTTGACTCATCGATGATTATACTTTAATTTCTCTTTACGAGTCCATTTTCTGCATGGATTTGATTTTTAAATTAGTCAATTTTTACAATAGCAAACTGTAAGAAATTATGACAATTTTTTAAGCATGTTGATCTCTGAAAAATCTAGAAACATATGTAATGAAGTGTCAATATGAAATAATGTGGAAGAAAATTTAATGAGGCCATTCAAAAGTGAACATGGGAAAATGTGGTAATAAACCCCTATGATATTCACAGCTTTAAAGAAAGATAACTAAGTGACACTATTTACTTTAAAATGTTTAATATAATAGTGATTGAAAAATTAAATATCAATACAAAAGGTTAATGTCAATATTGCATACCAAAATATTTTGAAGAAAAATAGACAAGTAAGATACTTGTGTTATCTGTCACAAAATTCAACAAACTAGAACACCTCCAACTAAAAACAATAAAAGACATTAAGAGATGTGAAGCCGAAATTTAAACTTGTAATCACTGTAAAAACCTACATTATTTCTAGAGAAGGATGATTTGCTGAATAAAAGATTTACTGGCAAGAAGTAGCCTCATGCACACTTAAAGATGTTTTAGCGTGATAAAGTTCTTTCATTCTCACAGAGAGTAAGGAAATTCTCAGATTTGACACAGCAGGTTTAGAGTGTGCTGCTCCCCAGGTGAAGTTTCTTGTCTCGGAATCAGTTTCTTCTTTCATACCATATTTCTTAAGTGCCATTATAAGTATTTGGGAAAGCTTTGTTTTTACTTATATGAATATCGGAAATTGTTGTGTATAAATGGCATAAAGATAATTGCTTCAATCCTTGAGAAACAGATCAGACTCTTTCTCACTAACAAAATTTGGTAATGTATTAGAAGTAATAATATAGTTCTACGCTTAGTAGAAATAATCATGTGAAGTGTTTTTGAATGACTGAATGAGAAAACGTAAAAATTATAGAGTTGTAAAATTTAATACTAAAATGTAGAAGCATCAAAATGAAGCCACATATTTAAAAGATTTATGTTACTTTAAAAAATTGGATCACTAGAAATCAGAAGTATTTTTGGGTATTTGCCATTTCACCCTGAAAATGCTACACTCTATCCTGCTTAATGAAACAGAATGGGTCAATGGGACACCTTGTTTTTATAATGACTTAAGACAAAATTTTGATTAGTTTCTTAGTGCCTGTAATATACTGAGAGTTTGACGACAGCCTCAAAGAGTTCTGTGCACTCATCAAAACATGAGTTTACTAAACTGGAAACATCTATTTTTGTCTCCAGCTACTGCCTTACCACTTTCCTACTCCTACTCCCAAAAGAGTAGTGAAAAAATGCATTACATGAAATTAATGCTCAAATCAGACATTTTATATTAGTTACGATTTTCACTCCCAACTGTCCGTGCATTTACCTTGTTTGTTCCTCTCTAGATTTACGTATTGTTTTCAAACCCCAACACTTAGCAATTTATGTTAGTCACATACTTTCTTCTAAAAGCACCCACTCTTGTACATTCGCTTTCTCAGGCTATCAACACCAATTTCCGAAGATAGCTAAGACAGGTGAAGATATAAATAGAAGAAGAGACATACATATAAATATGATAATACCAACTAAAGACAGCACTCTAAAAGAAGTTTAAGAGCTGAAAAACATAGAAATCAGGACATACCTCAAAAACATTTCTCTTAATAACAATGTTCATTAGAAATTGCACAGAAATACTTCATAATCTAATGCATTGTCAGATAAGATTTTTAAATTCCCAACATGAAACAAAAATAGCAAATGTCATAGAGCAAAAAATATTTACTATCATTACAACTTTTCCAATAACAGGCTAATAAGAAAATGTAAGTTATGGTGTAGACAAAACAATGAAATCATTTTGTTATGCCATGTTTATTTGCCTTCAAATCAGAAAATAAAAAGGTAATTAAAGAATAATGAAATCTGAAGTAAAGTGTAATTTTTACATTTTCTTTTAATTTGAAATAATTTCTCTATACTGCATTCAATTTATGTGGAAAAGTCACTATATGTATAAAATTTATTTTTACATTCAATATTATTTTATATTAATATCAGTTGTACAGCATAGTGGTGAGACATTTATATAATTTACAAAGTTATCCCCCTGACTAGTCTGGTACCCACTTGGCACTGTGCATAGTTATCATATATATATTTTATACACAAATTTATTTGCCTGTTACCCCAAGGTTATCATTCTTTAACCATTTAAAAATTAAGATTTTTATATGTTTCTTAAACTTATTTGATCTGTTTTAGTCAAAAACACTAAGAATTGTTCCATTGGCCAATCACTCTAACCTAACTCTATATATTACAGCTTGGAGTAACCAATCAAAATGCAAAATGTTAGCAAGGTCATAGTAGTATAACAAAACATACTACTATATTTCACAGATTACAAAAGACATTAAAATTCTGATACCCCATTCATAAGGAAAAGATTGTAATGAGAATAGAAAATGGCACAACATTAATTCATTGTGTGACAAAGAATATAATGAGAATGGGAAATAGTACAAACATAACTCATTCTTGTTACAGTTTTAAGATTGTAATGTCATGGTTCATATCACATACTTAGCAAGAAGGTGGTAGTCAACGTGTTGCAATATTCAATGGCTATTCTGAATTTAGTAAGAGCATTATTTTAACTATATATATGCATATATACACACAATATTTATTTTTTTATTTTCAAGAATGCATATGTTTAAATATTAAACAATGCTGCTAAAAAGTTTTATTTGAAAAGAAAGAATGAGTATGATTAAAATATGAAGAATATGGTCATAAATTCACTAGACAAGTGAAAATATAAAACTAAAATATGCTATTGGATACATTCAAGTTAATATTTTAAAATGGTATAAAATATATTGGTAAGCAATTTCTTTAAATCCTTTTATAAAGCAATGCATGATTTTATAAAATATTCAACTATTACATTACAAACTCAAGAATGTCTGTAGAGTAGTTGTGCATTTTCTCCCGATAATCAATCTGCTCTTCGACTTCTCTGAGGAGAACAAATGTACTCTGTGTAAGAACGGGAGGCAATATTCTAGTAACTGTGGAACACTGGGAAAGTAAAGCTGGTATTTTGCAATAAAAATATAATCTTTAAAAGCAACATAATAAAAAAAATCTAAGGAGCATTTGTGGCCAAGACGATATTTAAAAACAAAAGTTGCTGTAAAGTACTGTAATTATAAAGATAAAATATGACAACTCTATTTCATCACCTCTAAGTTATCCACCCTAGTTGGAAAGCACATTGTAGATCATCACAAACATTTCATGTGTGTGTACATGTGTCTGTGTCTGCGTGTCTGTGTGTGTACTTAAAAATGCATTCCTATTTCCCTCCTAGTTGATTCTACTGTTTAATTACATAAGCAGTGGTTAATATTAAGATTGAATTTAAAGTTATTTGCACTTCTTAAATAAATATCCAATAACATGCTGGGATGTACGGTCAAATTTAATTAACCCAGGATTTAAAAATTGACATGAATTATCCCCCAAATAGATAACCCACACATTTTTAATTGAGTAGTTGGCATGGGAATATTCCACTTTTAAACATCTTTAGTTTATGGAGAAAGTTGAATGTAAAAAGGATTTTTGTAAAATGAATAATTACCTCTATTAAAAATGTGTTCAATGGGTAAAAGTGCTAGTTCCATTATTACATCAAAATTCACACCCAAGAACATGCTTAAAACAAGATTTACTATTTTTACAAAATATATTTAAATAATGTTTCTTTAAAATAGTTCATGAAATCTAAAGTTCTGGTAACTTTCAAGATTTCACTGATTATATGGTATGTTGACAATATTTAAAATAATCTCTTTAATCTATAAATTAGTTTTCTGTATGATATCTAAAAATGACTTAGAAATATAGACAGAGATAGTTTTATTGGCTGGAAGTAAGGATATTACTCATTAATTAGATAGGTTGCAAAACTGTGATTTGGTAAAACTATCTAATACTGGTCTAAGGGGAATAGTATCTTAATAGATTTTTAAGGAGACTTTAGAACTTAAAGAATATATTCTCTAAAACTAATTGTATATCCAATAGATGGTCAGGATCTCATTCTTAACAACTCACTCTATGGCACAGAAAACTCATATATATATTAATTGCCCTGTAGTAATTGTGGTTTTAGAGAAAGTGAAAGAAACCTGCATAACTCTATATTAGGGGGTATTTTCATAATGATTTCAAAGTCCAAAGATTTTTCAAAAAGTGAGATGATCCCAATATTTAACATATCCGTTGGAAAAGAAATTATTTTGAAAATAAGTTATTCATTTCAAATAAATTTTAAAGAAAAAAGAATATATTAATGTTAATTGTGATGAATTTAAACAATTATGACGAGATCAGGAAAATCAAAGGACCATTTTGACGTGTAATTACAATGCTTAAAAACAAATACTTTTTGTTGTTATTGTTTAATACATGTGAATGTTTTGAATTTGCTGTAGACAACTAGACAAGTGTTCCGTATTGTATTGTATTATGGACCTGAGTATTTATTCTAATTTATTCTAATTTTCCTCATTTTTCCAAATAAACATTTCAAAATAAGTTAATTTAATGCAGAAAACAATGTGATGCTTTCTTAATCATGGATACTGTACTGTAGTTTATGTACATAGGCAGCTTTATGTACCTAACGTGACTTTGGCTCTTTAACTTTTAATGTACCAATTAAGATGTTCAAACCTCAGATTTAAATAGCTGTCTATGACTGCTGACGGTTGATTTATTTCCTGATAATCATTGGAGCTGCTAAGTGAAAAACCAGAGGAAGCATCTCTTTGAGAACACTGTTCTTCTGCATAACATTTGCTGAATTCAGACTCTGATTGTGACAGGGACAAAGGCTAGCGTGACATTTAAAAAATCTGAACATATTGCTGCCTTTCCCGGTGAATTGTTTTTTTCATCAGGTAACAAACATTTCTGATGATTGTTCATATAACCATGGCATGTGGTATAGAATTCAGTACTAAACTTGTGGAAATAAGATTGGAGAAATATTACACATTTTGTAAATTTCGGATGGGGTGAAGGTGGGAGTGTTGGTATACCAGCATTTTACGAGGATGCAAAATGTATTCAAAAAGTGAGATGATTCCAATATTGAACACATCCCTTGGAAAATAAATTATTTTTAAAATAAGTTATTCATTTCAGATTAATTTTGGTGGTGAGCAAAATAATGGTCCTCCAATGATGTCCACATGCTGATCCCCAGAACCTATGAATATGGTACCTTACGTGGCAAAAGAGACTTTGCAGATGTGATTAAGATAAAGTTCTTGAGATGGGGAGATTCTCCTGGATGGTCCAGGTGGAGACAGAAGAATAAGAAAAAGATTTGAAGGTGCTCTTGGCTTTAAAAATAGAAGGGAACCAGGAGCCAAGGAATACGGGACGCCTCTAGAAGCTGGGGAGGAAAAAAAAAAGGAAAAGAAGAGTCTTCTCTAGAGCCTCCAGAAGGAACACAGCCTTACTGATACATGATTTTAATCAAGTGAGTCCTATTTTGGATTTCTTCCCTAATTTTAACATAAATTTGTGTTACTTTAAGCCGCTAACTTGTGGTTATTTCTTACAGCAGGAAGGGAACTAATACTACCCCAAATACTTTTAAAGATGACTGATGTCTTTTAAGGATCAGTTTCAGTATACATCTTTTTAAAAAACATGCAAACAGATAAAATCAGTTTTTCACTACAATGGGACAATAGTGTTATTAAAACTTACCACTCTAAAAGGTATTTTGCAGTTTAGAATTGAAAAATTCTTTCTTCTTATAGTTCAAAAAAATGACTTCAAATTAGGTGTATATTTAAATGTCTTTCTTCTAAAATCCAAATTACAGTTTTGAAATTCCTTCTATTTCTTCTTCTGCATAGTTAATGAAAGATAACATAATAACAGAATAAACCGACTAGAGAAACAAGAGTATTATTTTTAATTCCTCTGTAGCTGGCAGGACTGAGAAGTCTTACTATCTTATTTATTCGTTGGCTGCAATAATCCTTGGTGAATACTTCTCATCACCTGATTGTACCCTTGGTAAATTTCCTTATTTTGCAGTCTGTATAGAGGAAAGATACCCATCATCATAAATCTTAAATATCTTTGCAAGTACAAGTGAAAATACAAGCTCATATATGTTAACAGCTGTACAACTGCCTCTTGGGATAAATGTATTATAGATGTAGAACAGTCATAATAGCACTCACAATCTCATTTTTCCCATTTCATGGGTTTTATACCTGTGCCATCTGGGCAATACACCTGGATGACTACAGGATACTTACAAGAACTGGCTTTCTAAATGGCCTTTCCTGGCCTCTGGTTTTTGTGGAATCCTTTTAATTTTTTGATTCACACTAGACCTAAGTGCCTGATCTATATTGTGATGTGTATAAATATTAATATTAAAAGGAAGCATATTTTGTTGTAATTCAAACAAACACAGGATTTCATTTTATGAGTAACAAATAAATGATTTCGTTCATTCTCTTCATTAGCAAGGAGACTTGGGCCAAGTCATTTAACTAATTGGTACTCATATCCTCTTCTTTCTGAAAACCGGAGAAACAGTTGAGGTTATTGTTAGGATTAGATGAGATAAATGTGCTTGAAAGACATTTTTTGAAGTAATATTTACATAATTTGTGTATTATTTTCTTGGTGATATTTCTGCAAATTAAATAAAATGTAATTGAGAAGAAAAAATACTTTTATTTACTTTGCTCCTTTCCAATTTTCCTTATAAGGTTGTATTTTATTTATTTTTTTCTTACCCTACAACTGCATCACTACTATGTCACTTTTGTACATACTTAGGGTAGAAAAATTAAGAGTAGTTAAAATACAGGCTGATACGACCCAAGTCAACATAAATCCACCATAAAATAGTTCTTTGTCGTCTGTTCTTGTTATCTCCTTTGAAAGAGGCAGCGTTGTGACCTTCTAAGGTAATCTTGGCTCAAGATATGCCTCGTGCATCCAAGCATGATTGTTATCACGCATCATCATTTCGTTGACACTATTTCTGGTAATAACAAGTCATTAATTTTAACAAAACTGATCTATAGTGTTCTTCCCCTCTTTTATTTGGGTATTTCTACTCTTTTGCAAAGGCTTTACATCTTCTGATGCCGATGTCCTCCAACTGTCCTTAAATCCCAGGGCCACACTCAACTGTTCACCCAAGCAGTCTTCCTGGAAGCCTTCTGTTTTCATTCATTTCCTCCAGAATAGCTGCATTAACAAATCCTGTTGGAGAAGAGCGGTTCTTCAAGATGCTAACTGATTAACATGAAACATGCCTCATGAGTTATGTTCAATCTCATTTTAAGTGTTAGACCTGGCATGACATATGACCTAGATTTTCCCTACCAGACATGATTTAAATAAAAATAAATGTCCTTTAATTTCTAGAAACAAGAAACATTAAAAAATGTAATGCTGTTCTTTTAACAAATTATGGTTATATGAAATAAATATTGTGTGGTGAGGAGATGGGCAAATGAAAAACTGACTTACCGTCACTGTTTTATTGAAGTATATGTATATATTTTTTTAATCCAGCTTTCAGAAAAAAGTATTCACAGAAACATCATTATACAGTATTTAAAATATTTTTCTTCAGGATATGATGCTTACATGAGAATTAGTCCTGACTCTATGGTTTTATCACTGTGCTTCACTAGTTAAATGTAAAATTTCTGATCATCGTCTCAGCCATTTGGTGGCCATAATGCTGCAAAAACCCAGACAACTTTTCGCCCCATTATGTGCAGTTAAGTTCTCCTTTGCAAGTGTTATTTATAAGAAAGGCAGCAGAACTGGGAAACAAACCAAAGAAAATAATGTTAGCATAAATGCTTTGAAGGGGACATGTGTCGTTAATGGCTTTTCAGAAACCATAGGGAGTGAGGGAGTAACACTTCCACTCCATTGAGCTGGCTTAATTTTTTTAAGCCATGTGAACTATTTGAAGAGCTTTATAGAATCTCACTTCTGAATCAGGACTTTGTTGCTTTAAAAGTGGCTGTTACTATTCCAATAGCATGAATGGCAATAAGAAAATAGAAAAAAAAAATTCAAGATGTAACTTCTGGAAATGCATCTGCCATTTTCATGGTGGTCAGGCACACATCCAGGGTAGCGAGCATTCTTCCATGGTGATAAATATAACAGACAACTTTGAGAAAAACTATGCATGTAGATGAGGATCACACTAGGACAAAGTCATAATTTTACATATAGCTTAGGAAGAAGGTAGTAGTTCAAACTTCCCTCGACACCTCTTCTAAATGGATACACACCATCCAAATCAGTCATACAAATCATGGTGGGGTACTTTTATTCAATTTTTAATGTTATTAGAGTTAAGAGACAGTTCAAATCTTTTGTGTGGTGATTATACTTTATATACATTACATGACATTTCCCTATTTATCTCAGAATGTTTGCGTGCATATTACAAAATATTTGTAAGAAAGTTATATGTGTTGAAAGGAGCGAGTCAGGAGACTTGGGTCCTAACGGTTTGCTGAATAAATGCTCCTGACGTGAACTAATGGTGTTACTCTGAGTAAGCCATTTAATTCTCCTCTTCTGAATATTTTCATCTGTGAAAGAATTTTTAAAATTTTTAAATATTTTTAAATTCAGTCACCTACAACCTCTCTTTCACCTCCAGAATTCTATGGCTTTTATAATAAAGGTACTCTTTCAAGTTAGTATAGAAGTTGAATTCAGAGGTTCAGAGAAAAAAAAAGTGTGAAGCCCCTCAGTTAGAACAAACAGGCTAAAAATACTTACCTGGGTTATTCTTAGTCCTCTTCTGGTTCCCTGGCCCTAGGAATCTGTACTAACGCCTCACCTGACTCCTAGCTTTGCCATCATTGTCTGTGCTATACACAATTGTCAAGTATTTTTAAATAACAAATATTCTTGTTACTATCATTTTTTTTTCCTGTGGCTTCCCAGCAAGGACTTTGAGATATACATTATTTCAGCAAAAATTCTGACGTATTTCTAACACAGAATGTTAACTTTAAGAATTCTGTGCTGCTAGCCAGTATTTTATTTTCCACAAAGAAAACAAGTTTACTTAAGAAAAGGTAAAGAAAAAGGGAGAATTATGGAAAATCTAGCTTATTTTGTTTATAAGTAACCATCCTCTTCTCACATTTGTATGTCCTCAAAGTTTATAGATTCTCAATTCATTTGAAAACAAATAATTGAGCTGAAAGCAGTTTAACTTTCATAAGCCCAGATACACTGTGTATTAAAGGGTTTCATACTAAGGAAGATCTTTAGCCAAACGGTACAGATTTTTATCTCATCAGTTCCTGAAGAAATGCTTGTAACTTTGAAGTGGGCAATTCTTTGAATAATCTGATCACTAACTAGCAGGGCTTTACTGAATATCCATTTTGACTTCCTGGTCATTAATTCTCAGCATTCTGTTCTCAGATATGAAGTTAAATCTGGTAATGGTTATTTAAAAGGAAAAAAAAAAAGATGGTCTATCTGAAGTTCAAGTGAATATGGACTTTTATGCTTTTATGGGGTGTCTGGAATTTCCTTCCTCTGCTATACAATGACAATAATGGAAGATAACTAAAGAAATTAGAAGAGTATTTATCCTCTCTGTGTTGTGAAAGCTCAGTTTTTCTAATATGAAAAATGCTTTGATAGTTGGGTGAAACATTGAGAGTATTTATTTTATGCTTTTAATTGAGTTTCTCAGGTCATGCCTACTGAATTTTGGATCTTCCCCCAGCCATTCATCTTTTGATCTTATGGCTTATATTGTTTCCAGAAACTTTCAATAAAATCAACACTGAACTGTTCACTTGGATAAGCTCATGTGTTTTTTTTTTCTTTTAATATAACAAAGGAATTTTCCCCAAATCAAATAGTTAAAATTTGTTGTGAACAATCAAAAAGTGAATTTGGTTTCAAAGCTCACATGTATATATTAGTGATGAACAAAAATTAAACATACAATAGATTCATTTAATATAGGAGTAAATATTCTTGGTTTTAAATTCTATATAAATAGGAGCTTCAGAGATGATATTCTATTTTAAAGCAGATACTATATGACAGTTATTTTTAAGTGGGAAGAGATGATTAAAAGTTCATCCTTCCCAGAGAAGTAAATCAAAGGAGAAAGGAATTTTTCAGATTTCATGCACTCTCCCTTTTCCTGCCTAACATGTTAACACATCTCTTCTTGTGCACATCCCCACCATCCACCTCAGAATAGTACCATTCTCACTAAGGAGAGTCTGCACTCAAGTGTGATGATGGAGCAGGAAAGTTGAGAACCACTTGCACACTTCAATGCCTGTGAGAACTAGACACAATCTCAATGCAGGATTCGGGGGTGGGAAAGAAAATGTTTTTCTTGAAATTTGATTTTGTTTTTCCAATTTTGAGAGACCCATGAGTACAAAAATATTTCCATTTCCTCTTAACTCTACCATTGGAACCACAATAGTGAAGGAGGGAGGAAAACTGAGAATTGCCACTTCGTTTCAGCCTTGTGGACTCTTAGGGTCCAAGGTGAACTGGAGGACAATGCCCTGTCTAAGGCGGGGCAGCTGCTACTCATTTCCTCCTAATGATTACCATGAGGAAGCATGGGGTCAGGATTGCCAGATTTAGTTTTTTTCAAAAGATGCTATTTATATGAAATCTCATACATTTTTAATGTTGACTACTAATTTAAAAAATCTTTTAGTAGTGTGAGCCAGACAAAGCTCAATTGCAGGTTACCCGCTGGGAAGTTCTGATCTGTAATCTTATTTTTGTTTTATTTTATCGTGTTAGCTTAAGTACAATTACATATAGGTTATAAATTCTCAAAGTCAGGGATCAAAGACCAAGGCACTATGATATACAAGAAGAATAAAATCAGAGTTAAAAAGAAAGAGTTCTGGGTTCTGGGTTATCTTAGACAAGTCACAATCTTCTGTGTTTCTGTTTCTCTTCCATAAATAAAAGAATTAGATTAAATGATCTCTAAATTGCATTTCACACTCTAATTTCTATAATTTTAACATCCTTGAGGAGTTCTCCACAATAGATTGGAAATGCATGAGTGTCTAGGTGAGTGTAAGTACTTGCTTTCATTGTAGGTCAGGATTTATAAGCATCTATGTAATTAAAGATGTAATTAATAGCAGCTATTGGTCCAATCTGCTCTACTATTTTTCTTTTGTAGTAGCCAGTGTGCTATGGCGTTTAGGTCTACACTCTCAATTACTATGCCCTATTGCATTGCTTGCTCACACATCTGTGGAAATAAAATGGAACTACTTATCTATAGAATACACCACTCCAGAAAACAAACCAGAAATTATTTCAGAAAGTTATTATTTTTTTACTTAATCCTAAATCTACATGAAATAGCAACATTTTGAAAAGTCATTTTGTGCCTCAGTGTTTTAATTTACTGCTGTGTGCTGTAAATTAATTGCTGTATGCTGTTTCAGAACAGCTATGCAGCAGTTCCATGGAAACCACATTTCCAGCTAACATGGCTATGTCCATGTACTATTTCAGTGAAGATTCTTAGCAGAAAAGTAGAATTATTAAAACTCCAGAGAGCCATAAGAAATTAGAACTGATTACAGTTGTTTTATTAAAAAATAAATACGCACAATTGGTTACAGGTGTATTTAGGTATCACTGTTGTGTCTAATCCAATGGCTCGCAAAGCTAAGTGTACCTGTGAATCACCAGAGTCATGTTAAAAATATAAATTCTTGGGCCTCAGAATCCCTAGAGATTCTGGTTTCTGGTCCAAGCTAGGGGAAACACTTTTCTAATATAATACCATTATTTACAGGTGAGAATTGGTTACGCAGACGCGTACAATGATTTGAGGATGGGAATTGATCTTTTGGCTTTTCTCTTGAGCAGATTGTAATTAGACAACCTGAAAGCAGCATTTTTGGACCTGGGCTAGCTTCAAATTCAAATCTTGATCTAAACTTCTTTCCAGTTGCTTTCTTTTTTAAAACTCTAAAAAATTAATTCTTTCCAAATGTATAATTTTCAAGTGAATCATACTCAAAAGCTTCCAGCTACTATTTGGTGACATAAAAATTGACAAGTAAATATAAAATATGTGAAGTATTTGTTATGGATTAAAATGTGTCCTACCAAAATTAATTCATGGAAGGTCTAACTACTCAGTACCTCAGAACACGACTGCATTGGAGATAGGACCTTCACATAGGTGATAAACTTAAAATGAGGCCATAGGGTGGATATTAATCCAATCTGACTGGTGTCCTCACATGAAAGGGAAATTTGAACACACTAAAAGACACCAGGGACACACAACACAGAGGAAGGACCATCTGAAGACGCAGTGAGAAGCTAAAGAAAGAGGTGCCGGAGGAAACCAAACCTGCCAACATCTTGATCTTGGACTTCCAACCTCCGAACCTATGAGAAAATAAATTTCTATTGTTTGAGCCATCCAGTCTGTTATTTTGTTACAGCAGACCTAGAAAATTAATATAGTATTCTTTGGTGAAATCAACAATAGACATATTTAAATGGTCTTCTATATTTATCACAATTTTCCTGGACCTTGGAAAGTACATTTTCCTAAGACACAATGTTAAAATGAAAGTTGCATGCTTGACAAAGGACTCAACACCAAATGAAACACAAACAGACAGAGTGTATAGCACAAAGATGGTATTATAAACAGGGCTGGGACAAGGTAGATGGGTGATGTGAATAATATTCCTGGATTCAAGATCCAGTTGAGGCCAGGACCAACCCACTGATGATTTGTAGCCAGTCTGATTTCCCTGAGGGGTGTGATTCTGCAGTGCCCCCCTCCCCATATGTATCCTCTAAAGCACTGAAATGAACTTTAACACTACTTTGAAATAATGTAAGCCATAGAATCTGGAAGTGAAAGAGAGGCAACCGGTGACTGAATTAAAAATGCTTGTCTCATAGATGAAAATATCCAGGACAAGAGAATTAAATGACTTGCCTTCCTTATAAATATTTTCTAAAATGGGTACAAACCCCCTTACTGATCAACAGGGAATGTCCATGTGATTAACATAAAGTGCAAGTACCACACATAAGAGCTTCACACTTACTGTCTCATCTAACTTAATGATACTAACTATAATAACATCGGAGACTGAATAAAAATGTTTCCTCCCTTAGAAATATGAGTAAGTCCAGTGCACCTGAGATCTAACTGGAGAGAAGACATCCTTGCCAGGACCTTGGGCCAACCTGCCTGCTGATTGCTTCATCTTGATGAGCACAGACACGACCAGAAGAGCCACCCAATCAAGGCACAGAATGGTGAGAAACACTGAATTGTTGTTTCAAGTCTCTAAGCTTTGTTAGTTTTGTTACATAGTGAAGACTAAATGAAACACAGCTTTTTAAAAATCATATAATTAACAACCTCATAAAGACAGTAGGAGGAGGTATGTCGACCAATAAATAAAATGTGCTACAAAAAAGCATGATCAGAGAATAAGAAAATGTTCTTAGAAATTATAAAATAACCAAAGTGAAATATTTAATGGAAATCTTGGAAGATAAAATTGTGAACCCACAGAACTAAAAAACAAACTTAAGGAAAATTGGAGAGAAAACAATAAATGAGAGAATTAATCTGGGAAGTCTTACAATTGATTTTTGTAAAAAGTGTTCCAGAAAGAGAAGTCAGAATAGAAAATATTCTAATATGGAAGGACCCATTTCTTCAGACGGAAAGGAGCCACACAGTCAATTAAACAAAACAAAATAAAAAACACCTATGCCAAAAGGCTATCACCACAACATATCCTAAACGCCTCCAGGGAGAAGAGGTCAGGCACACAGGATTATTGATCATAATGGCCTCAGATTTATCAATAGCTACTCTGGAAGCAAGGCTTTGGAGCAATATCTTCAAAATGTGGAGAAAAACTATTTTCAATATAAACTATGCACGTCAAAATTTTCAGTCAAATATCAGAGTAGAAAAAACATAGGTTTAGCATACAGTGGCTAAGACGTAGCTCTGTGCTGTCTTTATTAGGCAGCTGCTGGAGGGCATCTTTCAGCAAAAGAAGTGAAAACTCCACTGAGGAAGACACTGTGGGAATCAGGAAAGGGATGCTCAGGAGCTCAGGTGTAAGAGACCACCAAGGGAAGTCCCAGGACCACATCTACACAGATTGGAGCTGCTGGGCTGACAGTTGCGGGAGGGAGATGTCTTGGTGGGGAGCAGGGGGGGAATGAAATGGTAAATATCATTTGATTTATCCTGAGCATATAGAAAAAGTACTAAGTCTAATACATCTGTTGGAGCATTTGGGAAAAAATAGCAAAATATCCATTAAAATCTTAGCAAATTTTAAAAATAATAATCTGCAAAAGATAATAAAAAAAAGAAAGTTAATCATGGGCTTAGTACTATGAAAGTGTTCTCATTATGAGCTAGAAATAACTATAGAGGAACAATTTGATATTTCCAGTGTCTTCGGGGAGTAAGTGATTTGGGGAGAATATAAATCCCATGAGAATATAAATTCCACGAGGGCAGAGTGTCTTCTTTTTCATGGATGGATCCCAGTGCCTAGAACTGGGACTTAATAGTTCTTAAAAATTCACCGAATGGTGAATATCTATCTGGGTTTCCAAATACAGAAGGCTTACCTCTTCTGACCAACAAACTTCCTAAATACATTCAAAATGAGTTCCACATTTTGTGTCTTATTTAAAGGAACTATCTTAAATTACTCAGTAAATCTGTGCAGCTATCAATAATAATATCTTTATAAGACAGGGAGGTTTTTTTGTTACACAGATCCAGGTTTCTATGCTTTGTGAGTCACTTGCTTACCTTTTATACTTACTCTAGTATGTACTTAGTTAAGTTACCGAACAACCACCATATGTCAGCCATTGTGCTAGGTCCTGGGGATATAATGTGGGGTAAAAATACCCCCAATGACACCCTTCCCATCATCATGAAGTCGAGCATTAATACTGGGAAGGCAGACATTAAACAATACAGCCACGATAAGTGTTTTAAAAGAAACTACAGGATACAGTGAGATACTACAACAGGGATGTCATAGTGACCAGAGGGTGCAGAAAAGGCTTTAGTCTGATAGCATGTAACAATATAATATTGCTCTTTAATATTACTGAGTCCTTCCTTTGCACTTTTCCAAGTGTTTTATATGTAATCATCATCAAACCTCTCTGAGGTAAGTACTATCATAATTCCCATTTTACAGATGAGGAAAGAGTAGACGAGAAGGTGCTTTCATGTTTACATAGTCAGTCCGTAGCCGTGATATGAACCCAGTTAATCTGTCTCCAGAGCCCCCACTCACCTACGATGCTATTTCTAGAATAATCTCTATGAAGATAGCTAACATTTACAGCGTGCTTATTACATTAAGGCATTGTATGAAGTGCTTTATAGAGATATTTTATTTCTTATAAAACACTGTTAGGTACATAGTAGTGTCATAACTTGAAACACCTGGGCACAATATTTCTCTTTCCTCCTGTGAAGAGACCGAGTCTGTTGCACCACCGTTTAATCTGAAGCCATTTGATGCCCTCCAGTCCCAGCCAATCCACCAGCTGACTTCAGCCCCCTGAGTGAGCCCAGGAAAGACCAGCAGAAGAATCACCCCATTACCCTAAGGAATCGTGGGAAACAGTAAATCGTTTAAGCTAGTAGTTTCAGAAACAGACTGCTCTGCAGCAATAGAGAGCAGCTACAATTATTTGCATCCTCAGTGAGAGTTTAGCGTGTCCAGATTCACACAACTGGCATGGATGCAGAAGGCACTCTCCCATTGCCTGTCAGAGTCCTGTGTTTGTCCCTGCGCTGGCCCACATTTAGGGAGAAGGGGAGTGAACCAGCCAGGAGGGAGAGAAGTAAAGAAAGGAGAGTTTGTAGAGACTTTCCTACAGCAAAGAGAATTTCACGTGTCACTTCCCAAACGTGAGAACTGAAAGAAGCCTCCCTGGCTGCAATTTAGGGAAGGAAACAAGGCTGAGCCTGGCAGGGGTCAGACCATAGCCCTTGAGTCTTGCTGAGGATAAGCCGATCAGGCGCTCACGTCTCCATTCTGCTATGGTTTTTAAATCCTAGCTGCGAATTTTTTAACACTCCCCGCCGCCCCCCACACCCCCCCAAAAAGGGAGAGTCTAATTCTTCTCCCCTTGAGTAGGGGCTGACCTTAGAGACTTGCTTCTAATGAACAGGAGAAAGTGAATGTTACGGACCGACTATGTCTCCCCCTCACCGCCCCGAAATTCAAACGTTGCCGGCTTAGTCCTCCGTGGAGGTGGGGCCTTTGGGAGGTGGGTGGGTTTAGATGAGTTCTTGAGGGTGGAACCCTCTGATGGGGTTACCCACCACAGCTCCCTCTCTGTGCCATGTGGCGATATATATATATGAGCCAGGAAGGGGCCTCTTACCAGAACTTGACCATGCTGGCGTCCTGACCTCAGACTTCCCAGCCTTCAAAACTGTGAGAAGTGAGTATCTGTTGTTCACGCCACTCCATCTATGGTAATCTGAAGCCTGCAACTGGCTAAAACAGTGAAGGTGTGTCACTTCAAAGGCTAGGTGATAAATGCCGGTCTCCCTCTCTCTTAGAATTACTCCACAGTCTCCTAAGCTGATGTGTAACAAATCTGGCCACCTTGCTGGAGAGAGACCAGGTAGAGAGACACAGGAAGGCAGAGAACAGGGTGTGAGGAATGCCAGCTGCGTTAGTCCCAGCTGTCTGAGTCTTCCCAGCTAAATGTTACACATGTGAGTGAGTGAGCCTTCAGGTGTTTCCAATCCCGGCTTTTGAGCTGCCCCTTCTGATCCCAAGTGGAGCAGAGATGACCCATGCATTCCCACTGAGTTCTACCTAAATTTCAGACCCACTAGCAAAATAAAGGTAGTTGATGTTTCAAGCCACTAAGTATTGGGGTGGTTTGTACACAGCAATAAATAACTGGAACACTACCAATGCATTTGATCTCAGCAGCCCTCCTCTTCCTTCTAATTTGCTATTTCTGATATGGTTTAGGAAGCAGATATTCAGGCTCGTTGAAATTTTGCATTAAGAAAAAGGTAAAAATACATTAACAATAGACCCAGAATATTCTTCTATGAATAAAGTGTGTGACACATGTGTCTGAATTTTTCAGTATTGATTGAGATTTTCCGGAACTCTTTTTGTGCTTGTATGCCAAATTTTAGCTTCTTTTGTTTTTTTCAGAGGCATATAGCTGAGTTCTCAACAATAAGATGGTAATACTTTGTAACATTTTCTTTTCTCAAATACTTTATTTTTCACAGACTCTGCTTATGATAGTTAACTAAGGAGAGGGGATAGTTGTCAATACTGATTCTTCTTTTTATTACGTACAAACAATCTGATCGTAGAAATAATTTCTTAACTGCAGAGCCCACACAGAAAATAATTCTAGCCACCTTTGATTTTTAGAGCTAAGTTTTCACAGTGAGGCCACAAATGCTGAGAGCATTGAAATCTTCACTTTTATTCAATTACGCAGTTTTAAGGACCCGGTTAAAACATGAAAACAGACTAAGAAAAAATAACTTTCCTGTGGGACTCAAGCTCTTCATAGCAAAGTCATTCACTTTTTATGATCGTTATAATTATTAGTAGTGATGGTGATAACGATAGATCATTTATATAGCACTTTAGAATTGCACAGAGCTTTCCTACCGTCATTTATTAGCTAATCTTCAGGACACTCTTCAGTAATAAGTCAATATTCCTGCCTCCATTTAACAGGTAGGAAATTGAGGCACAATGCGCTCGAGCCACTTGTCTAAAGTCAGTCAAAAGTCAGTTCGTGGCCTGAGTTGAATACTCGTTAATGCTTGTTAAAAGATGAACTGAGGCATATTAAACATTTTAAGAATTTAAGCAAAAATTGATTCAAATACGGCAGCATCCAATTTAGCAGATAGAAAGGAGCTCTGAAGACACAAAATGAAAGACTTTTATAGGCAGAAGAGAGCAGGAACAAGGAAGTTATGCTAGGCAAAACGTTGGGTTGGTTATTGCAAAGTTACTTTCCTTTAGGGGATGGCAGGGGTCTATCAGGCAGATGGCCTAACCAGTGTGATCAGGAGATTCCTGATTGACTTCATTTCTGGGCAGCCGAAACTCTAATACAATTAAGTCTCATTTTCTTGACGTGGGGCTTAACATAAGCAACTCCATTTTGGATGTGTTGTCTTGTTTTTAACATGTTACTAAAAGCACCATCCTCCCACACTCAACAACTCTCATTTACTGCTTCTAACAGAAGTGATGAGCTTGATTTTTAAAACAAAATCTCTGATATTTTAGAGTGCAATCTAAAGAAGATCCCCCCAAAGTAAAACTTCTCAATTCAGAAGATACTTTGAAGACAAAAATAAGTACTTAAATTACACTTCTATGTGTATCAGTTAGATTATTTAATAAATAAACCCTTCAAGTTAAATGCCAGAACTCTTTTGAAAATAATGAGAGAGTAGAATTATATACCTGAAATGTATCAAGTATAACCCGGAGAGGTCATGGGATTATCCTCCTTAGTTAATTTTAGGAATGACCTACTCCTCAATGAGGTCTCATGTATAGCTAAAGGATATATAACATTGAATAACTAATTCAATAGGAAATATCAAATTCAATAGGAAATGTTATTACAATTTTCAGGTCCATACCAGAGGCAAATTTTAAAATCACTGTTGTTAGAGATACTGAAGATGCCTGAATTTTACTAATATGGTGCCATGGTTATTAGCCTAATCATCAATTTCTCTATAAATCATGTAAGCATTGCATATACTATCTTGGAATATACTATATTTCATTTTAGAGAAGACTCTACCTCTCTCCTTTGTCTACCTTTCCCTCATGGCCTACCCCTCTTTCAATTAATGTGAAACAATCAGTAGCTAGCCAGAGTGGACCACCTAGGTTTTCCCCAATACAAACTGACATTCTGTTCTCAAACTGTGGAACAAAATAGGATAGCTTAATATGCTCTTGCAAAATTCATTGAAACTTGGCATTTGTGCTTTTAGCACAAATATGACAAGTTAAGGACCCGTTCTCCTGGCCTGCCCTTAGAGATGCCCATCACCCAGCATCCATTTCATGTCAGATCCTGCCAATTGTGTCCTGTGGCTGACACACTAGCCCACACACACACAATTGTGGCACAGTCTCTATGGAATCAGAAGACTTCTTTTCTTTTGCTGCCTTCCTCATCCTCCAAGCAAGAATTCAAATGTCAATCACTTTTAGTTAGATTTCATGGAGCAGCATCATAAAAATGGTAACCAATCCAATTGCAAATCACTTGATGAATCTTCTTTGAAGAGTTGCCAATAATGCTAATCGTCAAATGGTTGAATTCAGCTTTGTAAAGATGCGTTTGTGAAGAACAGCAATCTCTGTGACTTTGACAAAGGAACTGCTGACTTGCATCACTGTTTGTCTTTTGATGTGAAAGAGCAAATCGATTTATAGAGCTTTTGCTTGCAGATGTAGGATATGATTAGTATGCAGAAAGACCTTTCCACAGTGTCATTTGTTTATTTAGCTGCCTCTGCACTCAGCTCTGATTGTGTATACCTAATTAATGTATACAGAGCTAAAAGAAATAAAACCATGGATCCACAATCACAGGATACTATACAGCATGTCATTTGTCTCCATTGGGTAGGGGGACACTCCAATTTTACTAGCTGCACACCAAATAGAGCATATAGATTTATAAAACATAATAAAAATGCACGAATTCTTCTCATCAGAGTTCTTCTTGGCTATTTATAAACTCAGATAGGTGCAAATTAATGCGTTTAAATATGAAAAAGACGTACTTTCTTTTCTGTCTTGTATTTGAATTTTTATTCAAAGCAGTTGTTGAGTCTTTATGAAAAGTACCCAGTGATTTCTTCCAGAGGTCAAAGTACTTTGTAAAACATCCTGTGAGACCTGAATCATCCCGTTCTTCAAGACCTCACTATTCACATGCTTGGAAATTTTAGCTGAGAAAGAGTTTAAAGTGAAACAGCAAAGACGCTAGAGACCTTCATGTCAATAATGAATGATCAATAGAAGTCACACACTCGAAAATTGACATTCAGTCAGCAGTTCCCCGTTATTCATGCACATTTCACATTGTCTATTCAGGTTCTGCAAGAGGCATTGGTAGCAAAATGGCAAAGCTGCTGAAATCTTTAGACTACAAATAATGAAATCCAGAGTGACATCTAGTGACATCCTACATTAGAAGCACTCGCGTAAACCCAGCCGCATTTCGAGCACCATCAATAGTTAGACTTTCCAAGCAGGGACCAGCACTTTCTATCTAATCACTAACTAAACTCTGCAAAATGTTTCTTAACTACTAGTTGCCTCCAATGTTTGCCTCTGCCTGATACAAACTTCCCTCATTTTCAATCACCAAACTATGGCAACTTCAACTGCTGACTACAAATTTAAATTATTCTTTGAATTTCTCCACAGCTAGTCGGTCAATCCACAGCAAGCAAACTTCTCACCAGTTCCTGCCTTGCTCTCTTCTCTGCTTTAGTATGAACAGCATGCCAGAGTTACTTCCTTAAATCATGCCAGGGAGCTGCCAGAATAGTTCAAACCTCTCCAAGAGCAGAAGCCAAGGGAGCTGTTATCTTATTGCTGAAACCCAGAACATGCTATCCCATCTAAATCACTGGTGTCATAGTCTCATTTGCAATGAAATTTCTTTGATCTTTTTTTCTAGTGTATTGGGGATTATTTTTTCCAAGTGAGGTTGTTCTGAATAATATGGCCATTTTAGAAACAGAGGAAAGGAAAATTTAAATAGAGGAATGAAACTGATATAGTGTTAAAAAATAAAAGATTCAACACATAATACTGTTCATGAACATAAGACATTTTACAGTGACTCTTTAACCTGGAGGGAACCTCAATTGGAGTATAACAAAGGCACGTTCACTAAACTTCTCAATACAATGGCTGCCTTTTTTTTTTTTCTAACAAGTATCTTTTAAATAGAACTACTCTCTTTTCCCTAGGCTCCTCTTCAAATGGGATGTGAAAAGTGTGACACACATAAAATTAAAAAAAATAAACTCTCAAGTGGAGAGCCCAATGGTCTGTGAGCAAGACGCGTTTCCCACAATAACGGTCACTGCAAACAGAATGATGTAAATCCACCTTGTGATTCCATAACAAGAAAAGAATTCAACAATACTCCCTCTTAAATATCATTTTTAAAATGTGGAATAAAGAAGACTATGATGATATTAAAATTTTTTTCTTATGTTTTCAAGTATGAGATTCATGTATTAACTCATAGTGATATGCCACGTGGTAGGTGCGGAGGGTAAAAGATAGAATAAGCCAGTCAAGTTCCTTGAAATCCTGTTTTTACGCTTACATCTAAGGATGTCAATTCCTGCCAGGACTCACACCAAGAAAGAACACCTAGACTGATGAATGAGCCTCAATTTACCTTTCACGAGCTCCTTATTTGTGCTGTGAATGTCACAAATGGATGGCACCTTACTTCACAGAATCATCCTAATGTATTTGCTCAAGTTCATTTCATTCAACCTCTGTTTTACAGATGAAGAAACAAGAGGCCTGAGATTTTTAAACACTTTCACCCAAGGTCACAGGTTTTTTTAGCACATTGCAGATCTTGATGAGAAATTCGGCTTCCTGATTTGCTGTCAATTTTTTCCCCTCTATATCACTTAGTTTCATGTTGTCACACTTTAAGGCCAACCAGAAAGCATAATAATTATTGTCAGTAGTATAATAATAAACAATTTCACAATTTTGTTAATCTGTTAATTTTTGCTCTTCTCTAGATTTATTTGGGATTAACTTACAGACCATATGTGTGTGTGTGTGTGTGTATTGTCATATATATATATATATATATATATATACATATATATATATATATATATGATCATATATATATATATATATATATGTATATATATGACAATTCATACCCCCTCTAATTGAGGGAGGCAGTGTTTTATAAGGGGAAAACAATGACATGAGAGAAAAAGATATTTGGGCTTTTATTCTTATCTATTCTAGCAGATATTTGGGAAATTTTGTATTTAACCTTTTTATCTGTTAAAACACAAACACACACACACACACACACACACACACACACACACACACACACACAAAACCCTAATGCCATGATCTTTAAGTCTCTCCTAGCTCTAAACATTTTATTTAAGATACAAACATTTACCTTTTGTACCTAATCTACATATCTTGGAATGTAATTGTTATTATTCAATATAAAGATTGTTTTCTTACGTGATTAGACAATGGTTTTAAGTTGTATCCTTTTTTTAATATGATAGTGCAAATTTTTCCCATGAATTTTCCCTAATATTTTCCCTAATATTTATTTTCCTGGTAATATTTAAATTAAAACTGACCACCCATGATTAGAAACATTGCTGTATTCCAAAAGTAAGCAACAATCCCCTTTTTTTTAAACATAAATACCAAGCGCATGTCTTAGGTAGAAAAGATGTTGCTCCCTCATCTGTGTCATGCCAGTTTATTCCACCTCCTTCTTGGCAAATCATCCGCACAGATTCTTGCCTACTTTTCATGCACGTGTTTAACATTTAATACCATTCCCATTTTCAATATCTTTTAAGATAAACTTAAGGAGTAGTAGTATCACTAAACTCTCTTCTTCACCTTTACATCTCCACCGTTTATAAAAGTGCTTGCTCTTATACTGGCAAGTATACAATGTATTGTAATAATAAATACATGCACAAAAATGAGCACCAAGAGGAACCTTAGTGGTTACTAATCCAGCTGCTCCATTTTAAGTCCATTTAGTCACTGAGTCCCACAGAGAGTCATAGATTTACCCAATGTTACCTAACAAAGTCAATAGAAGGACCTCCTGACTAGTAATTCCATATTCTTTCCACTATTCCTTTCCTTTGTCAGAGATATCTTGGAAACATTCTTCTAAAGCATTTACTCTGTAAATGATGTTTAGTTACCTTTCTTCACAATTAGTTCCCATACATACCTCATGTATAATCACACCAAAACCATATGCTTTCCAATACATAGTTAATAGGCTTATCCGTGCTACTTGATCAAGCTGGAAGCATGGCATATGTGGCAGGCTGAATAATAGTTCCAAAAAATATCCAGATTTTACCCCCCAGAACCTGTGAATGTTCTTATATGGCAAAAGAGACTTTGCAGATTTGATTAGGTATCTTGAAATTGGGGAGGTCCTGCATTATTTGGGTGGGCCCTACATGTAATCAGAAGTGTCCTCGTGAGAGCTAAGTAGATGGAGAGTTGACAGCAGAGAACGTGAGGGCTGAAGCAAGATGCTACACTACTGGTTTTGAAAATGGAAGGAGGGGCCAGGATTTTTTTAAAGATAATACATGACCAAAGTTAATGTTCTTCCTAAGCCCTAAATAAAGAGGAAACAGTTTCCCATAAAATAAATAAGTGAATGCATGCTCAAGATGAAATGATCCTAAAAAAAGAAAGTGCTGGGAGAGATTTGCAATGGGAAAAAATGTCCATTTTGTCCAAAGAGGGAGGACATGAATACAAGTAATGCAGCAGAAGTGGGAAAATGCGAAGAGACGGATTTTTCTTAGAGAACCTGCAAAAAGCACAGCCCTGTAAACACCTTGATTTGGACCCAGTGAAACTGATTTTTTAGAGTTTGGATCTCCAGAGTTGTATGAGAATAAATATGTGCAGTTTTAAGTCACTGTTAGTGGTAACTTGTTAGAGCAGCAGAAGGAAACTAAGGAAGTAAACACAGCATGGGCTGCGGAGTCAAGAGCTCTGGCTTGAACTCGGCCTACTGACACCGTCTCTAGATGTTAGCTCTACAAATGCTTCTCTGCGGCTCCTAGGAGTTTAAGAAAATTTCTCAGTATTGTATTTTCATTCAAGGTCAGTGAACCACCTCAATGCAAGACAACACTGCTCTTCTGGATAACTAAATAGAATCATAGGGACAGTTAATGTTACCCTATAAGAACCTGTGCATAAGATTTTAAAAAGTGCCCCTCTGGGAAGATAAATGAGAAAAAAAAAAATGGAGCCTTAAGAGGAAGAATAAAGGCCCTGCCTTTCTGAAGCAGCACAGTGCTTGAGCAAAGCCCAAGCCTAGACTAGCAGAACACCGACGAGATTTTATCAGCACTTGATGCCTGAATCTTTGTGCAGTACACTTGCGGGGCCATCCCTCTACTGAGCTATCTTAGGAGACAGAGAGAGGCAGAGCTCAACTCAGCTTTCTGTGGAAAAATACAACCTTCCCATCTCACTCCCTCTTTTACTGGGGACAAATACTCTTAGAAGAGTTGTCTTCTTATCACCAACTCGCTACAGGCCATGAAGGCATGAAAAATAATTTACATCAGGACAATGTCAATTACACAATGTGTTCTAGGTCACATTTTTAGATAACTTGTGGTTAAATGTAAATATGCTATATTTTTACCAAGTTGTTTGCTCTCATATTTAAAGACCACAATTACAAAAACTCTAACCAGTTAATAAGGACCATTTATATTTTAAAATAAAGGAAAATGTATATGACTTAAGGTAGAAATCCTATCTTAGACGTCTCACTAGTTTAAGATATCATGACAGTTAGGTTTCTTTTTCTACCAGCTTTCTGAATGTTGCTTTCTTTTCGTAGAGCTTGATAAGAAAGTTTTCTTAATTGCCTTCATTATGAAATTAATATTGTCAAGAAATTACTATAGTCACCAAAATACTAACCACTGTATAATCATACGCTATGGGACAATCCTTATCCTATAATTAACACTATTGTAAAAACCTTGGGGGGTTTTATGTTAAAGTGACACTTCTTTACTGTGGACAAATTTAGACTACCTATACAAGCAAAATAATAAAACTAAAATAACCTGCAATTCTTTAATCAGAGATTTTAAAATCCTATAACAATTTTAAATTTTTACTGTAATGAAAAGTTATGAGGTCACATAATGTACATAAAACCTATATTTATAGTTTAGCAAATAGACACAAAGTGAATACTCATGTAATTACTCTCTAGGTCAAGAAATCATACATCGTTTTCACCCCAGAAATCCTCTGTCTCTTTCTTGTCATAATCCTCTCCTTCTTCCCGAAAAGTAACCACTATCTTGAGTTGTGTCACACTTATTCCTAACTTTTATTTAGTTTTACCATCCTTATATATATCCCTAACTGCTATAGTTTAATTTTGCCTGTTTCTGAGGTGTATATACATATATATATATGAAATCACCCTATGTATTCTTGTGTTTCTTGCTTATTTTTTCAAAATTATATCTGAAAGATTCATGCATGTTGTTCTGTGTAACTATTGTTCATTTACTTTCGTTGTATTATAAAATTCCATTGTGGAATATATCACAATTTATTTGTCCATTTTATTGATAATAAACATTAGTGTGTATCCTGCACTCTCGTTTTATAAAAAGAACTTGTGCTATACATACTGTTTTTGTAACTTGTCTTTTTTCAATTAACAGTGTCATACATATCATTTCATTTCTTTATGTATCCTCCTTTATAAATTGGAATGTCTACATAATCCATTTGAACAACATTTTTAAATTACTATTTAGTTATATGTAGTAATTTCCAGTGTTTTATAATTATAAACAATATTTTAATTACCACCCTGTACATACACTGTACATCCATAGTTATTTTCTTAGAATACTTTTTTTTAATAATTGTAATTTTTTCCTTAGGATAAATTCCTACAGTTAAAGAACATAAACATTTTTAATAATTTTAAATTATGTTGTCAAATTTTCATCCAGAAAATTTGTCTCTCTTTACTTTCTCAAGAGCAGAATACAAAGTACCTATTTTTCCAATATTCTTGCCAGCAATAGATATTACATAATTTTTACAGCCTTCACAAAATTAACAAAGAGAACTGGCACATATTATTTGCATTTGATTCCCAAAAGGTTAAATCCTTCTTCAACTTTAATAGCCATTTGTTATCAAACATTGTCTTTTAATCTATAATGGGTCATCCTTTTGAAAGACTAGTGTTTATACACTAATGAAGAACAAATTTTTAAAAGTTGCATTTTTCAGGGACTATTTATCATTTACATCACTTCAAGCCCTGATGAATCGTCCTCAAATACTGTGAAAGGAAGCAACCATCTCTAAAAGAAATGCTTCTGACAATTCTGTTGTCTGGTAAGCTGGGAAGAAACCTTTCCACTTGATTAAAATGATGTCATACCTGTCATTTTAGTTTAGTGGCAGTAGGCCACTATGGCCTACTTCTTTAGTTCATAACAAAGTCTAGTTTTCGTATTAAAAAAAGAGCAGTAGTTACACAAAGAACACTACTCAAATTATATTTTATTTTGGAGTGGTCTCACCCAATTCTGTGGGAACGAAGAAAGAATGATGTGTTGCAAACTTTGATGATGATTCAGCAGGACTCAACAACCCTCCTCCACTGATGCCATGTTGAATTATGAGAAACCTGACAAACCTCAGTGGCTAATCCCAACCACCATGTTTTAGAATACTGCTATACTAGGAAGTATTATTTTGGAGTGATCTGTTAATTCAGAGAAAATCAGATAAATTGGGGACAATTGAATGAAATTAATGTCCACAAATTCCATAAATGAAATTAGAGTAAGTACAGATAACACCAAATACAATAGTGTATTATAAATAATAGACACACAGCTGTGATTTTGAAGAAATGACATGAAACTATAAATGCCCCCCCAAAATATTGCATAAAAGTTTTTCATTATCAGAAAGTTGCTTCCTTATACAAATTTACATGGGTTTTGAGAGAGACTTCTTGGCAGTGTTTCCTGGAAAAGTTGATTCCTTTGACAGTGCGGACTATATGATCTGCAATCCACTATTCTGTTGTATATTCTTGTTAATATTACAACAAATTTTAGACCAACAGGTAATCTAAGAAAACAAAGACTAAGTGATGACTACATTCTGAAAGAAAAATATTGTTTTTTTCCATAAAAAGCATCATGAATGGACTGTCCATTCACTCAAATATTTTGAATACCAGGGAGGAATGATTTTTAACTCGGTCAGAATAACACATTAATGTGATTTTAATTCTGACAACTTATGGACACCCTCTCCACACCTAATTTTAAAAGTAAAATCTCTTGTAGTTATATATTCAGTTTTCATTCAATTTTAACAGCCTGAAATGGAAGCTAAGAGGGTCTTCTAAAATCAAAATTGATGGAAAAGATGAAAACATTTTCTGGTTACTAGAGATTGTCCCTTCTGGGGTGAGAGGAGGGAGGGAGATATGCGTATAATTTATCATCCAAAGTCTCATGGAACCAAAATATAAAATTTTAACTTTAGAAGAAATTGCTAAGATATGTGTACCACTTAAAAAGTAGCAATAATCTAAGATATGTATACCATTTAAAAAATAGCTGAATATTCTCACTCTCATTTCTCCTCACTACAGTGTTCTGGTTTTGAGCGTGCCTTGGGAAAGAAAAGCATATAACTGAGATAAAGAAATGTGTGTGAAAATCAGATATTTGAACTTTTTTGTTCTGTGTACTGATGTGTTTTAAATAATTATTTGAAACCTAACATATTGCATTACAAATAAAGTATTCATTGGTGAATTTTGAATGAACACCTGGGAATAAATTAAAATATACACTGTGGAAATAAAAACTGTTCACCTGGGGAGGCATTTAAATCAGTTGCTATCATTACTAAAAACTAGACAGGAGTAAAAACATTTAATTTTGGAAATAATATCAAAATTAAATTTTAACTGATCAGACAATTTGGGGAAAACACCACAGAATACATTCACTTTAATAAAAGGAGGGAGAGAAGTAGAGTGAAGGAATGGTTGTGAGTTTGTGATGTACTAAGACTTCATCACCTTTTCTGCTCACGGCTCATGTTTCAGGAGCTAAGAAAGACAAGGTGAGAGAAAGCAAGTGGAAAAACTGGGATGATGTCTTAACTATGGTGTATTTTATCCTTCTTTATTGTCCTCTGCTTCCACCTTCATCTGTCTTCCTTTTTTCATGTACTTTTCAGAAAGGTGACAAGATAGAGCCTTAAGACAGGCCCCAGTAAAATTTAATATGATCCTGAAAAATGGTGAAATTAAAGCAGGATGGCTGTGCTCCTTGACTTATGTAAAGTGTATTTAAAACTAGCTTTCTCTTCTTTTGAACTTGGTAGTGCATGGATTCCTTAACGATGTGCAAATTAAGAGGACTTTATCAAAGACTCAATAAGTCTGTAGTCAATGCAAAAAGAACTAAAAGAAATTCTGTAATAATCAGAGGAGAAATATAATATATTGCATCATATATATCTAGAACAGATATTCAAACAAACAAAATATCCCAGCTGAATAGTTAAAATGATTGTGTTTCTCTTATATAATCACCTTGGAGGAATATCAAAATTAGATTTTCCCAATTAGGCTCCTCACTACTGAAACTCCATTCTGTAGACTAATAATTGGAATAAAGATCTTTATTCTCTATAGAATTAGATACCAAAATAGTTATGTTTTCAGGAATGTGCCAGTAGATATCGCTCACTGTGGTTCTAGTCTATCGTATAATTGAATTTTTATTTGAATTATGGTATTAAAAGAGTGATTCCAAATTTCTATCATGTTACGTAGAAATGTTCTGTGGGAGGTGGAGAGCATGGGAAAGGAAGATGGGTAAGTTGATTTCAGAGACATTCAGGGTCATAAGCCGCATAGGTGAGAGTTCACCCAGAAACGCAGGTAAGTGAGAATCAAAAATAAGATAGAATACTCTGAGGGCACCAAGAATGAACTAGCAAAGAGGATATAGAAAAGAACACAAAGAAAGATTGATCAGATGTTTAGAGAACCCCAAAGTGCACCATCTTAGAAGTCAGGGAAGGTCGTCACGTGTCCCTTTTTTCATTGTGTTTTGGCTGTTCATGATGGAACCATCTCCTGTTCACTGTGTGGGGAATGTGTCACCGTGTGGGACCTGGTAGTTGGCAAGGTCCATTCTCAATATAAAAGATGGAAGAGCATATTTATTTCCTTTTTCAACGCTGGTAGCTAGGCCAGAAATGATGACTTCTGCTTGACAAACCAGAAGTTCCCAACCCAGAGCAATTGTGAGCAATTGAATTGAATTGTGAGCAAGTGGCACAAAGAAGCAGGCACAATTCAGACTTGTTCTCTGGTGGCAGTGGCACCCAATGTTTAATAGTCACTGCAGCAGCATGGTCTAACCACTCTTTTCCGATGGCAGGATCTGAACTGGGGTTTGAAATGCCCAGGAGTTCCTAGCATTTTCCAAGATTGTTTCTTGAGGCTTGCCATTGACTATTGGCCACTAATCTCCTTCCAAAAAAAAAAAAAAAAATCCCTTCTCTTGTGTAAAATCATAACCCAGAATGCTGACCAGTATAGAGTACAATGCAAAATGAAAGTGCAGAGCCTCCTGTTAAAAAATTATTTAGAATTTTAAACAGCAACATCTGAGCATTAAAACAAGCATGAGACCCTTCTAAGCACGGAGTGCTATGCAGTTGGACAGGTTGTACACCCGGGAAGCTGGCCCTGCTGGTACATCACAGAAAGAAAAGCACACTCACTGATAATATTAGGTCAAGAAAAAAATCCCTGAGAAAGTGAGTCCTCAATGGGTTGTTTTGCTTTTGGTGAATAGTTGGTAGCCAAAGAATATTACAGTCAGAATCAAACAATCAGTTATAGCTCATTCAACACTAATTGAATTTCCAGTGTACTACAAAGGTTTGGAAGAATTTGCTGTGTCTTTACAAAATAAAGGTTTTTCTTCTGGGTACACATTTCATTTGGAAAGTTCTTGGGTGTGATTTATGAACTTTGAGATGGAAACATAAAAAGCAAGCCAAGGGTATTTTAAAAGGTCCAACTCTAACCCCATGTATGAAAGAGGCACAGCAGTGGTGCCATTTATTCTGCCACTGAAAGATGACTGTGCATCCATGGTACAGCCACTCAGCTGCCACTGACACACTCTTCAGAGGTCCTCTCCAGGGATTCTAAATCCCTTAGCGGCCAACACATTCAGTCAGGGCACAAGCCAAGTTCAACCAGCAGGTATGCTTTTTGGGGGAAAGCCATCTGTTTAGATTCCTATCTTAGCAAAACTGCCCAGCTTGGATATGTTCACCCATAAATCTTGTGTCCGAGCTTAACATTCCATGGGACTTTGTATTTATAGTAGAAGAAAACTCTCACAAAATGGACATCAAGTGAGAAAACTCTGGTAACTGCTTCAAATCATCTGGTGTCAGCACATCAGCCATGTCTTGGTGCCACACTCTGGCACGGCATCCAGCACCACCTGACCTCTGCATCCTGGGAAATGGATGTATGTCTAACAACATGCAAGCGGTCAGGGTAGCGACAATCATACATTCTGTTGTCAAACAAAAGCCTTCTGTTTAGCCCCCAAATATTTTTGGACCAGGTCTTACAACTTTTATGTTAATAGAAAGGACAGGGAAGGAAATTTGGAGGGATGTCAGTGGCATGGCAAAGGCAGTGGCTGTTTAGAACACACTTGTAGTGACATGAATAAACCTTTCTGCTACACACAGTCTTTCAACACAGCAACATGGGCTGAGCAGACACATCTGAGGAATCAAGCTCTGCTCTGCAATCAGAAACGTTAAAATAATACCACTCCTTGGCCCAATGGCAGAGTTACTGAGATTTTCAGCTCGGAATAGAAAGACTGCTTATGTACCTACCTGGCCTTTTCCTCCATATCATACGACCTCCCTGAGTTGATGTTGGTTTATTCAAATTAGTACATAATTGAAAGCAGCTGCTGTTTCATAGGTGACTGGAAGCCTTAATATTCTTTGGGAAACATGGAAAATTAAATGAGTTCACATAACTCAGTATCCATTTTTCCACATTCATCTTTCTTAAATTGGTTTTAATTACATAAGTAACTATTTTTATGGAGCACCTACTACATGTTAGGCATTCTAATATCAAATACTGAGTCCTTTCTGTGTATTCATTTAATCCTCCCAACATTCTATGAGCTAAATATTATGACACTAAAAAAATATGGAAACTTGAATGTAGAAAAGATATATAAATGATCTAAAGTCATTCTAATGGGTGGGAGTGGTAGAATTCAAACTCAGTTCTAATGTTCTTAAAGCTATTTTCTGCTACCCCCATCATGTTTGGAGTATCTCTTATATATAAAACATCATGGGAGGAGCTAAGAAAAAAAAATCAATATGAAGAAAATGTCCAAGGCCTCATAGGAAGAGGTAAGAATATTTATAAACCCACACATATATAGTCAACTGATTCTTGACAAAGGTCTAAAGGCAATTCAAAGGAGAAAAGGTAGTTTTCAACAAGGGATTTTGGAGCTATAGATATTCATTTACGAATTTTATTTTAAAAATGAATCTCAACCCATATTTTGAACCATATACAAAAATTAATTCAAAATGGATCATAGATCTAAATATAAAACCTAAAAGTATAAAATTTCTAAAAGAAAAAGCATAGGAAATAAAAAACCTTTGTAACTTGTTTTAGACAAAGATTCCTTAGATTCAACACCAAAAGCCCACTTCATAAAAGAAACAACTGATACATTGTACTACATCAAATTTAAAAACTTTAGCTCTTCACAGATACTGTTAAGGAAGTGAAAAAATTAGCCACCGATTGGGAGAAAATACTTGCAAATGGCATATCTGAAAAAAGACTTGTATCCAAAATATATTTATAAATATATAAATTTAATAACAATAAAACAACTCAATAAAAATACATGGGCACAATATTTGATGGGCACTTCACAAAAAACATGTGGATATAAAATAAGCACAAGAAAGGATCATTAATCATTAGAAAAAAATTAAAGTCACAATACTATCACTAAACACCTTTTAGAATGGCTAATATATTTTTCTAATGACAATACTGAACTGCTGGAAAACAATTTGGCAGTTTCTTATGAAGCTAAACATATACTTACCATCTGACTCAACAATCCCACTGCTAGGTATTTACCCAAGAGACATGAAAAGTTATGTTTACGCAAACCCTTGTATGTAAATGCTTGTAACAGATTTATTCATAGTCTCTAAAAACTGGAAAGAACATTAATGTCCACCAACTGATAAATGGATAAACAAATTTTGGTACACCTACAGAATGTAATACTACTTATCAATAAAATTAACAAGCCACCGACACTTGCGATAACTACATGCATCTCAACGCATTGTACTAAGTAAAAGAAGCCAGATCTTAAAAATGTGCATACTGTATGACTCCATTTACATGGCTTTCTAGAAAAGGATAAACTATAGGGACAGAAAATGGATTAGTAGCTTCCCGGGTGTGGGAGTGGGGAAATGTGTTCACTACAAAGAAATATAAAGGGACACAAAGGAATATTTTTGAGTGATGGAAATATTCTCCATTTCAATTTTGGCGGTGGTACATTCGTATTTACATATGGCTGTCAAATTTTATTAAACTGTATATCAAAAAAAAGGGTGAATTTTGCTGTATGTTAATTATATTTCAACAAACCTGATCTTAAATATTCAGCATGTCTAAAAGGAAGGCTATTCTCTTCCTGGTTGAGCCTTGCTGCTTCCCCAGCTCAGAGCAAAGCATCATTCCCCACCCACCCAGTCTTCAGCAGATGGCTCCTCCATCTCTCACTCCCAGCACGCAGTCAGCTTTGATGCCCAGGAAACCTTATTCCTTTATATTTCTCAGAAACATATCGTCCTCCTCATTCCTATTGTCACTTCTTTGTTCCTTCAACATTTGCAGCCTAATTTCTGTCTTGGCCTCATGACAGGCTTTCTTCCCTTGAGTCCCATTCTGCTTCCATCAGCCCCCTACATTCTGGCTCAAATGATCTTTATAAGATGTGATCCTCATCAGGAATATCCTGTGCTCAAAATCTTTAAAAGTTTCCTGTAAGCCCAAGCTCCTTCCACCGCACAGAGTCCCATCCCGTGACTCCTCTGCTGCTTCTGCCTGCATATTTTATGTCCCAGCCTCACTGTGACACACCTCCCAGTTCCTAAATGTGCCACTTTGTGCTTTCCTCTTCTGTCTTTGCATATTCTGCTTTTTTTTCTTCCTGAAATGCCTTTTTATAAATCTTGTCTCTAGTGAAACCTACTCATCCTTCAAGGTTCTCCTGATTTGTCATTTACTCATGGGAAACATCTCACCCGCTGCCCCCATCAGGCTGAAATTTGGATGCCCCACCCCTATGCTCTAGCAGTACAGGCTCACACATTAACAAGGACGCATCCCTCCCTGTCCTGCAATTGTGCGTCAGTCGGGTAGCCCAATAAATTATGCGCTGCTTAAATAAAGTGGCTATGTATCATATACCCTTGAATCTTCAGCAACTACAGATGTTTGGTACAAGTCTTTCAGATGATTGAACAAATGAACATATAAATATATTACATATGCACATCAGAAAAACAATTGCTTGAACATTTTACCCTCCTGACCTAAATTTGTTGATATTTTGGCTCTGGGTAAACGACTTTCAGAGAAAAGGTCACCAAAAACTTGCATCAGCAATGGTACCACATGGTGCAAAATAATCCTTGAGCTATAATGAAGCAAATATGCTAAGGCAGGCATGACATACAAAGCAGATCAGTGGTGGGAAAAATACAAGAAGGGTCAGTAAGGTCACGGTCCTTATATTTAAAGTCCTCAGTGAAGATTTTCATAGGACATTCATATTATTCATAGGTCGCTTCTACTCATAAGTGAGACCCAGCTAGTTTCTGAGCTTGCTGTTTGTGGAACTGGTGGACTCAGGGCAGAGTTGTTCTAGGGGCATGCATCTGTATTCATTATGCTCTGATTAGCATGGGGATTTGCTTTTTTGGGCCTGAGAGTGGAAGCTGATTTTTTTGGTATGTGTTTATGTGGCTATGCACTGAAAAGGGGTGGGGGGCAGAGATGAAGAGAACTGGGGCCTGGCGTGCCGTCTGAAACTCGGCTCAGTTTGCAGCACTGGTTTCCCCTAATGGAGAAAAGAGTTAGGGGCAGACACTCAGTGAAGTGCAGTCAACAAAATCATGGTGTTTTGTGCACAAACACAGGACTGCTTTAGTCCCCAAGAGCAAACACGCTATGAGGGGAGATGAGAGGGTGTTTGTCCATCCCTCCAATTCTACTCCAGACCACAGAGATCAGACAGAGAGGATATGTGTAAAATCATTTACTGAAAGCAAATCAATGTTCCACACTTACAGGTTGTTGTTTTGTTGTTGTTGTTGTTGTTGTTTTCTTTTTTATTTCCTCAGAAAGGGAAAGATGGAACAAATTAGGACATTTTAATGAACAATGGAGTGGTTTTGCCACACTTTATTCATCTTACTCAATTTCTTCTCTCTCTCTCTTTTTTATTCCTGAATTGGAAGAGTGTCTTCTCTGTCTGTTGTGTTACAATTTCTAATTCATTTTCAGTCAATCTGCTCTCACTGTTTATTCACTGGAAATGAATTAGAAATTACAAAAAATATAGATTATTCATTTTCAACCCAATCATTGTTTGAAACAAATTGTTGTGCTGAGCAGCTTGCTGAATTTTAATCCAATGACATTTTATCAGGTTGGAGTCAATGACGTTACATTGCATAAATGCTTTGGGGCTAACGGATTAGCAATGAATCCCTGGGAGCCCTCAGAGTGGCCCCTGGTGAAGCACTGTAGGACCCTGTGAATACATCAGCAAAGCAGCATTATTACAGAAAGGGCACCCACAGCAGGGCCGTGATCAGAGGTCTTGCATAGAGCAAATCAAAGCTAAGGAATGGAAGACAGTTTGTTCCTTTCTACTTACAGCCAATCCCCAGGGGGCTCCCCAAAATGTATGAGGGAGTCTACATTGAAGAAGGTCATATTCTTATTTTCATTCCTTCTTCATTATATGGCGAGTCTCCTGGCAAGATTGGTTATAACGTCAACAGAACCCAGTGTAAAATGAATATGCAGTGCCCCTCTTCAAAAAGCAGGAAAAAGTTCTGTTAACTGGTACTAAAACCTTAATTTTTTCCTTTTCTTCTGTGGTCTTTCAGTTTGTCATGGTATTTTTTATTTGCTATCTAATGTCATTCTAAGTAAAAAAAAAAAAAAAAAAGTCACATTTTTGCATTATTGGCATGAATTTTACCATTCTTCCTTATATTGTGCAATGCCAGTTTTAAATTGAAGTATAAGAATTTATAGTGGAATCACTGAAACTGCACAGTTTGTATTTTTTAGCTTGTACATGTATACATATTTGTTCTTATCAGAATAGGAAAAAAACTGTACCAAACTAATTCAACTTTTTTTGTTTTATTTCTTGATAAATGCATTTTCCCAAGACTCTCTACCTTCAGCTTGTTGATAAGTAAGGAATACTGAAAGATAAAGGAATTATAGGTTGCCCTATTATAATTATGAGTTGTCATCCTTTTCATCATAAGTGGCCGCTAATACAGGAAAGCAACACATTTTTTAAAAATATATAATAGGGTGGTTTAGTTGTTTGACTGTTTTAATTTGTTTATCATTGCCTTCTTTTTACATGTGAAGCTAGTTCTGTTTTCAAAGAGAAAGCATGGTCTCTCAGAGCTGTCGGCACACCCCAGTTTACTCAGTCTTATATATAAGGGTAGACAAAAGATCAAAAGAACAGATTTTAGTGAGACTCCAGAAAAAGACACAAAACCTGGAACAACCTAAATGTCTTTCAGTAGAATAAAGAAAAGATGGACATGCATGCAATGAAATATTACTCAGCAAGAAAAGGGAATAAACTACTGACATGACCATCAACAAGGGTGAATCTCAAAAATATTATGGTGAGTAAATAAAACCCTACACAAAAGAGCAAATACTGTCTGATTCAATTTTTATGGAGTTCTAGAACAGGCAAACCTAATCTCTGATGACAGATATCACAATACCATTTCCTTTGGAGGGGGTTAGAGATGACGGGGAAATGTCCTGATAAAACTTTCTGGAGTGTGGATATATGCTATATCTTTACTGGGGTGTGAACTACATGTGTATATCCTTTTTTTCAAAACTCGCCAAACTGTATGTACATTTGGAATCTCTGAATTTCACTCTATATAAACAATACCTCATTAAAAAATAAGTTACTTTGCATTTCTTTTTCCAAAAAAATGTGTTTATTCTTGTACCTTTTCTAAGTAAATTTTAAAATCAGATTTTCAAATGCCACAAGTATTATGTTGGGATTGGGATTAAAAAAGCATCACTTTGTGCATTTTGGGGGGAAGAGGCATTCTCATTATAAGTCATCCCAATCATTGTATTTCTTGTCTTTAAGGTTTTTCTAACATTATTTTCATTCAGGTTATCTCTCTAGAGGATTTTCACATTATTGTTAGGTTCATTTATGTTGCCACACAGCAGCCTACCCGTCTGTTTCCTTGTACCTGCCCCTAAAGACAGGAGAGTCTGTGAGACGGATCCTTTCAGGGACTTTGCTTCACCTTTGTGCTTGCACCTTATGTCTCCCTGTTTGGCCCCAGAAGGATGGCTGGTCAGCCAATGACGAGTAAGCTTCCCCACGGGGGGCGGGGGGGACAACTCAAGCCAGGCACAGCCAAGTGGGGACCAACAGGAGAATCCACGGGTTTCATAGAGGTGGGCACAGACCCCCACCTTCCCCCGGCTAAAGAGAGCCTCTGCCTCTATGGCTTCATTCCTTCCCACAACCTGCAGGGGAAGAGATTCGATGATGTGCTCTCCATCTATTCATATGCATAAAGGTTTTGTCCCTTGCGGAAGTACATACATCCTGAGACTTAAGGTTCTGCCGCATGCAGGCAAGGGTGATTGGCTTGAATCAGTTTCCTATTATGATGTATGGGATTCACAGATCTTGAGATTGACAAGCTTTATCTCCTTTACTTCCCCACCTAACTGATAAAAGCCATGCGTTGGCCTGATTCGGGGCTCAGTCCTTGAGGCTGGAGTCCCTTGGCCCTGCTCGCACTCTATTCATGGCTACTGTCTTTCTTAACCCTGCGCCACCCTCCTCGCTCCCCACAACCCTCGTCATGCGGGACGCGACACATTTATAGGTTATTTACAGTTTGGCTTATTTTAGCATATAAATTGATTCCCCATTTGATTTTTTTATTCATTATTACTGGCAGTAAAGAAATTAATGGTTTTTAAAGATCTGAATACCTTATTGAAGTATAGCATTAGTTCTAATTTTTTTAAGTTAATTCTCTGCATTTTCTGTATAGCCAATTTTAACTAATCTGCAAATATTAACAATTTTTTTCTAATACATATTAGTATTATTTCTTTTTCGGTTTATTGCACTGACTAAAATGACTACAACATTAACTAGTACACTATTAAATGGCAGTGATAGAATGTGGCATCCATATCTTATTTATGAGAATGTTTATTGTTTCACTATTAAGATACTTGATCTGAGTGTGTGACAAATATGCACATATCAGATTTAAGAAATTTCCTTCTATTTCTGGGAAGATTTTTTTTTTGTTTTTGTTTTGTTTTGGTTTTCTTGTTGGTTTAATTAAAATGGGTAATCAATTTTACCAAATTGCCTTGGTCACTATCACGAGACTCATATTTTTTTGTTCCTTAAAATGTTAATGTATGCATATATGTTAATAAATATATTAATTTTTAAATATTATTTAATTGCTGAAAAGGCCCCAAATTATTGGTGAAGAGTCAGCCCCACAACTGTCCTTGCAGCACAGACCAAGGGTTCCTGAGAGAAAATTGATGGAACCAGAAAATCCCAGACTCGTTTCCTTTCTCCAGAGGTAGGTGGCCTATAGGGGTGCTAGCGATAGTACCAAACCTGGGGATTCACACTACAGCTAAAGTATTAAGGGGAGATGCCTGGTACCCAGCCCCTGCCGATCTAAGCATCAATTGCTTGTTGCTTGTGAAAAAAGCAATGACAAGCAAGGACTGGTTCTGGTGTTCAAATGCCAGCAATGATTGGGCAAACCATTCTATTGTTTGATGTCACAGCAGGTTTCCATAATGATGGACTGTCTTTCTTTAGGGTTTCTAAACTTTCTTGTTACTGGCAATTCACTTTCAAATGCATGCATACTCTTGTTGCCACTAGCCCCAGGCCATCTGACGCTAGCTCAAGAAGATCTGGTGGTGCGAGTGGGCATTTCACCTCTAAAGCTCATACTCAAAATGTCCTTATTTAGTCACCAAAGGGCTCCTACGGTCCATATGCCTCATGTTGAGAAACATTGCAATAGAGGACGAGAAATTGTATGTAGAAACTGTCAAGAACTGTGAAGGGTCTGAGATGTTACCTGACTTGAAAGCTAATAAATTATCCTGACACAGCTTCCTGGATGTTCGTAGAAGACATAACATTCATTGTTCAGAGGCAAAGGATGTTATTACTCACAGCAAGTAGAATAAACATCTGCATATTTGCCCTGGTTACCTGAGCTCCAGTTTGCAGACGATGACATGAAAAGAGCTGGATGACACATTGCACGGGCACATGCAGTGAATTTCATTACAAAAGAGGAATCACGGGTTTAGGGAACCTGAATCTTTTATAATGGAGAGTAAAATGCCTGTTCTTTGATACAAAAGGAAAAATGATCTCTACCTTCTGAGGTTGATCAAACCTGCTCCAGAGAAAAATATTCCCTGTTTTTCTTCTAAGGCTGTTCACTATATAAATATCCTGGAAAAGATAGCTTGGAACAAAAGGCAGTTACAATCTCGCTCACAAGATGTGCGGAAACGTGTGAGATCCATGGAGAATTGTCTATCAACAAAACCTTAAAATCATTTTTAAAAAATTAAAACGAAGAAAACCCATTCCAGCAAGAAACTGCAGAAGAAACACTTTTCTAAAGAATAAAAGATAATGTGAAAAATCATAAGCAGTTAAAAACATGATAGGGTACAAAGTTATAGTTGTGTAGGATGAATAAGTCTAGAGATCTAATGCATACCATGATGATTACAATTAAAAAATTAAAATTGTGTATATTTAAAGTATACAGCATAGTGAAATGATTACAACAGTCAAGCTAATCCAGCTAATCCAGCTCACATAGTTACTTACCTTTTGTGTGTATATGTGGTGAGAACCTCTGAAATCAACTCTCTTAGCAAATTTCCAGTTTCCCAGACAAAATGTGGTGGGCCCGGAGACTGTGCAACACACATCCTGCCAAGTGTGAGGCTCTTTATCTGGAGTCATTTATGTTCCCTGTGCTTGTATTAGTACTACCTGTGCAGATACCAGACAGCACGGCCTGTTTCCAAATCTACTGGGTTGCATGGATAATAAAAGCTAAAGGACAACAAGGATTGTAGCAATTGAACAGATCACTGGCCCCAGTTACTAGGAATGAAATGGACCTCTCTCTTGCTGCTTCTGGAAGCAACGTGTCTGCAGTCCTCCTCACTGCAGTTGCTGTTTATTCCTAGATGTATGAATACAAGTATCAAAAACCCTTGGCTTTGGAATAGTTGACCTAAACTTGGTTCTGACTACTTTACGCGAAAGAATAGGGGCCAGGCAGTCATGCTGAGTGGCTGATAGTGATTGTTGCAAATGGCAGGCATGAAAACTGAGAGGAGCTCAGGACAGGACATGAATTGTAATTCTACTTATTTTTCGTTCCTGTAGTCATCACTGTTGGATCTGTGGGGCTGGACTTCACTGCCCATTTGAGGAAATGGTGGACTATGGACAGAATGCAATAACTCCACTAAGTTTTGAAGTTAGCTTTCCTTCAGGATGGTTCAAAATAAATCCTCTCTCTTTTCAGTCTTGCTACAATAGGGGTGCAAGCAGAAATGATGAGATGGAGGTGATGATTGATTCAAATTATTGGGGGGCAGAAGAAGTCACCTGTAAAGTAAACTTTATTAACGCTAAGTCAGAGTCTCGATGCAGTGTTCAAAATTACCAATATTTGCATTCATGTATCTATAAAGTAGTTTTAGGCTTTGGTTTATTTCAGCACATAAAGGACACATTTGTATAAAGGAGCTTGTAACCATGACCAGAAATGAGCCAAAAAAAAATTGTAAAGAAATTAATCACAAATCATAGGCACAAACGCCCTCATTTTTTTTTCTAGTCCTGTTTAATTGTGTAGGTTTGATTTGCGAGGAAACAGCATTGCCTCTGTTTCAAATGGAGTTATTTTCCATATTTTTCTCATTTGATATATCTTGGGAAAAAACATAGATATCCCTTAAGAGACAAACAATTCACGTCATGAAAATGGGCTGCATAAAACTGTAATAAATACATATTCAAGGGCATAAATATGTAGTAACACATTGCAGCTAAAAATCAAGTATGCGGTAGAATTTCCTCTAGGGATAAAAACAGGCTGCATCAAAAGCAATTTACCCTTTCCCTGAAGGCCCTGAATGTCCCACATTCTCAATTCACACTTCCTGCCTTCTGGACCACTTTTGACATTAAGAATTGGTTATATTTTCATATGTTCTTGTTTTCAAATCATGGTGTCACTTCTAGGCAAGTGGGGTACAAATTCGTATCTCTTAGAGCAATCGCTATTGCCTTGCTTTCTCTAAATGCCCAAGATAGTAATTTACATCTTTCTTCGCAGGATGTACAGAATAGATTTTCATCTCCCACTCCAAATGAAGTTTTATCTTTCTGTCCACAATGACAATTGAAAGAAAGTTAAGATCACTTTACTTTTCATGTTTTCCTCAAACATAAATCTTGTCAATACCTTTTAAATTACAACTCATATAACAAAACAATTCTTTCGCCATAATTCCATGTTGCAAGCTCCAATCTTTCCTTCAGACACCGATTTCTAAGAAAGTGCTGTTTAGGTGAGGGCTGGGTGAAGAAGGCAAAGCACATGAAGGACTACAGCCTTTATACAAACAAGGTGGAGAACTTTGGGCCCATCCCAGTAGCATCTTGGAGCAGGTTCATCCTTTCAGCTGCACCTGCATTGTCTCCTCCGATACTTAGTTTCTGCCCTAATCCCAAGCTTCCCAGACTTCCACTAAAGGAGATGGTTATGTGTTTGCCTTTCCTCCCCAGCAGTGAAGACCAAGGGAATGCCTAGTTCAAAAGCTCTACCTCCCTTGCTGAGCTAGAGTTGCTCTGATGATGGAAAAGGTCTTTTTTGTTAGATTCTTAACACGGTGCTGTATAGGGGTTAGCTGCTCTCACCATCACGTTATTGATACTATAATTATTATCATCCTACAGCTATTAGAGCGTTTATTTATTTTTTAACTCCTTTTGTTTTGTTCTATTGCATTCTGACCTTTAAAAATTGTCCCAATTTTCCTTTTTCTTTCAAATTTTGGAGTGGGGGATGCTTTAAAAAGATTGCCTAATGTCCTGTTTCATCATATCCAACAAAAAATGTACCCTAATTTCAGTTTCTTAATATCTCATTATTCCACAAGAAATCAGCCTTATCTCTTCACTTGGGAAATATTCATCAATGTGTTCAAATAATGACAGATGGATGGATGCTATGAACAGCTTTAATTTGATCTTAAATATTTTCAAAAAGAAATGAAGCAGAGAAAAAGTGGCAAAAGTAATCAGTAAGTGTAATAATTATGACTGAGAATTTTCTGTTACTTAAATAACAAAGAAAACTAATCCTACAATTTGGGGAGGAGAGATAGTTATTGAAGAAATAGTTAACAAGCTGGTAGAAGAGTGATCTGGAAGCCAGAGAGAAGTTCACCTCTCAAAGATAGAATACATCACACTTTTAACTTTTTGAAGAAAATAATAGCTATGGACCGAACTGGAGTATAGTTTGCTCAGTCTTTGAATTATTTAACTATTGTTTAACATAGAAGCTGAACAGTTATGGTGGCTGAGGACCAGATTCATGTATTGGTTTAATTGTATCATGTTTGAGTTCAGAGTGCCATAGATTCTACTAGTTCTACGATTGTCTTCGTCATTTACTAGTTAATCCTGGACAAACTACTTACAGGTAAGCCTAAGTCCCCTTGTTTCTAAAATAAAGAAAATAGATTTTACCTTATACGGCTGATTTAAGAAGAAAATGAAATGTGTATAATTACTGAGAGTAATGTCCATTCCATTATAAACAATATTATCCATTATTCCATTACTGGTCTCTTTAAGTTTTATGAAAATACTTAGATACATTAGGAGCATGAAAATACTAGTTCTCAGGCAAAAATTTTCTCACATCTACATAAACATAGAACTACATAAAACTATTTAAAAAAGAGTCGATCATAGAGATTTGAACTCAGATATCTCTTTGGTTTTTTCTTTAACTTGATCTCAGATTTGGTGTTGAATTTATCATTTTCCTCAGATCATGGCTCATTAAAACCTTGCAAGATACCTCTCTTGTCTCATTTAATTTTTTATTGCTCCCCCCATCCCTTTGTTCCCCATACCATTTTTTCCTTCTCTTGCTGTTCAACACACACAAATACAGTTGCCTATTGTGTTTGCTTGTGGGTAGTCTTGAAAAGAAATATTGGTCCTTGTATGTTTGTATCATTCTTAATTTACACAAATGATAAACTATAGCTCTTAGTCAGTCATACGCATTTTACTCTATACTATGTTTATAAAATCTAATTGTGCTTCTGTGTATACATATAGCTCATTGTCTCTGGCTGCTGCATAGTATTCCATACACCCACAACATTTTACATATCTACTCACCCAGATAGAATCACCTAAGTAGATCTCAATGTCCTGCTATTACCAATGTACTGCTATTACAATAAATACACTTGTCCACACTACCTTATGGAGCTGCAAATGAGTGTTTCCTGAAATGGGATTCTTGAGTAAGAAAAGACCATAAGTGATTGCACTAATATAGGTACATCGTTTTTTAAAATGATTTACTATTTCTTCATAGCAACCTTGCCATTACTCAAACATTTCTCATTTTTGCCAATCTAAGTATAAGAGGTTTCAGTTGTTGTTTTGTTGCACATTCTTCTGACCCCTCGTGAACTTGAGTTTCTGTTTACATACTTACCTGCTGTCTCTATTGAGTCCTTCTTCAAACATCCTTTACCTATTTTTCTATAGGATTTTCCTCTCTAACTCTTATGGAATTACAGGCTTTGCTTGTATATTTTAAATGCTAGTTTAGATCATGCAAATATCTCTTTCAACTGTTATCCACGTTGACCATCTTTATGTTGTTATACATTGAGCAGATTTTATTTTTATGTAGCCAAATAATCTATTATTTTTTATGATTTATGCTTTTAAGATATTGTTTAAGAAATACTCTTCCTACCTCCTGCCAAAGTCACAAAAATATTCTTCTACATTTCTTCCATTAGCTTGTCCAAGATAAACAAAGCTGGACATTAGTTAAAGTGATAAGAACAGGATTTAGTCAGTAATACTATTGTAATGAGGAAAAGGGTTCAGCATGAACTGAACTCAAATAGACTTGAAACAAAAGTTTGCAGACTTTTTAAAGGCTGGGCTATGCTAGGGAAAGGCCCCGAGGAATGTGAAGGAGAGTTAGTCCATGTGACTAAGACAACTGGATCTGTTAACTGGCACTTATTATCTGGAGGAGAAACAAACTTCTCCTACGTTTAGGATTGGAGGCCATGGTGCAAATTGAAACAAGGCTCGCATGGACTTTAGGTCATTACCTTTCCCCAGGGAGTGGGAGAAAGAACCAGAGTTATCTCCTTGAATGTTTGCATTTTAAAGAGACAGCTCTCAGATCATTTATGAAAGAGTTTGGGATGGTAGTTTGAGAAAGAGAGAGAGAGACAAAGAAAGACAGAGACTAAAGAGATATACTGACTGATTGTAAAAAATTAGCTGACATGGTTATAGAGGTTGAGAAGTCCCCAGATGAGCAGTTGACAAGCTAGAGGCCCATGTGTAGTTCTCGTCCAAGTCTGAAGACCTGAGAACTAGGGGAGCTGATGGTATAAGTTCCAGTCTAAAAGCTGGCATACTCAAGGCTCAAAAGAGCCAATGTTTCAGTCTGAGCCCGAAGGCTAGAAAAAAATAATGTTCTACCTAAACCAATTAGTCAGGAGGAGTTCCCTTTTATTCAAGGGAGGGTTAGCCTTTTTGTCTTATTCAGGCCTTCAACTGATTGGATGAGGTCCACCCACATTACAGAGAACAAGCTGCTTTACTCAGTCTACCAATTCAAATATTAATCATACCCCAAAACACCCTCATAGATACACCTAGAATAGTGTTTGACCTAATATCTGGGCACCTTATGGCTCATACAAGTTGACACATAAAATGTCACTGGGTCTTATTGGCCTATCACCAGGTTTTGTCTGGAACAAACAGTCAATTCTAGCAATGTTGAGCGTTCTTAGGTAAGCATTTTAAGGCCAGTTGGGGTTATTTTAGGGACACAAAGCCAAGCTAGAGTTTGGTCTTCTCTTAGTGCAGAGATTTGGATGGAGTCATTATGTGCCTAGAGTTCTGCTGCTTAGAATTTACTTTCTCATGCTTTAGAATTTACTTTCAGATTAATCTATATAGAATTAATTTTTATATATTTTAGAATGAACAATACAATTATTTTTCTCCATAGATTAATCCACTTTTCCCAACATCGTCTAATAAATATTCTCTCTTTTCCCTACTGTCTTATGCTATCTCCACCATATTCTTATGTCTGTGTCTGAATCATCTCTTCTGATCCTTTGATATATTTACTTGTTCCTCCACTAGAGCCATGCTTTTGTTGTTACTTTGGCTTTTTAATTAATTCAGTGATTGTAGGGTAACTATCACTTCTTTGCTCTTTTAAAAAAATTATTTAGTTATTTGCAGAATTTGTTTTTCTATGTATGGTTTAAAAAAAAAGCTATTGTGGAAATATTCACTAGAATTGTATTGAAGGTATAGAGCAATTTGGGGAAAACATAATTTTACAACCTAAAATAATCCCATACATGAAAATGACATAGCTCTATATTTTTTAAGGTCTTCTTTTGCTTATTAATGCTGTTTATAATCTCTATAAGAGTCTTGTGAATTTCTTTTTAGTTTAATTCCTAAGTACAACATAATTGTTATTCATGTAATTAGTATCTTTTTTATTGTTTTTTAGATAACTCACATTGGCATTAGAGAATGATGAGGATCTTTAAATTTATCTTGTATCAGTAACTTTGTTGAACTTCTTAGAATTCTTAATTCTAAGAATTTGTTCTTCAGTTTTGTTTTATCATATGATACTCTCGTCTGTAAATAATAGCACGTTTACTTCTTGCATCCTAAGTGCTATCACTTCCCCCTTTACCTTCTCTTTTGTGTTTCCACTGGCCAGGATTTTTAGTGGTATGTTGAACTGGAGAAGTGCTGGTAGTCATCCTTATCTTGTTTCCAACACTGAGAGACTGCATATAAAATGTAACTATTAAGAATGGCAGTGATGTGGGGTTTTCTGCTAGATTAAAAAATAATTATTTTTTTATTAAATTTATTGGGGTGACAATTGTTAATGACAATTGTTAATGACAATTGTTAATCTGAATTAATAGATTTCAGGTGTGCAATTCTGTATCACATCATCTATAAATCCCATTGTGTGTTCACCACCCAGAGTCAGTTCTCCTTCCATCACCATATATTTGATCCCCTTTACCCTCATCTCCCACCCCCCACCCCCCTTACCCTCTGGTAACCACTAAAAAATAATTAATTTTAACCTTTTCCTTCATTCTGTATTTTTGGTATGCCTCTATTCAATCATGATAAAATATTAAATAATGATTTCCTTATGATTTCATATTCATCTGAAAAATTGAAATGAGCCATCATTTTTTTTTACTCCCTGTATTCTGTTTTGGTATATATTTATTGTAACCTCATAAAATAATACACGTGATGTATAAGTTATTTCTGTACCTTAGTTGGCATTCCACTTTAAGCACTTTTGTTAAAGAGAATACGTCCTCAACATTGGTACTTCATCATTCTTTCTAAATTTGAGAAGCAAATACTAAACATTTTTAAAAGATGTAAAATAAAATTTATGTACATCTGCTGATTCGTTTCACATCTAATTCTGCCAAGTTAGTAGGGACTGTGAGTGTATGAGCGTGTGTGTACATATACTCATTTATACATATATACCTATATATAATATGAATAAACCTTGCTCCTAATGTGTATGGAATTTTTAAGACACATTTCTGAAATGGCTTTGTGTAATTTTGATGATCTTGTTTAATAAGGCATTGAAAAACAAAACAACAAATCTGAATTAAATATCCACTCTTTAAAGTCAAAGGCAAAGGCTATCCACATGGAACGCTGAAAAATAACCAGCTTTTAAATTCTGTCCTTTCAACAATACAACTGCACTTTCAAATGCGCTTTGTTGTTTTCTTTTAATTCACTAAAATTAATCTTATAGATGTAGATGCCAGATTTGCATTAATTAAAACTCTACTGTAGAAGCCAGGCTTAATTGCAATCAAATTTGCTTAATTATGCATGGCGAGAGATTCCCAAACGAGAAAGGTTTTAGTAAGGATTTTGGTTTTTTGCATTGACAAAATAAATTGAAATTGTCATTTTTTGTGTTTTATGTAACACTTGTAAATAATTTGTGGAGCACCTTAAGTCTTCTATGTAAAGCAATGTTATTGCTTAAGTAATTATAACAATCTGCATTTTTCATTGTTAATTGTGGGTGTCAGACTCATTAATTTTAATTTAGAGACTGTAATGAAATTAAGAAAATTTTATGCTGATCTGCTGAAACTTGTTTTACAGGAAGTTGTTTAATGCAACTAAAGTTTGAAAAAGTCAAGGCTCATTTTTGTAATTTGTATTTCAACCAATATAATCATTCCACAACAGTTTTTCAGTAAAATCTGGCTTCAACAAATGCAGATCAACTTTATGAATAATTTTGGTTTTTAAAAATCACTTGATGTTTCAAGTACAGCAATAATTAAATTCAAATGTAACTTAGAATTATACCTTTGATTAAACATAATCTGCCAACATTAGAATATAGTTCTGTGTCATCTGTTTTCTATAGGCGATTATGTTATTGGAGGAAGAAAAAAGACAGACATAACCAAAAATCAATTCAATCATTCTTAGATCAATGGATTATCAGTGCTGTTTAACTCATATTTCAATGTGGATCATCCGTAGTTATTTTATCTCGGATATCTGTCATATCACATAGCTTTAAATACATCTGTAATCGTACTTGATTTTTAAATATGAATTTTAAACAAATTAATTCATTTGGAGATTAGTAAAGCATACATTTTAAATAAAGAAAGTTAATGACAAGGAAAAATAATAAATATTTTTGATTTTCACGTTAAATTTTGCTCTTGAAGCCTGTTTAAACTCTAAATGGTATAATTATTAATATAAAAATATAATACAAACAGAAAATATTTTTCATGCTTATTTATTAGCAAGTCAGTTCTTAAAGAAATCAGGTAAAAAGCCTTCACCTCAATTATTATTCATCCAATTAAAATTCCAAAACAATTACTGTAATTCTGCTTAAAACAAGCATGAAAGTTTGGTAGTCAAACACCCTAAGAATTGTTGAATTTCTCAAGAAGAAAATGACAAAGCAAAGATATCCCATAACTAAGGCTCACCTTAATTGCAGGTCTTTTTAAGTCAAGTTATTCTGCAGAAGTGAAATAAATCATCACGAGGGTCTTGGCAATGCATCACTGCATGTAATGCTCTACAACAAGGTACTGGTGGTGGGTCAAAAAATTTTTCCTTTTGTTTACTCGATAGGAGACATAATAGAGATAAGGAATGCCTAGGCAAGATACCAAATACTAAAATAGGTACCCAAACGCGTTTTCCTATAACTCAAAATGAGAAAAAGACAGTGTGGCTCAATGCCTCATAAATTGATAGTGAAAATTCAGAAGAGCACTTTTTCATTCAAGACTTTAGTTTGAGGATTACTTTTTCATGTTAATTACTCTGACAAAAGTATCAAAATCTGTTCATTTTCTATTTCTTCACAAAAAAATATTTGATCCCTATTCTTTTTTCCCATTCTTAATTCTAACCAATTTTTACCAGCCCCTGGGGAACCAAAACTCTATTATACCAACTAATTTTTCTATGAATTTCTGTGCCTGTCTTTAGGATATTATCAGAAAGGGCTTTTATTGAGATGCATCAGTATTATCCTGTGAATAAGTAAGATTTAATATTCTATTATTTTTGTCAAGCCCAGATACTATATACTTACCAATGTACTAAATGAATGTTTTCTGATGCTCTTTACTCTTTAAAATAATTTTCTCTATTAACTATGCTTTTGTCTTTATGTTTAAATCTTCATTTTTAGTTTGCTCTCTCATTAGGAAGTCGTTTCTTCACTCTCTTATCTCCATTTTCACTCTGTTTCTGATTTCTAAGTACTTTTTCCTTCCATATTTTTACTCCGTTCTGTCACTCTTTGTTGTCCATATTCTCAGTTCCATTCTCTGTCCCATTTCATCCTGTCCTCTCTGCCCCTGGTTTCACCCAGAGATGCTATTATGGTGATTGATTTACACAGTGAAGAACATTCCATAGGTATCATATTGCTGTACAACATACACATCCCATACAACAATAATCTAAAAATAACTAGCAAAAGGAGACGTTTAAGTTGAGAGTTAGAAGTGCTAACAGGGTCAACTGGTACAGTCATTGTGTGGATGGTGGTTTCACTACCTTGGAGACAAATGGGCAAGAGCCAGTGGAGCTGGGCACTCATGATGAAACCAGTAATAAATCAGACACAGAGTATAAGCATGAATCAAATTACTATACTCAAATAAGAGCTAGGCACAGACTTGAAAGGAAAATATGTCATTTCTTTCCCTTTCCCACCATATCACTTCCATCCATCTTTTGTCGCTCTTACTTGATGCCTTTCTTTCTCATTTCCACCCTTATTTTTAAGTTTCCCTTATTCTATAATTTTCTAAAGAAACAAGATTCATGCCCTAATCCTGAAATGCTGATGCTTTTTATTAAATGTGATTTGATGTGTTAAAACCCGATTTCAGTTCTCTAAAGAGTCAAGTGTGTAATGATGAATAACATCTGTATATCTTAAGACATGAAAGCCCATTCACAATACAGAAATGAACAGGCTTAACATCCACAGATAATTTGTAATCTTCATATGGACTCTAATAAGAACACTCTATCACTTGCAGGAAGATGTCGCCTTTTTGCTCTCTTCTTTTCCTAGACTCACATTATTTCAATTGTTCTTTCAATCATTCAGTAACCACCCTCTACTCTGGTGTAGCCACAAATGCCTCTGTGTTAAACCACTTGTGAGACATATTAAACACAACCTCAAACAATGCAGTGAAAAATTGATTCGTGTGAAACAATAGCACCAGACAGAATGAACTAGCTGTTCTCTTAAATGGGCCACTCCTTTCAGGCCAAAACCCAGGTTGGTTTCAGAGGGAAAGAAAAACAATAAATAGATGTTGTCAACTTCTGAGTTTTTCTCTAAGCACTTAATTCTTTTCCTTTTATTATGGACAGATTCACACACATAAAAAGTAAGGACAATAGTAAAAGGAATTCCATGTACCTATCACACAGCTTTATCACTCATTTTTCCTCCCTCCGAGCTCTCCAGACATATCATATAATCCCAATGCACCTTTCACCAACTGTTATCTTGTCTTTAATTTTAAAAAAGAGTTCTTTACCTTTCAAATATCAGTTAAAATTACTCCAAAGTTGTGTCATTTCAATTAATAAAAAATATTGGTCACCTGTCTGATGTGTACAAAAAACTAAGCCAGCCACTCTAGTGAGGATCTGGAGAGTTTAACCAACATTCTTTTAAGGTGCCATCCATGTACCCCACCTGCAGAAGTATCTGGAACCTCTCATTTTGTTTGTTCGGGTTTTCTTAGTGGAAATTAATTTGCATTCGTTGGTTTTCTCTAGTTTAAGAGCACAGTTAGTGTTTATCTAGAACTCTCCAGTCATTAAAATTTAGTGGTATCTCTTCTACCGTTATATTCACATACAGGTTTTTTTGTTATTATAAGATTATATCTCTTTTATTCCTTTATTTTCATTTAGCTAATTTGAGGAATATGGGGGTTATGTGTGCAAGCTAAATTTGTATGCCCTCACTTTAATGTTTAAGCGATTTTCACTAGAGCATTGATACTTAAAGTTAATGACACATTCGATGTGATAATGGTGGGATTCTGATTGGCAAAGAGGAGAGAAGAAAAATTAAATTCCGAGAACAGGTATAAGAAAAGCACTGCTTTATACTTAATATTAGTTTCTCTGTTCTGTATCTGATTTTTTTTCTTTATATTAACAAAGCCATAGTCCCAGTACTATCTCTGTATTTTGATTAATAATATATTTGCAATTGATGGAGAGATTGAGCAGAGAGGAATTGTAACTATACCATATCCTCTACACAGTTTCTTTCTTTTCTGAGAAAATGTCATCTACAAAATATACTGCCCTTTTACACTATTTAGAACAAAAATTTTTCTACATCTGTCTCAGGAAGATGTAAAGTAGGAATTGTGTGGGGGTGAGCTGAAACCATCAGCTGCATAATACTGGAGGAGAAAAATATCTTGACAGAGCAAGCTGTAGGTGACCTATGACTACATTCAAGCAGATGAGACTGTTGAGTGATCTATAGAGATTACTTCTTCTCATATTTTGATCTAGTTGTACCCTAATTGATTTGTGTATAAGCCACAGAAACCAAAGTTGAGTAACGTAAAATTTTAAAAGAGGAATTTAATGGAAGAATATTGCGCACCTCATGGAAAGAAAGTGAAGACTATTGGAGAGCTCATGGAAAGAAAGTGAGGCCAGGGAACGAGGCTTAGAGGTTGGGCAGGAGCTGGGGCTCCTCTGGGAGTCTGGATTCACCCACTCACCTCTTCTTCTGGTCAACGTCGTGGGAACTGTGAAACTCCAACCGTGCCCCTTGCTCGCATCGCTCTACACCGTTCCCAGTCCCTGAAAGTCCTTCTGGCTACAGCTTTCTGGTGCCAGGCCTTGCCTGTATCAGCCTGAAAAGAGGAAGCGTCTGGCTGAACAGACTTCCACCCTAGCTGTTCACTCTGTGGGAGAACATGGTACCCTCATTATGAGGCCACCAGGGGATAGCGTAATTCCACAGGGGGTGGGGTAACTGCCAGAAGAAACCTGAGCACTGTCAGTAAGGGAGGATGGCTGCTGGAAAGACAAAATAACAAGTGATTACTACACACCGTTATCTTTTTATCTATATGAATCTATTAGTAATGATTGCGAAGGTGAGAACACAGCACACTTTAGTGAATAGAATGAGAGCACTCGGTTGCATTAATTATTAACTCTTTTTTCTTTAAGCCTCTTCTGTCCTGAATAATTCCATTCTTAACATTTTGCTAAAATATTACTGTCTTGCTCTCCACAAGAGTGAACCCTCCTCTGGATAGTCTTTCTCAACTCTGCCCGATCTTCTTCAGCATCCCCTGAAGTATGCTGCACCCCAAAACAGTTTGCTCGCTATATTCACCATTGAAAACATGTGATTGTGAACAAGTGATGCTATGGAAGGAGTCTATACAGCATTGTGATCACTTTTCACTATGTTTCTTTTTTTAACCAAATAATACAGTATTGAAAATTTAAAACAAAAAAAAATCCAGGCTAGGAATGTGTCCTCAAAACAGGTATTTCTAAGTGTGAATTGAAATTTCTAATAACAATACCTAATATCTGTAAAGTAAATAACCTTCTTATTTGATTGTCAGAACAACCATGTGAGCTTGGCATTATATTCCCTAATAAGCAAATGAAGAAAAAGAAGCAAAGAAAGTAAGCAATTTGCTCAAGAATGTGCTAAATGGATACAAAAGAGCAGAATTCAAGTCAAAGTTTCTGAAAGTGAGTTGCATGTTTTCTCATAAGCATGAGGAGGAGATGGGTAAGGAGGGAAGAAATTGAAAGGGGCAATAGTTTATACAAGAATTGCCACTTAAGCTCTTTATCCTATTATGCATTATATTCATTCATTTAATCAATCAATACTTATTGAACCCTACTATGTGCCAGGCACTATCCTAAGTACTGATGATATATCAGTAAACAATGGTAAATAAATTCCTTCCCTTTGGAACTTACATTTCAGTGGGAGAAGAATATATATTATGTTAGATGGTGATGAGTGCTATATGTAAATACAGAGAGGAAACTAGAGAGTGTTAAATTGGTGTCTTCTGTGGGGGCAGTGATTTTTTAAAAAGCAGTCCAAGAAAGTCCCAATGAGAATGCAACATTTGAATAACAGTCTGAGAAATGTGACATGATCCCCACCCTCGTCTGAGGAAGAACATTCTAGGCAGTGGGAATAGCCGGTGCAAAGGCCCCAAACAGGCATATGGTAAAATATCTGAGTAACAGCAAAGAGGCTGGTGTGGCAGAATCAAAGTGAGAATGTAGAGAGTATGAGGAGATGAGGTCAGAAATTTAATCACTACATCATGTAAGACCCAAATATACCACTATAATAATTTGGCTTTGGTTCAGAGTGAAATGGGAAGTCTTGAGGAACTTCTTCGAGAGTGATATGACTTGACTTTTTTTAAAGGACCACTCAGGTTGCTGCTGTGCAAATTATAGACTGCTGTGGGATAAAGGCAAACTCGGTGGAAATAATTGAGGAGGTCACTACAGTCATCCAGAAGAGAAAAGGTGGTGACTCAGATCACGACAGGAACATAGATGACATTGAGAAGTACTCAGATACTAAATATATTTTGAAGGTAGTGCCACAGGATTTGCTGTAAACGGAATGTGGGTCTGAAGGAACAGGAGAAGTTGAGCATGACTTCATTGAGATGTAGCGAAGCCAGCTGCAGGGAAATCAGGAGTTTAGTTTTGAAAAGTCAAGTTTGAGAATCTATTAGATGTCTACGTGTAGATCCTGCAAAGGCAGTTGGATTTCAGTGGAGAGATTAGGTTACAAATATATTTGAAAAATTGTCTGCATATTGATGACATTTGAAGTCATGTGGCTTGTGAAATATCAAGGAGGAAAATGTAGATAGAGAAAAGGTGAAGTTCAAAGTCTAATCCCTGGGTAATCCCAGAGCTATGAGACTAGGGCCAGGAAGACAGAGGGAAAGCAGAAGCACATAGAATCCTAGAAAACAAGTGAAGAAAGTATTTCAATAAAGAGAAGCAATGGTCTTTGTAAAATGCTAATAAACCAAGTAAAAGGAGAATCTAAAAACTGCTAAACAAGATTAAGCAGCACTGGTGACCACAAGACACGTAGAGTCAGTGTGTGTGTTTGGCCCAGGGGTAGGGAGGCTGATTACAGGAGTTCAAGAGAGAATGAGAAAAGAGGAGTTGGGAGACAGAGAATAGAGACCACACTTTTAAGGAGTTTTGTAGTAAAGGCTTCAGAGACATAAGAAGTTATCTTGAAAAGAAAGAACCAAGAGAAGAGAAGGAACCAAGACAAGGTAATTTAATATGGGAGAAGTTGTAGCACGTTGCTTGAAGGAAGAGATCCAAGAGGAAAGGAATAGCACTTGCTACAGAAGAGAGGGAGAATGGCTACATCAATGTTTTGAGATAGACCAGAGTAGACAAGTAAAGTGGTGGCAATTTCCAGGAAAATAGAGAGTTCATCCATAGTAACAGGAAAAACAAACAAACAAACAAACAAAAAACAGAGCAAATGGTCACAGATACAGAGGTGGGTATGGTGGTGGTATTTAGAGAAGTTCTATTTGGATTGCTTCTAGTCACTCAGCAGACCAGGAAGCAGCAGCATCAGTGGAAACACAGAGAGTTCTATGTTAAGTATGAGATTATTAGCTTTCATTACTGTAATGAGACAGTCTGAGTATTTGAGAAGTGACTAAGGGAGGGTAGAGGAGAAGATCAGGAGGAGAGTCAAAGACTTGAGAGTCAAACTTTGCCTCCTTCGCCTTTACTGCCAAGTATTCCTGGATTATTGTCCTCCACCCCAACACACCCCCATACTTACACCCCTACAAGACCACACAACACTAGAGCAGTTTGAAGGGATCTTAGCAATTAGCTCATTCAACCATCTGCTTTCTTAGTATCCCTTGTCAAGGCATTTAAACTTGTTTCTGCCTTCCTAGAACTCTATTCTCCCAGATCTTTGCATGGATTTCCCATCAATCTGATTTCAGTTCAAATATCCTTTTCTCAGAAATTGCTTCAGATAACTTGCTCTGGTCTGAATGTTTGTGTCTCCTCAAAACTGGAACTAGCCCCATATCTCTAGGTCTTGGTTTCCTTTTACATGTAATATTAGGAGGCTGGAGTTTTGATGAGGTAATTATTACTCTTTATTCCTGCTCTCAACTTATAGGATGATTTATAATTATATTAATTCAATTTATAAATTATTTTAAATGTTATACCCAGTGTCTTCCTGGTTGTTCTCCTTTGGACATAGCCTTGTTGAAACTCAGCATTGACACCCGTTTTCTTAGCACTTCACATTGGTGTTTGTCTTAGTTTCTTGTGGCTGCTTGCAACAAATTGTTACAAACTTTGTGGTTTAAAACTTTGTGGCTTAGAAACTTATTCTCTCACAGTTCTAGAGGCCAAATCCTAAATCATCAGTATCACTAAACTGGAATCTCAGTGTCCACAGGGCCGTGCTCTTTCTAGAGGCTCCAGGGAAGACTCCGTTCCCTGCTACTAATACCAATCCTGCTCAAACTCTTCCAAAACATTAAAGAAGAGACAGTACTCCCTAACTCATTTTATGAGGCCAACATTACCCTGATACCAAAACCTGGTAAGGGCAACAGAAAAAAAGAAACCTACAGACCAATATCTATGATGAATACAGATGCAAAAATCCTAAACAAAATTCTAACAAATTGAATACAACAGTGCATTAAAAAGCTTATTCATCACAACCAAGTGGGATTCTTCTCCGGGGCACAAGGATGGTTCAACATCCGCAAATCCATCAATGTGATAGATCACATAAACAAAATAAAGGACAAAAATCATATGATTATATCAATTGATGCAGAAAAAGCATTTGACAAGGTACAACATCCATGTATGATTAAAACACTTAATAAAATAGGTATAGAAGGAAAATACCTTAACATAATAAAGGCCATATATGACAAGCCCTCAGCTAATCTCATAATTAATGGTGAAAAACGGAAGCCCTTTGCTCTACATTCAGGAACACGACAGGGCTGTCCCCTATCACCTCTGCTTTTCAACCTAGTGTTGGAAGTCCATGGCAGAGCAATCAGGCAATAGAAAGAAATAAGAGGCATCCACATTGGGAATGAAGAAGTTAAATTGTCATTCTTCGCAGATGATATGATGTTATATATAGAAAACCCTAAAGACTCCACCAAAAAGCTATTAGAAACAATCAATGAATACAGTAAAGTTGCCGGCTACAAAATCAACATACAAAAGTCCATTGCATTCCTATATACTAACAATGAAATCTCAGAAAAAGAAATTAAAAAAAAAAACAATTCCTTTTGCAATTACAGCAAAAAGAATAAAATACCTAGGAATAAACTTAACCAAGGATGTGAAAGACCTATAAGCTGAAAACTATAAGACATTTTTGAAAGACATTGAAGAAGACACAAAGAAATGGAAAGATATTCCATGCTCATGGATTGGAAGAATCAACATAGTTAAAATGGCCATATTACCCAAAGCAATATACAGATTTAATGCGATCCCCATCAATATCCCAATGGCATTTTTTAAAGAAATAGAACAAAAAATCATCAGATTTGTTTGGAACCACAAAAGACCCCGAATAGCCAAAGCAATCTTAAGAAAAAAGAACAATAGTGGAGGTATCACACTCCCTGACTTTAGCTTGTACTACAGGGCTACAATAATCAAAACAGCATGGCATTGGCAGAAAAACAGACACATAGACCAATGGAACAGAATTGAGAACCCAGAAATAAAACCACATAAATATGGACAGATAATTTTTGACAAAGAAGCAAAAAACATACAATGGAGAAAAGACAGCCTCTTCAATAAATGGTGCTGGCAGAATTGGATAGTCACGTGCCAAAGAATGAAACTGGACTGCTATCTTTCACCATGTACCAAAATTAATTCGAAATGGATCAAAGACTTAAGCATAAGACCTGACACGATAAACTGCATAGAAGAAAACATAGGTACTAAAGTTATAGACCTTGGGTTCAAAGAGCATTTTATGAATTTGACTCCAAAGGCAAGGGAAGCAAAAGCTAAAATAAATGAATGGGACGATATGAAACTTAAAAGCTTCTGCACAGCAAAAGAAACCATCGACAAAATAAAGAGGCAACCAACTGAATGGGAGAAGATTTTTGCAAACAGCGCCTCCGATAAGGGGCTAATATCCAAAATATACAAGGAACTCATGAAACTCAACAACAAAAAAACAAACAACCCAATTGAAAAATGGGCAAACAACCTGAAGAGACATTTCTCCAAAGAGGACACACAAATAGCAAATAGACATATGAAAAAATGCTCAACATCACTAATCATCAGAGAAATGCAAATAAAAACCACAACAAGATATCACCTCACCCCAGTCAGAATGGCTATCATCAACAAGACAAATAGTAACAAGGGTTGGAGAGGCTGTGGAGAAAAAGGAACCCTCATACACTGTTGGTGGGAATGCAGACTGGTGCAGCCGTTATGGAAGGCAGTGTGGAGGTTCCTCAAAAAATTACGAATAGAATTACCATATGACCCAGCAATCCCTCTCCCGGGTATCAACCTAAAAAATCTGAAAACGTTTATACATAAAGACACGTGTCCTCCAATGTTCGTTGCAGCTTTGTTTACAGTGACCAAGACATGGAAACAACCGAAATGTCCTTCGATAGATGAATGGATAAAGAAGTTGTGATATATATGCACAATGGAATACTATTCAGCAGTAAGAAAAGATGATACAGGAACATTTGTTACAACATGGATGGATCTTGAGAGTATAAGGCTAAGCAAAATAAGTCAGACAGAAAAGGCAGAGAACCATATGATTTCACTGATGTGTGGTATATAAACCAAAAACAACAAAAGAACAAGACAAACAAATGATAAACAAAAACTCATAGACACAGACAATAGTTTAGTGGTTACCAGAGGGTAAGGGCGGTGGGGGTGGGAGATAAGGGTAAGGGGGATCAAATATATGGTGATGGAAGAACTGACTCTGGGTGGTGAACACACAATGGGATTTATAGATGATGTAATGCAGAATTGTACACCTGAAATCTATGTAATTTTGCTAACAGTTTTCACCCCAATAAATTAAAAAAAAAAAAAAAACTTTAAGCCTACAACTAAACAAAGCTTGAGAGTTTGTTTCTAGAGAAATACATCCTCGTCGTTTTCAGGAGATACTTTCTATATCTTCGGTAAAGATATTTGTGGAATACCCATTGTCTCCTTTATGTCTTTTATGGAAACACCTTGGTATAAAAACTAAACAATAAAATTAGATGTATGTCTGTTAAGACTAATTCACTACTTAAGAAAAGAGATGAGCAGAATAATAAAGGGAGATAAAATTTAGCACCACTAATAAGATGATTTAATTTTCTGACAGGGTTAATTCATTTGTAATAGTGAATAGGATCTGGACTACTGGAGGGGAAACAAGCTTTTACTATATAGAAAGTGTTTACATTACAGATATCTATTGCTGTGATTTCAATCTTTGTTTAAAAAAAAACTGAAGCTTTTGTCGGTTAATCATCTTCCTATCCTCTTATTCTGGCTAATTAGTAATTATAAATCGCCTATATTAAAACAGGATCTAGGACACAATGAGAATTTTTAAAAAGTTTAATCAAATTGGGCTGAATGCCCAGAAAAATGAAAACTTTAGTTGAACACTCCTGGGATTTCTATGTATGGCTATGTGTCTATGATTGGGTTTAATAGACATAACTAATTGAAATTAAAAGATAAAATATCTGGAAATTAAACCTCAAATAATGTTACTATGAGATAACAAAGTATTTTTTTAATCAAAGTTCAATGGACAGAAAAAATCTAGCAAGTAACTTAACTCAAGATTTCTTTGAAAGAAATTTAAGGTCTTCAACTTGCTTGCATTTAAAATTAATACTTAGACACAGAAAACTTACTCCCTAAACCCAATACTAAGAAATATGCTTATTAGTGGAATCAAGGATAGAAAAGGTTGTGGGGTGAGAAAATAGGAGTTAAATAATAAAAGAGATGAGCAAAGGATCTAGCAGATGGAGACAGACATATAGAGAAGAAAGAGAAAGAGAGAGTGGGGAACATACAGCATTTAGCATTTCAGAATATTCGTAGCTCTGAACATCCTAGTAGGTTGTCTCCTTGCCTTTATGCAATTTGACTAACTACTACTCTCAGCCGTTTAAGTGTATAAACTTCTTAAAGGCCATCTTTGTTTTTGCTTTACAGTGCCTCACATAGTGCTCTGTCAGTGACACCCCATAATTTATCACTTAATTAGTTAATATTTATCCTTGAAACATCAGAGGCTCTGCTTTGAGTAGACCAAACCAGAAAATCCAAGCTTGAGACTGCATACTCTAGAATTATCTATGACCACAGCAGTATTTCTATATTAGACACTTGTCAAAAATTTCTACCCAATGGAGAATCAGCCTTAAGACAGGAGAGTCCTCACCTTGGCCTGGGATAAAAAAGGTAACGGACTGTACGTGAGAACTGCACTGTATAGAATGGTAATTGTAGTATAGTTTTGTTTCAGTTTTTCATGCTGTCTTGACCCAGTTTTGAGGCCCTGGCTGGAAGCCAGTCAGTTCGCCACCATGAGGAGCTAGGTCCACACCCCAACCACTTCTTTTATGGGACTCTTACAATCCAGGACCACTGATCACCTTATTTGTCCCATGGCCAAGTACCAAACTACTAGGAAGAGCCCCTATGCTCTGAAGCCTGTGAAATTATTCACATTGGCCAATCCACAGAAAACTAAAACCTTAAATAGTTCCACCCCGCTTGCCACGCAGAAGCTGCTCCCTGAAGCCCCAGCTTGCTCTTACCCTGTCTCCTGGACCATCTCCCTGTGTGGCCCTGCCTGGCAGCCTTCTCTCATTTGGAGCTGTAAGTAACAAAATGTTCTGCCTTTCATCTATCCAAGTGTCATGGTGTTGTGTCCCGCTATCAAAAGAATCTGTAGATCTTCTATCAGTTGTCACAATTAGACAGAAACAGATAAAGGAAGTAACCTAGCCAATGGCAACGATTACATAAGATATATATTTTATTGATATATTTACTCACATAAAATAACTTAGGCCAAGTAATTAAGAAAAGGCTCTGCAAGCCACATCCATGGACATCAACTCTCAGCGCTGTTCTCTTCTCGTAGCCCCCAGGCAGAAGAGAGGAGCTCCAGATGGAAGAATTGATAAATTGCAAGAAGGGCGCAGGCTATACATTTTTCCAGCATTCCCATGGGTGTTGCTGTCCTAACTTTAATCTCCCCAAGCCCATCTTAATCTTTAAAGATTTGGAGGGTCAAAGAAGCTTTTTGGTCTTTTCTAGCAGCTAGTGGTAGGTAACCATTAGCACATGGGAAAGGAATCCCACCATTATTTTTAAAAATCCTTTAATTTCCCTGAGATTTAGTTCCTCATCTGTAAAACCTGAATAATGGTCTCTAAGTCATTAAATAAATGGAGATGACAAATGTACAAAGTTAGTCTAGTTCTTGAAACAATAACCTTTAATTCATGGTGACCAAATGTCAAAATAAAAATTCTGCTACTAAATATTGTGTAATCCTTCAAGTTATATTTCAGATCCACTTCTCCCATTTTAGGACCATGGCTTTTATCTGACCAAGTCCTTTGTACCTCATCAAGCAGTTTATAATTCACACCAATGTCTCTATCCTTCTGATTATCCTGCATATGAGTTCCTGGTGTGTTACTAATAAAATACTGATTCTTCCTGCTTCAGGTTCAGACTCCTCTTCCTCACTTTCAAGGTCAGTCTCCCAGTTTCTTTCATCATCAGTTTCCTTAGCTCCACATTTAGCCAGTTGTTCCCAGTCACTGAAACACACTTCTACTATTCAGAACCAAGTTCCTGCTCCTTCCAGCATCCTAAATGTGCCATTCTTAGTCTCACTCCTATGCTTTTTCCTGTTCTGCAATGCACTCCAAGAAGGTTTTTTAAAGAAAAAAAAGTCTTAGGCAATTTTCAAGGCCGGTTCAATTATGTGTCTTCTATAAGACTTTTTTTTCGCTCTTCAAGGTTATCTCCACTTGTCTTTACTTCTCCCTGCCTTCTCTACATTGTATCATGTTTTGTTGATACCATACAATCTGGAAACTTATTTTATATCCCCCAAAAGTTATAAACATTATTAAGGCAAAAATTATATCTTTTTTTTTTTAGTGGCTTAGCATTGGCACTAAAGTTATTCATTATTATTTTCTTTTAAGTAATATGCCTAAAATGAAAGCTGGCATTTATGGAAGATTTACTTTGTGTCTGGCACGTGCCCTTTACACATAATCATTGCCCATAAGAGCTACCTTCATACCTTCACACCATTGCTTCATTCTCATGACTCTGGTCTCAAAGCAATGTTATCTCCTCAGAGAGACCTTTCCAGACCAGCTGAGACACAGAGGTGCCCAATTAACCCACCATATCAAACTATGTACTCATCTTCATAACACTAATGAAGGCTCAAATTTATCTGTTACAGTTTATTAGTTATCAACAAACAAAACCCCTGCCATCACAGAATTCTGTAAATGACACTTAGACTACCCAGGCAAACGTTTGCACTCTGACTTTAAGATTTATTTCTTAAAATTATGACCCTGAGTCATAATAGTAGTTAATATCATTTATTTTTTCATTAAAAAAAACCTGTTTAACTCTTTTTGTTCTATTTGCCTTTTAGTAGTATCATTTATTTGTAGTCAAAATAAATAATAAAATTGTTTAAAATATAAAAACTACTATGGGCTATATAAAATTGCTGACTTTATAGGCAGAAAATGGCTTACTATTGGCAATTTCATACAATTCAGGCAAATAGACAGTTTTAGAGACTGATAATCTCTAGAGCCCAGTTGCAGTTTTCTAGATCTCAGATTGCTGTCCCCCGAGTTAGCAGGCTTGTGGGAAACAATTACCCTCGATAATAGTTTACTTATGTGAACGGACTAAAGGTAATTTCTAAATCACTCAAAATAAAAGTCATGTGCTAAAGAGAATTCTGGTTTACCTTTAGTCCATTTTTTAAAGTATATGCTGTGAAATAGTTAAACATTAGCTCGATTGTATAGATAAAAAAGGGAAAACACTTTGAAATAGGCATGGTTAATGGCTTCTTTTTAAAAGCAAAATCTAACTATAGGCACATACACACTGAGACACAGTGCATCCATCAACCTTAGAAAAAGGTTTCTGGCCTGAGTATTGACATGTAAGATAGTGGCAGAGCTCAAGATAATGGAGCAGCTTTATTCCTAGAGTGATGTTTTTAACTGTGACTTCATTGACGTGTGTGAGTTTTCCTGGGAGAAAAATAACAGATCAAAAATGGTTGGATATCTGTCTTCAAAGGAGAGTCTTTTTTTCCTAGACAATCATGTGAAATTTTCCTATAGGTCACTAGATTTCACAAGCTCTAACTTTAGCTAACTCTAAATTACTGGTGTAGATTATCCAATTTGTGTGTTTATAGCATTCTTTTTAATTCTTGCCTAGTATTTATCTAACAACTGACTCACTTCTGAACTACCATGTTTCCCCAAAAATACCTAGCCAAACCATCAGCTCTAATGCGTCTTTTGGAGCAAAGATTAATATAAGACCCGGTCTTATTTTAATATTAATATAAGACCAGTCTTATATAGAAATATAATACAATATATATAATATAATATAAATATAATATAATATAATACCCAATCTTATTTTAATACAATATAAGATTGAGTCTTATATAACATAATATAAGACCCTGTCCTGGACAGCCACCAACATGAACTCCAGGAATAGTTGCTTAAATAAATCCAAATTAAGAAAGCAAATCTGCCCAATTTAAAAGTTGTATAAGACACTCTAAAATATTTTGAAATTTTATGCTATGTTAGATCATTTGTGCTATGTACCTTCTCTAGAGTGTGACTTACCATCTTTATTTTAAATGTTTTGATTCAACATTCCAAATATTTGTTGATGACCTACAAAGAATTACATGTGGACTTGAGGTATGCTTAGTAGAGGTAGGTATCACAGCATAAATTTAATACTGTCTGGGTTAGATTATTGCCGTGGTTTACTGAAATAGAACAGTGAACAACTCCATTCATCGGTTTTATAAAAATCAGAACTAAAATCATTCATTAAAACAGCTGAATATGAATAATATATTGCCAAGAACTACATTTAAGAAGTAAAATAAAATCAAAAGAAATTTTTAAAAAAACCTAACACTGGAGGAAATATATTTCATTGAAGTTCATTGATTAAACCACAGCTCATAACAAGTGAGAAGGAGTCTTTCCAACTCACGGAATATTTTCAGATTTAGGTAGTTTTTGAGCTGGTTCCCAATCTGAGTTTTCATATATTTGAATTTAAAAAGCCTGGAACTGGTAGGTTTTTCTTGCTCAGCCTCGAAGCTTATGTGAAAATCTTCCTGAGGAGTATTTTTTTAGGATGAAGGTTTTGAAAGCCCTGTTGGAGACAGCTGACACCTGAGGTATTCTACTTTCTCCCTATTTCACAATGTACCAAGAAAAAAATGCGTGATGGAAAGCAAAATACGCAGCCTCTTCTCCGCCCCCTCTTCATTCCCACATCCTCATCCCCCTTTCGAAGTCTCTCTATTTATGCAGTGTTGTATAGTTGAAAAAATCTGAAATTTAAAATTAGTCAGCTGAGTATTTAAATGCCAGCTCTGCCACTGATAGTTTACTGAAATTCTCTGAGCCAGTTTTATGATGTGTAAAACAGTGGTAAAACTTGCTTTTAAAGCCTCAATTGTTAAATAAGAGAAATAGAAAAGCAAGTTAAACAACTCTACAAGGAAGCAAACAGCTAAATGTAAAATGTGAGATACGCTACAGGGTGAATGGCCTGGTTTTTCTGACAAATAAATGGCATAAAAAGGGCAGCATGACACTTAAAGTTTTTTTTAAAAAAAGCCCTAAGAGACACATCAACCAAATACTGTGTGTGCAACTTATCTGGACCTTGATTGAAGCAAACCAACTATAAAAATATATTTCTTTTAGATAATTGGGAAACTTTAAACACAAATGGGTATCAAGTAATATTAGCAAACTATTATTTAAGGGGTTTTGTTGTGTAATTCCTATAGTCTAAATGTGTATCCCCAATTTTCATGTTGAAATCCTAATATCGAAAGCAATGGTATTGGGAGGTGTGACCTTTGGGAAGTGATTAGGTCATGAGGCTGGAGCCCCCGTGAATGGGATTAGTGCCCTTATAAAAGAGGCTCCAAAAAGACCCCTGACACCCCTTCCACCATGTAAGGATACCACAAGAAGTTTATGGGAATTAAGGAACATTTTTCTAAAGAATTCTCAGGAAAAACAAAATTAAAATAATTGGAAATTAATTACAATGATAATACTACATATAAAAACATGGAGATGACGAACAAAGTACTTATCAGAGGAAAATTCATAATCTTAAACGGTTCCACTATTACCTAAGAAATAATTAAAATAAATGAACTAAGTAATAAAATCAGGAACTGGAAATTAAAAAGAAGCAAAAGAAAAGACATGCAAGAAGCAAATCTATCATTATGTGACTTGGTAAAAATAAAACCATATAATACTCTTGAAGAGCTTTAAATAAAACCAAACTTTGGTTCTTTGAAAAGATAAATTATTTAGATGAATCTCTGGTCGGACTAAAAACAATAAAACATGTGTAAAACATTAAGCATAACACTGGAGATGCAATTACTTGCACATATATTTTAAAGATTATAAACAAAAACTCTAGGCAATTCTTTGCAAAGATGAAAATTTTTATGAAAATAAGTTATCAAATTTGGGTCAAAATTCTATCTGATCCATGCAATGCAAGAAATTAGAGCAGTTATCCAAGAACTACCCTTCAAAATAACATGCGGCCCTTATTTTTTAACAGGTAAGTTCTACTGATTATCCATTCAAAGGACTAATCATTCCTACCTATATTTTTGAAGATATTTTAAAGAATCTTTAAAAACATACAAGAGCATGGAAAATATCACAATCCACTTTACAATGGATTTCTCTATGAAGACCTTCTCAGAAAAAGCAAACCATAGAGCAAACTCATTTAGAAATATAAAACATCCTTTAAAAAAATTAACAAATTGAATACAGCAATATTTTAAAAGTTTAGCATATTGTGACTGAGTGAGGATTATTTCTAGACTACAAAAATGGTTTGATCTTAGGAAATCTAGCAACAGAATTCATCATATTCATATGCCAGTGGATAAAAATTATATGATCATCTCAATGGATACACCAAAGTATTTAATAAAATTCTACAAAAATTCAGAATAAAAAGGTCTTAGTAAAATAAGAATGAGGACAATAGTTTCTTACCATGATTTAAAAATCATGGATTTACACAAACCAAGATAAAGTATCCTGTTGAATAATGTGGAGTAGAGTTATCTCTGTTAGAACCAGAATAATATGTGGATGTCTGCTAACATCATTCTGGAAGAACAAGCAATGAAATCATGAGCAGGGGGGCAAATATGAATATTAAAACTGAGGCAGCAAATCTATCATTATGATTGTCTGTTTGGACAACACAAAAGGGAGCAGATGAAGTTTGACCACAGCTAGTAAGAGGTTCAAAAACATGACTAGTTACAGACCTTTGAGATTCTGCATATGGAAATTTATTCCATTCACAATTCAACCAAAACAAAAAATGCCTAGGATGAAACATTTAACTCATAATATCTTTATGAAGAAAACCATAAAACTTTACTGAGGAACACAAAAGAAATGTGAATAAACTGAGACATCATGTATCTGGATGTGAAACCCCAATATTGGAAAGATTTCAGGTCTCTCAAAATTAATGTGTAAATGTTATGTGATTTAGCATAATGGTTAAATCCACAGACTTTGGAGATAGCTGAGTTAGAATCTCAGATCTACCTCTTACCAACTATGAGACAGTGGACAAGTTACTTAACCTCCTTGAGCTTGTTTATTCAGTTTTACAATAGTCATAAAGGAATATCTGTCTTGTAGGATTGCTGTGGCGATTAAATAAAACAGCACACGTAAAGTTTTTTTGCACTATGTCTGTACTCTAAAGATTAACAATGTTGGATAGTTTAAATAATATTTTTTAACTCTGAGCCAGAAGTTTTAAATATTTTCTTTAAAGGGCTAGATAGTAAATATTTAAGGCTTTGAAGCCATATAATCCCTTTCATATATTTTTCTTCGCTGTTTGTTTACAACCCTTTTAAAAAATGTAAAAATCATTCTTAACAAAAGTCTGTACCAAAAAAACAGGCCATCAGCCAGATTTGACCTGTGGGCTCATGTTTGCAAACTCACATTAAAAACAAGTGAAATAAATTTAATCTCACAAATAATCAGGAAAATGCAAATTAAATGCAAGTTATCAAGTGGGTCAAGATTTTTTTTTTAATACCCAGTGTTTGTGAAGATATGATGAAATGAGCACTCACATACACTACTGGTCGCAAATGTGGTGCATCAAAACTGAAAGTATGTATCTTCTTTCCCCCAAGAAATTCTGTTTCTAGAAATATTTCCTAAAGAAATAATTGGAGACATTCTCAGGTCTTTGAATAAGGATGTTTATCACAGGGATAGATATAATGTTGAAAAATCCGTAACTAATACAAAATGTCTAATCATAGAGAATCGGTTAAATAAATTATAGTGCCTCTATACAACAGAATAATACAAAACAATTAAAAATAATTATGGATTATATACTGCCTTTCTCAATTGAAAAACCGAGGCTATGGTAGTCTCATCAATAACTCACACAAAGGAGCTGGTGAAAAAGCCAGGTAAATGACTCAGCATGTAGAATACATACTATCTCTCTCAAAAAAATGGCACAGCCCTTCAGTGGCTACAATGTAAAAACACCAACCACAAAGTAGAATAGTGACAGTCTACCAGGAAGAAATTCCTTCATTTTTAGACATGTGGTTTTTTTTCAAATTTTTGTTTTAAATGTTGAGATCCAGTGTAATTTTTTTTTCAGATTCCCTTAGTTCCACATTTCCCAGAAAATAAGATCTAGCCAGACAATAGCTCTAATGCATTTTTTGGAGCAAAAATTAATATAAGATTCAGTATTATATTATATTGTATTATTATTATTTATTATATTATATTATAGTAAAATAAGACTGGACCCAATCTTATATTACAGTAAAGTAAGACCTGGTCTTATATTAATTTTTGCTCCAAAAGATTCATTAATGTTGATTGTCAGGCTAGGTCTTATTTTCGGGGAAACAGTGTATCTCTAAAGAATTAACAGTCCATTTAAGGCTAGAGAACAACACGGAATTCATGGGATAGCATTATCTTTTTCCGGGAAGGTTCTTCAGTTGTCCAGTTTCTTTATACACAGTGTATGCTAAGAACTTGGGGTTTGGGTAAGATTTCTACAAGACCAAAAACCGTGAAGTAAGCAAAATTTATCACCACCTATTCTACTAACCTCACTGATTTGGGGGCATGATTGCCTCCAACTACATCCATTTACTACCCCAAAATGACCTCAAATCTTTATTCTGCAATCTACCCTGCTGCTTTGATGTCCGCACTTTAGAATTAGAGCATATATTTTATTGTCATGAATTCATGCCACTGCAGACAAGCAGTGTGTTATTTCTCCAAGATAAGTGGTAAGATTTTTAACTGTTGGCCTCCATGGATAAAGGACTTACCTGAAGGAATTTTGATCAATAGTTGGATTTGAGACACCTTGGCAGAATAGTTGAGCAGGATAACTAAAATGCCTTTAATATGGGATACTATATGAAAGTCTTCATTGTAGAAATCTATATTCAGTTAGCTTTAGTAAAGTTAATAGCATTAAAAGATCTTATAATTTTTTATATTTTTAAAGGCCCCTCTGAAACCTATACATTGCCCTGAGTAACTAGACAAAATTGTGGCTAAAATTTCCCATCTCGATTTCCTATGAAATTTACAGCTGCTCCATCATATCTTCCTTTAAGGTGCTGGCATTTACTGATTTTGCTTTTAGTTTTCTTTGCTGAACGGTCTCCACATCCTTCCCCTTTTCCATCTCCCTTCCATAAATTCCCACTCAACCCAGTGTAACCAAAGAGAAAACAGAGACACCCAGGCACCTGGGGATTCCTTTTTTTTTTTTTTAAATCCATCTATCTAAAGTAGTGAGTGTATTAGAGATTAATTAGATGAGCACATCTTATGATTCAAAAGAATAAGAATTCCAGGTTAATGTAAGGAATGGGATGGAGAAAACCAGGCAGGATAATGGTAGGAATAAAGGAAAAGAAAAAAAAAATAGAATGCAAAATGAGCAAACAGAAGTGGTAAAGCTACAAGACCTTTGGTATAATTCTTTGATGAGCAATTGTATGCATGACCTTCAGAGGAAACTTACCTATTTCATGATTTGTTGACAGGCTGGTGTGTGACATTTTGACTAAAGGACCTAGTTACATTGTGAAAAGAGGAAGGTACCCTTTAGGTAAGGAATATAAACAAATGTCTTCAACTCAGACATTTTTGAAAGAGCTCAAGAGACTCCTGCTAAAGTGCATGAGGATGACACCGTGTAGCAGCTTTCGAAAAGTAAGATATTTTAGAACATATGAGCTCACTGTTAAATCATTTTTTCGGATTTAAGGAGAAAAATGTAGTGGATACAGTTTGATCATTTAATACAAGAATTAGAAAAATGCAGCTATTCTAAAAGAAAAGAATTTGGGAAACAAAAAGTGAAAGGGGTCTGAATGGAGTTTCTTAATTTCTACCTGTTTTTCAAATATATAGAAATACCCTTGAAATCACTAATTCATAATGAAGATAACAAGGGAGATGAGGGCGAGGTGGCGACTCATCTATAACAAAGGACTTGGAATGCCCGCTGCAAAGGTTCGGTTTAAGAAAAAGAAAGAATGGACAGAGATGAAAGCTCTAAGGAGAAAGTATGAACATCGAGAAAATGCAAGCGCACTAGAAACAGCAGGAGGGATGACATTTAGCAATTAACTCTGAGGAAATAAAGAAATGTGCAAGAGCAAAAGCGATAGGTTTGCATAAAAGAGTAATCTAGGCCGAACAGCAGTTAAAAGTTCCTTCAAAGTCACTAGCAATCAGCTGAAAATTCCTTTCTGTCATCTACGGAAGAAAAGGAAAAAGGGTAAGATTCAAACTTTAGAGATTTGTTTAGAGGAGAAAAAAAAGATATTTTTCTTAGAAAGTCAAAGTTTAATAAAGGATCCTAGAGAAGACTTTGCAGGCATGGCTTTGGGTCTTTCGTCTCCCAAAGTAAATGCACTTGCTAGACAATTCTAACCAGCACATAAACCTTTCCGGGGATCATCAGGTCCTACAAGAGGAACATTCTAGACAGTTATGAATGAGATGCCCTAATGGGTATCTCAAATTCTCTTGTTAAATATTTATCTTATATAAAAGGAAATTCATTAGAAGTATGTTAGGCATTCTCTTATTAGAATAATGTTGGACAGTTGATATCAAAGAAGAGCTACACTTTAAATGATTTAAATTCTTTTATTGTTCTTTACAAGCCAAAAGTCATTATCAACTAGCTGAGGGTTCCATTTAATCACAAGTAAATATAGTACAGCAATTACAAGCATCAAAGAAAGATCAAGCTTCAAACAGAGGCCCATAAAAAATTTCTGCTGGTGAAAAGTTAATATACTCTAAAGAAGACTCTCAAAATAATTTTGGCAAAAATCATTCCATTGTTGAATTTTAAAATAATTTCAGTATGTGTCTTTGTGAATATTGTCGACAGGTTTAATTATGGATTTTAATAATCAAAGATGTGTTTTTTGCTTGTAAATATCAGTAAAATATGTATTTCCATTTATAATCAATATAAATAAATGATTAGTATTTTTTTATGGTTAGACTATCAATGGTGTGGAGTAATACAACAATTGATTTAAGAAGAGTAAATCATGAGCCTTTGTAAAACATGAATAAAACTAAAAAGATCATTTTAATAAAGCATCTACATCAGGTCATTCCATTCCATGCTGGGTCCACCTATATTCTCCACTTAGCTACCCTTCAAATCTCTCTCAAGTTCACCCTCCAATTCACAATGATCTCTCCTTTCTCTGAAGCCAGGGCACTTAAAATTTATAGCACTCATTTGGTAATTAATCATGTAATGATATGTGATATTTCTTTAACTGATATTTAATCTCTCTCTCTCTCTCTCTCTCTGCTCCCCACCCTCTTCCTCCACCCCTTGAGTCTTTCTGTCTCTCTCCAAGTCTCTCTTTCTTCCTTCTTTTAAACTATGTTTTAAGCTCTTATGGAAGCAAGTATGAAGTAAACTGCCACATTATGACACTTTAATTCATGGCACACAATACTGTGTCTTGCATCAAATAAGTGCTCAATAAAAGTTAGTTCACTTAAAAAGTGAGCTTAAAAACTTAACGTTACGTTGGAGGCCTGGCAGATGTCTACAAAGACTTAATTCAATTGATGAGTTATGATTTCAAGAATGGTAGACGGTAGGTAGCTAGACAGTAGGGTGCAAGGAGGCTTGGCAATCTTTCAGAGATGTTATGCCAAATCTTCATTCATCTACTCCTTCCCGAGGTCAGATTCACGGCAATTTCTTTGGCTGAAGAAACCATGGCAGATTCTCACCGATCATTCACCTACCTGCCCCAACAGAGACCACTATAGTATGAAATAGTTCCTATGAGTCTTTCAACAGAGGAATGCCAAGAACTTGAAGGACAAAAACCACACAGGCTGTAGACCCCTAAAATCACCGTGGAAGGAGAAGAGGAAAAATTAAGGTTTCTTCCTATATCGCTGCGTTCCTTTTAACATTTGAACATTCTGATAGCCAGAATCTAATTATCAGCTAAGAGAGAACAGGAAGTTTTCATTTACAACCAGATGACAGGAAGGTAAGAACACTTTGGGGGAATGAATAGACTTTCTGAGAAAAATTTGATATCCAACAGACTTCTTTCTTCCCATTTTACTTGTCATATCAAACCCATCTCAGTATTAGCTTAGACATAAAAAACAAAAAGCATTTAGGAAAATGAGTTTTTCACCAAAAATACCACACTGAATAAAGAAAAACAGGACTAACTGGCAGTGGAAAGGTAAAACCTTCCCCAAAACCTTTAGTTCTCCTAGCTTCAGTGGTGGGATATATTTGTGTTGTGCAGGATGTTCCAAGTTATACACATTGATAACCTCACTGAAAGATACACTAATAATTAGCTACCAATGGTACTTAGTGAAATTCAAGAACACAGTAGAATAGCTGAATCTCCATGTTCACCTTCCAGAATGCTAAGTAGATTCTGATAGAAGATATTGAATCAAATGCTTGTAACTTTTAATATAAGTATAAAACCATTGGAAACCACTCCAGTTTTCTGTAGAAGAAAGAAAAGAATCAAAACTGTAATTATGGAGCAATGATAATTGCATGTAGGGATATGTAGAATTTTATATAGTTATATAACTTTGTTTATGACTTCTTTGAAAACAAAAAATACACTTACCAAAATATTTAACATATAATTTCAAAGGATTCACATGGTGAAACCAATAGGAATTAATAAGCTTCAGATTACAAATTCTTTTTTGCAGATGGAAAGACCAGTGCAATTGAAGCTAGTGGGAAAGCAGTTGATGCCATCCAGACATGTGGTATCTTTCCTATCTCAAAGATATGGCTATAATAGTGTCATTATTCACAGTGTTATAGGTGTAACTTTACTTTGACTGAATACAAGTATGAATAACGCCTATATGAATAATGCTTCCCAAAGATGTTCAAGTTCTAATCTCTGGAAAATGTGTATACTCAGTCATATGTTATCTTACTTGGCAAAGGAGAATTAAGGTTGCAGATGGAATCAAGGTTGCTAATCAGCTGACCTTGAGATGGGAAGATTACCCTGGATTATCCAGGTAGGTTTCATGTAATCACAAGTGAAAGATGGAAGCAGGAGAGTCAGTGTTAGAGTGATGCAGTGTGAGAAAGACTCCATCCATTGTTGGCTTTGAAGATGGAAAAATGCCACAAGCCAAAGAACACAGGCAGCCTCTAGACGCTGGAGGAGGTAAGGAAATGGATTCTCCAGTACAGCCTCCAGAAAAAACCAGTCTTGCCAACATCTTCCTTTAGCCCAGTGAGACTAATTTCAGACTTCTGCCTTCCAGAACTGTAAGATAATAAATTTATGTTGTTTTAAGCCAATAAGTTTTTGGTGAATTCTTACAGCAGCCATAGGAACTTAATACAATATGCAAGAAGAAAAGGAGAAAATTCTCCAGAGGTTGCTGGCCTGGGAAGCCAGAGATTAGTATTTGAGTCTTTTCTAGGGAAGGTTTCAAAGCAAGCAGAGCAGATCAACATTCCAGAACTCCAGGAGGATTTGATCTGAAACCTGTTCATTAGAAAGGAAAAGTTAAATATCAGTAAGTAAATAAATAAATAAACCTAAGCTAAATCAATCATGCACTTCAGTAAGCACTTATTAAACACCCACAGACTGTGATTCAAGTTCAAGTGTTCAAGATCAAGGAAGGTGGGAAAGTCCCTCCCTGAGTGCCGGGGAGAAGGCTTGGCCTGAAAGCTTCTTTTTGATGGCAGAAAGAAAAAGCAAAGATAGAAATCAAGATGAGACAGTGACCAGTTCCCATTTTTAGATACTATCTTCCACACATCTATACATCAGCAGATTGTCTACCAAAGGTTAAGTTACTCTACTACGTATAGGTAAGGATGCAGTGAAAATCAGAGCAATTTCCCTTACAAAATAAGGTATTTCCCATAACTTATATATAAATCCTAGAAGTGGTTTTCTGTATGATTTAGTTTTTCCTCACACATCAGTCTCCTTTGTATCTCTCCTTTATCTTTGCAAAACTCAACTTGACATTGGTACCTGCATTGGTGGGTTCTAATAAGCAAGCAAAAATATTTTCTTTCCCAAAAAATCCATAGACAAACATTAAGTGTCAAGGACAGATTTTTTTTTTTCCTATACGTTTTGAGGACCACCTACAACAGCCATGACAGCTGTGCTAATCGAAAAAGCAAACGAGGCCACAAAGGACTGTTCTTTGACCATGTAATCAATTTTCCACTCAATGCATTGTTCATTCTTGGAGACTTTAATGCCAGAATTGATTTTAACAGCCATTATAGAAATACTTAAGTCAAAGGGCTTGCAACCTTTTTTAGCATGACCAATAGAATTTTTTAAATAGATATGTGAATAAATCATTGAGTATGATTCATATGCTTTTTTTAAAAAGGTTCTTTGAGTCACTGTCCAGACACATTCTTTACAAGTAGTCAAGTGGACTAAGTAAAATCCCATACTGAGAAATAGTGCATTAGCTCAGTTTATGCTTATAAAATTATGTTTGAAATATCTGTATACCATTTCAGCAGCTCCCAGAAAGCCAATAGGTAATCAGTTAACATATAATGGATGATCACTCTTCAACATGAAATCTGAAAAAAAAGTTGTGTAAGCAGTCCTAATGACAAAATATGACCTTAATTTGTTTACAAGGCAGACATTTAAAACCTCAGGAATGAAGAGAGATAATAAAGAAATAACTCATTGCTGCTAAAGGTGACCAAGCTAGGAGTTCTTCCACATGAAATAAAATGTTGAAAGAATTAATTAAATGACTTTATGTGTTTTCAAGCATTCAAAGAGCAAGATAAACTAACTAAAAGCCTTGGCTTATTCATATATCCTCTGATAAAAGTTACTTAGGGCATTCCATGTTTGCAAATGGAAACGTACATAAAATGAAATCTAAGCCATAATTAACACAAAGAACAAGTAATCTAATGGAAAGGGATACAGATTTATAGACATTTTACTTGCGAAAGCTTATAACTGATAGTAGAGCTTTTAATTTGTCCTCTCCTGGTAGAACAATTTCTGATAAATTAGCATATATTTAAATAATCACAAAAACATGATTACCCAAATACGAAATTGTTTTGTCCAGAATTTTATAATTATGTTGAGTTCATATTTGACTGACAAGGCATAGAATTTAAATCACATGATTGGAATCTCGATAGCTAAATCTCATGGTTAGGACCCGTCTATCTTACTGTTGTACAGACAGTCACCAGCTTCCAAAAGACCTTTGATTCTCCACTCTGCAGTATGTCAGGACTCAAATATTGTCATCATAGGGCATATGTGCAGAGTGTGTTTAGCAGGCAGTTATTGTTCATGGAGTGAGCACTGTTTTTATAGCATAAGCAGGCATCCATCAGAGTTCTCAGCACCACACCTGTTCTTACCGAGCTGTCCTTATGTGTGATAGGATGCCTGAGGACCCAGGCATGACATCCACGTTAGCAATCAGCATTTATGTGGAGTTCTGCATGCACCATAAAGCACAGCTTTAATTCCTCTTTGGTTTCAACTAGGAACAAAGAAAGGGTGGGCAAAGGATGATGTCTTTTCTCATCTTTTTTCAATGTCAATGTTGAGCCCCATTCATTCATCTCTCAGCTGAATGTGCCTTCTTTCTATGTTTCCTATTCAATAATACAGGACAGAAAATATTTCCAGTGTGAACTAATTTCAGTTTTATTCCAGGGAAATGTAGAGCTAAATTCCCTAAAAAGATTCGTTCTTAACATGATCATTCTTAATTCCATGAGGGAGAAAACAGTATATTTATCGACTTAATGGTAGTCAATAAAAACTCAAGTTGAATGCACTATGAACTTGCATCTGACATTGTGAAAGATATTAAAAGTTCATTAAAAGTCGTTTATAGAAGGTATTGAATAAAAATTTCAGGGAAGGAAATAGTTTGAATTACTTTCTCTTTGAAGAGACTAAGTCAAGAGACTAAGTCAGCTTGACTGATAATATTAGATGATTTAGAGTCATGAAAAAGATCTATTAGAGCATGTATTCAAAATGGCATCACCACCCCTCATAGGCCACTGACTGACACAGGAAGCAATCTGAAACTGAAAATTCCAGTAATCTTCAAGGAGTATATTGGTAATTTGTCGTCGTATTCCTGATTCTATAAACAAAAGGACATTTAGAATCTGCCTAATCTTCATTTGGGGCAAGTTGTAGCCTTCAAATATCAAACACACCTTCTTCTTATACAGTAGTCCCTTTGTACTCCAATTGTCATTTTCACCCTTCAGGTAAAAGTATACTTTTGACTTCATCTACAGAATACTAAATAAAGGTTCTGCCATGTAAAGCCTAACAGCATTTCTAAAACTATTTTGTAGCTCACTGAAGTATCGAAATGGCAGTAATGCACATTTTTGCATTGGGTGGTCGTAGATTGGATAAAATGGGTTATGTGCTCTTGTTCTTATATCACCTTAAAAATGATTTGTGTACACTGACCTATATTTCACGAGCTTCAATAAATACTAGAAATGTTAAGGTTATGGATCTGAAGAATATTCCAGATAGTTATCAAGGATTCTCAAAAAATCCTTGTCAGCCAGTTGGTTAGGATTTGAATGCTTTATTTCTAAATGAGAAAATACAAATTACACATATCCATTATATGCAAACTAAATTTTCGTTTTCTTAGACCTTTCAATAAGCAAGTAAATGCTCTCAACTTTTCTCTGACAAACTTGCTTGATTTCAAGTGTTCCATACATTCACAAGGACAAATAATAGTATGATATTTGAGATCCTGTTAGGAAATGAAGCAAAATTAAAGATATAATGGCCATACGCTGACAATTTATACCTCAAGTTGACTCTGCACTTCTTACCTTTAGTAACCAAAGTCCTATAGGTAAGCTTACTCCATGACAAACCTAGCCCCCTTTGGATAATAATGCTTCGTGTTCAATAATAATTGCTTTGTGGTACTCTCTACATGGTAAGCATTTTTCACGTACGATGTTTGTAATCCCACGACTCCATGAGATCTGCACTATCATCACCATCCTTCTCGCTGCACAGATGAAGAAACTGAGCACAGACAGGTTAACTAATTGCCCATAATCTCACAGCCAGAAAGTGCTAAAGCTGTGATTTGAATCCTCCTGCCTGTTGAGCTCCTGAATCCCCACTCTTAACCACTGTGCTTTGCTGCCTCCATGCATTCTCTCTTTTACTGACTTTTTCTTTCTTCCGCTTTTGTCACTCAGGGCTATGTAAAGCTGTTTAAATATAGGTTACTTCAAAGGGGATTGCATTCGTGAGCACCTCGTGCAAACTCCTTCCCCATCTCAAAGTACCCTCTTCCTCTGTGAGCAGACCCACTTCGCCTCTCATTCCTTGCTTAATTAAGCCTATCAGTCACTTAAGTGCATCTTATGTTTGCCCTGTATGAGCTCCACTTAGAACGAAGTTGTATTTACTGGTATATAATCCAATAAATTTAAACAGGGACAAATATGTGTTTCCCCTTCCTTGTCATTTGCATTTTAGTTTGAGTCTAGAAGAAATAAGAGAGAATTGTTCCTCTTCCTTTCTTATCACTCTCATTTTGGAATGATCTGTTCTTTGTTTTACATTGTTACCTGGACTTGAGGATTATCATTCTCCAAGTTGGAGTGAGCAGGGCAGGGTAGGAAAGGAGATATTCCCAAAGGCTGCCTAGCAGCTGTGTCACATGAATCAAAAAGAGCCTCCTTGTTTTTCCCGTTGTAGCGGGGGTTGGCCCTTCCTCGCTAGGATACCAGGAAGAGGAGAAATGGAAAAAGTCATGGCTTCAGGCACACATCCAGGCAGAATAAAGTCTAAAGGGTCTCATTTTTAAGTCCACTGTGAACGGTTTTTGCCCTATGGGGCAAGCAGCATAGTAATGCAAAAACTCATCTACTTTAGAAAACTACTTAGGAAAAGGAATGCTGCACCTCCAGTGGGAGCTGCCGACGGGCCACTCCTTCCAGGGCCAGCCACATCCGCTTCTTTCAACCCCTCAGTTTTCTCATAGACGCTCTTTCTTACCCCTTGTATCCCTCAACCAATCTCTTTCCTTTTTCTTCTCATGCCTTTTTCTTCCGCCCATGAGATTCAGAGCACGTAAAAGCATGTAAGTCGCTAGAGCAGGAAATCAACATATATTTTGTCCACAGAAGTTAGTCCTAGTTAACATAGTATTGACAATGTTATTGCAAACAGGACAGCAGCCAGATGTGACCACATGCCGCCGCGGGAGGAAGCAGAGACTGTGGGTCGCCCTACCTGCTGGACCCGAGTCAGCCAGGTTAAAAGAGCACTTCCCTCAGGGCAGAGGAAGGGACTGATGGCTGAGCAACCCATCCAGCTGTCCAGGCATATAAAAGGTTCCCTGCACAATAGCTGGCTGCCCAGCCAGAGTATCAGACCCAGGGCAGTAAGACTGAGCTTCTGACCAATGCTGAATCCCCCAACAGGCAGGCCCTCAGCTCTCCCTGTGGAGATGGACTTCTTGCACGGGTCCTCTTCCAGCCCTTATTTGTTCACACCAGCAAAATCTGAGTGCCCTGATGAACAAGGAATATTTGTCCTTGACTGAAATCATTGACTATGGTTCGTTAATTTTTTTCCGAGATGTATATTTAAAAGGAGTAAGGATTGATCTCACCTACAGAATAGATATTTCTATAAGAAATAGGTAAACAGGGTCATATTTTTAAAATTCGGTTTCTCTTGAGTTTTGACTTTGCTGCCTTAGTCTTTCAGTGTAAAGTATTTTTTCTCTCATGAATGTATGAACCCTTTGACATGAACATGCGTGGCAAACTAAAGGAAAGCAAGAATCAGTCTGCTAAACTACCACAAGCATAGAAAAATGTTTTAATAATAAATCATTATAATCCTTAAGTAAAGACTTGTTGTAGAAAAAAGTAAAATATGTTTAATAGTTCTCCTATTTTGAAAAATAATACGGAATTGTGGTTGTGAGATGTCTTTTGAAATGCCTATATTTTGCTAGCATTGCTTACTTTTTGCTTCAGCATATGCATTTCCTCATACATTAGATTATTAATATTAAATTGCTAGACAAATTTTATGAGTTTTTTCAGTTTACTTCTTAAATAATAGCTGGGCAAAATCATATAACATCTATCCTAAGTGCTCTACACCATAGAAATTATAAGAAAGGCATTCAGAGTTGGAAAAAGCATCATACATTTCAATTATAATCAATGTGAATTGTGACTAACTCCATTTGGAATATAATATGATAGTTGTGAAAATTATGAAATACACAACCTTCATCTGAAAACATTCTTTTGTATTTATAAAATAGTCAAATTAAGAATTCATCTCATTGTGTAGTATTTATTTTCTTCATTATACTTTTCTAAATTGTGTAGCTTTTATAAAGCATAAATGCTTTACTTCTTAATTTAAAAAAATATATATCATTAAAAAAATCAAACAAATAAATCCTTTGCAATATCCCTGCTGCCTTTAAAACTTTCAGAAAAGAAAATTCAAATTCATATTCAAAAAAGACACCAGACTTCTATTTCTGACAAGATGATGGGCTGGGTTATATAAATATTTTTCCCCAAATATGAGATAATTATTAATAATGGACATATATCTTCCACTTTAATCATCTTACTAAACTAGGTAGTAAACTTTAATTGCACAAGGTTGCACAAATCCTTCTTCACTATGGTTTCTTATTCTAAATATTCTAAATAACAGGTTGCCTTGATCACTAATTACTGCCATATAATAGAATCCACCTACAACCTGAATTAACAGATGGCTTGCCTCCATTTCATGTATCTTTACATTTATTCCTCCAATGGGACATTTCAAAAGAAAATAAAATTAGAACTCACCCCAAACTTGAAATTGCCTTACCATTTCCTATTATTCAAATAAATTAAGAATAAATATTTAGTAAAGAATTTTGTTTATAACAAGTTATAGAAGCTACAAATAAATAGCTAGCTTTTTATCTCAATCTCCAGTGTGCTTTCTGTTTTAGCTCTTCAATAGGGACCCATGTCCAACTCCCACTCTAAAACGTGAGCAGCCAAATATAGATGTCTCTTTTTTAAATGAACAAGTGACTGTGCTTCTTCTTTTATTATCAACTGTTTCTTTAATTTCATCAATGAAATCTGACTTCCCTACTTTGCACACTTATTAAAATTACAAAGGGATTCTCTTCTGCTGCTGATTGTCAGCACATGACTCTATCATTGATGCAAGATCCTACACAAGAGTTGGCATCCATATATTTCCACGTCATCAAATCCCCATCATTTTCTAATCACAGGAGAGTATCTTTTTTTCCATCTCAACTATTAAATTGTCTTTTCTTCTGTTCATATTTAATTCTAATATTATTTTAGCTCTGAAATGTTGGCAGTTGTAGCATGCATATAAAAAGCTATGTAAATGAAGCATTATTGTGTAGATAATACATGTGAAAAACCATAGAGTAGCTATGCAGCCAAACCAGAGATGTGGTGTAAGAGCACAGCATCCAGAAAGAACTGGGAATGTCCATTCTGCCTAACTTCTGATTGACAGCTCCACTCCAAACTCCGAAAGTTGACTTTCCCTCTGTGAATAAACATTGCTGGATGACAAAAAGATATTATTTTGATGTTATACAAAAATATTTGTAAGGAAAGTATCTGTAATATACCATTGCCCAAACTGAAGAACTCCCCTCTGTGAATAAAAATATTTAGCAACCCCATCAACTGCTTTATTATTATGCTAAATCATTTATCCTACTTTCTAATGGATCAGTGAAAATTACTTCCATTTTTATCTAGCCAGCAAATTCTACCTCCTCTTTGCAAATGAGACACCAGCTATTTGACCTCTTAAGAACAGTGATAGTTTTGGAGCAGATAACTTTCTGATGTTAATGCTAGGACAACTAGATTTCTGATGGATCAAAAGCTTTATTTAGTGAAAATACACATCTGTATAGAAAATACAAGGATTTATCAAATGCTGAATTAAATATTTCAACATAAATTTGTGTTTGCTGTCTCAAAGTGTTAGAAATTCTTATCTCTTTGCTTACGTGGGTGCCATAAATTTTACTTTGAAATGCACAGGTACTCTTTTTCATACAAATGAGGTCATTATTGATTGGCCTAGGAAATGGACTCCAGAGTGTTCATTTAAACTCCATTCCCTAGGAAATTAACATTTTTGTAACAATAATAAAAATAAAATATTTTAAATACAGTGTTGCATGTTTCCTCCCCTCTCTATTCTTTTCTGAAAAGTCTCTTAAGCATAGCCTAATAGCTGGCTTTATTTTATTTTTTTTAATTAAGACATCGTACGTCAAAAAATCAAATTGGAAGTAGTAATTTCAATTTCCTTGGCAGAGTTGCTGAATAGAATTTTTATTGACTCTGAATCTAACTTACTAAGAAAAATTAGTGATATTAGCAAATGGTTGTGCAATAAAAATCCCTATGGTAGGACACCATGGCTCATTGTTCACAGGGTGGATGTGAAAAACATATTTGAATAGTCTGAAGTGAAATACATTGCTCCTTACCTTGAGACTTTGACTTAAAAAAAACCTTAAATAACTTAAATATTTACTCAACCTCTTTATCACTACTATGAGTTTCAGTTATTTTTCTCCATTTCTTGAAAAAACAAAATCTGAGACTACTTCATTAAGAACTAAAACAAAATGTATTTCCTTTCCTTTTCCCATTTCACTAATTGTAGGCTGGCATCGTCTGGACCCAGTGAACTTCCTCTTAGGCCCTTACACTTAGGTCAGTTGTATGTGAGAACCTAAGTTATGGGAAAACTTTGGTTTAATGGAAATCACTTTGCTTATTATTATACTACATTAATTTATTTGGCCACATCAATGTGATGCTGACGGCAAATCTCTTTCTCTGCTGAGTGATCAGTCTCCACTGGATGGACATTTTTTTATTATTCTTTATCCTTTCTTGTTGCTCATTCTTCCAAAATTATTTCCATTCACTCTCTGAATTTCCAAAGTTTGTGGTCAAATCCTCCATGAAAGCATTCTTTTTGGAATGCAAACATTATTTGGGGGAACATTTAAAGATATTCTCTTTAAATTATTTCTAAAATGCCATGATGGATGCCAGTCAATCTATTGCCCACACTGTTGTCAGGACTTGATGTCAGAACAAGGATAGCCATGCTACTTCTCAGCCTACTCTCCTTCAGTGACTCCCCATTACACTTAGGATAGAGCGCCAAGCTTGGTACTATAAAATGAAAGGCCATTCAAAATATGACCTTCTATTATTCCTGATTTATACTGTACAATCATTGCTCTTTGCATCTTAGTTTTCATAGCTTACTATTTGCAGTCACTTCAAATTATGTGCACTCCAGGCTATATTCTCATATGTTGTTTCCTATACGTAGAAGGCCTTCCCTGAGCTCCATCCTCACCCATCACACCATGATTTTATAATTAATTTATATGGATTAGCTTTAAAATTCTACTCAAATGTCATTAGTAACCTTAACTAACTCTTCTCCACAAGGCAACATTACTCTACCCTTTGTAGTTCCACAGCGATAACACAAATTTCATTTGTGTTATTTCATAATTTTGATTGCAATTATTCAATGTGTTGTTCTTTCATATTTCATTGTGATCTCTATTAAGTCATTTATCTACATTGCTTCAGCAGCTAGCATAGTGCTTGGCACAGAATAGCCACTGAAGTTTTGGTGAAGGGTAGGAATCTGATATGCCAACATCATTTGAGGACCACAAATTCACTGCCAAATCATCGTTCTTAATTCCTTATTCTTTCAGCCAACAAATACATTTTGAGTAAAAATATGAAGAATATTTGTTTCTTCTATAATTGATGGATACTTAACCCTTTTATGCCACTCTTATATCCCTTCCCCCATAGCACTAATTATAGCTTTTTTTTTTTTTTTCACAATTTATGCTGGGTATTGATCCTTCTGTTTAAGGAAACTGTCTTTTATGATATCTCTGATGTTGCTATTAGTTGGATGTTGGCCTACCTGTATAGTTTAGATATACAAATATAAATATATACGTATATAGAGATATTAGATAACACATACTAAAAGGGCAAAGAGTGGAGATGTTAGAAAACAGATAAATATATATATTTGTTATCTAGTACCTCCATTCTCTGCCCTTTTAATTTACTTCTTGAGTGATTTCCTTGCCTTTATTTGTCAAAGGTTGTATTAAAATTCTAATTTCTACACCCATACTCATTTCCAAGATCTTTTCATTTAGAGCCACCAGTTTAACTAAATAATAAATAACCAAAAAAATGAATCTAGTTAAATGTTACCAGTTAGTGTAATAAAACATTACAATATTTTATAGAGCATAAGAAAATTTCTCAATTTAAAGTGTAAGTTGAATGATCATCAACTAGACTAATGAAGTAAAAATCAAATCAGAATAGGTTGACCTTATAATCAGAATTTTAATGCAGAAAATACATTAGGAATTCAGACTTATTTTCTGCATCTAAAAAATGAAAATTGAATATTGCATAGCCCATAACTTACGGAAATATCAATTTATTTATATTTTTGGGGAATTAAAGATTTTTTAGAAGGCTTCATCTTTATTTCACATGAACTACCCAGTTACATGATATCAAACTTACAAAACTTTGCAAATCTTATAGTGACCAAACCAACAAAACTGTTTGGATATTAAACTAGTATTGAGTAAGAAAAAGTTGGATGACGTCATAAAAATGGTAGCGTGAGGTGAGTCTCTTGAAATCTCCCCTGGAATTTACAACAAATTGAACAACTATAACTCCAAAAAGGACTCCCTGTGCAGAAGTCAGGCAAGACTAAGAGGCACACTACTGAAATCATCTAAAGGTGGGCAAATTGCACAACTGAGGGAAGAGGGAAAGAAGTATGGAGACAGGGCCACGTGGGCTGGACACAGGACGCAGACCTAGCTCGGTGCTCCAAGCTCACTGCGTTTCAGAACTACCGCAGCTGTGGGAGAGGGGAGAACTTGGACTGCTGTGGCTCCGCTTATGGCCCACAGGGCTGAGGGGACAGCATATAACATGGATGAACCCAACGCTCATGGCAGAGACCTAGGAGCAAACACTGGGGGAAGAAGGCTGAAAATGGTGGTTTAAGCCCTCACTGACGAGCAGAAAAGAGAAGCCTTAGGCACTGAGCCTAACTGCCCCCTCCTTACCCTCCCAGAGCTCGCCCTGCCCCCACCTGCCCAGTGCTAGAAGCAGAACAGTAGCAGTGTCAGATCAAAAGAACAGAACGTTTGCAGTTCTGAGAACTGTGATCCGCAGACATGGACTCACAGCCCAACTAGTTCTGGCAAAGGGGAGGGAGCTGTGGAAGCAGGACCGGCTGTGGTGGTGGTCGTCGCCATTGCTCTGGGCCACCTATCACAACCCACCCCACCCCTGTCCCCACCTACCTGGGCGGATCCCTGCAGGAGTAAACAGAGCTGTTGAAATACACAGGCTCTGAATCTGGAGCAGGAAGAGCTTTGGAACTTCAGAAGCTCTCCACATCCCCCCACAGAAACGGCACCCTATGACCCAGGCAAACTGTTCACAGAGGAGAAGCCCGCCTTCCAGAGAATCCCCCATTGTGTAAGAAGCCAGAATAGTGCAGAGAAAATATAACACTACAGTGTGAGAGAGAATAAAAGGTTGCAGTCAGAGAGAAAATAAAACATTCTACCAACACTTACTGGAAAACAAAAGAAAGACCTCTTTCTATCAACCTATTGCAGAACCCACTCCTGTAGATGTCTAGGAAGAGAAATAGTAAATCATTAATTGCTATTGCCAAGGTAACAAGACAGCTCAGGAAGAAAATGAAAAGTCTCCAGAAAATGAACTTAAAGACATGGAAATATGTGACTTAAATGACAAAGAATTCAAGATTCCAGTTCTGAAAACACTCAAAGAGATGCAAGAAAACACAGACTGGCAGTTTAATGAACTCAGAACCACAATCAAAGAACAAAATGAACATTTTACCAAAGAGATCAAAATTTAAAAAAAAAATAGAATTTCTGGAAATTAAGAATTCAATAAAAGAAATGAAGAATGAAATAGCCAGCTTAGGTAATAAAGTTGACCAGATAGAGGAAAGAATCAGTGACATCAAAGATAGAAACCTGGAAATGACATGCATGGAAGAAGAAAGAGAGTTGAGACTTAAAAGAAATGAAAGAACTCTACGAGAACTTTCTGACTCCATCAGAAAGAGCACTATAACAATAATGGACATACCAGAAGGAGAAGAAAGAGACAAGGGAACAGAAAGTACATTCAAACAAATAGTCAATGAGAACTTCCCAAACTTGTGGAAAGCACTGGATTCTCGAATCCAAGAAGCAAATAGAAAACCTAATTACCTCAACCCCAACAGGCCTTCTCCAAGGCACATTGTCTTGAAGCTGTCAAACATTAACAAAGAAAGAATCCTCAGCCAGGGAAAAGAAGACGGTAACCTACAAAGGAAAGCCCGTCAGATTATCAGCAGATTTTTCAGCAGAAACTCTACAAGCCAGGAGGAAGTGGAATCAAATACTCAAACTATTGAAAGAAAGAAATTATGAACCAAGAATAATATATCCAGCAAAGATATCCTTTTGATATTAAGGAGGAATAAAGACCTTTCCAGACATACAGAAGCTGAGGGAATTTTCTAACACATGACCTGTACTACAAGAAATACTAATATTCAACCAGCATAAATAGGGATAATTTGTGACAACTAAAACATAAAAGGGAGGAGCGTAAAGGCCTGAAACAGAATATGGGAATGAGGAAAGTAAGCATGTTGAAGAAAATGGAATACTCTAAATATAAAAATTTCTTTTACATAAACTTAATGGTAATCACTCAAAAAAAAATCCAGAACTGAAATATATAATGTAATAAAAGAAGAAACGGAGGGAAAAATCATAGAACACCACCACACAGAAATAATAGACAATAAGAAAAAGGCAAAGAAACAATGGGAACATAATCTTACCAGAAAAACAAAGATAGAATGACAGGAAATCCTCACATATCAACAATCACCCTAAATGTAAATGGACTGAACTCACCAATAAAAAGGCACAGAGTAGCAGATTGGATTAAAAAACTAAACCCAAGAGGCACATCTCAGCTACAAGGACAAACATAAACTCAAAGTGAAAGCGTAGAAACTGACACTCCAAGCAAATGGTATCCAGAGAAAATCAGGTGTAACTATACTGATATCAACTGAAACAGACTTCAGGATAAAAAAAGGTAGCAAGAGACAAAGATGGGCATTTCATAATGATAAAGAGGACTATACCACAAGAAGACATAACAGTCATTAATATTTATGCCCCCAATCAGGGAGCACCGAAATATACCAAGCAGCTACAAACAGAACTAAAGAGAGAAATTGACCAAAACGCAATTATAGTAGGAACCTAAATACATCATTCACAGCTATGGATAGATCATCCAAACAGAAAATAAATAAATAAATAGCAACCCTAAATGATACATTGGATGAAATGGACATAATTAACATTTATAGAGTACTTCATCTTAGAATATCAGACTATACATTTTTTTCTAGTGTACATGGAACACTCTCAAGGATAGACCATATATTGGGATATAAAACTAGCCTCAGCAAATTTAAGAAGATTGAAATCATACCAACCATATTGAAAGGCTTTGAAATTGGATATCAACTGCAAAAAGAAAGCAGGAAAAACCACAAATATGTGGAGACTAAACAACATACCTTTAAAGAACGACTGGGTCAAAGAAGAAATAAGAGGGGAGATCAGAAGATACATAGAAACAAATGAGAATGATAATACATCTTACCAAAATTTTTAGGATGAAGTGAAAGCAGTTTTAAGAAGGAAATTTATATCATTACAGGTCTATCTGAAGAATCAGGAAAAATCCCAGATAAATAACCTCACGTTACACCTTAAAGAACTAGAAAAAGAAGAACAAATGAAACCCAAGTTGAACAGAAGAAGAGAAATAATAAAAATCAGAGCAGAACTAAATGAAATAGAGAAGAAAAAGACACGAGAAAAAATTAATGTGACAAAGAGCTGGTTCTTGGAAAAGATTAATAAAATTGACAAAACCTTGGCTAGACTCACTAAGATAAAAAGAAAAAAGACACAAATAAACAAAATCAGAAATGAAAGAGGGGAAATTATCACAGATGCCACAGAAATACAAAGGATCATCCATGAGTACTATGAAGGACTATATGCCACAAAATTCAGTAACCTACAAGAAACGGACAAGTTCTTAGAAACATTAGCCTTCCCAGGCTGAAACATTGAGAATTGGAAAATCTAAATACACTGATCACCAATAAGGACATTGAATCAGTCATCGGAAACCTTCCCTAAAGCAAAAGTTCGGGACCAAATGGTTTCACTAGTGAATTCTACCAAACTTTCAAAGAGGATCTAATACTTGTCCGACTCAAACTTTTCCAAAAAATTGAAGAAGAGATAATGCCGCCTAACTCATTTTATGAGGCCAACATTACCCTGATGCCAAAACCTGGTAAGGATAACACAAACAAAAAAACTACAGACCAATATCTTTGATAAATACAGATGAAAAACTCCTAAAGAAAATTGTACCAAATTGAATGCAACAATACATTCAAAAGATTATTCATCATGACCAGGTGGGGTTCATCCCAGGGACACAAGGACGGTTCAACATATGCAAATGCATCAATGTGATACATCACATAAACAAAATAAAGGACAAAAATCATATGATTATATCAATTGATGCAGAAAAACCATTTGACAAGATACAACATCCATTTATGATTAAAATACTTAATAAAATAGGTATAGAAGGAAAATACCTTAACATAATAAAGGCCATATATGACAAGCCCTCAGCTAATCTCATAATTAATGGTGAAAAGCTGAAGCCCTGTGCTCTACGTTCAGGAACACGACATGGCTGTCCCCTATCACCTCTGCTTTTCAACATAGTGTTGGAAGTCTTTGCCAGAGCAATCAGGCAAGAGAAAGAAATAAAAGGCATGCACATTGGGAATGAAGAAGTTAAATTATTACTCTTTGCAGATGACATGCTGTTATATATAGAAAACCCTAAAGACTCCACCAAAAAGCTATTAGAAACAATAAACGAGTACAGTAAAGTTGCCAGCTATAAAATCAACATACAAAAGTTCATTGCATTCCTATATACTAACAATGAAATCTCAGAAAAAGAAATTAAAAAAAAAAACAATTCCTTTTGCAATTGCAACAAAAAGAATAAAATACCTAGGAATAGACTTAACCATGGATGTGAAAGACCTATATGCTGAAAACCATAAGACATTTTTGAAAGAAATTGAAGAAGACACAAAGAAATGGAAAGACATTCCGTGCTCATGGATTGGAAGAATCAACATAGTTACAATGGCTGTATTACCCAAAGCAATACACAGATTTAATGCAATCCCCATCAAAATCCCATTGGCTTTTTTTTTAAAAGAAATAGAACAAAAAATCATCAGATTTGTATGGAACCACAAAAGACCCCTAATAGCCAAAGCAATCCTAAGAAAAAAGAACAATTCTGGAGGTATCACACTCCCTGGCTTTAGCTTGTACTACAGGGCAGCAATAATCAAAACAGCATGGTATTGGCAGAAAAACAGACACAAAGACCAATGGAATAGAATTGAGAACTCAAACATAAACCCACGTAAATATGGACAGGTAATTTCTGACAAAGAAGCAAAAAACATACATTGGAGAAAAGACAGCCTCTTCAATAAATGGTGCTGGAAGAATTGGAAAGCCTCATGCAAAAGAATGAAACTGGACTGCTATCTGTCACCATGTACCAAAATTAATTCAAAATGGATCAAAGACTTAAGCATATGACCTGAAACAATAAACCGCGTAGAAGAAAATATAGGTACTAAACTTCTGGACCTTGAGTTCAAAGAGCGTTTTATGAATATGACTCCAAAGGCAAGGGAAGTAAAGCTAAAATAAATGAATGGGACTATATCAAAGTTAAAAGCTTCTGCACAGCAAAAGAAACCATCGACAAAATAAAGAGGTAACCAACCAAATGGGAGAAGAGAAGATTTTTGCAAACAGTGTCTCCGATAAGGGGCTAATATCCAAAATATACAAGGAACTCATACAACTCAACAACAAAAAAACAAAAAACCCAATTGAAAAATGGGCAGAAGACCAAAAGAGACATTTCTCCAAGGAGAACATACAAATGGCAAATAGACATATGAAAAAATGCTCAACATCACTAATCATCAGAGAAATGCAAATAAAAACCACAATGAGATATCACGTCACCCCAGTTAGAATGGCTATCATCAACAAGACAAATAGTAACAAGGGTTGGAGAGGCTGTGGAGAAAAAGGAACCCTCATACATTGTTGGTGGGAATGGAGGTTCCTCAAAAAATTAAGAATAGAATTACCATATGACCCAGCAATTCCTCTCCAGGGTATCTACCAAAAAAATCTGAAAACATTTATCTATAAAAACATATGTGATCCAATGTTTATTGCAGCTTTATTTACAGTGGCCAAGACATGGAAACAACCAAAATGTCTTTCCATAGATGAATGGATAAAGAATTTGTGGTATATATACACAATGGAATACTATTCAGCGGTAAGAGAAGATGAAATAGTACCATTTGTGACAAAATGGATGGATCTTGGGATTATAATGCTAAGCGAAATAAGTCAGACAGAAAAAGTAGAGAACCATATGATTTCACTGATATGCGGTATATAAAACCAAAAACAAAAGAAGAACAAGACACACAAATGAAGAAACAAAAACTCACAGACAATTGTTTAGTGGTTACCAAAGGGGAAAGGGGGCGGGGGGCTCTAGAAGAAGGTAAACGGGGTCTAACATATGGTGATGGAAAGAGAACTGACTCTGGGTGGGGAACACACAATGTGAGATATAGGTAATGTATCACAGAATTGCACCCCTGAAATCTATGTAACTTTACTAACAATTTTCACCCCAATAAACTCTAATTTAAAAAAAAAAGTAAGAAAAGATTTTAAAATTCTAGTGACTTTGGAACTAAAATAACCATGATGTTTTATTGTGTAGTTATGTATAGCCAGTTTACACTGTACAATAAGAAATCCTTTCAAATCTAACTTTATTTCATAGTTTACTTTGTTCCTGTTTACCAACTTGCTCTTTCTGAAGAAAATTTTAAGAATGTGAAATCAGAGAAACAAAAGCATGTTGTTTAGATTATGATTCAAGCCAGGTGCCCAAAATTTGACAATGTGTTGTGTTTTTTTTTAATTATATTCAGTGCAAAAATAGATCATGTTACCCCTGTTTACAGTAGTTCGTCTTGGCCTTTCATCATTTGTTTATCCATGAGACTATTGATTGCTGCTCCAGCCCGGAGAACAGCAGTGACACAGGGTAAGACAAGAAGCAGTGTAATTCTGTGCTGTTGGCTGTTTCAAGTGATGAAACTATAACTCACAAAGTGATAGATAACAGGAGGTAATTTTATGGTTACTAAGAATGAGTTTGCATTTGTTCGTGTAGTTACTATATAAATTTATAGATGCATTTTGTTTGTATCGCATTTTAAATTTTAGTACCTGAACAGGAAGAGGATTGAAGTAGTACAAGAAGTGTGTTCATGAACTCCTTCCTTAGCAGCCACTTGTAAAGGTGGACTGTAATTCAACATGAAATAGGTTCAGAATGTTCCCACAAACTCATTATAAATCAAGCTGCTTCGAAGGTATGGTGTTATTAAGTTTGTTTTTTGATTTTCTCTTGCCCTTCCTCCATCATCTTATCTAGAAGAGTTTAAAGGCAGGAAAAGTAATTCAGCAAGGACCCGCTTTTAGTGGTTGAAATAAAAAGAGTCTTGTTAAATACGTTTCGCTAAACCATAATGCAGTTCCAAGAGGCCAGAGATTTTTCTTTTTTCCATCTCAGTGACTGACTTTGTCACCTGCTACCTGGCCAAAGTTTGGTGATGAAGCAGTTAATTCATGCACGCAAAATTAGACTTGTATTTTGGAAGCTGTAGATTGCTATCATAGGAGACCAAAGATAGTGGTGAAGCTCAGCTGATTCTAATAATAATGCCACTGGTTGCCTCTTGTGTGTTAAGACCAGCTAAAACATGTCAAGAGTTATAAAGGTTTACTTTTTTTTCTGGCATAGATATGACAAAATCCTATTCATATATACCATTATGGTTTTTTATATTGTGGGAAGCTTCAGGTCTTACTTACAATAAGATGTAGAATTGAACCTGGTAAGAGCAGGCCCAAGTCTACATTGAGGGAATCATACCTACATTACACTGGTAGGTCCTTTCAAGACTGTGAATTGCTTGAGGACGAGAAGTTGTGTCTCACGTATTATAGTGACTGGCGCCCAGTTGATTTTCAATGTATGTAGATTGAACAGGACTGGACTAAACGTTGAGAAACCTGTTCTAGGTAATGAATGGTTTTCCCTCGTGCTACTTAAATTCTCACTGCACATTCTCACCTAGTAAACAAACTATTTTCTCAGTCTGACTTATTTCCAACCATTTGTCATTCTGGAAATTGGTCCCCCTAGATTTTCCAACGCCAACGCCAGAACGTGGCATAAAATAAGTACTATGAAATTGTTTACTAAACAAAAAATAAACAACAAAAACAGTTTGTAGCCATAAGGTTCAGAAGTCTAAGAACATAGAGAATTGGAGAATTACACAATATAAAAGCTTCATCTGAAATTCTAATTATTGTTCATTCAGCTAATTATTTAAACACTCTGCAGAAGTATAGCTAAAAAGATTCCCAACTTTAGCAAGCCCTTTGAAAGATCACATGGACAAATGACTTTATATTAAAATTTGAAGAATAAAGGTGATATAAAAACGCAAAGAATTATTAGAACAAGATGTGTGTTTAACAAAAATCAAACCAATCAAACACATTTATTGAGTGAATATTACAGCCTTAGCCTGTTCTACATTCTTTAGAACACTTTTTAAAAGTGATGCAGCATTCCATGTTCATAGAGGATCTTAATATAGCTCTGAGAAAACAATCTAAGGAAGCAATCAGAGATCAACGATGGATTAAATTATGACATAGCCAAATGGGACTAATCACTCTTCTCTAAATATATTCAACATTTTTCTACCTCCCTACAATTACATATGCTATTCCCTGTACCTGGATTGCCCTCGAATCCATTTCTGCACATTCCAAAGTCTACTCTTCCTTGTAGCCTAGTTCGTGCTACCTTATTCTGAAGCCATTTCTAGTAATACCACTAAGAATCACTGTGTTCTTTCTCCATGTTGTCACTACTCTTTGACCTATAACCCACACTTAGCATAGTCTCCTTTATGTCACAGATTTGCACATTGACTTTTCAGATGTAGATTGAAAGCTCCTTAATGATCTTAGGTATTTAAAAATACTAAGTAGTGTCTGATACATAAAAAATGCTCAACAATAATTTTTTTTGGTCCTAATCCCTTTCTTGTGTCTTTCCTTTACTCCCAACAGTGCTTTAAATGTGGTAGGCATTTTAAAATAATCGATATGGAATGACATATATTGGGTATGATAGCAGTTTGAAAATTAATATAGAAGAGAAAGACGGAAGTGCAATGATCAAAGATCATTTCATAGAGAAAGTCCAACTTCAGCTGGAATTGAAGGAAGAGTAGAGGATATACAGAAGTGATGTGAAGAATAATCAACAGGATTTGCAAAAGCATGAAAGCAGGAGGGTACTTATGCAGAGGACTGGAAGGTCAGAATCATTTAATGTTACATTTAGGAAAGTCACTGGAAATATGATTGGGAGATGGGACGAGATAGATGTTAGAAGAGACTGATAGCTGGACACAGAGCTTCAAACCAGAAAGTAATAGAAAGATACCATAGTGTCATAATCAGAAGAGAGAAAGAAATTCAGATTTTAAGCTTCATCTGGCAGCAGAGTACAGTATAGTATAGAAAAATAATTGATTGGACACCACCAGGAAAAAGGTACCATAGTAATTAAGAATAAAATAATGAACTCTAAATTAGGGTTACAGCCATATAAAAGGAGTTTAGAGCAGTCTGAAACACATGAGATAAACGGAATATGAGATAAACATATCAGATAATGACTTGGTGACTCTGTATATAGGACAGTGATTTCCTGTCTTTCAGATTTATTATCATGTAAAAAACTTTACAGGATTGACACAGTTTTGTGAAATCTTATTTTGCCAAGTAAGAACATTAAAATAATAAAAGCAACATCTACCACTGCCATGTGTTCATGAAAGAAGATATTTTAAAACTAAAATGTAGTGAGAACTTTCTACATTCTCTGTTATGGTTTTTTGCTTGTGATTTTGATTGCCGTGGAGTGGCCCATCTGCTCTTTGAAACGCCACTAATCCTTCAAGACTATCACAAGAATCACCTCTCCACAAAGCTTTTCATGATAACTGCAAGTAGAGACAGCTGAATGTGCTTTATGCATATCGCATTCTTCCTCATATTAAATTTACTTGCTTGCATAATTGGTTCTTTTATCACAATTCAAGTTCTTTAAGGACATTCACCTTGAATTATTCCTCATTGAGTAGCTGGCACAGAGTAGGTGCTCAAAAGACAGAAAGGCTGAACAACGACTAAAAGCAGTGTTGGCCCTGAAAGAAATGAGAAGAGGAGCAGGTTTAGAGAAGAGGTGACAATAGTCCATTGTTTATATGTTGGATTACAAACTATGGAATAATAACTGGAATAATAACAGGACATATTAGTAATTAGGGGTATGAGTGAAATTTTAAACATTGAGCTACATTAGGGAATTATCTGCAGAGAGGAGATCATTAAAATACATAATATCTTGCTGGAGTAGGACTAAACAGAGAAGAAAAGAAAAGGTGGCAAGAATTTTGGGGACCACCCATAGCTGGTGGAAAATATGGAAAAAGAGGAAGGTAGAGGAAGACTAGCAAAAAAAAAAAAAAAAAAAAAAGCCTACGAAAGGACTGGGCTTCAAAGGCAGGAGATCAGATTCAGAGGGGTGTCCTTCATGCTTTGTACATGCAACCCTGATAAACAAAAATAAACAGTGCTAACACTGGCTGCAAAGATTGACTTACAGCCGCTGTTAAGTTATGTCCTTGAGAGAAAAACATCAAGTGAGAATACATTTCTTGTTGGGATGGTAAAGACAAGGAACATCTACACAACAACTACAAATTATAGAGTGGATGCTTCACAACAGTATGCCAATAAAATAGTTCATCGAGAAAGGTTACATGTAATTCTGGTTCAATGTACACTAATTTATTTTTCATTCCATTTTTAATGAATTCACATTAAAGAGGCTCTTTTGAAGTCATAACGTGTTATTTTTTAATAATTTATTCCGAACTTTAAAAATTAATAATATTTGCACAGGCCATTTTATAATCACAATATGGGACTTCCAGGTGTGAATTATGATATAATAACTCATAACTTGTGCATTTAAACAAGCACTCATCCTATGGCCTCATTCTTAGCAAGCAAAAAGGTATGAATTATTGTGTAATAACTCATGCTTTGTCATACATTATTACTTCATTATGGAGGAAGAGGAGAATTTCAACTAATTTCAGTCTTCAAAAAAAAAAATCTAACATTTTATCCTTGAAAATAAGAAAAGTGCAGATGCTTATTTGACATAATCAAATCACTTTAAGCCTTTTTCCATTCAGACCACTCTAGATTAATTTCTGATAACACCCTTGTCCTCCGTCTTCTTGCAAATGTCAGGAAATCTCTAACAGAGAAACTGAAAATCCCAACATAGCTCTCTAATCTGTATTTCACAGAATTATTCATTTAGACCCAAAAAAAGAAAGAGCTATATTATTTTGAACATGTTTCAAAATATTACAAAAAAAGTAAAAATATGACTTTTGTTTTTAACATAAATGAGCACAAAATAAGGGTGGGAAGGAGAGAGGAAGGGAGGAAGAAAAAGGGAAGGGGGGATGGAAGGAAGGAAGGAAGGAAGGAAGGAAGGAAGGAAGGAAGGAAGGAAGGAAGGAAGGAAGGAAGGAAAGAAGGGAGAGAGGGAGGAGGTTTCAACTAGGTTCATCCTGCTGTCCTGAGTTTCATATGTATAGAATGGCATGTCCATACAGTCATGAATGACTGGAACACAATAAGGATCAGGATATATGTTGGTATGTCATGTGTTATATAGCCAGTGATTATATCAATTGACTTAAATTAGGGTGAATTGACTTATAATGTAATCCTTGCTCTAAATAGGACTTTGCTATTAACCACTCATTTAATACTTCATGTCGGTTTTGTTTTAGTTAGGTTATATCACACAAAATAAATTTGTATGGTTTTTGGTAATGCACATATCCAAGATGAAATAGTATATTCCCATAATCAGACATCTCTTCCATACATGATGTAATTATTTTATCTAGAATATTCATACAATCATTTTTTAATGTTTTATTAGACAAAAATTTGAGAAATTTCAGATAATCAATGTGGTCATTGCTTGGCTTAAAGTTCCACACTTTCTGTGTTTATGACTGCCTTAAAATGAAAGCTTCTTTAAAGAGTAAATTAGTCTTTTAATGAGAACAATAAAAATATTTTTCTTCATAGAATTAGATAAATTCCTAATTAGTTTTCTGATTTGATGAGGTCTATATCTCATTTAATAGTTCGTGGTTCTGAGTGCATTATAGTTTTTTATACTCTAGTTAAAGAGTTATGACAAGGGGCTAAATACCACAGCAATAAGCAATTAAGAAAATTAATCTTTTTAAATAAAAATAAGGGGCAGAGCAGTGAAAGTTCACCTCAGAATGGCAAACATTGGATAAGGAAAGCAGATTACTAAAATTATATTAAAGTATGATTAAACATTGTATAACAACATTTATTATACCTGTACGTTTCTACCCCTTCAGTTTAGCAAGATACATCACAGATGACCCTACTAAATCCTCCTCAATACACATACAAAATTAGACTCGTGACTAGGCCCACACTTCATATGAGAAGTTTCCCTCTCACAGATGTTGCAGGAAAGATCTTATTTTCAGTGCAGAACAAAGTGATTTCTGCGGGTTGGGGGAGGCCTGGTGTCACAGATTCCAAAGCAGCTTAATCCCAACGTCTGTCTTTCCCATCTGAGAGAACTCTTTGTTTCTAAACTCCTTGAAAGTGAACTGGTAAACACTCTGAATGGTAGTTTACCTGAGGAATAAACTAGCTAGCTAATCTGCAATATTGAGGGTAAATTGGAGGAATGACAAATGTTTGGTGATTTTCTAGGTATTTCTTGAACATATAAAGAAAACAACTTTATAAAGAAAAGAAATCGCTTACTCTCAGTAAGAAATAAACAAAAATATAGCTCATATTCTTTTCTCTAAGCTTACCCAGTTTCTTGTTTTGTGCTCTTTAGACTTTTGTGGTTATTTTGCTCTTCGTGTATTATCACATAATAGTATTAACCTAGAATTTAATGTCTCTCATAGAAGAAAAATATAATTATTGCCAGGATTCTAACTTCTGTTCCTCATTCAAAAAATAAAACTTGGTAAAGAATAAGATCCTCAATTAGCAATAGCCAACACTTTTTGAAATTTTTACTACAAAACTAGTTCCATCATAAGTGCATGTTCTATTTACTTTTTGAGAAGAGCTATGAAATCAATTATTTCACAGTACAATATATTTTAGCTAAAATTTAGCAAGTTGGTTTGTTATACCCTTATAAATGTCTGCCCTTTTAACTTGCTGTAAATGCATTCTAAAATTTGTGCTAGGTTCTTGTTGTTATGGGGAAGAATTAATGCATTCTATTAAATTTAACTTTTGCTGAAACACTCCTACATCAGCTAAAGCTCAGTGCTGTAACTGGAGAACTAGCTTCTACAGCAATTATGGAATAAAATACCTCGCTTTTATAATCCATCTTTTGTTCTGGGAAACGCCTATACTTAAATCAGCGTGGCGTTAGACAAGGACTTGTGACCACTAAATATTTAATTTCATCAAAATCCATCCATATTTCGTGCTTTGACAAGCCCGTTACTAGATAGATATTATTTAAACAAGCAGGAACATTTCAATTAAGTGAATATTCAAATTGCTTAAGCGATTATACCATAAGCCTACTCAAAAACCTACTCTACTCCTCACCACATACAGAATAAAATACAAATGCCTCAGCCTACCATGCTGTTCTATCCACCATCTCCTAATCCATCCTCTATATTTAGCCACCTTCATTCCTCTTCAAAAGCAGCTGCCTGGAAAAAAAAGAGAAGGAAAAGAAAAGAAAAGCAGCTGCCTGCCCCTAGAATACTTTTTCTCCTTAGTTTTTGAAATACTACCGGTTCTTCAAAGTCCATTTCAAATGCAATATAATCAATGATATCCCCAACTACAATTAACTTTGGATCTTCGATGTAGCTCCTTTTCCAGTCCTCCCTCTACTGATGCAATTACCCTGAGTGCTGACTTCTTACCTAACACCACCCCCAAGATGTTTAAAATCTTTTCAATAGGAGCATAAGTTGAAATACATTTTTAGGTTTCCTCTATAGCTCAGTGACTTGGACATAGCAGATACTCAATAAATACATATTTACAGATTTGAGATAGACAATAGACAGTACCCCAATTAGGCCCAGGTAAGAGGGACCACTGCCCTGGATGGACCTCAAGCTTGATGCGGCCCTGCATATCACAAACACACACGCAAAATTAAATGTGTTATAAAAAACACCTGGGCACCTCTACTAGTGTCTATCACTTAACACTGACACAGAACAACTCATAGTCTTAAACATCTGCTCTGCATCTAACACAACTCAGACCCCACAGAAATGTTTTTCTGTGTCTCTTTGTCCAATGTCTTCAAAATAAGATAACTTTGTTACAATACCCTAAGCTTTGTAGGTTTTGTAGGTTCTGTATCAGTGCTTCCGAGACAGAAGCACTTAAGTTACAGAGAAGACATATTAATTAATTTAGATTCTTCTTCTCAGAGAGCATGAATACAATAGATCCTTACATGGGGAGTATTGTTTCCTAGTAACACCCATCAGGCAGTTTCTTGTTTCTCTTTGTATTAAAGTTAATGGCGTTTATGAATTAGCATAGTATTTATAATAGTTGGCACATGGCTGTTGAAAAATATTTTGCCATATTAGAAATGCATAATACCCTTACATTTGTATACATGTAGGTCTAGATGACACGTGCATTAAACATTATACCAATTATTTACATTGGCTATCAGATGGTCATTGAACACTAGATTTAGGAATTATTTTATTTGAACAAAAATAAGATTTAAATGAATTTTTAAAAATATTAAATAGACATTTTCAGCTTAAATACTTTTGATTTATTGATATCTATTAATAATTGTAGTCTTTTAATCAACAACTTTAAATAGCTAGCAGAATATGTTTTTAAAATAAATTACTTTTAATCTTTTTATTTTTACCTTTTATGTGAGTATATTTTTGTAAAAATAAATTCAAATTTTATAAACTTTAGTGATTGCAGTGGCAAAATACAAATGGTTTCTCTTTGCATGGATTTTTTTATTTGTTATTTTATATTTTATTTTGTAATAAAATATTCATTTCATTACTTGAAAATACGTACAAATACACACACACACACACACACACACACACACACACATATACACACACACTTATAAAAATTACCCATAACCTCGTCACTCACATTATTTAAACTTTAAATGAAGCCCTGGCCAGTTTCTACTACTATTAACATTTGGTGCATAGTCTTCCAATTTTCCCAATGTATTTTCCTGAACTTATAAAGACATATACACACAAGCACATATACATTGAATCATAAAATATACATTCACCTGAAATATAATATATCCAAATTTCCAATAGCAAAATTTAAAGGGAGATTGTTTTGAAAAGAAGGAGAGCTATTTCTAATGGGTGTAACATTCTGCAGCTGCATCAAAAAATAATCCTTTCATATTACATTCATCTGGTTTCTTTTCTTGCCTTGTGGAATCTAGACAATAGTTTAGATTTCTTTATGGAATTTAATTTAATTACTGATACACTTTCATACAGGTGCCTGTCCCAGATTACTCAAGCTGTTTTGGGGAAAGCAAATGAAATTTAGAAGTGTATTCCCAGTTTTGGAGCACCATAATTAAAAACCCTAAAATAATCTAAAGAATAAAAAAGTAATTCCCTAGTAGTTACTGACAATACCATGTGAAGCCAGTGGCTCCCGTAGGAAAATCAGTGGACTTTATAAAGATAAGTGGAAGTCTGAATTTTCAATTTTGAATAAAAAGAAATGGTCATTTTCTAGTCTAAAATTCTGTCTCAAGTCCAACCGCTGGCTAAACATGGCCACAAAGTACAGCAAAGGAAGGGAAATCCACATGAAGCAAATGTTTAGGTTTTCCTGCAGACCCATCTTACTGACACCACCCAAAGAGAGGATGGGAGCCTCTGTGGACAGCTATTTCCAAAAGGAAGATTTCACCCAGAACTCCCTCCTGTATTTCATCAACTGCATATGTTGTTTATTGCTCCAGTACCGTGAACATTATTGCTTAATTAAATTGTTTCACTCTTTGGCTATCATAAATGCCCCATCTCTTTAAAGCCATGTTTTATTTAGTTAAAATGTGTTTTACCATCTACAGAAAGAATTATTAAATTGAATGGGTGACGATTTCAGCTCAAGTTAAAATCAATAATATTTAGCTGTGCCTTAGGTGTTAAATTCTAAAACTCTATGTTTTTCACTTTGCTGCAGCCCTATATCTCAGCATCACTGACGGCTCTTTCTCCAGTGTTCATCTATGATTTATGGCTATTCTAGTGGGTGGGACGAAAACTTCAAGGCCTCTTGCAGAGTTTAGGCTTCTAATAATCAGAAGAGTTTTCATTTCTTACACTTTTTAAACTGAGTGCCATTCTCAATTTTAGCAACTCACAAGAAATAGAATTTTAAAAGGTTCAGAGATGAATCTGTTTTCTAAAATAACCAATATCAGAATTTTAGGGAGAAAAATGTAATTCCATAAAACATACCCTCAAATTTTATATAAGACAACATCAACTTAGATCCTTGGATAAAGATTTTTAGCTCTTCCTTATTTCTTCATTACTCCAAGACAATCTGATGAGAGATGAAGTCGTTGAGTGTCTTTGAGTGGTTTCAAACGTTAAAATTTTTCTGACAGAAAACGTGTCATTCGTGAAACTGTAACTCACTCTTCAAGAAATGGTGTTCCTATTTTCCTGTTTAATTTATGTAATGAAATGTTTATAAATAACACTACAGAATGTTTAATATCAAAGCACCAATTATCAATTGCTTGAACACAGGAATGAACAAGTTTGTCATTCAATCACTATAAAAATTATTGTTATTATATTGGGCAGGCTGGAAATTAAGTGTTTAAATAGGTATGGTTCAAATTTCACCAAAAGACATCTCCCAAAAATGAGATTTATATTTTTTAAAGAAAATAAATATGAAGACTAAATTATTGCTAACTTAAAAAATTTATCCAATTACTAACTTGAATCACTAAAGTGTGTTTTGTCAGAAATCTTCTTTAGGAAGTAAGGTGCAAATATCAGTTTCTGTGGCTGTATTACAACGGACTTATTTCTTTTTGCAGTTTAATATCAATATATTAAAATATATATTAATGTCTTTTAAATTATTTTGGTAGTTGTTCAGTTACCGAAAACAATGACATGAAAGAAATTTGAAAAATCCTTACAGTGATTCCTTTTTACTGCTTTCTATGTTTTTAGATCATTCCATCCATTCCAGTTCAATGTAAAAACTAAATGAAACACTACAAACATAATACATTAACATTGAACAAAATTACACTGTGAAATAGGTATTTTAAATTTATACTTTTGAATCTATTTTGAAATTTAAAAAATTAAAAAACAAAGCATTTACTTTTAACAATATTATATGTCCATGCAATGATTTTTATATGCTTTGAATCTGTTATCCTTTTAATCAACGAACCTAACATCCAAAAGAATAATGTATCTAATTATATTCATTTATCAAAATGCTACTTGACTATATGATTCCTATAGAAAATTCCTAAAATTAATTCTAACAGACGCTTTAACTTGCCATAAAATTAAAGTTTGGTTGTGAAAAATTTGAGAAGGTATTTTGAGAATTTGACCTCTTCTCAACATACTCATGACAGAACAGAGACTGATTTCCTAAAATATTGAACCCAATACTGAAAGAATTGACTATTTTCATCATCATTAGTAAATTTACATCATTAGTAAATTTACATCTAAAACATCAGAAACACTTTAAGATTATTGACTTATACGGAGGTACGTTCAAAATCTCCCTTTCCTTTATTTTGAAACTTCTATTTGTAGGGAAAGGAAATAACCTTTACTGTATAGTAGGTATTACAGGAACCAGATGATTCATCTCTGTGAATCTGCTTGTTGAATTTGATGGATCATTCTTAAAAGCGACGTTGCTAATCTTCAGGTTTTCTTTTTTAGGTTATTCACAGATCAGTGGGTTTTCCAGCTAATACAGGTCTGATGCTCTTCTGTCTTCACACATGGTATTCATCATCTCTTGACAAGAAAAGACCTTCAGTCTACAAATAACCTTCACTGAAGTAAGACATGTAAGTGGGTTTCTTTATGAAAGATAGATTTTATGGCTGAATAAAAAACAACTGTAGTTAAAAGGTGTCATTGCATGGCCTTATTTGAAGATTTTTCCTTAAAGTAACTTTAACGTTTGTTGTTGAAACTACTAATAGACCAAAAAAAAAAAAAAAAAAAAGTAGTAAATTACTTTATCATTAACCACAAATGCAACAGGAAGGGTTGATCAGCTCCGTATTTTATCATTCTGAAGCGTTCAGCCTTTAAAATATTTAAGCATCCACATTAGTTCTTGTCAAACTAGCACAAAGCAGTGCATAATATGACCCGCGTGTAAGAGCAGAACAAGATAAGAGGTTACAGTCAGGGTGAAATTTCCACGATGGTATTGCCCTGTACTATAGATAATAGTTTGGCTTCCTGTTTCCAGACAATTACTAAATGATGTTGAATGTTTTCTGTATATTTTCACATGGTCATGCTAAGAGCGAGAATCAAGTTTAGTTGATATTGAACTACCAAGGATGAAACAATAAATTTGAGGCGTCCTATGCACCCTGTATTACTTCATTAGAAATTAGAAAAAATAAAAAATTGATCAAATTTCAAGGTGTCAGACAGCATGGTAATTTGGGTTCTCATGGTATCAATGACAACTTTAAAGAAAATATTAAGAACTTTCAAGCTGTGCAGGAACCAAAATGATTTCTCATTAAAACTAAAGTGTCTGCATAGATCAATGGAACAGAATAGAGAGGCCAGAAATTAAACCACGTATATGGTTTAATCTATGGTCATTTAATCTATGACCACGGAGGCAAGAATGTACAGTGGGGTAAAAACAGTTTATTCAATAAGTGGTTTTGGGAAAACTGGAAAGATACATGCAAAAAATGAAACTAGACCACCTTTTTTACACCAATATTCAAGAATAAACTCAAAATCAGAAACAGTTTGGGAGACAATGAGGAAAAACTGAGGGTTGCTAGATGGGCAGGAGGGGTGGGGGTTGGGGGGAAGGGTGAGGGGATTGGAGGGCAATCGGTGACCATAGGATGGCCACGGGCTTGAAAATTAATCTGGAGAACGTAATTTGGTGGTTACCAGAAGGTAAAGGGGTTGGGGGGTGGGGGATGAGGGTGAGAGGGATCAAATGTATGGTGATGGAAGGGGAGCTGACTCTGGGTGGTGAACACACAATGTGATTTATGGATGATGTGATACAGAATTGCACACCTGAAATCTATGTAATTTTACTAACAATTGTCACCCCAATAAATTAAAAATAAATTAAAAAATAATAATAATAATAAAAAAGAATAAACTCAAAATGGACTAAAGACTTAAATGTAAGACCTGAAACCACAAAACTCCTAAAAGAAAACAAGTAAACTCTCTGACATTGCTCTTAGTAATATTTTTTTTGATCTATCTCCTCAGGCAAGGGAAACAAAAGAAAAAATAAACAAATGGGACTACATCAAACTAAAAAGTTTTTGCACAGCAAGGGAAACCACCAACAAAACAAAAAGAAATCCTACTGAGTGGGAGAAGATAATCGCCAATGGTACATCTGCTAACAGGTTAATATCTAAAGTTTATAAAGAACTCACACAAATCAAAACCAAAACACCAAACAATCCAATTAAAAAATGGCCAGAGGACCTGAATAGATATTTCTCCAAAAAGGACATACACATGGCCAATAGACATATGAAAAGATGCTCAACATCATTAATCATCAGAGAAATGCAAATTAAAACCACGAAGAGATATCACCTCACACCTGTCAGAATGGCTGTCATCAATAAATCAATAAACAGCAAGCGTTGGGGAGAGTGTGGAGAAAAGAAAACCCTGGTGCACTGTTGGTGGGACTGCAAATTGCCGCAGCCATTATGGAAAACAGTATGAAGTTTCCTCAAATAAAAAAAACAATTAAAAATAGAGTGACCTTATGACCCAACAGTTCCACTTCTGTATATTTATCCAAAGAAATTCATAACACTAATTTGAAAAGATATATGCACCCCTATGTTCACTGCAGCACTATTTACACTAGCCAAGATATGGAAGCAACCTAAGTGTCCATCAATAGATGACTGGATAAAGAAGAGGTGATATATATATAATGGAAAATTACTAGGCCACATAAAAGAATGAAATTGTATTATTTATGACAACAACAATGGACCCTGAGGATATTATGCTAAGTAAAATAAGCCAAACTGAGAAAGACAAATACCATATGATCTCACTTATATGTGCAATCTAAAGAACAAAACAAACAAATAAACAAACAAAACAGAAACAGACTCATAGATACAGGAAACAAACTGATGGTTGCCAGAAGGGAAGAGGTTTGAAGGACTGGGTGAAAAACGTGAAGTGATTAAGAAATACAAATTGGTAGTTATAAAATGGTCATGGGGATGTTAAGTACAGCATAGAGAATATAGTCAATAATATTGCAACAATTATGTCAGGTCAGGTGGGAATAACACTAATTGGGGGGATCACTGCATAAATTATATGAATGTCTAATATTACGCAGTACACCAGAAACTAATATAAAATAATATTGAGTGTCAACTGTAACTGAAAAAAATAGTTAATTTAAAAAACAACTAAAGTAAAAATAAAGTTAACATATGATATTAAAGAAAAAAACACAACTAAAGTGTCTGAAGAATCTCTTTTTATAGAGCTACTGTGCACTGATGGAAGGAATCAAAGCTGAGAGACAATTTCTTTAAACATCCTTTAAATTCTTCCATCGGACTTACCTTTACTAGCAAAACCTTATATAAACCAAAATATATCAAAATATGATTATCAGTGAAATTACTATGCAGCATTTAAAAGTACAAATTTTAACCCTACTGTGTGGGATGAGGAATGAGAAGGAGGAGTGTGGCTGCCAGCCGGGGGTTAGACAGTACTAACAAAAAAGCTTCCCAAATCTTAAATCCCTATTTCATAGACATGTATTACAAAGCTATCCTGTTTTTGACTAGCTTTTAATCCAAACAATAATCCTCATTTTAAAAAATACCATTAATGAGACATAAGGAAATTTCACAAGAGTACACATATATCTTGGGGGGGGGGAAGAATTGACCCCATGGTTTGGTAATAGATTTATTAATGCATTATGATCTTATGTTTCTTAGGTTTGAAAGTTTATTTTCTGGATGTGACAATCAGGCGAGAACATTTCTTCCCTCATTCCTGAAACTTTCTCTCAATTCAGGAACTCGGTGTTAATGTTTCAATGCTGGCCACTCTCCATGCATTTTCCTCTGCCCGAGAAGCATCTCATATAAATTTGGCAAGGATCAACTGGGCATGCCCATTTCAGCTCCTGTTTTCTTTCTCTTATAATAAGGCTGTCTTTATGGAGTGGTTCTCTCAGCTCCTCTGTGCTTTAAGTCTTCCCTGCTCTGTCCAGCAATGCTTGTGACTGGATAGGTAAATCTGCCTAACCTGGGCTTAATTAGCAGACCAATTTAGCTCTTGTATTAAGCTGTGACCTTTGATATAGTCTTTATCAATCAAAAGATAATATCTTTTCCAGGGGTGGGGTATTTACTTTTTATTTAATCTTTCTTATTAGTTTCAGGTGTACAATACAACCTACTAGTTAGACATTTACACCCCTCACAAAGTGATATCCCCCCCCATCTACTGTCTATCTGACATCATATATACCTATTACAAAAAGATGATATTTTGATTTGCTATCTGTTTGCTCCTTTTATTGCTCTATATGTATTGGGCCACCTCAATGTTCTGACAGTGAAGTGATGATTTGGGGGTTATAAATTAAATAATTTGGGTATTTGCATAAAGGAAAATTTATTTTTGTGGTATTACTTAGCAACAACAGTACGCATATATTTAGTAAATCTACCCCAACTTTTAATCTAGCCATTCATTTATTCTTTCAGTCAGTCAGTCAACAAACACTTAATGCTTGCTATGTATGCGGCAGATGCGGGTCCCACCTTCAAGGAGCTTACATTACGATGGGAGAGAAAAACAACGAATGAAAATCAAATATAAAACAATTACAGGCGATAATACGCAGTGCATAAAATAAACCAGGTGTTGTAATGAAACAGATTGATTAGGGCAGGTTTCTTTGAGGAGATGATATTTGAGCTAAAACCTAGAAGCAGAAGGAGCTAGCTTATTATCTGAAAACAAGGAGAGAGGTGTTTCATGCTGAGGAAACAGCAAGTACTTGGAGAGATCTAGAAACTTAGAAAAAGCCAGTGTAATTGAAAATTTAAAGACCAAGATAAAGTGCACAAAATGAAACAGGAGGATTGCTCAAACCACATGAACTCTCTAGGTCATAATGTATTATCACATACATACTTGGATTCAATTTACTAAGATTACTGTTAAAATTTTTTGCATCTAAGTTTTTGAGAGACATCGTTCTGTAGTATTCTTTTCTTATAATATCTTTGTCTGCTTTTGGTATCAGGTTAATGTGGTTACACAGATGAAGAAGGGAAGTATTAAATGTTCTTCAAATTTTTATCAACGATTTATCGAATTGGTATTATTTTTAACTTGATCATTTGGGTAAATTCCCCAATGAAGCAATCACAGATAATATTTTCTTCATATCTTTTGATTCTGGAATAAATCTTACTTTTCATAATTTCTTTTCTAATATTGTGCTAGATTCCATAAATTAATATTAGGTAGGATGATTGCATTTAGATTTGTAAATGAAATGGGAAAAATCATTTTCTTTTAGTCTTATTTGTGTCAAAAATATTAGAGGCTAAAGAAAATTGATTAGAGAGTTCTCCACTTTATTTTGTGATACAAATTTTATAATATATATTTCATGTGTACATTAAAGTTTAGTAAAGATAAAAAACATGTGGGTTAACATGCAATGGAATTATTATCAGGTCTCATGGGCCTCGGAAGAGTGGATTTTATTCTAAAGATTGTTTTAAGCAGTCTTTGATGGCATGTGATAAGATTAAATCTAATTTCAAAGCACTGAAACAGTAGAGTGATTAACAGGAAAAATATTTAAAAGTGAAAAAAAAATTTTTAAACTATACATACATTGTTTGGTGTAAAAGAAGTTAAAACCTGACCCATATCTTGGAAATTTTTGTGAATCATCTAAATTATCCTTGTGGCAAATACTACCGAATTGTCATAGAAAACATTACTTCTTTTTAAAACCTGGGCATAGAACACTGATATATATTGCAGTTTCCAACATATGCATATATATTATAAAATAAAATAATGCATAGTCCTAAGTATTCTGAGACCGAGTTTTGTTAAGGTCACAGCATTGATAAAACTATTGAAATTCCACCTTCAAAGAAATTAAATTGGATGCTAGCAAAACATATTATGTATAGTCTCTTTAATTTGTTTTAAACTATTAAATTATTTTCTTTAAACCACTGCTTTTGGAAATAGTTACTGATCATTAATATTTTATTCACACTGTAATGTAAGAATAAAATTGTATTTAACATTTGGAAAAGGTAGTATTTTCCAGGCTGGCAGCTTAATGAATATTTGGGTGGTTATAACTGTCTTCAATATCTAAAGTGAATAATTTAATGCAATACTATCACTTAGTGGTGGATTAGCATGCAATGGAGTTATTATAAATGTACAGAAATGATTACAATAACATCACAAATGAAAACATAAATTGATAGACTTGTGGTAGTATGTTTTTAATTATGTAGGAGGATCTGAGAAAATAACCAGCATTCAAGAAAGTGGGAGAGATAATATATATTTAAATACTTGAATATAAAGCAATATTACAGATGTGATACCGGGTATTTTAAAGTATTTTGTGATAAGCAAATATTAATGGCATAATGATTGAACCTTTTTCTAAAATAATTTTGCAAACGGAGAGTGCAAGTCTTCTGATTCTGCTTGCCAGAGCTCATTCTATTTTGAAGTAAAGAGCTAGGATCATAACTACCTTTTCCATACATTGCTTAAGACAAGCCTCAGCAGTGAAAAGGCCAGCCTCAGAGCTACGTTGAAGTCTAAGGGACTTCCAGAAGCTCTGAGACATTCCACTTTTATTATGTTTTCATTCGTGCAAAAGGTCTTTACTGAGCACTTAGTATGTACCAAGCACTAACCTAGACACTCCCGATTCATCAGTGAACAAGACAACAAAAGATGTCTACTTTCAGAGAGTTTCCTGTCTACTAACAGTAAACAAACATTAAAGATTAATCATAATAAACAACAGAATTATATATCTAGTAGTTTAGAAGATGATAAATGTCGCGTCCTACATAACAAAAGTTGTGAGAAGCAAGGAGGGCGGCGCAGGTTTCAGAGCAGGGTTAAGAAGTACAGTAGCCAAGAATAGAGTGCAAGCGGGGTCAAGGGACTCCAGCCTCAAAAGACTGAGCCCCAAATTGGGCCAACGCATAGCTTTTAGTGATTAACAAATGAGGAAGTAAAGTTTGTTAATCTCAAGATCTGTGAATCCCATACATTATAATAGGAAACTGATTCAAACCAATCACCCTTGCCTGCAGACAGCCGGAACCGTAAGTCTCAGGACGTATGTACATCCCCAAGGCCCCAAATCTCTATCCATATGAGTAGACGGAGAGCTGATGTTATCACATCATTGAATCTCTTCCCAAGCAGGATGTGGGAAGGAATGTAGCCACAGAGGCAGAAGCTCTGCTTAGCCGGGGGATGATGAGGGTCTGTGCCCACCTCTATCAATCCCGTGAGTTCTCCAGATGGCCCCCATGTGACTGTGCCTGGCTTAGGTTGTTCCTTCCTTGAGGAACCTTACCCGTCATTGACTAACCAGCCATCCTTTGGGGCCAAACAGGGAGACATAAGGTGTAAGCACAAAGGTGAAGCAAAGTCCCTGGAAGGATCTGTCTCACAGACTCTCCCTTCTTTAGGGGCAGGAACGAGGTGACAGATGGGTAGGCTGCTGTGTAACAACAGACAAATACCGTGGAACAAAGACAAAGTAGAACAATAGAAGGAAGATCTAGGAGTGAGGCAGGGAGAGGGTGAGAATTTTGAGTAGAATGATCAGCATGCATTTCCTTGAGAGTGACTTGTAAGCAAAGATTTGAAGTTGGTGAGTGGTTTGCCAAGCATCTGAGGGAGGAGGATTTCAGGCAAGACCCTAACGAGGGTAGGCCTGGTGTTCTGGAAGAAGAGCAAGGGGCTTGAGTGGCAGGAGCAGCATGAGCAAGGCAGAGAGTAATTTTATACTCTCAGGTGTCCATGAAGTGGAAGTCCCAGCGTTTTAATAAACAAGTGTCGTAAAGCAGAAACATGGAAGAAAAGAGTGGTGGTTACGACACTTATTTTGAATTTGCTTTTTTGACAGCAAGCATGCTGTTTTACTTAGAATTTTTGTCACAAATCAATAAGCATATAAAAATATTCTAAAGATTACTTATTCACACTTCTCAGTTTTCTTTATTGTTAACGATTCTTTAGGAATGGTTGTACCATCACCTCCCCAGCTACTCCCAGGTCAGGCTTGGTTCAGAGTCTTTCTAAGGACCATGCATTTATCTAACAGGCAAATATCAGTCATGAAGCAGTGACAAATATCCTCTCCCTGCCCAGACCTTAATCAGACTCCTCTAAGCCCTTTTTTCAACTAGTTCTTGACATTTAGACTTCCTTTTTCATCTCTGTATTGTCCAGCTTTAGCAAGAATGTTAAGACATTTTAGCTAGAATCTTCCATCCTCCACATTTTGACCTCCCTTGATGTCTAATTGGGTTCCTCATTCTGCACCATCCGCAGGTGATATCTGATCACACTGACCTGCCTTCAGCAAGAATCCCATTAGGATTAGCCAGAATCCTACCCGTTAGCCAGAATCTCCCCTCCCCACTGATATTTTCTCATAGTAATTTTCCATCCACTGACCCCCTTCCTGCTCCTTAACTATAAATGCCCACTTTTCCTTCTTGTGTTCAGAGTTGAGCCCAGTTTCTCTCCTCCACTACAACACCTCACTTCAGTGGTTGCTACACCTATTGTAATGCCCACCCCCTGCCCTCAATCCTGAATAAAGTCTGCCTTGCTATTCTCTAACAAGTTTCTTGAATAATTGTTTTTTTTACCAACAGTCATAATGATAGAGAAGCCCAAGAAGCTGCCCAAATGCCAGAACAAAGATGTGCATGGGAATCACTTGGAGAAATGTGGTAAATCCATGAAAAAATAGGATTGTTAAAAAATGTGCATTCATGTGCATCAAGTGTCAAAATGGCATAAGTAAACTAAACAGAAACCAAGAAAATAAAATCCTACATGTAAAGCAATCTGTCTCATCTATCAATGGCCAACATTCTATTTTTATTTTCTTAATAAAATGTATCCATTGCAGTCAAATTGGGGAGGGAGTAGAGTGTTACTGTGCTTCAATATTTTTAAGTAAAGTGGAAATCTTTTCATAAACAGTCAACTCTAAATACTCTGAAAGAAAGTAGATAGTTCCATGAAGCAAAGTGCTTTTCTGAACAAATGAACAATATGTGTTCATTGCATTGGAGCCCAGGACCACCACATGTGATTACAGTAAAAGCTCTGCATTATTTCCATCTGGCAATGAGAACACAAGATGTTATATAAACTACCAGAAGAGCTCTATTTCACTGTAATTAAAATTTAGTGTTACACTTAAGCAATAAGGCAACTCCAGGAGATGTGATTATCATGAGATAATGACCTTGGAGTGTTGCAAGGCATACAAGGAACCAAATGCCTCCAAGCCTCCAGGGGGCAAGATTATTTCTACATAACAATCTCCACCTCCTCTGGTTTACCCTCCCCTGCCCCTGAAGCTGTATGATTAGTGAAAGAAGAAAGCTTGGGATTAAGAGCACCAATATGATTTCTGCAGTAAGAGGACATTGGGGGACTGGTATATGACAAAGTTGGCATTGTAGAATGCTGAAGCAGCAGTTTCAAATGAGTAGTGTTGTTTGTGCAATAATTATGCAATGGCTTTAGAATTCTCTGGACACAAATAGAACTGTCAGTGATGTCATAGGCTTGTAAGTAATCCCCAGCAAGGGCACAGAACTAACCTTTTCCCCCTGTTTTGGTTTCATGATTTCCATTTCATAATAGCAATAAGATATGACAGGTGGTGCAGTTCTTGAGGGTTTATTATACTACTTTGGTGGTTGAAGCCACTCAGCCTTTGGCCCGAACCTCTCAAGACATTTCAGATGTGTCATAATTCCCCCAAAATGCAATGCCTGTCATGTCTTACTACTTAATTGCTTTGTACTTACTAAGTAATTCTTCTTAAAGTGAATGCAAATAACAGTGCTTACTTTACAGTTTACTCTAGACTCTTAGAAACTACTTCTACAGTGAAATAACATGAGATAATTTCTATTGTGGAAGATAAAGGAAGTAATATACTACTCCATTATACACTGTTATAAACCCTAAATTGAAAGGTCACTTAAAATTATGGAAAATGTTTATATTTTGTAACAATGTGTTGGAGACGAAAATGATAAACTAAAATCCAAGACATTAATATAAAATAAGACTATCCTCAATGACAGCTCATGTTGAGGAGACAGGTGTCTGAATTATTTAAGAATATCTCCAACTCTTCTATATCAAAGAGGTAAAAATGAGAGCTTAACTTATAAATAATATTTTACATAAGAAAAAAGGGGTAATCAGAGCGTAAATATTATAAAAGAGAAGCATTGGAACATTGAGGAAAGTATGTAAAAATAATAATATAGAAAGGATTTGTATATGTAAATATGTGTGTGTATAAAATACATTATGTGTAGACAGACTGAAATGGTAAAAGAGTAAAGGTATAAGCTATTAGAGATGTTTGCTGGGGTTTTTTTTTTTTTTTTTTCCAAGTAGGGTAGAACCCACTAAATTACTCAGGGGTGAGCCTGAGTAATAGTCTACCCAGATAAAATTCAGAGTTTCATTGCCACCTATTTCACTTTAGCCATGCATAGTCATGTCCCGCGACTTAAACTGTCCACTTAAGACAGAGTAAATGTTGTTTCTGTTGAGGCTGGATCTAAGATCTGTCTAGCTTACGAGTCTAGAATATTCTGCAGTGAATCTATGTATTCTTGAAATTCAGAAATATCTATGAAAAGATCAATCCACAGGGTAAAAAGTGCATATCAATAAACTTGATATATTTTTACAAATCAATGAATACAAACTATATATTGCAACACTCTCCAGATTAATCCCTATAACTAGTCTGATTTAAGTACATGACAAAATAATAAATTACATTAAGAGGTCTCAATACTGCTGAATTCTCTCAGGGCCATGTCTTCTTCCCCCCCCCCCTTATTCTTCCTCTCCCCCCAACTCCAGTTCAAGCCCTTGTTTCTCAGTCTAGTTGTGTAGGAAACAGGTCCGTGGCCCGTGCTGGTATTATGAGCCTTGCGCTCCCCCACCCACCCCCCCGCCCAGCTGAGGAAGTCAGTCGCCAGTTGTCTGTTGGCCGCTCACAGCAGCTCTCTCCAGCTGCCGGCCATTCACGATGGCTGCCGGCCACTCATGCCATCCACCAGCCACTCAGGACAGCACACGTTAGCCCACGGCAGCACACAGCAGCCCACGATGGTTGCTGGCCACTCATGCTGGCCACCAGCCACTCATGGCAAAACACGGTAGCCCACGACAATACACAGTAGCCCTCGGCAGGAGACACCAACCTCCTGCTGCTCACAGCAGCCCAGCTCCAGGGAGAGCTGCCATTCACAATCTTAGCTGTAGAGGGCACAGCTCACTGGCCCATGTGGAAATCGAACCAGCGACCTTGGTGTTAGGAGCACAGTGCTCCAACCACCTGAGCCACTGGACTGGCCCACAGTGCCATGTCTTAAACCTCAGCAATGCAGCAGTCATTTCAATCAGGGACTCAAACATATGCACAGCTCAAAAGATGGTGGCAAGGGAAGGCTCAATACTCCCACTTCCAGCCCTCTCCACAACTGTTTTTGATTTGCCCCTTCATTGGATAACCAGCAAGAAACTTCAACTCCTATTCCCTAATTGACTAATCCGATGATTTTGGTCAAGGTCATTTGATCTTTTTCAATCTAGATTCCATATTTTTAAAGAGCCAGTGGAGACCCAAGAAGATGAAGTAGATAACCACTGTGCCTGCTTCCTTCTATGAACACATTAAAATTACCACTAAACTATAGAACAATCAATCTGGAGAACCATCTGAAGTCCAGCCAAATGGAAGTCCTATAACTTAAAATATAAAGGAGAAGTCACTTTGAGACTGGTAGGAGGGGTGGAAATGTGGAAAAGGCCCCAAAACCCCTTGTGGCATTTGAGAATCAGGAGGGATATCTCAGCCACAGAAGTTCTCCCCCAGAGGAGCAAAGGACCCCAGCCCCACACCAGATGCCCCAGCCTAGACTATTGGTGCCAGGAAGAAGAGGCCCCGCAACCTCTAGCTGTGAAAACCAATGGAGATTCTGACCATCCGGGTGGGATGAAAGGCTGTGAGAAACCCAGACATCCTCTGAAACAGCCCTGCACACAGACCCACTTGCTCACAGGCACTTGCCCTGGGCTCCAGAGGAAGAGCAGTGACTCAGAGGGTGTCAGGAATACGGGTGTGTGCCTTTGAAGTGAGAGCTGGAGGACAGTTGCCATTTCCCTGTGAGGGGCCCTTCTCCTCTGCAGCTGGCAAGCAGGTGCTATCTTTTCTGTGTTGAGCCCTCCCCAAGGGGGCCAAATTTGAATCTGATTGGTCTAGTGAACTCCAATTTGGTCCCACCCCACCCAACTTCCCCAAAGCTAGAGATACTTTCTCTATGAGAAGCCAGCCCCACCCAAATTGCACTCTTTCTTAGAATAACTATCAAAGTCTGACAAGCTACAGGTAGGTGATAACTGGCCTCCATATGTTCTGAGACTTTTGCTGAGTTGCTCCAAGATTAACACTGGCACCAAACTAGAATTTACATGAAACTGGTAACCAAAACTCTTCCCACTCTAGTGACTCCCTAAGACCCTGCCTCACCCAACTTGCATACCACATGAGGCCATATCAGCAGCTGAAAGTTAAGGGAGCCAGCAGGTGGCAGCAGACCTTTTTGTATGGCATTTGTCCTGGCTTTTTGTAGAACTACCCCAGGCCCGGTGACAGATGTCCTCAGTTCACAGTGTGACCTCTTTCATGTGACTCTCTAGGTTTAGCACAGGGAGTGAAAAACTGCAGATCGCTTTGTAGCTCCTACCAGGTAGCTCCCAGCTGGTCACAAGGAGTGGGCAACCTGGGCCTGCATCGAAGCCCCTCCCAAGAGGCCCAAGAATGGACATACTTGGAGGTTGGCTTCAGACTGCAGCAGAGCACTGCCCCATTAGCCCCACAAGCGGCATATACAAAGGGAGGCCTCAACAAGCACCAGAGCCCATGGTGGCAAATACCATTCAGTGGGGTAAGCCCTCCACATAACAGCTCATAAACTGGATGTGGCCAAATCCCAAAGCCAATCAACCTGAGGGTCAATTCCACCCACTGATGTGCCTATAACAGGAGGGTACACACAACCCACACAAAGGAAACTCCTGGAGCACCTGAAGTAGGTGACCAGGGAGACTGTGTCAGGGGCAAACAGGGCACCTATTAGATCACCCAGCGAAGACTGGGAGACATAGAAGATCTACCTAATACATAGAAAAAAACACAGAGAGGCAGACCAAATGAAAAAACAAAGAAATACATCCCAAATGAAAGAAGAGGAGAAAACTCCAGAAAAAGAATTAAACAAAATGGAGGCAAGCAACCTACCAGATACAGAGTTCAAAACAATGGATATAGGGATACTCAAGGAACTCAATGAGAACTTCAACAAAGAGATAGCAAGCATAAAAAAAAAAGAAATAAAAAGACATAGAAACCATAAAAAACAACCAGTCAGAAGTAAAGAATACAATACCTGAATACAGAATACAATAACTGAAATGAAGAATGCATCAGAAGGATTCAGAAGCAGACTAGATGAAGCAGAAGATCAAATGAGTGATTTGGAAGACAAGGTAGCAGAAAAGATCCAATCAGAACAGCAAAAAAAGAAAAAAGATTCCAAAAAAAATGAGGATAGTTTAAGAGACCTCTGGGACAACATCAAGTGTAACAATATTTGCATCATAGTAGTATCAGAAAAAGAAGAGAGAAAGCAAGGGATTGAGAACCTCTTTGAAGAAGGAATGACTGAAAATTTCCCTAAGCTGGGGAAGGAAATAGACATACAAGCCCAGGAAGCACAGAGAGTCCCAAACAAGAAGAACCCAAACAGGTCCACTCCAAGACACATTATAATTAAAATGGCAAAGGTTACAGACAAAGACAGAATACTAAAAGGAGCCACAGGCAGGTAACTGGTAACTTATAAGGGAGCTCCCATATGATTGTCAGCTGCTTTCTCAACAGAAACTTTGCAGGCTAGAAGGGATTGGCACTAAACATTCAATATGATGGAAAACAAGGATCTACAACAAGATTATTCTACCCAGCAAAGCTATCATTTAGAATGGAAGGACAAAGAGCTTCCCAGACAAGAAAAAGCTAAATAACTTCATCACCACCAAACCAGTATGACAAAGAATGTTAGAAGGACTTCCTTAAGATGGAAAAAAAACAGAGATCAAAATTATGAATAATAAAATGGCTATAGCTACATATTTATCAACAATTACTTTCTTGTGTGTGTGTGTGTGTGTGTTTTAACAATTCCTTTCAATGTAAATGGATTAAATGCTCCAATCAAAACACATAGAAGGGCTGAATGGATAAGAAAAACAGAACCCTTATATATGTTATCTACAAATGGCTCACTTAGGATTGAAAGACATGCACAGATGGAAAGTAAAGGGATGGACAAAGATATTTCATGAAAATGGAAACAAACAAAAAAACAAAAACAATAAATGCTGGGGTAGCAATACTTACACCACACAAAATAGACTTTAAAACAAAGGCTAAAAGAAGAGACAATGAAGGACCCAGTAATCCCACTTCAGGGTATATCCAAAGAAACCCAAAATGCTACTTTGAGCAGATGTGTGCATCCATATGTTCATTGCAGTATTGTTTACAATGTCCAAGATGTAGAGCCAGCCTGGGTGTCCGTCCATGAAAGAATGGATAAAGAGGAAGTAGTACATATATACACTGGAATAGTACTCGGCCATGGAAAGAAATGGGTTCTTGCCATCTGCAGCAGCATGAAGGGACCTGGAAGGTATTGTTTGAGTGGAGTGTAAGACACAGAAAGACAGATGCAATGTGATTTAATTTATATGAAGAATCTAAATAACAAAATTAACAAACAAAACAGGAACAAATTCATACAGAAAATATTTTGATGGTTGCCAGATGGAAGGGAGTTTGGGGGTTTGGGTGACAAAAGGGGAAAGGATTAAGTACAAATTGGTTGTTACAAAGTAGTTATGGGATGTAGAGTATAGCATAAGGAATATAGTCAATCATATTGTAATAAGTATGTATGGTGTCAAACAGGTACTGGATTTATCATGGTGATAGATGTGAGGGGGTTGGGGGCAGGGTGAAAAAGATGAAGACATTAAGAAGTACAAATTGGTAGTTACAAAATAGTCGTGGGCATATAAAGCAAAGCATAGGGAATATAGTCAATAATATGGTGATAACTATGTATAGTGGTAGGTGAGTACTAGACTAGTCAGGGGTGTCACTTCTCAAATTATATAAATATCCAACCACGATGCTGTACACCTGACATTAATATAAAATAATATTGAATGTCAACTGTAATAGGAAAAAATAAGAAGTGGGAGAAAAAGTTACGGGGCATAAGAGGTCCAAATCTCCAGGTATAAAACAAATAAGTCATGGGTATATAATGTACAGCACAGGGAATAAAGTCAATAATACTGTGATAGCGTGGTACCGTGTCAGATGGTTGCTGGGCTTCTCCTGCTGATCACTTCTTTAGGTATATAAATGTCGGATAACCACAGTGCACTCCTGAAACTAATGTAATATTGTATGTTGGCTATATTGTTAATAAAAATATTTTTTTAAAAAAGAGCTAGCAACACCAGCCCCATCAATTTCACAGTTTTTGTAAAGATAATTAAAACAGAGTATGGAGAAATGATTTATAATTTAAGGGCTAGTCAAACCCATCTCTGATATTGTTATTGTTATTATTACTTTTGCATTTGACTTAGCGTGAAAAATGGGTTATACACACACTTAAGCACAACTTGGGGGAAAACATTAAACTAAAGGGGTGGGGGGCAGAGCTAGGAAAGTGGCCACCTTCTTATTTTCTAAAAATGTCAGGTAAGGGAATGGAAAAGATCATTTTAAAATAATCATAATGAGACATATCTCCAAAAAGATAAACACAAGAAAAATTCAGTTGCTAAAGTTCTCCTCTATTGGAAGGTATTTGTCAGTTCTGGAAAGTGTTGCTAACTTTGTCCTCTTCTCTGAAGCCTGCCTTAATTGAAAAGAAAGTAACAAATCCCTATTTGTGCTATTACCCTGGGTCAACAGGAAATCTTTCCGTCACTTACTACCTGCTGTTTCTTCACATATACACATTTTGTTATTTTCATTATTATATTTACCTAACATGTAGATTCTGTTTTGAGTATATGCAAATTAATTCTATCTTGGATTATAAACTGTAGAGCAAAAAAAAAAGAAAAAAGGCTGACATAGATCATTACAGTGAGAAGTGTTTTTGATGGTAAAGAAAAAATGTTTTGATTTAAAATTCATCTGTACATATTTTATTGAGGAATCCTACATATACTATACCACAATGTCAATCACATATTTGTTTCTCCTTCTGTACAGGCAAGGAAGTCTTTCTTGATTTATATTACAATTTTATCCTTGTATTAAATAGCATTACTCTGTTTCCCTTTCTATTGTGTATAATTATTGCCTAGTACTGGAGCTCTTTTTAGCAGGATCTTAAATTATAACTGGTGGTTTTATTTCAAATTCCTTGTTGAAGATGCATTCTGACCACAAAGCACAAGAACACAGAGGAAGTTCTTCACTCTCTGAGATAGGTAGATTGGCCAAACATAATTTGGGAATAGATTTTGGTGAAGATGAAGTGTTTCTTTCACTTTCTCTCTCTCGCTCTCTCTCTCTCTCTCTACTGTCAATAAAGAGTTTAACTCTCATGTGATTTCCTAAAATTGTTTCCTTTGGTTTTCTTTCTCTTTTGAAAGAAACTAGATTGTTAAATCAGGCCTGCCACGAGAAAGTAAAATTAGAATTGTCTAGAGAAGGAAGACAATTTAGAAAGCAAACTAGTATAATTTCACCTTTCTCAAATCATTTTTCCTCAATGGAATTTTTATCAAAGAAGGCACGACAATAAATTATAAAGGTTTTCCTAAATCAAGTACCGTGTTTCCCCCAAAATAAGACCTAACTGAAAAATAAGTCCTAGCGTGATTTTTCAGGATGACATCCCCTGAACATAAGCCCTAATGCATCTTTTGGAGCACAAATTAATATAAGACCTGGTCTTATTTTCGGCGAAACATGGTACAGGAACTAATAGTTCCTTGACAGGAACTATTTATTCACTTCTAGGAATTACGTATTCAAACCATCTTTTCTGATACCCACCCAAGGGAAAAAGCAGGACCATTTTTCTACAGATCAAAGTTTTATTGTACAAAGAAGCCAAGTAAACTCGATCTAGACAATTAGTAGCCAACACATGTCTGCTGACTATCTATCTGTCTACATATTTTAATGCCATATGGGCAGAAAACTGTTTAGAATGTGATGATTCATTCAGGCAGGAGAACCACAGTCTCAGGCTCCTTCCACCTTAATCAGGAGTGCCTTGTCAACAACCTAACGCACACATTTAATGCCTGGTCATGTCCCTGAGCTGATTATGACCTTTCTTGGTGGTGATGATGGGGTGGCATTTGTGTACAGCTGCGTTATTAATGAAGTTACTTTGTGGTTAACCAGGGCTCTGTAGTTTGGGAAACAACTGTGCTTTCCAGAATGCTCAGTTCTTTCACACACTTTCCAAACAGTTTAATACATACATTCTGAACTTTCTATTTACTTTTTTCATACCGGCTTGTTCCCATTTTCTACCTCACATCTAGCATGATGACAGGTAATTACACATTTGACATGGGATAAGAACTTCTTCGAAATTCCCCAATAATCCTCATAGTAGCTGCTTGACACTTTGTTACATCCCCAGGCACCAGAAGGGGTAAGAATGAGACTTCCTTTCTTTAGAATCCATCTGCACAATGACTCCTCATAGGTCCAAGATTATTTAAATATACTTGCTGTATTTCCTTGATTGAAAATTATAAACTGGGTGCTTAAACTTTAGAAATATCTTGATACTCTGTGGTCTTATCATTGTTATGCACTCTACCTAATGGTAAATCTTGATGATTGCTATGAAGGGACATTCAAGATATTTAGGAAACTTCATAGGATTCCCTACATGAAGACAGGTGTTATTCCATATTTACCTTTACACTGACTGATATAGTACCTGGCATTTTAAAAGCTAAGTATTTGTGACTGGATTCACTAGTTTTGAAGAAAACAGAAGTCAAGTTAAGCGTCATTTCTCCTGGGTGCTGCAGTCTGCCTTTGTCATCCAGAGTTACATGGAAATCTTTCTTTGGCTGATAGTGTAAGAAGTGCTCCCAGTGAAAAGAAATCACAGTTCCACAGGACCAATTTATTTCCTTCTATTTAAAAAAATGTTTTCTATGGGAAATAATAGACTAAGTCAGTCATGAGAGGACTCCATTAATTATTACACTACTGACCTGTCATTCTCAGGGTCCATGGTTGGCACTTGCTGATTTATATGTGTATTCATTAACAACGATGGACTAACAACTTAGTGGTGCTTTAGTGATATATAGAGTAGGAGATTCAATTCTACCTATATAGAAGTGTATTTTTTTGCATGATGTCTTTTTTCTCATGAAATAGTTGACTTAAATTTTCATAGGCACCCACATGATGTAAAGTAAAAGATAAATTAATGAAAGTCTAGAAAAAGAAGTGGAAATACTAAACAAATCCTCTAAACCAGAATAAATGCTAGAAATAAAAATGACACAGTTAAAAAAAAAAAAAAAACATTTTAACAGAATTGATGTAATGGAATACCACAAACAAAATATATTCAAAATATGTGTTATCCAAGACAATGATACAGCAGAGATTACAAAAATCAATGCACCTATAATCCCAAGACATTTATTAAACAAATGTTAAAACTCAAGTCCCACTAAATAATGAATCCAGGTTGCTAACAAATAAAAAATTGGCAGCCTGGGGTTTCATCTCCTTTGATGTCCTCTCTTCAACTTCACAAACTGTGAAAATGTAAAATAGATAGCAGTCAGTGAGAGAAACAATTAACATTTTACTAAATTCATAGATGTTACTGGCTTCTGAAAAATTTGGAAACAGGTTTAAAGGGGATTCAACATCAGAATATAATTTCAATACTGATGACTGGAGGTCCTACTATGTGTCAGCCTCATTTCACTCAACATCTGATTTCAGCAAGTTGAATTCAGCGGAAACTGGCTCTTTGACGTCCTCTCCTTCATCTCAGAGAATGGAGTCAGTCTAAAACGAATCTCTTCTGCTTACATACATGACGTCCTCGTTTGCCTTGCTGAAGGGAATAAGTTTATCAGACTCAGCTTAGTGACAAATCCAAAAGTTTCTTCATGAGATCAGATCACATAGTTTCAGTAAATTAGCACATGCCAAATACAGTATCTGCTGAATCCTCAGTATTCAGACTCCGATCCATTGTCAGCAGTAGAAAATGACCTTCAAGAAGGCTGCTTAAACGAAGGCTCCTGGAGTTTAATTGAGGCTGTGACTTAGACCCAAAGTGTTGAATCTTTACTCAACTACTTCACACTGATACTCTGTGTCCTCTCAAACTTCATGAATTTATTTATTAGCTATGACAAAGTTTTAAACAACCAAAAAAGTCCAAAAAGACTTCTTCATGCTGCATTCTAATGTTCTCAGACTTCCCTTTGCTGCAGCCTCTAATTTAGAACCACAAGTTGGCAGAGGCTGAATCATAAGACAGTTCTACGGCTTCACCGTCTAACCTGAGCCCTCGGTTGCTGTCAACGTTTCAAAGTCCTTTCTTCATTCAAAGAATTTCATAAAAGAAGAGGAAGAACATTGAAATGTGTATGTAAAATATATTTTAATAAATGTAAATTTATTTAGAAATCATGATGTACTTCCGATTTTTGCCTCACATAGTTCTAGCTCATTTCAACCGATCTCACCATCTAGCCTGTTCATATATGTTTTTATATATATATGTATATATATATACATATATATATAATTTAAATATGTTTATTATATATACAATGTATACAAAACAACTGGTGAGTCTAGGTAAAGGATATATGGAAGTACTTTGAATTTTTGTGTTTTTCTATACATTTCAAATTATATCGAAATTAAAAGTTAGCCTCACAATTAAAAAGTAAAAAATTGAAAAAGAGAGATAGAAAGAGAGAGCTGAAAACTAAATGTAATACATGATCCTGAACTGGATGCTTGACCAGAGAAAATTGCCCTGATGGATGACAATTGGTAAATCTGAACAAGGTTCACATATTAGAAAATAGGAAAAAAAAAAGAATTATTGTATCATTGTCAATTTCCCAATCTTAATAATTATGCTGTGGTTATATAATATGACTTTTTAGTCTTAGGAAATATTTAAGGGTAAAGTAGCATGATATCTCCAACTTATGCTCAATAGTTTGTTGGTGAATCTGAGTAAACTGTATACAGGAGTTGTTAATGCAATTTTCGCAACTTTTCTGTAAGATAGAAATGTTTTCATAATAAAACATAAGTATATATGTATATATGTATATATAAACAGTCTCTTAAAATTAGTTTGAAAATACAACATAGTCATACTTATGTCACATATAAGTTCCATGTTTTGCCAATTTACCATTATGAAAGATAAAAAATCTCTCTTCTCATTTCCCAAAACAAATATGTTCACCATTTTTATCTCCTATTTGTCATTGTATATTAATTCTTGTATAATAGGAAAAACACTAGACTTTCATAATTAATAGATGGATTTCCAAGCTACATAATTTTTGTTGTAGCAACAGATCTTTAAAAGGCATTTTGCTAATATTCCCATCAAAATACTAAGCTTCTTTCAACAATCTTCCACTCGTAAAGAAAAGGGAAAGAAAAGCACTATTGTTGTGTAAGAGTCTTTTTGATTTCCTAACTTATTTGTCAAGAAATTTCACTGGATTTGAGAAAAATCTTTTGTAGGCCAAGTATCTCAGTTGTAATATGAATAAGTAGCTTTTCAATGAAATAGGACTTAAACTGTGGCTGTACAATAGAGAAAGAATGGATCTTTAAAGAATATGAGACCTAAATCTCATGGCAACATTCTAGTGTTTCGTACCCCGAGTTCCCACTGGTTTAATTTCTCTGATATTTTTCTCTCACATTATTCTGATCCTACAAGGATGCTGATAGAGTAACGGTGGAATCAGCCAGAATAATTTTCTCCAATGAAGGCAAATAAGTCAGTATAAGAGAAAACAAGATGTATGTTAACAGCCAAGATTGTATATTGATACCAGTACTAATTGGAGTAAGAATTTGACGATAGCCTCCACTCTAAAACTTGGGACTATTAATACAAAGAGCTTTAAATAATGTTTGGGGGGGATGCTGAAAAGTTAATGTCAGCCATTTTACTTTTGGAGATTCAAATGCTGTTAACCTTTGACACATTCTGTTCATGAACAAGACTAAATGTTCAGAATAACAACCAATTGCATCCCTGAAGATCTATGAAGTTCAAGGAAGAAGAACATTTCTGAGATCACTGGGGACATTTGAATACTGACTGGATATTAGCTAGTACCAAGGAGGTACTGTCAGTTTTTCTGGTGTGATACTGCTATTACATATATTCTAAAAAAGATTCTCATCTGATACAGGCAGTTACGTACTGAAATGTTTTGGGATTAAAAAGATGAGTTCATAAAAACAAAAAAAAATGGTAACAAATTCTCTCATTGGCCTTTAATTTCAGAGGTCACTGGTAAATCTTGTCTTGCAGCTCAGATATCTTGGATATTTCCATCTGGAAAAAGATGTGCTCTAAAAACTGTCACTAATGATCTTTAAACTTGATAGCACAAGGCTTCGACCATTTCATTCTGGAAGATATTATACAATAAGTTGCAGTAAGAGAAAGAAAAGGAAGCATGAGATGGTCCACAAAGTTCCAATATCTTGTTTTCTGTCTGGATATATCATGCATGCTTATACATGAATGCTTATACACTTATACACTTATACACATGCTTATACACTTATACAAGAACAATATTTCCATGAAAGAGTAAGGAAATCTCTTAGTTATAATGGATGTCATTGCTGTTCTCCATGCGAGTTGCAGATGATTGCTCTTTAGAAACAGTCATCAGGTCATGCCCACTGAACGCCCTAAAATACAGAGAAGGAGGTCAGGGGTGGGGGTTCACCAAAAAGGAAACTACCTCAATAGCAGATAACTGAGAAAACAGTGGGAGTCTTATTCAGTTACCATTTAGCATTATTTTGCGTAGCAAACACAAGGAATGTTTTTGAAAAACCCTTTAGAGTATATTTGCCTCCTAGAATTATGACCATTTTGTGTCACTTCCTTGTGAAATAACCAATTCATTGGATAAAAGAAGGGATTCTCCCCTGTATTTCTCCCAAGGATCCTGGAAGCATATCTCTAGCCGATGCCGAGAGTCACCACTCAGAGATTTCCATGTCACAGATGGAGCCCACAGCCTAAGAAGGGTATTGGTGCTTGTACGGTAGAGCTGTGCTGTCTGCCACATCACTACCATCTTAAATGCTGCTATGCAATTGCTATTACATGGAGTGCACATAGACTGCTCCGATAGCACGTCCTGATAGAAGCCAAAGCAGACATGTATGATAGGCCAACAAAAACCCTCAGCATTGAGATGGCATTTCCTGCACGCCCTCAATTAAAGTAGTCTCAATTAAAGTGCATAATTATAACATAGAGTTTAAATATCGTCAGAGGCAACTCCCACGTCCACCTCCTGAAAACAAACTGTTGACTTATTTCTTTTCCTTCATGGCACTTACCACTCTCTAGAATTACATCAGATATTTGTTTCCTGCTGTATTGCCTCTCTCTTCCACCAGACACAAGCCGCATGAGGACAAGGACTTGTCTTGCTCAGCATGGCAGCCACAGCATGCCAGCATGCCTGGACCCCACCATAGATGCTCAGAAAGTGCCTTTTGAACAAATGAATGACAGAGCACTCTCATCAATATGGTGGTTAAACAAAACCTAAGTGCTCCAGAAGATAGGTAGGTATATTCAAACATTCAAACATTTGCAGGTGAAGTTTACACCTGTGTTCCACTTACACTCAAGAACAGAGAACCCAGAATTCATGAGAGGAAAGTCATCTGAAGTGAATTTCAGGACTGTTATCACAGTTATCACAGGACTGAAAGCCCACTCTTTCATGATCTTCATGATTATTTTGCAATTCTGGCAGGCCGGAGAGGAGGTTTCATGACAGTGCAGCGTCTACGACATTGCTCATCCCAATTGTAGGCCACTGGTGAATACAGGTTAATGTTAGCCAATAAATCAATGAAGATCTCTTCCAAAATATTGTTTCTCAGTGCCCTTTGCTAAGGTGTTGAAATCATTATGCATTCTTCAAAATTGTGACACAAATGTTCCTAGAAGTTATGCCGAGAATGTGCAATATAGCTTTTCATAGGACTTTTAAAAGCATATTTTCCACAAGGAAGTAGGGTCAGGGGACGCCTCTTGGAAAAGAATATTCTTCAGTCTTTGGGTTAACCTTTATGAAAACACAGACACAGACCCTCAGGGAACTTTCTATCTAGGAGACTCAATGTTTACCCAAAAATCCTAAAATAGCATTCAAACCTGAGTAGCTCACTTCTGTGAAAGCACAGAGGGAGTCGGACAAAACCTAGAGAACAAACAACTAGAAAAAGGTTTCTGATCCATGGTACTTTTTTTTTTTCAGTCTTCTCAACAGTTATATTCTATTCCAAGGGTATGATTTACAGTCCTCCCTAAATCTGGTCTCCTGAGCTGACTTAGGCTAATTTCTAGATCCTACTGCATCTACTTAGATCGTGTTCCCCATATATTTTGAATGCTAAATGCAAAACATGTACACTGTTGGTGGCTATATTTTAGGTGGGGAATGCAATTCTTCCCTATAGTGGCAATACAGCATCCTCCCCGTTGTAAATATCTTCACTTCAATGAGAAAAGATGATGAAATTCTTTTTGAAGACTCTCAAAGGGTTTGCAGATTTTTAAAAATATTATCGCCACTTTGTTTGGAAGAAATACAGTTTGATCGTAAAACCATCATTTGTGATGGGATTTATGAGGATGACACGCATTTGCATGCTGTGCGTGAAAACCCTGCACCAAAGAGTGGTTTCAAACAAGGAAACTGTTACTAGTCAGAATTTTCTCATTTGCAGCCTCATTAGCAAATTTCAAGCTCCCCACGCTATTGAAAATAAGTGTAATTCAAAGACTCTTCCTTCGCATGGACAGCGTCTATCAACTTCAAAATTCTTCATACCTTAAGTGAATTTTTTTAGAAATGGGAATTCCTCTCCATATACAAGTATGTATATCCCAAAGCACTTTCGCTTTGAAAGTTAGATCAGGAGAGAAGCATCTTTCTTTTTCAGTTAATCTATGTGCGGCATGCGAAGCACTTACGATCTTTCTGTAACTTGCTTAGAACACTTTATTATCACTGAGCACAGTCCTTAGGAGTACGCTAATAAAAAAAATGAATTGCCTCCTAAATCTAATTTATTTATTCAACAGTCTTAAATAAGCACAAGAAACTGTACTAGTGCTAGACTTTTTTTTTTTTAAGTAAGAAGCTGCCTTAAAGGAGCGCTGTTCAATATTTCTATACTACGAAGTAAAAGGAAATAAGGGTAAATGTGCATGTGATATTTTAGGGTAAAAAAATGAAAAGGGGCAATTAATTAGGACTTTGGGAATCTGATAAAGCTCTCTGCGAAGTTGCCATTCATGTTTGGCTTGAACAATTGGTGGGATGTTTTTTTTAAGAGGTTTAACTGAGAGGCTTTTATTGTATTTATATTTTATCCCTGCATTTTGTGTTCCTCCGTGTTGAGGAATTCATTTTCTAAAGCAAGATATACCAAATGACAATCTCAACTCCCTTTTGTATAAGCCAAAAAAAGATTATAAACAAAAGCATGTCTTTCTTTGCTTTAACATACAGGACTAAGTAAGACATTACTAATAATAAATAAACATTCACAATTCCCTGGGGAAAAAAAGTCACACAGGATCATTTCTATCTCAGTGGTCACCTATTTAGTGGTAAGTCCAGATTAGCCTTAATGCAATGGGCTGGAAAAACTGTGAGAATCCAGATTTTGATACGTGAAAAACTTTTTGAGAGAAGTATGAAAGGAGTGTCAGACTTAGTGATTCAGGGGCTTCTCTCAAATTCTGTAGTGATTTGAGACTCGGATCAAAATTTCATGAAAGCACATGCTTCAGACTGACACCGGAGATGTCAAATGAAGACCGAGGCTTACCGTACACTTTCAAAAACCACAGTAAGGTAGCCCTGAAGGAATGTGATGATGGACTAAATTATTTGTAGTGAAATAGTCTCCATAGATAAGCTCTGTATTTTACATATCCAATGTTTACATACAGAGAAAGTATAAATTAAGAATTCTATATTTGGGGAAATTTTTTTTACTGTATTCCATAAGAGAATGAAGAATTCCTTTATGAAATAAATGCAAATGAGAATACATTTGGCAGAATCACTCCAAACACATGTAAAGCCGCATCATTACACCAGCGGCTGCCTTGGTCCCACTGTGTCATCGAGTCAATAGGAAAATCCTTGATGTGTTATTGAATACACAGTTATCTTGACAGCCATCTTCATGTAATATTCAAGATACCTTTTACAAAGTCTCAGTTATAATATTAGCCTGAGATCTCGTGCTTGCTCTTTATTTGAGAAATGATGAACTTGATTTGATGCTTTCTCTGCTGCGAGCCAATTCAAACGCAAAATTCTCCTGGGCAGGTTTCACTCTCTTTAACTGACTGTAAACTTAAGATGTTTCCAGCCAAAACCCTATTCTTATCAGTTACTATTGTACACCACCAGCTTTACCCAGATCTAACTCAAGAGCTATTTTCATAAGCTTTCCCCCCATGTACTGGGCCTGACCTTTGAAATGTTGTAGCCACTGAATTCCCATCATCGAGGATAAGAAAAAACTGTCTTAAAAGCTCTAGCTTGGTTCAAAAGGAGAAAAAAAAAAAAAAAAAAAAACTATCCCATGGCATTAGCTGTCTCAAAGCTCTTTTACTATTGCCAATCTACACAAGATTATTGGGATGGGGTTTACCTGATTGAAACTCATTTTGGAAAGGAAGGAAAGAAGGAGCAGAGGGATGGAGGAAGAGAGGGAGAGAATGAAGGAGAGACAGACGCAACCAAGCAAACACAAGCTCCCAAAAATATGTCTGAAAGGATTCCCCCAGTCCATGGTTTTAAGAAGTTGGGTATACAAGCTCTCGATTCAAGAACAAAACAATATACGCAACTTACAAATTATGTCAGATTCTGGATTCTAGATGCAGCACTTAAAATAAGAGGAGCTTATGCTATTACTAAGAAAACTGAGCTAGATGAACTGAGGACACCCACTTATATTAGTCACAGTCCTAGCAGAAGCAGATGGCTCCTGGGCCAGGAGAGGAAAGCTCAATAAACTATTTACAACACTGTGGGCAGAATATGGGAGGTACAGGGAGAGTGCAGCATCCAGGGCTTGTAGGCATGGGTAGCCATTGTCCCCAGATCTATGCAACCAAGAGACAAGGGAGGCTGTGAGGAGAGGGTCCACCTGACAGAGCTTGTGACCTTAGGTTAAGGTATGCAGGCAGCCCTGGGTAACTCTGCAGGCAAGGAACCAAAGGAATAACTACCCCAGCCTCACTCTTCCCCTCCTGCTGATACTCAGCTGGGGCACTGCACTGGTGAAACCCAGTAGGCACAGAACCAGTGAGCAAGGAAACCTACTGCTCTGTTCCCATTAATCCCCCACACAAGGACAGAGCAGGGCTCAGTAAGTAGGATGAAAAGTGGGTCCAGAGGGACGAAGAACAGAAATCCACAACATTAGTCAGGTCGACTGGGCACATTACTGCAAAAAAGATATGCAAAGAAAGAAAAGCCTTAGCAGGGGTAAACTAAAGCTTTTTTATTCCATTGATAAGAATACTTTGGTCCTAGAGTTTTCTAATACAGACAAGTCAAAGGTTTGGAATAGAATGGACTCTTTAAATTATCTCTACACACATAGATACAGCAAAATGTTCTGGTTGTTACAAACTCAAAAATGCTGATTGGGAATTGGAAGATTGGTACCCTTTGCAGGCTCAATATACGAAAGGTAGTATCTATGAGGATCTTGTTTGGGGCTAAAAGGAAGTGAGAAGTTTTGGACATGGGGATGTAGAGAGAGAGGGTAATAGAGATATACTGCAATTTCTTTCCTCTCTCACAGGCTTCTTGGATTTGGTTTGAGCTGTAGTGGTGTTACTAATTTAAGCATACTTCACTCAACTATGCAAAGAAATATAGTGTTTTTATATTTTCCATGCTTATCTGGACTCACTTATAAGGTCCCAACATATTAGGTAGCAGAGGAAGGAAAAACAAATATATTTAATAGCATAATCCATAAATCTGTCAGTCTATCAGTTTGAACTTTTTAAAAAAGTGACTTTGCCTTTTGTTAAATGATTGTCCACACTGTCTGATTTCTTTCACCACACCCCACCTCTCACTGAAATGGTAATTGGGCAACTGCAGAAGTGGAGCCTAAGGGGCCTGTGACAGAGGGAGGAAAAGGGAATCACAGGCAAATCGTTTCCCTGTCCGCTGGCAGCACATCTGTTTCCTGATAGCCTTCGCCATCCCCTACCCCCGGTATCTGTGGTGAGTTCTCTTGTCATTTGGTCACGGTCTGGTGATTGTCCTTGCTGACCAGGCCTGAGCTTGGTTCCTACAGGCACCGAGAGGCCCAGAGCTGTGGCTGTGACCCCCCACCCCCACCCTCTTGGGCCTAGTCCCAGGAGATCTGCTCCACAGTCTTCAGGCACAGGGCTGCTTCATCCCCACTACCATTTCCTTGGCCAGCTTCTGATTCAGACTCCTTTATCCGATGCTCTTTGGCACCCACCCAGCCTATTCCACCGGGGTCCAAGGTACAGCTCAAGAAAGCTAAACTCACACTCCCTCGTGGGAGTATGCTTACCTTTCCTCTGAAGTATTGCCCAGGGACACTGGATAAACACAACTCCCAAGGTCACAAAGGCAGGACTTGGGCCCAGAAAGAGGAGATCAGTTGTATCCCTGTCCTGCCTCTCCTACCTTGTTCTCCCCCTTATTTGTTCCACAATCTCCAAGGCTGGGAAAGTCAGCTTTTCTCTATATTTTATTCTGAGATCTCCCCACAGAGAAAAATACCTAAACTGTAGTCCAAGAGTTCTCAAAGTGGGATCCAGGAACCCCCACTTCAGGTCCACAAGATCAAAACCATTCTAATAATACTACCATGTTATTAACCTTTTTCGCTGTCACTCTTTTAGGATTATACAGTGGAGTTTTCCAGAAGATACACAATGTGTGATACCATAAAAGACTGAATACAGAAGCAAACACCAGAATCCAGCTGTCTTGTATTAATCCAGACATTTGCAACATGTTAAACAGTGCCATTCTCACAAATTTTTGTCTGGTTTCAGACAGTATGGCTCTTTTTAATGAAAATGTGCTGTTATTTATGTTAATATATAATGGGTTTATCAATGACTTATGAAAATGAATTTTAAATACACATTTTTACAATTTCTTAGTTTTAAGTTCTAAGGAAGTAAATTTCAACAACTCACCCAAAAGCTTTTTGAGATCCTCAATAACTTTTTAAAAGCAAAAGGCCTCTTGAGACCAAAAGTCTATGGCCTGCTGCTCTAGTCGCCTAGGCCCATTTTTTGATATATTAAAAAGCATTATTTGGAGACCCCTTCACAAAACCACACAACAACACTAAGAGCTCAAAAGAATCAACAGTGATGTAAATGCGGTCGCTCCCCAGGTAACATCAGCTTCTCCTTACCTGAGCAACAAGCATGTGGTTCACACATGAAGGGGGACTGCTGAAATACTGAAGATAACACGATTCAAAGGGGAGATTTAAAAAGGGCTAGTTTGATATCTACAAGATATTGCCCATGACACTCTCCTATGTGACAGGATTAGGGAGATGAGAAACCACGAGTGACATTCTGGACTCAAGTGGTGTCCCCTCGGGGGTCCCAGTGACAGAGGGTGACTGAGAATTGGGGAGTAGACATTCAGCCCGCATCTGCCCTCCAATACAGCTGTGGCTGTTTCAATGCCTCATGTGGCACAAGTGTGGACAGCTTCCAGGAACTCCCAGAATTGAGCTCTGCTTGATAAGGAAGTTCAAATAGTACAACATGGCAAAACTTAACTGACACTTGGGGTTCCCAGAGGAAATGTAAAAGGGTCAGAGCTGACGTCCTGGGTCAAACATGGGGGATTTAGGCACTATCAAAAGTGAACTATTAATTTTAATGAAATGAGATTATCTTTTTACCTGTGAACTGGTGGATCCTGGGAAGTACATCTATAGATTACATACCTATGATCGATCATTGATGCACCATACGTTTTTATAGAAATATAATACTCCCATATGTTATAGTTTCTGAGCCAGCCAAATAATTTTAAAATTGCTTATTCTTGTAAATATAAATTACTTTTATTTCAAAAGTACTAAAGTTAAAATTACAATAATTAAAATTATTATTTTTTGAATGCTGAGTCTTGTTCTGAATGCTTACTTAGAATGAATCCTCATCTAAGTGTTTCATCAACCCTGAAATACAGATACTACTATTATATTTAAATATTGTTATTATCATCCCCATTTTAGAGTTGAGAAAACTCAGTGATTTCTTCAAGGCCGCTCAGCTAAGAAGTGTTAATAAATATGCATTTTAATTTTTTCTCCTCAAGTCTACTTTAACAGTAAAAACCAGCCACTCTATAATAATACAGTTACATTATTTTTCAGCATGTTTCAATTATAAAAGATCCACTCCTCAACTCTCCATCAGACCCACCCACTTTGTCACAGATACCCATCTCAAACGGTCTTGAGAAAAGCAATCTGGTTCAATTTGCTAAGGGGGCAAAAATTCCCAGTAAGGTTTCCTGATCGCCACAGTTGGAATGCTTTTGAAACCAGGACCATGTTCCTGTCATGGCAAATTAGGTCAACATGGCGAGACGTGGAATCATGGGACAACGGAATGTAAGAGTACATTATTAACTGATGTCCTCTCCATTTTATTTTTCCTCAGTGACGTTTAACAAATTGAATGTAAATGTTCAGAAACACAAAATATTCTGCTAGGTGGTTAAACAGAGGTGGGGTGAGGAGGAAGTTGCACATAAACTGGCAGGCAATATAATAATAGTACACCGACTATCGTGAATATTTCAGGAAATGTTATTTGTCTTAATGTCTTTTAGAAGTTGTTATCCCTTATGTCGTCCAGTACTTTTTGCTCAAGGTACTGTTTCTAAGTTTGTCAGAATTGATTTTGTAAACCTATAGGTGGTAAAAAGCAAAGCTCTTGATATACAACCTTCTAATGGTATATTGTGATACTATCTAAGAATTAAGAAAAGCATGAACATCTTAAACCTACCCTAACCATACTGAACACCAGAAAATGGCAAACTTTCTGTTTTAAATCTCATATGCTTCAGACAATAAGTAAGACAGAGAGGCAGTATAGCTTGGTGGCTACACATGTGGGCTCTGGAACCAGATTCCTTGGCTCTACCATCTGCTAGCTGTGTGACCTTGGACAAGTTATGTAACTTCTCTGTGCTCTATTGAGTAGTGTAAAAATGAGTTTAATAATAATCATAGCCACCTCATAGGTATTTTTGTCATGAGGAATAAATGAGTTCCTCATTTGGAAACATATGGAAAGTACTGAGAACACTGCTTGGTATACAATAAGTACTCATGAAGAGTCAGCTATTAGTATCATCTTAGAGCTGCTTAACTTGCACTGCTTTTCCAATCTAAACAGCTTATCGATATAACCCAAACAAAGCACATTTTTCACTAATGTTAAAAGAAATCAATACACAAAGGTGTATTAAAGAGAAATACAAATTCAAAGGGCCTGAAAATACCTTAGATTATACTGATGGTTTTTGCAGATATAGGATCATCCATAGCAAAAATTCTAGCATAAGTGCTTTTTGAAGTAATCTTTATATTTGCTACATATATTCTAAAAGATCACTGTGACAATTGTATAGACAAGAAGGATACAACAGGAGGAAGCAAATAAGAGGTACTTGTAATTGTCCAACACAGAGGTGAGGTTAAAATGGATTAAAGTCATAGAAACAAAGGTGGGGAAAAGCAGAATTTCTTTATGAAATAAATGTAATTTGAGGCTGCTCCCCCACAGATACAAATAATATAGTTACAGACTATAACAAGTGTTGGCTAGGATATGGAGAAATTTGAAAACTCATGTACTGCTGGGATTATAAAATGGTAGAGCCACTTTGGAAAACATTTTAGCAGTTCCTCAAATTGCTAAACGTAGTGTTACTGTATGACCCAGAAAGTCTACCCTTAGGTATATACCCCAAATAATTGAAAATACATGTCTACAAAAAAAAAAAAGTACATAAATGTTCATAGCATCGTTATTTATACTATACAAGAAGTAGAAACAACCTAAATGTCTATTAACTGATGAATGGATAAACAAAATGTGGTATATTCATTTCATGAACTGTTCTTTACCATAGAGGAATGAAATGTGCTACATGGATAAACCTTGAAAACATTATGCTAAGTGAAAGAAACCAGTTAGACACAGAAGGTCACATATTCTATTATTTATAAGATTTATCCAGAGTGAGTAAATCCACAGAGACAGAGGATAGATTAGTGATTGCTCACACTTAGGGGAGAGAAGGCTTGGGAGTAAGTACTAATAGGTACAGCGTTTCTTCTCGGGGTAATTAAAATGTTCTGGAATTAGATAGTGGTGAAGGTTGCACAATTCTCTGAAAACACTAAAAAACCCTGAATTGTACACTTTAAAAAGATAAATTATATGATACTTAAATTATATCTCATCAAAGCTATAAGTAAGAATTATAGAAAAATGAATTTAAACAAAAAGGTATATGAGGAACTATTTCTTTATCTCTTCCATTCAAAAAATGGCTGATTTTTAGCAATATAGTCTGAGTCCCCTTAGGAAAGTTTAGTTGGGGATAACGAATTTGAACTTCTGGAAGTCTAGACTAGCAATGTTGGTTATCTTCTGGCAGATGAACTCTGTAGATAATACTTGTTATTTAGTGATAGTTTATATGAACTAGTCCTCAGAATAACCATAGGAAGGAAGAGTAAAAAGTTAATCAGCATCACCAAATATTAAGTAATTTTTTCTATAGTACTCAAAGCAGAGAGGGACTAATTAGGCCTGAAAATGAAATATATTCTTACAGTATCAGAAAGATCACCCAAGAAAGTATTGGCACAATGCCTTGTGGAAAAAAGAGAAGGGTGATATTCTAAGCTTTCTAAATCATCTATTTAAAAATCAAGTGGATAAATTAATCTACTCTTAACACCCTCCTAGTTGTTTCTTTTATGGTCACTGAAGGTCGTATACCCTTGAGGTTGATACAAGAGGAAAATGCACCTAAATACTTGAAAGATGAGGAATAAGAAGAAAAGATTTTTAGCTTTAAAAATTACAACATTATAAAAATAGTGCTTTGGAATTATTACATGCTATAGGCAGTTGACTAGATACTTTAATTCATTTACCATAGCTAACTAATTTTGGATATATTGCTATAGAAGGAGCCTCCTTCTATAGCAATATATCCAAAATTAGCAGGTTAGCAATATATCCAAAATTTGGAGACTAGAATATTCTTGCCTTTTTCTATTCTTAGGGTAAAGTCCATAATTACAAATGCACCAAAACTTTTGATATTCTTCAGATAAATTAATAGATAGAGAACCACGTAGGAGTCAAAACACTAGTTCTTTCATTTTTATATCTTTCACTTTTAGTCTCCTTCTCATTTAATTGTGGACCAAATCTCTATGATAGTTCTGAATTTGATCAAGATGTTCTTTCTTTCCAAATCGTGAAGGAAAAGATAGACAAATAAAAGAGAAAAAAATTACATTCCACTACAGAGGTCACGTCTGTTGAGAAATATGAAGATGCTTCAGTTAAATGTACCAGGTTATCAAGATGGTAATTTCACACTTGCTCTGAAATATTGAGAATATTGAAAAATTTTAAATGTAGGTGTTTAGCTGAATGAATGAGCTGGATCCATCCTCAGTCCTTTTTGGCAGAAAGAGGAGGAACTTGCCTCTTCAAATCTTGTAATTCCAAATGTTCTCTCCTCCACTGACTTTTCATTTAAAATGTTGACCTTTCAAATGCAAATATATATATATATACATGTATATATATATATATATATACACACACACATATATATATATACGTATATATATATATATATATATTAGTTAAATGAAGTGCAGCAAATACTGTATTTTTTTCCTGAAATTTTAGCAACAATCATTTCCAAGCTGTCTCAGCCATCTTTGTGCTATGAAAACAGAACTATAGTTCTAAAAAATTGTGAAATGCATATAAGCTAAGCTAATCGCCCACCTTAGGCCTAAATAGATTATTGAGGGATTTCTTTTTTTAAGTGATTTTTTTCTATTCCTTTTCTTTTTTGTGTTTTTCATTTTCAGAAGCACCTGTTACATTTTTACTACCACTTATCAGGCCCAGTTCTGTGTCCAAAGAGTTTTCTTCCAAGCATTTGAACATCTGCTATTATATTTGATCAACAAATAAAAGAATTCTATGAGACCCATGGGTGTGAAGATTACAAGTCTGTGACTTCAAAGATAGGAAATAGGACAGAGCTGAGTGGATAGGTAAACTCTCCAAATGCAGCTACTTGGAGGTACGGTGTCCGGTGGAAATGGCAGTCTTTGTATTTTAGCCTAGAGTTAAATCCTTCACCGAGTTTTATGAACTTGTTTGATATTTCAATTTATCAGAAGTTACTTTTCTTTGTCAACAGAATAGGAAAAAAATCTATTTCCATCAAAAAAATATTAGCTCCTTTTCTTCCTTTTGGGGGAGACAGAAAGTCCAAAACAGGCAGGAAACAAGAAACTGCCCACCTGCCCTCCTTCACCCCTCAGATGAGCTGTCCACCTTGTTTACATAGCCACCTGCTATGTTTTAGCCCCTCAGGTCCTGTTCTGTGTCCTCATAGTCTTCTTCTAAGCATTTGGGGGATCTGTTATCATATCTGATCCTGAATTTTAAAAATGACTCCTTGAATATTTGTCTATTTCTCTTTCGTACAATATTGTTTCCTTTTGAGCGGACATAATGGTGTTGCTTTCTTTTCCCAGTTGTAAAAAAAAAAAATGTAGAAACTACCTATTTTTTGTTTGGTTGGCTGGTGTTTGTTACCTTTACTTCCCTTCAGTATGATGGCACTTTTCATTTTGCATGACACATTATGCCATATACATTTTTCCATGATCATTTAAGTTTTGGGAACAACTGTACTAAGGACATAATTCTATAAAAATTAAAAAGGGCAGTTATATAAAGAAATCTGTATGGATGAAGAGAGAGTTGCAGATAAGCTCCAATTTTAAAGAGACATACTAAAACTAGACAATAAAGCCCAAAGAGATGGCTGGCAAAGTCTAACAAAAGGGCTTCTAAAGCTTTCACAGGTTCGAGAAGGTCAAAGAGGAAGAAGTCCTCTACTTAAGATCCATGGTAACTGGAATTCTTCAATTTTGCACGTACCTTTATTGTGAAGGGAAGGGTCTCAACACTGAAAACGATTCCTCCTGATAGTAAAGTTCTGTGATTCTATGATTTCTTACCCTCAGCACTGACATAGTACCTGCCAAATAGTAGGCAATCATTTGAATGAAGAATGAAAGAATGATCGGGATTAAGGTTCAGAACTACATGGCGTTGAAACGATACAAATTTAAAGAAATGTTAAATCAGTTACATTAAGAAGATCTCAAATACAATTAAAGTTGAAAAATCCAAAGAGTCTTTAGAACAAAAATCTCAAAGAAATGACACATTCAAAGAGGAAAGGAAGAATTCTAATTGATAAGATAAATGTGATTTTAACATCAGAACATTCTTTCAAAGAAGTCGTATATTCACATGGATAATTTTAAGAACGTAAGCACAGATATAATCAAAATAACCACAGCTACATCCAACTGCACCAGAAATATCTCAGTTCCCATATCTGATGTCTATGGTCTTATGTTTATAATTATTTTGCTTTATACTCTTCTCCCCATGAAATATAAAAATTAAAAAAAAAGCCTATATCCATAATTGAATTGTATCATTGGTATTTAGCCCAGTAAGACTTCAATTCACTGAATAAACAAGCAAATTGATTGCTAAGCTTTTTTCTAAGTAAATCTTATTTTTCTATTTACCCCAAATATATTGTCAAAGATCTATTCCCGAAGGAAAAAAAGAAGCACTTTCCCAAGGAATTGAGAGGAAATTTCAGATGAAGGAGAAGTTAAAGGATAGCTTCTCTCCTTGACAAAAACCCTGTCCTAAGCCATTAGGAACTTGTAGTACAAGCAGTTCACTCTTTAGGTCAACCAATGTGTTTCCTTAATGCTGTTTTGCATTTCTTTTGGAAACAGGCCACTTCATTTTAACATTTGACACACTCCTTCCCTTTCACCTAGCCCTGTAACTCACAGCACATCCTCCTATGCCTGAAATCAATTCAGTTGGCCTCCTTTTCCTTCATGAGGATAATAAGTGCTAGGGATTAGTCAACAGTCTCTTCCTTCTGCCTTCCTCACTGCCACCCAACATATTGTGCTACAATTTGAAAACTCTGTAACTTCTATGCTAGTATAAAACATAATAGTTTCTATTTTAGAAGTGTATAAATTAACATATTCACCAATTGGGTTTATTAGCAATAAGACAAACTAATTAAAATAGAAAATCAACAATGCTTTAGCAGGTTGCTAGGCATTCAGCATTGTAACAAAGTGTCCTGAGAGATTTTTGTCCTAACTGTCATTATTATCAGGAGCTCTAACTATGTGTCAGCCATGACAATTCCTGTCATAAGGAGCAATAGTAAAAAGAAGACACGGTCCCTACCCCATGAAATATAAAATCCAATTGAAGAAACAAAAACATTGAAAAGTTTTTAAATTGCACAGAATAACAGAACTATGTTCTTAGAAGTAAAGAATTAATTAAATGAATGAGACAAGGAAAAAAAATTCTAGATCTAGAGGAATAAAAGATCACTTAGGTTGGACTGAATTTGGAAGGCTTCACAAAGGAGGGACTTGCATTATGATTTGAATGACGGATGGGACTGAGAGAAGCAGAGAGAAAAGAGTGCGTTCCAGGCCAGCAGGATTGGTTTAAGCAAAAGCATAGACTCGGAAAAGTTCAAAGTAGCTTAACGCAGAGTTTAGCTGGTGTACAGTGCCAATGAAGAGAATAGTTAGAGCTGTCTAAAAGGTTGCAGCTCGATGGGGAAGGTCTTACCTTGTCAGAATAAGCCATTTGGACTTCATCTGGAAGGCTGTGGGAGTCACTGAAGTCTCTGAGTGAGGAAATGACAAGATTGAAGAGTGTTTTATGACCAATTTGTCAGCAATATGAATGATGAATTGGCAAGAAGAAAGAGTGGAAGCAGAGTGAATAATTAAAAGGCTTCTATAATAGGAGAAATAGGGGAAGATGATAAAGCTCAGGAGAAAATGGTGGTACTAGTAGTGGGAGGATTCGGGAAATGACTGGAACAAGACACATTTTGAAGAAAAAGTTGACAAAAGTTGGTGACTGGTAAGATTGGGAAGACAAAGAAGAACATCCATGACATCAAATTTTAAAGCCTGGATAACTAAAATGTTAAGGTGATATAAATTCAGACTTGAGAGAGTCATTTTGGGGAATCTATGAAGGTAACTTGTGCAAATGTTATAAAAGAAATAGGGGAGAGAGAAAGAGAGAGAGAGAGAGAGAGAGAAGGAGGAGAATGAGAAATTTGCAGATAAGTAGAAAAAAGCAATGACACGACATGTTAAAATCAGAAGGGAGAGAGAATAACCTTCTTAGTCTGGTTTACTGACAAATTCTTGGTTCCCCAGTGAGACCCAGCAGAGCTTTCTGTTCGTCTGTGGTTCAGTCAGGTACTGTGTATCCTTCCTCAAATGTCTCCTGCTGTTCAAGCTAGTTTGAAAGGATGTCTGTCCCTTGCCACAGAATTATCCCTGGCAAAGAAAACCGTCCTACTATGTCAGGGTATCAGGAACTGAAATAGGACAGCCAAGAGGAAAAACTGATTTTAGGAGTAAGTAGCATGGAGATGGGGAGTGCACTTGTAAACGTGTATGCATCTAATATGCCACTGAAATTACAGGAGTAAAGCTAGGGCAGGGATTGGCGATGCCGATTTAGTCAAGGAAGTAGAGATGATGGTTGAAATTTTCTTGCCACTTAATGTGTGGGACAGAAGGCAGAGACCCTGGGCAGGAAGAAAAAACCTGGTAGAAGTGCTTCAAGAAATTGCCAGATTTCAGTGACGGACCTTTAAAAATGAGCTTAAAAAGGGAGGAAAGGCCATGCCTATCCTGAGGCATTTCCCGTACCCTCTGTTAAAGACAGAAGGGCATTTTTATTTTGAAATAAAAGAGACAAAACAAAATTTATTAAAGTGAATAGCTACTTTTAATGGGACCAAAAAAAAAAAAAAGTAAATGTGGGTTAAATTTCAGCCTCTAAAAGTTAAAGTTTAAAAATATATTAAGCCTATAATCTTTCTAAGTCTATTTCTGTCAAGATCTTCAAACCTGGAATGGACAAATCTCTTTTCTCCTGTAAATTGAAGTCTCTCCTTCTCCATGAAATCCTCCCAGGAAATAAGTGAAGTACTGACGTCTAGTCTTAAACATGAAAAAGTTTTCAAGACTTCCCCCAAAAGAGCATATTTTTAAATTGAATTTTAATGTCTTCCTTGTACATTTTTATGCAATATGTTAAAGTAGTACCATTTGATAGTTAGGAAAGTTTGACATGTCGGTCAGCAGAAGTGTGACTCCATCCACACTAGTCAGAGAGCGCTGCTATGCGGAGTGGGAGGAAGGAAAAATGGATGGGTTCTAAACACCAAGAGGCAGGACTGCTTGACTCGCAACGTTCAGAACCTAGCACGGTGCTGAAAGTGCATTTGTCCTTTTTGAGCCTGAAAAAAAAATCCATGCACGAAACTCTCTAAAACTATTATTACACTTCACCTGAAATCCTGGATTTATCTTTTATAAATAGTTTGTTTTCAGCAAGTCTCTAAAAGCTACGTGGAGCTGAACTAAATTAGATGCAATTCTGGTCTGTTACATACACTTTGGTGGGAATATTTCCTCTTTTAAATACAAATATATTGAACTTTAGCTGCGAGACAGCTGAAATTTTGTAAGTAATGTCAATGAAGTTCCCTTATTACAGAGAAAAAGAAGCTGTTTACCCCATGAAATAATCAAAGAGTTAATCTTGTTTCGTCTTCCAGGAGTAAAACCCACTGGCAAGCCTTAACTATGTTAATTTTCAAACTTTCAAGTCTGTACTCAAACCACAAAGCCAGCAAGCTAAAGGTAACCAAAGGAGCTGCTTGGTAAAGACAGAAATGAACTATGCCTTTTGAAGTGTTTCCAGGGAAATGTGTTTGGAATATTGAAGTCCCAAGTGAGTTACAAAGGTTATTCATTCACAAGTGAGATAAATTCATAGCTGTCAAATTGTCTGGATTCTCTGTGTGATCACTAGGGCTTCAAATCATTTTTTTTCTAGCAAAAGTTCAATATTTTCACAGCTTCAAATTTGCTCGTACTTTATAATTTGGAAATAAAGAATTGCTTCTTCCTCACCTGCTCACTGAAGCAATAAAAGTCCATGAGTATATTAAAGCAGTTTTTCTCTTCCATTGTAGTTGTATTTTGTTTCTTTTAATAAAGCCAAATGTTTCTCCCAGTAAACTAACTGGGTATAATTAACAAAGCGCCTGGTTTCACCAAACAGGGGTGGGGGTGGATTATTGCAAATATAAATTTTACAGTGTTTTATATTCCACTACATTTTGAAAATTGTGAATGAAATTAGTCAAAAATTTTGCCTTCTTTTTCTCTTTTAAGAGCTGCTGTCAGAGGTGGTTCAGAACGAAGGAAGGAAAAACTTTAATTGTTTAGTAGAACTTAAGTTAGGAGCTAGGAGGAGAGTAAGAATCTTCAACAAAGACAACAATGGTAGGTGGATGAAAAGCAGTTCTTGACAGAATGTTTCACAGAGAGAGAAACGAGCATTAACCTGCTCGTTAACCTGCTCCTAGCCTGGTTAACTTTAGGTTCATTTCAGGTCAAAAAGAAAAGGAGTGGAGAAGATATAGAGGAGCAGACTCCAGGCCTGATCCACTCTGCTTTGAGAGGGACGGAAGCAAGGACTTCTGGGGGCTCGGACCCGCTGTGATAAAGCCAAGGAGTTTGTGTACACATCTGGAAGGGAAAGCGAGTCCAGCAAGAAACTGATACATAACTGCTCTGTAAATCCCAATATTTCTGACTCTAGTGAGGAGAAGAGAAAATCATTGCTATTCACAAACTCTTACTGATATCTACTAAATAGAAGGCAAAGCTAGAGGTGCTCCCTGCCTTCCAGAGACACATCTCTTTAGGGAGTCAGGGCATATATGAAAAAGGCTACATTACAGTGTGAAGTAGGTGAATACTTACTGGATTATCAACAACTGCTGAAGGAATGTGATATTGGAGCCTGAAGGAAAGAAAGCACCCACGTAAGTGGAGAGGTGAGGAAGGCATTGTGACAAGGCTCAGTGAAGTCGTGCTGGCTGAGTCGGGGAAATGATGAACAGACCCATTATTTTTCAGTGGAGGATACATGTAGGGGAATAGTAAGAAAGAAAGTAAGAGAAGTAGATAAGAGCTGAATTGAAAGAAGGGTTAAAGAGTTTGGAGGGTTAGCTTAGCCCTTGAGGAATAGTATGTGTAAAGTTGTATTTCAAAAACTATAATTCTGGTCCTGGTCTATAGGATGAATAGGGAAGAGACTGCAGCAAGGAAGAGACAGTAGGTTAGAGAGTAGACATGAAATGATAATGGTTTAGATTTGAGGTGTGCAATGAAATGATAAGGGCATGAATAACAAGAGTTTATCAAGCATGTACTAAGTGCCAGACGCAACGCTAAGTGCTGTAGAATATATGAACGTGAAGTGAAGGACTGAAGACTGACAAAACCTACCAAGTCAGGTTAAGTCCAGGATCGCTTTATGAACAATGACAGTTTTCCAAAGAGGAACATCTTTGAAGAGCGATGGATCATTTACCCAGATAGACCTACATCCCATTAGACATTTAGTTAGAGATTCAGGTCATATCCCACTTTGTATCAGTACTATATATACAAAGAATTATTTCCCATAAAACCATTTATACACGTTATTTTATTTTTTTTTTAAGATCAAATATTATCTTTTGACATATTTCTTAACACTGGCAACTTTCAGTCAGGGTCTCACACTTCATTAGTATATACATTCTTTAGGTGTTTATAAATCAAATGATACTTTAATGATCTAAGGAAGATGGCTTTTTAAGAAATCCTATTGAGAATCTATAAACTGTAAGAACTCTAAAAAGCTTAAGAAATCCTGTTGTGAATTTATACACTGCAAGAACTCAAAAGCTTTTCGTGATGTGATTTTAATTATTTTCAGAAATTCAAATTTTACAATAAAGAATACCTGTATCATAACTTCCTTGCTCAAAAGGCTAAATATATTTTAGTCCAAAGTAAAAAAATACATTATGGGCAACTTAAATCTGGTTGATTTAATAATGTGGGGCTACTAGAGATAGAATCCTATCGAAAGGCAAGATTACATTGAAGGGCTGCTTTAAATTTGTAGTCAAGCATCTCACAAAATATTTAAAAACACAATTAAGTAAAAAAATTTAAGAAAATGGAATGATAATCATTGGACTCAATTTTAAAATATGGTAATGAAAATTAATACAATTATGCATATTAGACTAAGAAATCCTCAAAGTGGACATAGTAAAAGAAGCAGCAGACTTGGAGAGTGAAAATTGACAGTAGATTACTTCTCAGTAAAGATGTAAGAATAATAAGATAAACATAGAATAGATCATTTTACAGAGAACATCTAGAGGGAAAATCCTGGAAAAAAATGACTAATCATTGCAGTAAAAAAATTTAAAGTAATCAGTTTTCTTCAGCTTTATTGCATTTCTCCTAATTCTAACACATTAAGTGTCTGAAATTTACCTGAATGTCTTGCAGGGTAGATAAACGCTTAAGCATAGGGACTTAGCCATCAGGCTTCTGGGGTTAGGATCTCAACTCAGCCACTAACTAGCTCTGTGAGTTATTCAACCTTCTTAAATGCCAACTCTCTCTCCTCAAAAACTGCAGACAATGTGTATCTCTCCTACAGGTTTGTGATAGGCATTTAAAAAGATCATGCGTTTAAGCACTGAACTCAGAATTGGGCTCACAATAAAATTTAACAAATGTATGTTATTATTATTGGTTATAGAAAAAGTAACAAATCTCTCTGGTTTCCTATAAAATTATCTTTCGGGAGCAAATCAGCTTCTTCTTATTGAAGTTTTACTTGATTTAACATACCCCAACTGCTTCCATAAAAGGATTTGAGGTCACTTACAAGTAAAGACGTGTGTCCAATATGTTGTAGAAATATAAATAAGAAAAGTTAACCTGCAGTGTAGGAAATGGAAATGAATATGGTTACTATATTTAAATCCTCTCTGTGTTTCCCAGCTGCACGGGAAGGAACTGCAAATATTAAATTGTGCAAGTCATATTGTTTTAAGATATCAGGAAGAACAATAAAATTAACATATTTGGATAGCACTTCTTAAAATATTTCTCCTTACAAAGTTTCGTTTGATTCCCACAAAAATCTTGTGAATCTATTGACCAGCTATGATAACTCAATTTTGTATAAGAAGGTAAGGTCCAGAAATGTCCCACAGCTAAGAAAACACAGACCTAAGATTTGAAATCCAGTATGGAGAAAAGCACACACACACAAATTAACTTAGCTCTGAGCTCCCTACAAGTAAAGACAAAAGTAGTGGGATAGGGGGAGCAGGGGATACACCTCCTGTTATCTGATAAAATACCTAATAAAAGGAAGCATGCCTTGGGCCAGTAAATACAAGCTTTTACCTTCCATTAAAACTAAGAGAAATTAGTAATATGGATATTTATACAAGGGGTTTTCAACCACAAAGTCCACTGTGATTATAGTAGAAGTCTTAGACAAAATGCAGACATGTTCTTTATATATCGCTTTAATATATAGCCTGAGGAAGTAAGTAATTTTAAATTGGTTCTGTGGAGGAATTGTCTTTAAACAGCAGATGGAGTAATATTTTCTAGGTAAATGGTATTCTTTTAAGAAAGATTTATTGAGACCCTACTATGTGCCAATATCGAGGCTAGGTCATGAATATACAGAAATGAATGTTATCATTTCTACCTCAAAGGTCTAACAGTCCAGTGGAGAAATTCATTTACGGTGAAACACCCTCCTAAAGGTAGAGGTTGGTGCCCAGGCCGCAGCAGTAATGAATGACAGCCCAGCTAAGTATGCAAGGCAGCCTGGGAGAGGCAGAAACTGAAAACTTCCGAAGATTATTTGCCGGGTGGTCAAAGGCAGAGCCAGTATTGCAAACAGAAGAAAGGGTGCATGCAAGGGCATGGAGACATGTCATCGAGGTCTTCACAGAGACTAATCAGTTCGATGTTGCTGGAGTTTTAATAAGATGTGAGGGAGGGTGGAAGGAAAAGATGTTGAAGCAGCCCACAATGGTTAGATGTGGCTATATATGCCCCTGTAAAAGAGTGTAGAGTTTGCCCTTTCAGTAACAGGAATGTCTACCGAGCAGTGAACAAGCATGATCTGATGAGGACAGGAATGTGTACTCCAAGTATTAAGTCCATTCACTAGATAGCCAGTGTGCCGAGTGACCAATTTGTTCCATTTTCTGGTTCTACAAAGTGGCTGAAATCATTTTTATCACAAAGTTTACAGAGGTGTGTAAATTGCTAATTGCCTTGTTTTTATTTTGACTTTATAGCAGTGGCAAGGGGGGGGGGGTCTCTGATAAATGGTTCGGACATTTCCATGGCCTGCTCCCTAGCTCATTCTTTTCAAGAATGTGCAGTTTGCATCTGGTGCTGGGACATGAACAAATTAGGATGTGGAATGGAGATAATAGGCCCTGGCAGGGAAAGAGAGAAGACAAGTGGGCACACAGCACGGACCAGATTGCTGATTCCTGAAGAATGGGAGTGGAGGAGGTGGGCGTAAGGGGACCACAGGAAGAGGTTAAGGGGCAGAGAGAGCAGATTATGGAAAGAGGACACGAAGGAGAATAAATTGGAAAAACGGAGTGTCAGGAGGTAAGTCTGTAATCAGCAAAGGAAAGAAACAGTGAAGGATAGAGAGCAAGGCAGGTAAAAGTCTGAGGGCCATAACACCACCCACATGACACCTCCCTGAGACCTACATTCTATACCACAATACTGGTGTAGCGACTTTGTGGCAAACGGAATATTTGGCAAATCAGACATCCATGGATTTTATCTCCAGCAAAATGACTTTTGGCTAATTGATCTTTTTTTCCAAATGGCCAGGTTCCAGTATAGAATAGACAAGAGATTCCTAGAGCTAGAGATAGAAGGGGGATATAGAGTAAAGGAAGAATTGTTTTGTTTTGTTTTTCAAATAAGAAATGTGAATAAATTTATTGGTGAGGAAAAAGTTAACAATTAAACATACTAAAAAGAAAAGGGATATTTTTGTAGCAAGGTGTTCCAGTTATTATTACTATGTAACAAACTTTCCCAAAATCTAGTGGCCGAATAAGTGATAACGTTTCTTTTGCTCACAAATCTGCAGTTAGGTCAGGGCTTCGCAGCGTCAACTCATTCCTACTCCATGTAGAGTCAGCTAGAATGGCTCAAAAGCTAGAGGATGAAATCAACTGAAGGCTCACTCACTCGTTCACATGTCTGGCAGTTGAGGCTGCCTTTTGTCTGGGGGTATCAGTTCTTCTCCACATGTGTATGGGCTAGTTTGGGCATCCTCATAGCATTTGAATGGAAGGGCAAACATCTCAAGACAAAGAACCAGGCAGAAGGTGCTTGTCTTGTCTAACCTAGCTTCAGAAGTCACACAATGTCACTTCTACTGTAGTCACAGGATCACCTATATTCAAGAAGAGGGAACATAAACCCCATCCTTTACTGGAAGAGTGCCAATATTATATTGTAACAAGAGTACAGTGATGTGGGATATATATACATGGCCACATTTGGAAAACACAATCTGCCACCCAAGCTTATTGAGGTGGCAGGAAAAAAATTAGCTCCAGAGCACAGCAATAAACTAGCCTTAGATAGACAAGACGATATGTTTTCCTGTACTGAAGGACCAAGCCAGGAATTTAGTTCATTGTGAGCTGATTTAAGAATGAGGAGCACCAAGAAAACTATCAAACAGGTTTGGGCTTCTTTTTCCATCCAAGTTTCAGAGGGTATCTTTGTCCTGCAATTTCTTCTTTTACCTTAGAGTTAAGTGCAGGGAATTAAAATGTGTTAAAATTTTAATTTCTCTTTAAAATACTTGACCCTAAAGTTTTCCCATTTTATATACTATGATTATTAACAGGCATAAAAGAAGACCTAGCACAGGATACACTCTTTTTAGAGGAAAAAAAAAGAAAGGAAGGAAGGAAGAAAGGAAGAAAGAGAGAGAGAAAGAGAGAGGGAGAGGGGGAGAGAGAGAGAGAGAGAGAGAGAGAGAGAGAGAGAGAGAGAGAGAGAGAGAGAGAGAGACGGGAAGAAAAGAAAAGAAACAAAAAGAAAAGAAAAGAAAAAAGGAAAGAAAAAGTAAAAAAATGGAGTCAAGAAGAACAAACAATGCAACAAAGTGCCCCGTCAATTCTGTCTGCCTCAGTCTTTCTCCAGGATCAATCATCACTATCTGTTATATTCTATGAAGTGTGAAGAGCTTGCCACATTTTCCCAATGATTAAGAAAAACTATCCTTAAATAATTGCGTATTTAATAACACCTAATGCTTACCACTGTGGAATGTCAGAATTTACAGATTGCTCACAAGTAGTAACGCTGGTCTATTTTTTTTTTCTGTAATGTCTACCGTTCTTACCTTACAAATTATAACGAATATTTTCTAGGCTTGCAGATTTCTGGAACACCTTGTCTATTTCAGAGATATTAGTTAGTGTCTATTTATTCCTTTATCCCAGGTCCAAAGGAAATTAAATGTTGGCAGAACATGTAGATAACATAAGGAGAAATATTATTTTCCATATCCAATAAGCTTGGAGAGAAGAACAACCTTTTCTTAACCTGTTGTGGAAGGTCAAGGCAAGTAGCTGTGTTAATGGGCCAGTGGTTGAACTTTTAAGAAAGGTTTAAAAGCACAAAGGTTGGGAGGCTTCAACTTCCAGAAGCCATATAGATCTGCTGGCAGAATTTCTGTGGAGAATGTGAGAGTTAAAAGGGGAATTATGAATGGTGACAAGCAGAGCACTTAGAGGAAGCTTCAAGCTGTGACGCAACATTTGGCTACTAAAACACCTAAGAAAATGCTATACGTGATTTTTTTTCCATCCTAAAAGAAAAGTTTATCCTACCACAAAAAAATTAGCAAAATCTTTACATAGTCTACAAATATTCTGCACTTCTGTCAACTCCTTTTTTCCTCCTATTACATCAGAGAAAATGTCTCTTCTACTATCAAAGATCAACCCATCCAACATGAGCTCCTTCCCTTCTCATCTTATCAGACTTTATTCTTAAACTATCCCCCCTTTCCTGTATCTTCAACTTCTTCATCTAGATCAAGTACGTCTTACGAACACAACAATATATTCGAGTATTCTCACATCTTTAAAAACTATCATTCATTCCCTTTCAATTTCCCATCCTTTGCTCTGTTCCCCATCCTAGTCAAATTGTATTAAAATTTTGACTTCAAACCCTGCATCAAAATTCTTACTTCCTATTTAGTTTTCAGCCTCCTTCGTGGTATTCCCATCCCTACAATCACACTGAAACTAATTTTGCCAAGGAAAGCAGCAACTTCTGTGTTACATATCTCATTAGCACTCTTCTAGCCTCATCCTTGAACTCTCACCAGCAGTCAACAAAGTTGACATTTGATCCTCTTTGAAACATGGCCACCAGTTTTTGGTGTCTTTGGTCAGCTTCTCCTATTCTCCTGACCTCCAAATGTTGAAGTTCTTTTAGGCACTGTACAAGGTCTCATTCCTTCTATGATCTCTTACGTGATTAAGATAGCCAGTACGTACCATCTTTATAATAACAACTTCTTAAACTTCCATCTCCAGCTTGGACCATTCTACTGAACCCAAAACTCCTTTAGCCAAAGTCCTATTTGACATCTCCACCTCTCCATTTAGATGTCTCAGAAGCATCTGAATTTAATCTGCCTGAAACTAAACTTCTACACATTCTCCTGCCTCCAAATGTACCATTTTAGTCTTTCCTGTCTCGGGAAATGGTACTGTGACCCATTCTGTGTCTATAAACAAATTTTTGACATTCTCCTCTCTTTAAAACCTACGTCTAATCCATAACTGAGCCCTGCCCATTACATATGAAAAATAGATCTTGAATCATTCCACTTCTCTAGATCCTCTTCTTTAACTGAAAAAAAAAAAAATCACAGAAAAGTTTGCATACATTTTATTCTCTTTTTTCTCATGTTTTGACTTCTTTGAGAAGTCAAGTCTATTTTAAATAAAAATAAATAAATCTGATGCAAAATATTGCTCTTTACATTTTGGTTATCAGTGCTTTCTGTATGAGTAACTGGTGTGTTTGACTCTTCCAACTTCAAAGCTAATTTTTTTCAGAAAGATAGCTTTTCTCACAGAACTTCAAGAAATTTGTCCTAAAAATGAAGGAATGATTTAAGTTTTAAGAAGTTCCTTGCGTGATGTTTCCAAAGCATACATTTAGTTTTAAGTTCAAATGCTGTCTAAATGTTTCTTCGTTCTGTACAGGATGAAAGTTATATATTATTCCTCACCTCCTGAGACCTTCTGCTGGATAGAATTAAAAGTCACTTGGTGCAAAGTAAAAGTGAGCCCTGCAGGTCAAATTCAGTCCACTCCTTCCCCCAGGAGTGGCAAGGATGCTTTCAATCAGATTTTAGCAAAGGAGGAAGGAAGGGAGGTAGGGAAGAAGGAAAAGGGAAAGAAAAGAAAAAAGAAGAAGAGAAAAGAAAGGTTTCATCTAATTAACTAGCACTAAGAAATAATATCTAATGGCTCGTTAGTAAAGGATTTGTAGATAAGATTTAAACAGGAAAAGTTGTCACAGTTACCATAATCAAGGCACTTGACGTAAAAAAAGGGAAAAAAAAGATTTCATCAATTTACTCAACTTAAAAAATATGGATGACATGTTCTGCTTCCAAAGCACGATTGTGCTATGAACTGTGCAATTCAAGTTCATTGCGTGATGTAGAAATGATCAACCTGAACTTTCTTCACCGTATGTCCTTAATCATAAAGAGTTTATATGTTTTTTAAAGAAGAGTTTCGAATAACAGGAGCATGGAACCTTCTTTTGTTTTAATGCATTCAGATGACTGAGTCATAGAAACTTGTTGAAAATGTTTATTGAGCTGCTACCTCAAATGAAGGACTTTTTGGAATTAATAGGCTCTCAGAGACCCAACTTGTCAGACCCCCAGTGGCTCCGAAGGCTGTACATCCTTGTGAATATGACAAGATGTCTAAAAACCTTGAACCTGAGACTGCAGGGGAACAAGAGAGCACTGCTGATTTGCTCGAAGCAGGAGCATGCACATTCCAGTGGGCGTGCGGCCTGAGCAGATGGCAGCTGGGAGCTGGGGACGGTACTCACTTCCCATGCCTGAACACTCAGAGCACAAAATAGTCAACAATGTTGAAGAATTACAGAATTCATTGATGAAAGTAACACCATCATTTGAGAAGAGATTCATAGAGTTTACTGAAGACAAATTAGGCTAACGTCTGTGTCTGTCTTTAGAGGAAATATCTAGCTGTGTCTGAACTAGCAAATGCCTGCACCATCACATCATTCAATTTCACAAGAGAAGGATTGTGTGGGTTGTGTGCACCCAGAAGTTACAGGGTCCCTGAAAATTTAACTTAAATGCTACTTCAATCTATTTGGTCAAATGCTCCACCTTGCTCTGAAAGTAGTAGTTCTTTGCTTACTGAATGCTGCTGATGTCCTGGCCAGATCATTTTGACCAAAACTGGTGTACCCATACCCTAGTTGGTGTGGTTGGCTACTGATGGCATGAAAGTAAACACTTTTCCAGGTACTTGCTCTCAGTGAAGCAAGAGTTGCCTAATCTGGGAGGTTATGTCCCACCCCAGATCACAGGCAATGATTACCTGGGGACAGGGATGAGCTTGGTTCAAGAACCAACTTGATCCTTCAATCCCTGCCCTCGAGCTCCCCATGGAACATGACTCCATCCGAAACTAGACTCCATCTGAAGCTGCATCCCAGCTTAAGTGCCTTCCACTGCCTACCCTGTTTCTTTTCTTATCTCCTGAGAAAATAAATACTATCCACCTGAATCTCTGTCTCAGGCTCTGCTTTTAGGAACTATGACCTAAAACAGTTGGCACTAGCAGTGGTCAGGAGAAGCAGATTCTAAGGTTAGCATGCAAGAGTTGAATTACTTGCCAGCCAGCTGAATGAGGGCCCCATTATTGGTGGTCGGTGAAGTACCTAGAGTCCCTAGCGTGTTGTAGCATAATTATACCTGTGATTATCTGAGACAGGATATAGGCAAAAGGAGAAACACTGGCTCATGCAACACTGCTAGTGTTTTAGAGGAAGCAAGAGAAATAATCATTATAAAGTCTGTGAAAAGAGGGAGCTGTAGCCATAGATTTTGAGGAAAGGCAGGGGCCGTATCACGGCAATCAATCACCAAATCAAAGCAAAGTGCGAAGTCCTCTTTAGCAATATCTAAAGAAAGTCTCATGTCCTGTAGAGAGATGCTCCAGTGTTATGTGAAATCTACTCTCTTAAAATATTGACTGAAGTTATCTGGACCATCTGGACAATCCACAGAATACCACACTGGTCCACTATATTGATTACAGCTATGAGCAAGAAGTGACAGTTACTCTGGATGCCTTGGTAGAATGCACTCCAGATGTTGGGAGATGAACACTGTAAGGTTCAGAAGGTCGACCCATTGGTGAGGTTTTTACAGATTTGGTGATCTAAGGCATGTCAGCATTTTGGCTGTTCTAGATCGCATGCCTGGGGAATAACCAAACCATCATCCCTGCGGGGTCTGAGACCTTAGTTTACTCCTCCTGGTTGCGGTTGCTTCAACTGCTGGTTGATTAACAACAGGCATGGGAACTCCAAGAGACACCCTCGAGAATCTCTTCTGAAAGGGCACACTCCTCTCTGCCCTATTGTAGCAACAGCATTAGGTGAGTCTTCATGGCAATACATTCAATTTCTCCCATCAGTATACTAACAAGGTGTTGTTATTTGTTTGTTTGTTTTTAACTGCTGGTCCTTTGTCATGAAGAGCCCAAAACCCCCAGATATTAGTAATAATTTCAAGCTCACTAGGAAACATTTCCCCACCCCCATCAAAACCCAGAACTTCTCACTCAGCAGAACCAATTTATGAAGATAGAAAGTCAAATTCTGCAAATGGGTCACTCGGAGTTATTGGGAGAAAGGCCAGTCTTACTTTTACCCATTGAACTCAGAACCAAGCCAGGGGTTAATGAATATACTACCTCTTGGAAGACAGCATACCAATTCCAGCAGTATTATCTCTGAGCTATAGCCTTAACCAACTAGGCCATTTCACCTTCTACTAGGTTGATGAGGTTTAGGTAAGACCAGTCGATCTCATGCCTAGTGCCACAGATATTTATTATTTATTGTTATAAAATGGACCCTTTAGTCTGAAATAATGTTATGCAGGATATTATTCATATGTATCAGGAATTCTTTAAGTCTTCAGAGGTGGTTCTGGGAGATCTTCCTCTACTGGCAAGGAAGACAAACCCAAGTCTACAACAGGTGACCATTCTGAAAAGAAAGAGTCACCGTCATCCTCTGGTTTAAAGGAGTCCATTGGAATCAATGTACAGCCAAGTAGCTAAACCCCTTGGAATATTTATAATCTGGACTTTGGGATCATGTAAAACACATATAAATTTTTATTTTAATAAAAAGGAAATTACATAGTCTCTAATAATCAAAGCAAACCAAAACAAAAGAATATTACTTAATTGTATATCAATTTAGAATCCTAATCACACGCAAAAAAATAATTACATCAAGTGGTTTTAAAACACACCACTATGACTGTACATTCTTAGTTGAATACACCATAAGGGAAAAAAAACAGAAAAAGCTTAAACAACATTCATTAGTCTTATTGTTACTTGTAATATTGTTATTATTTAAACTATTACATAAAATGGAAGAATCAAGCAAATAAGTGTTATGGTAATATTAACAAACAAGGTTTTTTTTCTAGCTGTATACACCAGAAAGGTTTAGAAACAATGTGAATCAAATAACATAGGTTATCTTTAACACTTATACTTTGTTCTCTACGTACCATTCCCTACTAAAATAAGCCAGAGCTCCTTGGAGAAATGGCTGGCTGCCATTCTGGGGCAGGAAATGTACTGACCTTTGACTGGAATATGTGGCTGTGCCTGAAAGCAAACAAGTTATCGAAGACCACAAAGGTTGTGTTTCAAGACACAGGAGCCAACCTGAAGGTGCCAGCACTAGCCAAAGATTTGAGCATCAAACAGAATAATAACTACAATACATTAAAATGTTAAAATAAAGTTTTTCTAATCCATGAGTGCATAATGATAGTTTTTTTAAACTTCATTGGTCAATTTGGGAGGTTAACAGGGCACAAATTTATTATTCTAAAACTTCATACATAAAGGGAAAGAATCAAGTATTCATCCTGGTTTTCTTGATTGTGTTTTAAGGAAACCAAATAGTTAATAAAGTTATATTGCTTTTCTTCAGGGGGGATATAAAATCTTCATTTTATGTGTAAAATGTACAGTCTTTATTTTATAGATGAAGACACTAACGTACAGTGAGGTTAAGTAACTTGACCAAGATCCCTGGGTAATAAGATCTGAAATATACATTTGGAGTCATACATATAGTTATATATAGTTACATGGTATCTTGCTTTTTATTTTGTAACATATCATGAGCATTTTCTATATCATTAAACATGCTTTCGTAACATAGTTTCTAATTGTAGTAGAATATTTTATCCGTTGGACGTATTTTAACTCTTAATATTACTAGCTAGATTGTATTAGTTTTCTATTGCTGTGTAACAAATAACCACAACTTAGTAGCTTAAAACAATACCCACTTATTAGCTCACCATCTATCGGTTAGAACTCTGGTATGGGTGTATTCTGTGCTTAGCATATCTCAATGCTGAAATCAAGGTATTGACTAAGCTGAGTTACCATCTGGAAGCGATGGGGGGAAATTTGCTTCTAAGCTCATTCTTGTTGTCAGAACTTGATTCTTTGCAACTTTAGGATGGAGATACCCATTTCTTTCCTTGCTGTCAGTCAGGGGTCTATCTCAGCTCCAAGGGGCCACCGGCATCCCTTGCCATGTGATGCATTTCATTTTAACGCAAGCAACAAGGTACTGAATCGTTCTCTGCTTTGAATCTCTGACTTCCTATGCTGTGACCAGCTGGAGAAAACTCTGCTCTAGAAAGGGCCCATGAGATTAGCTCAGAACCACCTGGATAATCTATCTTAAAGTTAACAGTTAACTGTGCCATGAAACATAATCTAACTATGGGAGTTAAATCCATTATATTGACAGTAGTCTCCAGACTATGCAGAGAGCATACATGGGGTGGAGGGGTAATATGGGAAATACTTCCCTCTTTGCCCTTTCAGTCCTGCCTTGAATATAGTTGTGTGAGACTGTGATTCTTGGTTGTAATCTTCTTGCTAACCTGAGGCAACCAGCCTAAGGAAAGAAATGCAACTTCCTGGGCATGGCAGAGAAGAAGGGAATAAACAGCGGGGGTCTTTGATATCACTGCTGTACCTGACCTGAAATCACCTACCTCTAGAATTCTTGATCTGTAAGATAATTAAATGCTGAAGCTATGTGGCTTACGTTTGATATGCAGGTATTCTCTAACTTGCTTCTGAACGAATTCTTTTCATCTCAAGAGTACAGTATGTCATTTATTTGAAATTTAAAAATGCAGAAAAAAAGCTATAATTCTTTTGGAAAACATACCTATGTAATAAAAGTGTAAAAATACACATAAGAGTGATGCACACCTACTTCCACATGGCAGCACCTCCACGTTGAGAAAAATTAGAAGAGAAAGTGGTACAAAAAGAGGCTTCCTCTGTACTTGTCATGTACTGTTTATTTCTTTTTTTTTTTAATCCTGAAGTAAATACACCAAATGTTAAAGTCTGTTCAAGCTCAACCGGATGGGGACATTTACATGTTTTCCCCTTCCTTTTTTCTGCGTTTGAAATATTTCAAGATAGTAAATATATTATGAAAAAGAAAAAAAAAATGAGGCAAGAGATGACAAGATACTTTCCCAAAGTCAGGAATTTTCTATATTCTACTGGCAGAAAGGTGTTTGCCTATCCAGCCCCTGCTCTTCGTCCATCCCTCCTTCTTCTTCTATGCCTCGGTTTGGGGAGAAGGACAAGGATAAACTATAAATAGTTATATGATGATCTTACTGGAAGGCAGCCACGTTTGTAAGGACCACGCCAAGGAGGGAATTTGGGAGTAATCAACAACGCTCCCCATCAGCAGGGGAAGTGCCAGGAGCCACAAATTTTCCTTCTCCCTGGACCACCATTTACCTAACAGGCCTCTAAATGCTTGATTTAACTATGCAAAAGCACTACTAATTATATTCATTTATGTGACTGACTTACCATTTGAATCTAATTGCCATGCAGCAAAATAACTGTTAAAGCATATCATTAAACAACTTGAATAATTAGAGAGAGATTTGCTTGTTCTCCTAATTCAATACTAAACTTTAGGGCAGGGACTTCAACCTCTACCTTTTCTATCTTAAATTAGCTGAGGAAGAAGGCTGTGGAAACACTGCCTGATTAGCCATCTTTTTCAGAAACCTCAAGTCTGCTGAACAGCCTGGGACTTGCAGCAATAGCTCCACAGCCCTGCTCGTATATTCATCACAGCAAAAATTCTTCCTTGACTTCCTTCCACCTCTTTCCTCAGGGACTTCCTTATTGTACACGATCCACACTTGCCATCCAGCTTTCTCACTCATCCGCACATGTCCCCCCTCCGTGAAAACTTGCTAACATCCACCTTATCTTTAATTTTTTCTACCCCACCCCTGGCTCTCCCTCCGTTCCCGCCTCTTATCTGTGGAGACCACAATTCTACTGTGGGTTCACAGTCTTTTATGTAACCTCACTTCTCACCTTTTTCTCCCTACAAGAACTTGACTCCTTGAGGTTACAGTGGCTTCTCTCATGAAGACCATTTTTCCCCCCAATATCCTCCAACTCAAAGAGTGGGATCAAGGGGGAAAGGAAGCAGCTTTCTCATTTGTTAGGGGCACTTCCACAACAATATCTTGTAGCTACCCTCTTTTCATAGTTCCGATAATTTAAAGTCAATTTCTCTGCTCCAAATTCTTCAGGCCGCACTGGTTGTTGGTTGCCTCTTCACCCATAACCCTTCACACCTCATCTATTTTTTTTCCATTTCTCTTGGCCTCTGATGCACGTTCTTCCTCTCCATTCTACCATCCAGCTTTATGCTTCACAAATCCCCGTCCTCCTGATTAGCCTTCACGCTCCTTGCCATTGCCCAGTCTGATTCTCCTTGACACCTTGAAACTCCTCAATTCCGGTCACTGTGCCAAACCCTGGAGCTCTAGTCGTGAACAAGACACACACAGCCCTTGCCCTTATGGTGTGCCAGTCCATTGAAACACACAGAAATTTAAACACACCTTCACACACAAATACTATTTTATTAAATGTTGGGAAGAAAAATCACAGAGTACTACAAAAGCATGTAAGAGAAAAATAAAACCCATTTTGCTAGGACAGGGAAGGCTTGTCTGAGATAAGACCTGAAAGATAAGTAGAAGGGGGCCGGATGGAAAGGTGGCACAAGAGCATTCTGAGAAGAGATTAGAACTCAATTCAACCCAATTTCCCCATTATTGAAACACCCTCATCTGAACACTCTGAGTTTTTTCCATCCTGGATTCATTGTTAGATATTTTAATGTGTCTTCTTGAGCAACCTAGATCTCCTTACCTTTTTCCAAACACACCCATTCATTCTCAATCATACATTCGAGATCACCTCCACAATTCATTCTGTTACCTCTTGCTCCTAGAGTAGCTGAAAAAAAAATGAAATCACCATTTTTTAAGTCAAGGGTTAATAAATATCAATAATTGCATGTGGCTTAAGCTAATGTATTACAAATAAACCTATATGGCAATTGGCCATCATTATAACCACTTCTAGCCAGTGCACAGCTCCTGAAATTTTTTAACGCTGCACTGAACACCAACCAATCTTGGTCACTAAGACTTGCAGGGGAAAAGCTTTTGTAATCAAAATAGTTACCCACTACTTCATAAACAGTAAATACTTTTTTATATATAATCTATCCCTTTCTATTTCCCCTCAAAAAGAAGAAGAAAAAGGAGAAAGAGAAGGTGTTTTTCCTTCTCTTCTGTAGAATAGCCCTACAGATAATGATAAACTCTTACTTAGTTATATTCCTCTATCATCCTTTAAGTAATAAAACAGCTACTCCAGAATGACTGCATTATTACCATATTTGTTGCTTTTGCACAAAATGAGCAAAGAAGTATACAAGGTAATAGTTTGCATAAGGTTTTTCACATACTTTATCTCATTTGAGGTAAATCAGATAAATTGTGTAAGGCAGGAAATGTTGTCTCCATTTTACAGATGGGAAAATTGAGTCTCAGAGATGTAAGTGGTTATAATGTAGGCATTTAGAAGACAGACTAGTGCTCACTTCTGATTCTAACTCTATGATCTTTCCATGCCTCCTCACTTCCCCCTTGTGTTTCAGGAAGGATGGAAGAGGCAATTGAAGTGATTCAGGACACTTTATTAAAACAAATGATTTGGTTTCCTTAGGTAAGATAAATAGACTAGGTACACTAGGTAAACTAAGACTGCCCAGAGCCTCTAGGCTTTGCACTTGTCCTCTATTACTTGCTTTCCTAACATTATTACCCTGTCCTGACTCTACTCCAATGGTTTACCTCTTACTGCTTTGCATATTCCCCAATGGCTTCTTAACTCTTGGGATAATGGGTAAAAGAGAGAAGTTTGGAAATAATGCTGAGCCAGGGCTTATGCCCAATTAGTGAATGAAATAATTGTAGAAAGAATAATGTGAAGGGAAGGCAAAAAGCACAGTGTAATAGCCAACAACACTGTACTTATATTCTCTGCCCACATCTTACCACTCTTTATCTCACTCTGTTCCTCTAGAGTCCCACAGATTAAAAAAGCTCTCTTGCACACCTCTCTCTTTAAAAAGGTTCAATCCCTTTTTGTACAAACAGCTATACAAACCCATAGGCTTAAAGTCACATGTAAAGAGTAAGGATTGCAATCTTTGCAATCATTATAAATTGGGTCCCTTATTATGCATCCTATAACCATGATACTCATTTTACCTTTTCAGAGGCCCGGGGCATGCTGTACCCTTGAGAAAGAGAAGGGAGCAAATGCTTAATTATATTGTTATTATGTGCCAGGCACTGTGCTAGGAATTTTACACAGTGCTACTTTTTTCTGGAAAGTAAAAATACAGAGGTGTCAGCAGAGGAGGAAGGGGAGGAGGAAGGGAAGGAAGAGGAAAAAGTGGTGCAGGTGGTGCGGGTATTAGTTTTATCAGTTTTATTTTGCATTTTCCCAAATACTGCACAGGTATGTGTCTTTCTAAAGACCAATCTAGTGACCAGGTGGACTATGGGACAGATTTGGACAGCTCTCTAAGCTGATGAAAATACCTGTAAATTTGCCATCTCCCTTCACCCTCTCATCCCCTTCCTCCCCTCCCTACCCTAAGATGAAATGATCTGGGACAAACTAATTGAGAAAACTAGTAGTGCATGCCTTCGGGAGGTTTTATTAATGGAACCAGACACACTGCTATAACAGAATGTACGACTGCTCTTTTACATTGATCTAATTAGAACATTTACATACTGAATGCCTCCTGGACAATTCCCTACCAATGACACTTACAGTGTGCACCAGGCAAGACTACTCTTTAGGTAAAATTGAACAAAGAAGTCATCAAGTCTCCTTTTTCTCGAAGAAAAATAACATTGTCAAGGTTATTAACAATCAATCAGCTGTCACAGGCTCAGCATAGATGGGGGTACTGGGTTTCCTTGTACTTTTGAAAGATGGGGAAACCGAAAGTTCTTCTCATGCTGACAAGGAAGCATGATGAGAAAAAGCAGCTGTGTGATTTGAACGAATAATGGGAATCAGAAGAAGGTCACAGTACGCAGATTATCAAAGAATACAACAAAAAACTATTAGATAATTTTAGTAATTATAATACGGTTAATAATTCATGATTGTGTGGTATTTTAGAATGACTTCAGTACTTTCGCAGGTTTCAGATCTTTTCTTTTTTTTTTTTTTTTTGCTCACATCCACTCTGTGAAATCAGTGATTACTTTAGAGACGTGAGAAAGTGGATATAGTCAAAGTCACCCATGGCATTAAAGGCAGAATAGGGCTAGAAAACCAGGACACCCACTTCTTGTTAAAACTCTCTTTAATATATACCTGTGGAAAGGTATATTGTCTATATTTGATCTCTCTACCATTCCTTACACACTCCTCCCAGAAATCCTACACCCCCCAAAAAAACATTTTTTTATTGTTCTTCATTGCCTGAAACTTCCATGCAGTGGAAGATGGAATCTCTGTATAGATTTAGTACATGATAAATATTTAGAACACTTATTGATGGTTCATAAAAGAGGTTATCTGGAAAGGGACCTGAAAAAAAACAGGTATTTTCAGAACCTATATTTTAAAGGGAAATTAAACTGAATGAGGTAATTTAGATAACATCCTTAAAGGGAACTTCTTCTAAGCCCTAGTTTTAGATAATTTTCAAGGTTGTATACCATTCACAAACATGGAGATATGAATAAAAATTGATACCTGTACAAACTACTACATGCAACACTAGAAAGAGAAAGTAATTACACATTTATTTGCCTCTCTCTCTATTCTACCTTATTCTCTTCTCTACTCCTCATCATTCCTCGAGAAAGAGAGGAAACCAACCCCCTTGGAGTGAGATTAAGTGAAAATTCTTCATAAAGTGATTGAAGTACAACCTCTTACCCCTGAACTAAAGCAACAGCCAGCATCTTCTGTTAAGCAAAAGAAACAGCTCACAATGCAAAAACAGAGATTGCAAGAAAGCTATTTCTCTAGTCAAATGGCATTAGTATGCAAAATGTATTAAGTGCTGGAGTCACATTAAAGATGTGGAAGACCTGATCCAAACAAGACCGTTTATATTGTTGACCACCAGCTGAACGAACATTGTTTCTGACCATGATGAGCTTTTTATGGATAGTCAATGCTCACAACGGTGGAGAAACAGATCGTTCAGACATAAGCCAGACATTCTGAGAGAAGTCATTCATCCCAGATGCACTCATATTCAGATTGAAATTTTCCACCAGCGGCTTAATCATTATGCTGTTGCATATCCTCGGCGAGCTAGACATATGCATTCCTTTATGGGACCTCGAGGCCTTGTCTGGGCAACACATTTGAGTTGGCCCCCAGCCTAATGACTTCGTTATAGTGACCCCATCCCACTGGTCTCTCCAGCTTTGTTCAGGCTGAAGGAAGTGCAGCTCCTCCTAGTTTCAACCCATAGAGAACCAACAACTATGGAGTTGATTAAATTTTCTGCCCCATTACATATGTTTATCACATTACAACTCAAATATGCAAGGAAAACATGGCTCTTTTATAACTGATTTGATCTTCCTCATAAAGCCTCCAACCAATTGAGTGATGGTGGGAAAATTAAATTTAGTACAATCTGGATCCAAATGTAGTCTGAACCAATAATTGAAAGTCTCTCTCTTGGTTTAAATCAGTCTATGGAAGATGTTCACTCAGTAGATTTCCCCCTGCCTCTCTTTCTGCAGTCTAAAACAGTATCTTTGTATATGATAAAAGACACAAAACTTCAGGGTGTTGGGATTAACAGGATCCCTTGGCCTTACAATGGCTCTTGGTCACACAATGTCTCTCTGTCATCTGTAGAACAGGGCTGGCTTTTTCCCACATATGGCCATTCTTTTATACTTCATAGGAAATAATTATAGCTGATAAACCAGCAGTTGATTATTTCTTGGCTAGGTCATCACCTGGTGGCTTATCTTACGGACTTGATTTTTGCTTCACTCCACTCTTGCTTGTACCAGCTGAAGCCTCCTCTGAGTCTGTGTCACATCCTCTATCCAACTACTGTCCTCCAGGGTCCCTCTCAGTCCCTGGCATGTCAAGCTCCAGGGTTGTTCACTGGCCCTCATCTCATTATTCATGACGTATGGTAACCAATTGAACTTTAGGGATGCAAATTAAACCCTATATCTGCCTGAAAGCCTCCGCTCTGCTTCCTTTCAATATATAGGCGGCCCCATGTGAGTGCACAGGCCTCCTGCTCAGTATCTCTTCAGAGCACCCCCTCACGTACACACCAAGGGAAGAACAGAAACTGGAACAAAAGCCCCTCTACCTTTTGTTTGCATCTTAGTCTGGCTAATTTACCTTCACTCCGTTCAGACCTTTGAGGCCCTAAGGAGAAAATACTAGGACATATTTCTGAAACTCTCCTGCCTTAGGCCTCTCATCTCTTCCCCACCAAATTCACAGACCTGAAGATTAGGGATTGGGGGGATCCACTTTCTCTGCCTAACTAAATAGAATATTCCCTTATATCAGATCTTTCTCTTTACCAAAATGATATTCTCTTTTCCCTCTTACCTGGACCTAGTACTGATAGAGGAAAACAGGTTTATTATTCAGAGCATATAAATCAGGAAAGTTTATAAAATATTGTACTTCTTACATAGATTTAGTAGAAATCTCAGAGGCAGAGAAAACTCTTTTACGGCCCAGCATTTGACCAGAGTGGATTGCAGGATAAGCAGTGAAATGCTATTTGCCATTTGTTTTGTCTCAAAACTTTACTAAACTGCCACATTTTACAATCTTGTCCAAAGGCTTATTATGGAAGACTACAATAGCACTTTTTATCTTCTCTTCTAACTATCTATACCCGTCTGCTATAAGCAATTTCTAGATAACAGGCCCGGCATGTGGTGACAGAATATCCTATCCTGTTTTCATAACCTGTTTATTCTAGAAATTGTTTTCATAGTTTCAAGGACAAAGTGAATACATTTCTTTTTTATAGTTCCCTTTGGTCTTTTGGTGTTTGATTTGTTTGTTGTTCAGTGTTTGACTTGGACAGTCCAAGACCTTCATAAATGTTGGGCAAGGGGGAAGGCCGTAGAAATTCATTTGGATAGTTACTGCTACTAAAACTCTTTCTGAAAGAAGAAATTATCGTTAAGTATTTAGCCGACTTGAATAAAACTCTGTATCACTGAGGTATGTACAGAAAATCCCAAAGGTTAAGTAGACTAATCAGTCTTACTTGATTTCATTGAACACATTTCCTCTTTTCTTATCTTTCAATTGAAATCTTCCCCCAAAGAGAAGCTAGATTTAAAAGTATTTCAATGTTTGCAAGAAGGAATAAATAATCTTCTTCTCAATGTTCCATTTTATGGCCCAGTAGCCAGAATCAAACTATCCTTGACTCTTGAAGAAAAAGCCCATCCTTCTCCACGCTGGACTAGACAGTGATAGCAGTGTTTGCTGTGTGCCTTCCATGAATTGTCTTCACCAGCACACAGTTCTTTCTCCATAGAACTTTTAAATAAATAAATCATTGAAATAAAGGGCATGATCCCTGTGACCCCAGGTATGCATTTCTGTTTCGGAGTTTCTTGAGATTTTTGTTGTTGTTGTTGTTGTTATTGTTCATGCCATTTTTCTGCTAGACATAAGCAGCCAAGCCAAAAAAAAAGCTTTTTGTTTAATCATGATTTACAGAGGCTATTCAATATACCTCACTTGATAAAGATAATATGTGGGCAAGGTTTTTGTCTGAAAGTCCATAGGGTTTCACTGACATAATTGACTAAAATAGGTTCTGATACACCCCAAGATTAATAAATTGCCTTAGATTCAGAAGTTAGCATAACATGTCTAAGACCTTCCGGCCAGTGTCTCATAATCTTCACCATGTGACAAATATTAGGGTTTTCCTAAGAGAAGAATAGCACTGTTGGCTAACACACTGTGTTAGAGACACCATACCACTTTTCAATGTTAAACAGACTATTAAAAATAATAATGTCTTGCATACTCTATATAAAAGGACTATGGGTAGATTTACTTGTGATCCAAAGAAATGTTTGCCTCTCATGTTTCAAACCATATGTACAAGGAGTGTACTCTCAAATGTGAATTCCTCAGTTCTCTAAAGAACAAAACTTATGGATTATGAGAATCTAGCATAACTTGAGCATATTTAGTTTCATATTTTATAAGTTGCAATACAGAAAGTCACAAATACTGAAGCATAAATGCTAAGATAACGCTAAAATTTCATTGAGGGTGTGATTTAAAACATCGTTAAGGTTTTCAGAATTAAACCTTGTATTCTTAGTAGCTTTCATGTATTACCAGTCCAGATTTCATTCAACCATAAAAGTAATTTTGAACTAATATTATAGGAAATTAGATGAGCCATAATGTCTAGGCAAAATCAGCAAACTTTAAAATATAATGGCATATATAAATGTATATATTATAAATATAAATGAAACATATCACAGGGTAGTCAAAAAGTGACAGCTGCTTTAATTCGTAGGAGTTTAGACTTCCAGCCCCTCTGGAAATTATGAAATGAGGAATAACAAAAAAAACTACCCCCTATTATTATCCAAGCACAAGTGGTATAAGATCATTTATCTTGATGTATGTCACCTTAGAGCACATATTATCCCTATCTCTCAAAGTGTTTTTTCCCCCTTATTTCATCTCTGACATTCATTGTAAATTTAATGATCCACATACGATTTGCTGGTGTCTCAGTCTGGTGTTTTGAATCATGAAACTAGTGCTAAATTTATGGCACTGCAGTACCACTTAGTGAATCATTAAGCAGTACAGTGATTTTAATGATTTGGATCATACTGGACCTCATCACTATATAATGAGGTTCCATTTAGTGTAAATTTTATGTAAAAATTCAATTTGCAAACCAACAACATGAAACTACAACATTTTTTCTCACTTGACATTGTATTTATTTATCATATGTTTCTACTAGGGTCTACCGTCAAGTACATTAATAGAATAATACTTTATTCCGTTTTTCTTCATTAGCATAATATTTAAATGACCCTATGAATGAAAGTGACCAGCAACACCTTAAACCACCTTCACCTCTTTCATTTTCAAGTTTGCTCAACTCAAAGATCTCAGAAATAATTGCAAACTTTTATATGGTTTTATTGTCTTTGATAATATATATTCACCTTATCAATCACAAACTAAATTGCTTTACAATCTATCTTTCATTACCAGGATAGATTATGAATGCAGAAAAGAAACAATGGTTACAGTATGCCTCTCTCATCTCTTCCATTTGATAAAAGCCCAGGGCCTTCAACAATTATGCTTTTTCTTCTGAGGAGATAAAATTTAATGTTCTAAATGATATTGAATTAAAATGCCAATTAAAGCTCATCTATGCCATATTAAACCCTTAGTCAGAAGTTTCCCTTAAAATAATGTTTTGGCCTCAAAAAAATACATTGATTAGTAATATGGATGACAATAAACCTGCAGTTGAAATTAACTTAGTGCTAATCTTTTAATTAGTGGAAAAGGAAACCAAGGCTAAGGAAGTTAAGGTTAGAAGGCCAAGATTATGTAGGTATTATATGATGTCAAGTAACAAACCCATGTCCCTAATCTCCAACCGCTCTTCCCAAAATTCATTTTAAAATGGAAGAGTAACATAACTGTATATGCATATTTTGTCTGTAAAATATTTCTGATTTTATGTTTCATATTTTACTTTCTTCTGCATCATGGATAAGCATGTCTGCATAATGACCCGTTTCACCCTGTATTAAATTATGGTTTTAAAAACTTAGTTCTAGCAATCACAGTAACAATAACAAGTTCATAAGATACATAGAAACTGAATTTTTTACAGTCTGCAAAGGTAGTAAAGCATAATTTCTTAAAGTAGTTCCTTAACCAAAGCAAGTGTTATTCAAAGGGTAGACCCATAGATGATACCGAATTTATTTGACTCATGCTGAGTAATGCATGTTTAAAAAAAAAAATGAAGAAGAATTAAAGAGAAATCAAGTACCTAATTTAAACAGACCCATGATTTAAATAGAAGCGATAATCCATGTTGTCTTTTAAAGTCACAAATAACCATGAGGTCGAATCGCCCTAAATTCGTACTTAGACCTCAATACATCAAGGATCAAAATGGAAAACTAAAATATAACCACTGCAAGAGTTATTTTTGTACATCAGGAAGCACAATGTGTCTTGCTCCTATATTTATATTGAGAGGTCTAGAATGTGGGAAGAGAGGTTTCAAAAATGTCCTCTTCTCTGGTAAATGAGATTTGCGAAAGCCATTAGAGACACTGATTCTCAAGAGACCCCTCGTGTGCAATGCTGGCTAGGGCAGTGTCTGTCATATGCCCTGGGGACCCTAACAACTTAGGTGATTTTAATCATCTGTTGTCATTTTTCAAGGTCTGTTTTCATTTTCCTTCTTGTTGGCCTTCACCTGCTGTCTCCTGTGGAAGGTTCATACTTGAGTATAAAAACACATGTGGATGAGAAAAAGGCAGAAGAAAGAAGCTTGTCAAACTGCATGGCAGGCCAGCCCAGCCTTCCATTTATCCCAACGTCTTCCCAGTGTTTACTCCTATTTCTAATCACTCAGTAAAATGCCTACATTTTGTTTGCATGGTACTAAATTTTTCAGTATTACTAATAATCTCAAAACTGAAGACAAATATTACTCTTCTGCTGCACATCTGTACTTTCCTTTTTAATAGGAAATTGAACTATTCAAGTAGTCAAGACACTTGATTCAGATTTACCACAGTAGTAACAAGGTACAAAGCAGTATGATTCTAGTGTTGTCACTCAAAGATCCTAATTACATGGGAAGATGTTGGAGAATACACAAATTTAGGTGTGCTCAAGTGTGGGAAGAGTGTCATTGTAGATAAGACTTGAAAGGCAGGTTAGGTTCAGATTGTGGTGGCCAAACAATGCCCAAAAGAGGAACTGTGAAGATATGTCAGGAAAAAGAGAGAAAGAGAGAGAGAGAGAGAGAGAGAGAGAAAGAGAGAGAGAGAGAGAGAGAGAGAAATCTAGAAGGGGATTCAGAATTAAATCCCTTAATCTCTCTATGGGATGTCTATTTTGGTTGTATTTCCATCGCACCTATCTCTCCTTCACTTGGTCTTGTTACCTGTAATACTGGGGCCATGTTTTAGATAAGCCTTTTGAAAACACTTTCCTTGTTTTACTCTAGGGTCTTTTTCATCACCCACTTGTTCTGGGGATCCCCAGGAATCTTCAGCATGCAGGGTCATTGTGAAGAGTTTTTCTGGTCTTCTAGACCCTCAGTCACTCTTTGCTATTCTCTCAGCCTGAATGATCCCTGGGAGGGGCAGGGCTGCGTGGCTGCTAGGTCACAGGAATTCTTCGAGTCTGGATCTCCAGTGCCAAGAGCCCAGCTCCTGAGGTGCACCATGAATCTTGCCCCCAAGTCCTGTATGTCACAGAGGGCCAGAAGAAGTATGGTAGATTCTTTGTTAGTCCCGAGAACTCACTCTCCAACGCAGAAGCAGCCACTTGCACCTCTGTTTCTCCAAGCATTTTTCTTTCCTTTTGTCCCCTCTGGTGGAGTCTGCCATAATGTCCTCAAAGAACTTTGGCTTTTGAAAATTAAAACCAGTAGTAAATATGGTTTGGATGCAGGAGAAACAGTTTAACAGTATGTTCAAGCAAATTCTATCTTCTGCTCTGAAAAACAATGATCTTGAGGCAAGGGAACAAAATGTTCTAGTTAAATTCTTGACATAGAAGAGAAGGCAAAAGAAATTAATATTTTAATTTCTCAATAAATAATGATCCTTCCAAACAGACCAATCATAACAGCATTGATTGAATATTTACACAGATCTGTCCTCACCCCTATAAATAGCAAACATTCATTGATCACCTAGTATGGGCCAGGTATAGGTACAAGTGTCCCTGTTACTAAGACACTCACAGTTAAGTCAGGGAGCAGTCTGTGTTTATAATAGAAAGCGGAGATAGAATAGAGACAGACAGATTACCTACCATAGCTCAAATGACATGTCCATAAGTGCTAAGGAATCACCGTGGAGGGTTAAGTGACCAGTACAAGGTAGATTATATGTAAATGCCTCAGTTATGTTAATAATACTTTTGTGTTTTTATCCCAGATCACTGAATGCTTTCCACAACCAAATGACTGCCCTGGGAAGTAGGCAGCGCAAATTTTGAAAATTTTATTCACAATACTATAGATGGAAAATTAAGGAAAAGTGGCTGGGTCAGTCTCTCTAACTGTTTAGTTGCAAATTCAGGCGTCTGGTGTTAAATCTCAAGTCTTTTTTTATTAAGTTTTCCTCCACTCACGGAAATGCTTAGACCTGAGAAAAAAGAACTTCAGTCCATTGTCACGAGCTTCAATGACGTCTTGGTGTGACTAGCTGTTGATATAATTACCAGTTTTGGAAAATTACTCAAGGTTAAACAATTGTAAAGAGTGAAGACCTATGTTCAGTTATACACACTAGAAAACTTCTCAACTTATAATCACATCAAAATTTTAGTAAAATACTCTCCTTTCAATTCTTGTCAAAAATTGGTCCCTTTAAAAACCTTGAAACAGTAATTTAACTATATTTCAGTGATAGAATTAAACCAGCAGTAAATATGGGTTGGATGCAGGAGGATTTGATTTCATATATTTTAAACTTGCTGTTATGTCCCAATGGGCTGGTCTTTAATGCTTTTGGTGAGATGAGAATAAAGAGAAGTGAAATGATATTTAAATGTCACTAATTAGGCTACTATGTTAAGAATCCATTAGGATGAATAGTGAACCCTCACCAACATACAATTCCCTTTCTACCCACAGAAGTCAGTTTTTAAAACAGGTTTCCCACCACCTCCCTGCCTGCTGCTAAAAATTCTAAGTTTGAAAATTTCTATAAAAAGAAATAAACTTCAGTGGACAAGAGTTCTTGTTAATTGCATAATAGTAAAATCTCCATCTTTGGGAATCTTGTGTCCACAGTTTCATTTCTTTGCATAGCCTATATTGTAGCAATTTCCTAAACTGGAGTTAAAGTCCCATTGTTCTGGGTTTAGGACCAGGCCCTAATCTGATTTCAGTCCCTAGCCAGTAGCAAGCCATAGCCACGGAAGTAAAGGTCCTTAAACCAAGATGGTAGCATTCCTTTGAAAAAAACCACATGTTCCAAGTAGGCCAATGTGCGTAAATAGTGATAAAACTAGTATTTTATGGCAAAAACAACATGTAATGTTTATAGCCTAAACAATTCATTGCAGTGTTCCAGGATAAGTTTGGAACACATGACAGCGTTCTCAATTACTAAGACTTTATGGAACAGGAAACTTTACTTTTCAGAATTTTTTCAAGCTTTCTAAATAAATGAAGATATGCCATCTATAGGGAAAATGTACGTAGCAACAAACGTGAACAGTAGTAAATATCTTCAGGATTTTTGTCATCTGTGGGAAGTCTCTAATGTAGCTCTGTGTCGATAACAGCAATAAACAATATGTGATAGACACAAGAGTCCCCAAGCCTGGTCCACCCCCAATAACTCCAGGGGAAGGAGTGAGACCCCAGGTGCTTCAGGAGCTCCACAGAGAGTCACCTTCTCCCAGAAGTGGAGAGGGGACCCAGAACTCCAGGGCCCATGGCAAGACCTACCTCTTGTCCCCCAACGCTTACCACCATCTCCCCACCTACTCTCTGCTTTGAGATCAGCCCGTTCTCTCTGTTCCCATCGGGGGTCTGAAGCCCAGGACTCCCAGCTAGTCCCTCCCCTGTGCCATCTAAGCATCATATGTCTCATAAGCAGAGAAGCAACAAACCCCTACCCAGGCTCCCTGTACACTCATACTCCCTTCAATGCTTTGTTTATCTTCATAGCATTTATCATCATCTGAGAACCCATATTCATGTTTGTCTCATTGTTTCTCTTTGCTAGAATATATGGTTGGTGAGGTCTTGCCTGTTTTGTTTTGTTTTGTTTTTTACAGTGTTATAGTCTAAATCTTTAAAATAACTCACAGCAAATAACGTGCTCAATCAATATTTGCCATATGAAATAATGAAGAGTTGAATGAAATACAAAGAATATGCAATTTTGAATAATAATTCCTTCTCCATTAGAGAGAGAATGTATAGACATGGTGCTCCCTTTTGTCACCTAAAATTTTTGATATAACAGGCACTCTCTCATGAGAAATCCATATTTTAAAAGGATTCAGGTAAAATTCCCTCATCTGGCAAGTACAAATAATTTGTTTGAATGAGAAATTTTCAATGAAGAAAATAATGCACCGAAATACATTGAAAGTCAGAAGAGAAAACAAGGTTATTAGTAGGCCTTTATGCAATTTATAATCACCTATCTCTGGAGGGGTAAAAATGGTCCCATTTCTCACTGTTGGCAATTCTTCTCAATAACCAATATGTCTACCAACATTTTCTTCTGGAAAAATACTGTCAAAGTTGTAACAAAAAATCACAGATGCAATCAAATTCATACTAATGGTTGAAAGGCACCATATGTCCTCAGATACCTACGCACAATAGGGTGCAGGTTTAATGACTTTCTCATTGTACCCCTGTTGTAATTAGGTATTAAAGGACATATGGTATGTTGCCGTTTTAACAGTGAATTTCCTTGTTTTTTATTGTTTTCTATCAGAAGCTTAACAGTCTTTCAAGGTAGTATTAGTAGTGAGAATTAAACCACATGTTGATTTCATTTTTTTTTAAGGGTTGGAATCTCATCTTGATTAGCCTTATTAGCGTAGTGCCAGAGAAAACATCCAAATCAAATATATTTTCAGTTAATATGGAGTAAAACATGTTTGAGTGGATAAGAAATAAGTGAAAACCCTTTTGGAAATACAGACTTAGGACAGCGTATATAGAGGTTTAAAAACAAATAATAGCTTATTTGTCTAGAAAGTCACCAAAGTGGGATGGTTTGGAAATTTTTCACCTTCTTGCAAAATATTTATTTTCAAGATCATTTTTTAAAATAAACAACTACCTTGTAAGACATTTCTGTGTGATTGGTAAAGAACCCAATAAAATCCCTAACAAATATACTCACAACAAAAATCGAACTGAAAACAAAAAGTCAACAGAATAAGAACATTGGAAGCGCTGAGTTAGGATGTTTGCTTTAGTTTCTTCAAACACAATCTAATTTTTTTCCAAGACCCAAAGCCCATGATATATGCATATTTAGTAAGTTTGAAGAAAATCTGGATCAACTCGGAAGACCATTTTTATCACCACACACACACAAAAAAAATTGAGGAAACAGAGATATGATGGCAAGCTATACTATTTCAAGGCATTCGAACATTCATATTAAACTGAATTCAATATCTCCTCAGATTTTAGCATATATATCCACCAAGCGCTGAGCAGTTTTAAGTTCAAATGGTCCTTAGCATTTAGAAGGAATGCACAGATTCTTAGGAAGGAAATTTTCACTGGACACAGCATCCCACTTGTGCTGGACTAGATTTCTGCTTTTCAAGTCAAAGAAAGAGAAAGAGCCTACCATGCAAGTTTATATTCTTCAGCCGTAAGCATGGCTACACGTCTCTGTCCCAGTCAGCGTGAGGGCACGTTACAAGATAGCCAGCTAGGCTTCCAAATGAGCCATGAAGATTAATCAAATACAATCTCCAGCGGATGTTGGCACCTCCCTGTCAAGCTAGCTAATGAGTACTGTGTTACTGTAAGAGTCAACTGTCACATTATCGCTGGACTAATAAATGGATTCTAAGACAAATAACAATACACAACTAAAATTCAGTCTGCAAAGGGCTTTTCATTTACTGTAGCCTGGTGCAGCCCCAAGAGGCTCGCTAGCTGTCGCCACCATAAATGTTGTCACTTTTTATAGGAAGTATTCACTAAGGGCAAAATCAGTTTAGGTAAAAGAAATCTAGAATTGTGTTTCCAAAGTCAAAGTTTACATGTAATACCAAGCAATTATGAAGTTTAATTCATACATCCAAAAAAATTGTAATATTTAGTAAAAACTATGTCTAACTTGAATCTACCAAAAAACTAGCAGGCAGAGTTTGTTTTGAGGAAATGGTCAGTTCCTATTTGAGGAATTTTGAATTTAAAGAAAAATCTGTATCTTGTTGTGATTAAATTTATTAGAAATTAACTTCACCTCAGAAATGAGATGTACTACAGCCTTTTTGGGTATATGTTTTCCCCGAATCTGTAAGATTCTGGAAGAAGCCTGTGCGAGGAACTATAAATAGGACATTACAGTCATAATTCTATTTCTACCAGTTGTAGTTTGGATATCCTCAAACTGACCCTGATTAGGAAAGTATATTTATATTATAACAATAGTAAATGATTACCAAATAATTATAAAAGGTCAAATGTTGTGATAATAAATGTGATGAACACAGTAAAGGGAATGACATGGAAAGTATTTTCTCTAGTTTTCAATTATTGAGAACACAAGAATTCGAAGGAAGGGAGAGAGAGAGAGAGAAAGATAGGAGAGAAAGAAGGAGGGAGGGAGGAAGGGAGGGGTAAAGGAGAGGAGAGAAACAGAAAAAAATTAATAAAAATCATTCCGTGCCTTTGTGTACTCAGATACATTATTATTTGTTTTAACACAGCCATGTTTTATAATGTTATTCCTTATCTATCATTTATAACAATGCAGTAAACCTGAATCTCCTCTTAACATCAGGGAAATTATGTTCCCAAACATAAATGGTAAAGAGGTTCATTTACTCACAGACTTCTGTGAGAATTGGGAAATGGGATAAAAGTACAAAAGTATAACCAAAATAGATTTCTAGTCTCTCCAGCCCAATACTCTAAACCATAGAAGTAGCTTGGGACTTGTATTTGGAAATGCTTGTTCTATTTGTCTTTAATTTCTGTCTCTTACTTTCATGTTGCAAACTGGACTTCAAGGAGCTAAGAAATCTCTCTTTATCTCTTACAATACACATATACACATGATGTACTCAGTACAATACTGGCACATAATAGGTGCCTAAGAAAGATCAGTCTCTCTTCCTGTCACTCAAGTGCTTTCTCCACCTTTCTTCTCCTTTCCCCTACTCTGGATTCAACTTTTAAGCATGAATAGTCCAGAAGATGGAAGATACTGTTGTAAAGGTGTTCATTCTCTAGCTCTCCCTTCCACTCCCCACTCCACCAAAATTGATGACAAACAATATGTTTGAAAAGAATTTTCATAATTAAAGGATTAATGTTTCATTCCAATAAATCCAAAAATTCCAATCATTACAAAAACATCTGGTTTGGTTTCAGCAAATGAGATAGTGAAGGTGTTCGCCACTGTTATCACCATAGCTATATTGTTCTTATTGTTATTATTATTATTACCAAGAGATTTACTAATTTTTTTTCAGTGTGTGTCACTCCTGGAAGAATGAGCTCCCCGGGTTTACTTCCTTCCATTGAAGTAGTGCTTTTCTTTATTTGTTCCTTGTATTCCCCACAGACCTTGTAGAAAAAAGGTTCTCCACCCAGACTGTTAGGTTAGTTGGCTGCTTCTAAATTTACATCTTTTCAAGCTTTAAAGGTAGCTTGTTCATCTCGTCCATCCTCACCTTATCATTCTTCCATAGTTTTGGAGACCTTTAAGATCCATTATTACTATTATTAGTAATAATTACTATTATTATCGTGTGGGTGGTGTTCATAATCTTCAAAGATTTTCATGCAGAATCAAATCATTTCTTAAATTCTTACAACAAACTTGTGAGGCAGGTATTGCGGTTATATGCATGAGAAGATTAAACATCACAAGGAAAAGATGACCTCTCGAAGTTTGTACTGCCAGAATGGAGAGGATTAACTGAAATGCACGTCCTCTGACCCTCATGTCACACCCCTTCCAACATAGGTGGTGTCTGAATCCAGAGTCCTGTTCGTCCCGCTGAGAGGAAAGAGCTTTTCCCTTTGCCCGGCCCCAGAAGAGTTTCAATCTTTTTGATCTGCCTTTAGATGACCCTCCTTTGCCCCTTACTCACACACAACATCGATCATTTTCACTATCTTATCAGGGCCCTCTCCACAGTGTAGTTTTCGAGGTACATTTACATTGCAGATAAAGATACTTGACGGTTTTACCCAAAGAAAGAGGAAAGGAGAAAGGAAAAGTTAGGAGAGGGTACCAAAAGATGGAGGGAAGAATTGCTTACAACAAACTTTAGCAGTGCATAAACGTGCCCTGTTCTAATCCCCTATGATACGATTACAGGAACAGGACATACTCAAAGATCAGAGGAGGTAAGTCCTTCAAATATCACACAAGTATTGAGAACACTTTAGCCAACATTCCACAGAAGAGTGTGACCGAATCCTTCCAGTGATTTCTACCATGTAAGACATAGAACAGCAACGAAAAACGAAGGTTGAGAGCTATGTGCCAGGCATTTTCCATGCATTATCTTATTTAATCCTCGCAGTAAACCAAAGTACCATTACAGTTTTGACTTTACAGATGCAAAAACTGAGGCTTTGCAAGTTAAATAACGCAACTAAGAGTCAGTTCCAACTTAGGCTATCAGACCTCCCCCCTCCCATAAGAACAATATTCTGCCTCCAAAATGAAACTTGGGCATTTCCCTCATAGGGTGTTTCCTGAGGAAAGGATTGTGATCAATATCTGACATTCTCCCTTTTATAGAGCAGCTGTCCCCAGAATCCCCAGACAACCACCCTAATCTTATTCAACCCTCTGCTTACGGGGGTTGTACAAATATAGTGCAGCAGCAGTCACATTATTTCATCAACCCGCTGAGAGAGCGGTTCTGCTCAAATGAATCACTTATGGTCACAAACTGGAAGAACCATCTAGGAAAGATTTTTCCTTCTTCAACCCAGTTCTAAGTAAGGCATTATTGTGTGTTCCAGGCCCAAAAGGAAGATTTGCAGTAAATGACACATGCCAGTAAAATTTGTGGGCTCTTTGTCAGGGTACAGGACTCCAAATGGCTGAGCCAAAAGCCTGAATTAATTGGAAAGAGTGCTGTTCATTCTCACTAAGCAGGCTCTCAGAGGCAGTGTCAGAAAAACACAGTCTTTGTTGCGTCTTCTTTGTGTCGGGATGGGATGCTTTTCCAGCCGTGTCAGTTTCATGCCAGCTTTGTGGGTCTGGAACTTTTTAAAAATTCACTTAAAAAAATAAAGAGCATGTCCAAGAATAACAAATGAGAAATTTATATCTTCAAGATATGTAGATTTGAGATTTGTTTTAGAAAAAAAAATGCACTAGCTCTACTGAGCATCTGTAACGATGATATATCTGCACATTATATGGCCGGCTATCTTTAGTTTGTTTTTATATCCCGTGGAGTGTGACATCTGTGCAAAAATTATGAACTGACTCATATACATGAGGTGCTTATTCAGAGTTTGAAAAATGGGCCTATTCTTCTAGAGTCCAATTATTTATGAAGAAATTAGAAAGAAACTTTAAAATCTTGGAATCTTTTTCTTAATTTATTTGCGTGTAACTCTAGTCAGTCTGATGAAGCAGAAACTATCTGTAAGAAGGGTGAAGGTTTTTCTAAGTGGGTTAATTATATTTATTTTCATGGCCACCAGTCCCTCATTTGCTTTTTATAAATTACTCAGGGCAAGGGGCTAATCTCTGTGATCGCTCTCAATCTAGACGTAACAGCTCAACCTTTCATTTGAAGTGGATCTTTTCTATTACAACCCTTTTATGAACCACCTGTAAAAAGAAGAAAGGCTATATCCACATGGAGATATAGATATATGCATATAAAAATTTATAACTATTCCCTAATCACTCAGACGTGTAGGCGAAGCATCACTTATGATTACTACACAGATACTATTACACAAAGAAGTACATTTATATGGAAAACTAAAGAAAGCTTTTATTATAAGAATAAATGTTCACTGATCCTTAACTCTAACTATCCTATTAATGCAACAATAAGGAGGTTCATTCATCTTTGTCAGTCCATACTTAAGCCCCCTTAAGTACGTCTTCAGGCAACTAAGAGAAATTAGATGATTCTTCCACTTTGCTATCCTGGCATGAAAGTCTTCCTCCCTCCCCTTTCTGGATTCTCCCTCTACTCCTAAATAAGTTTTAAATTAACATTCCAGTATCGGGATGGAAAGTTAATCCCTTACGCATTTAAAATCTTTGCAAACAGCTGTCTGTTCCAACCGTTTTGACATCAACTACAGTGAAGGACAGAGGTTGGGGGAAGGGAGCATACAGAACACACACCTCCAGAATAACTGACTTCTGTCTTCCAGCCACTTCACCTTTGAAAGTCTATTCCAGGGTAGAGGGAATGTGAGAGGGAGAATACAAAGCAATAGAGAGGAGGGGAGGAAGAAAATTAATTTTCCTTGAGCATCTATTATATGCCAGGCACTGTACACAGTACATTGATATATACCATCATAAGGGATGACTTCTTCCCAATTTCTCAGGTTTTGAGAGCTTACTTTATAACATGAAAGTAATAGACAGTTGGAAACTTAGGAGCTTGGAGTCCATTTTCCCTTCAGTTTTAGGAATCCTTAATATGTAAGACTAGACGGCACATCTGAGACAAGGCCCGCATCTTCTTAGATCTTATAGTTCCTGTAGGGGGACTGATCCTGTAGGGGACGTGTCCTCTAGCGTCCTAATGAGTAGGGGAAAGCTTTCCAGATGGGATAGATGACTTCTTCTCTGCTGTGTTAAAGGAATTATTTAGCAGCTCCCTAACCCACTAATTATAATCCCACCATACATCATGTTTACAGCTGGAGTTCTGTTTTTATATTCTCCAAGATTCCCCTTTTATGTCTGTAGTTGGGGGGGCTCACACATTGATTCAGCATTGGGTACTATCTTATTTGTCAGTTAATAGTCTAACAAGGAAAGATGACCTAGGAATCCAGTCCAGAGAATGGGGGTGGTGGGAGAAAGGAACTCTGAAGAGAAGGAAATGTGTTACGTGGGGACAAAAGGATAGATTGATACATAATCAGTATTGGCTAGCTGTCCACATTTTGCTGAAGTGGTGTGTGGAGCAATTGTATTAAAAAAAACTGCAAAGAAATAAGGCCATGTCAATTGAGATTTTTTTATAAATTCTATTGTCAGTTTTGACTTTTTAAAAGTGACATAATTACTCAAATTCAGTCTCTCCCACCAAAAAAGGAAAGCTGTTTCCTGCTCCAACAGTCACTAAGCTTATAACAAATATCTCATGAAAAATCAGGAAAGTCAGCTGTGAGAGGAATATGAATATTCTTGATTGCTGGAGAATCCCTAAAAGCAAGCTTGCCAAGGAGTTGGCAATAGGGGGATGTGAAACAATTCCCTACTATTGCTTTTTTTTTTCCTTCTGTAAATATTTTGTTATAAAAAAAATTTTTTTTTCACGTTACTAAAAATGAGAAAAAAAGCAATCCACAGAGACAAGGCTCCTTTAATATTTTGCAAGGCTGACATCATCGTTGTTAATAAGGCATTTATGGGGGGCCCACTGAGCACTGTAACATTCCAGCTTTCCACTCCCATTTCCCACCACGTTCTCCGCTGGACGCCAGCCTCTCTGTGCATAGTTAAACGTCTGCAATGAAGCCCTCTTGGTTTATTGTTAATTAACTTTAAGTCTAGATTCCCTCCACATACAACTTAAAATACCAATTGTGAGTACTTTGAACACAAAGTCTTTGAACATTCCTCACTAATTGTTTAAATGATGTGTGGATTTTGTCTCTAGCAGTTGGTTTCACTTTAACCTTTGGACAAATTGAAAACTTTTTTTTTTTTTTTCCGTAAAACTCCATTCCTCTTTGTAGTCTTAATTTTGTACCACAGGGACTTTTTAATAAGCAGTTTGCAGGTAGAAAAGAAAGACCTGATGACCCAATATTCTCTGTTTTCCCCAATGATTAGACGTAGAAATTAGTCAAAAAAAGAAAACTGGATTATGATTGGTTACATATATATAGGAGCAATTCCCTGAAGTCGTTAAGGGAGCAATAATGAGACAGAGTTGTTGCTAAAATTGATTTTAGGCGGAAGCCAGTTTCATTTCCCTAAAAAATCTTTTGTATATTTATTTAGTAATTGGTTGTGAAATAGTGCTTCAGACAGGCATTTTAGAAAGCATACCTCCTGTTTAATAAATCTGAGGCTTTGATAATTATTAATGCACAGACGCCAGCAGAGAGATGCTTTATTCCCTATGTCATAGTACAGCTATTAATGATACTCAAAGGAGTGAAAATTACCATTTCGGAAGTGTCCAAAGCAGTAAACTGGTAAACAAGCCTGCAGTTAGGGCTATGGATGATGTGAATCAACAAGGGTGAAAAGATTTGGTTACTCTGTGTATTAGTGTTAATAGGAATAGATTATAGAGGAATATTTGTGATGTGACCTTCTGTGCACTAATTGAAATAGTATTCAGAGTCAGCATTGGCGTAATCAAGTTAAACACGGAATCATAAATCATCATGAAAAGTGCTGTCACAACTTCGCCGTTAATGCCCTGGACTGCTGGGCAGCCTCGAGAAAATATCTGCTATGCCGATCTTTAGGTTAATAGGAACAGAAATGGCATTTAAAGACTATTTGGATCAAATCTGCTCTGAGGTTGAAAGTGTTCCTCTGTTAATTTACTGGTAATTTGAAGTGATGTAGTTAGGGTTAGAAGATGCACAGCTGAGCCCTTATAGCAAAACAAAGGGCTGTGGGAGTTTCTTCTAATATTTATTTAATTGCTTTAGGGTACAATGCTAATCAGTTTTAATATACATGTGTAGTTTCCTTTGTTTCTCAGATATAAGACAGTTGGCAAGGTGATCAAATGCCTATCATCAGCTATATAGCTTGAGGTGATGCACTTGACAAAAACACCTTCAGCATCCTTATATTTGTCAAACAGAAAGGTTTTATTGTGCATACATGGAAATATTTCTGACACGTTAAACTATGATGTGTACCGAGAAAGAATAAGAATTTACTAGCAATATTTTTCTTATGAACAATTTCTATTGATTGAATGGAATCAACCTAACAGGCTTAAGAAAAAGCACAGAGGAATTTGTTAAGAAATGATATATACTACTGCCGATAATGCTCCGTGTCTCCATACAGAGAAAGGTTGTGCTAATTTAATCAGTTACTCATCAGATCATGTAGACAATAAGATGTATGATACTAAGAAATAAAGGGCTTATTATTATAATTTGCTTCAAATACTATAAATTAACACAAATTCCAGCAGACAGCTGAGAATCTTTTCAAAAGTACCATATTTTACTTCAAATCTGGAAACACCTTAAGTCTACCTAACTTTAAATAATGTATTTACAATTTAACAGGCAAGTGAGGTGCATAAATGCAGGTCTGTTTGGTAAACAATCCTAGGGGAAAATTTCTTCCTAATTGTCCTCACATGAGTTGGAAAGGCATGGAGGGAAGAGTTACCTATAAATAAAGGATGTTAAATCACGACCAAATTTCAGATTATCTTACCTACAGTAGACAAATAAATATAGAAAATCTGGGATCATTTTGCAGTTCAGATATGTTAGGCTCTTCTTCTTAGGAGATCTGAGATTGTTGCAATCCTTCAATTTACCTGAGTACCGTTTTCAGGATCTTGACACTAGCAAGTTGTAGAACCCAGGTAGCTTACCTCAGCCCAAACTTAGTTTATAAATAAGATAGTGAGGTTCAGATGTGAAGCAGCTTGTCTAAAATCCTATAATAGCCAGGCAAATTTGTGGCATTTAATGATAACCAATCAACATGGAGCTCCCTAAAACTGCACCCTGAACATTCTCACTTTAGATTCTTATAAGAAAAGTTTATTACCTTTTCAATAATACTTTGCTTTTACATGCAACACTTTTCAAACTTTCCTACCTTTGACAGCATTTAGTAAAAACTTTCAGTTCATACCCTCAGCAGCCAATCAATTGCAGCAGTTAAAAGAGTACTATGTACGTTTTCATACATCAAGTACCAGAAGTGATTTCTACAATGAAATGACTAAAATGCTGGTTAACAAAATATGTTCACCACTTTTAAGAAATGGAGGTCATATTTTAGGAAAAGTACTTTAAAGAATGTTGAAAAAAGTTTCAATCACTACATTTAAATGGGATGTTAGTCATGGTACCATAGGCTGATGATCTCTTTGCATTAATTTCTCTAACAATAAAATGAATTAGTTGTCATAATGCAGAGAATTATCTTCCCTTTGAATGGGAAGTTGGTTCTACATCAAGTAAGCAGAGTGAGGAAAGGAAGAAGGACTCTATCTCCTGTGAGAAATTACGTATCCCAGCCTTTCTTCTTTTATCACTAGACATGAATTAGATATAGCTGCTGATGTTGGTAAACTCCCAATTTAATAGCGACATATCCCTAGAGTCACAGAGCTAGATGTAACCTTAAAGAGCTCTTAGTGGATTCATGGCAGGAGCAGGGCTTAAAGCCACGTCTCCAGATTCCTCATTCTGTGACCCTACTTCTCCTCTACTGTGCTAGGCGGCCCGTGAACAGTGCAGCCCACCCTGCCCTGATCCACAGCTCTGGAATTGAGAGGGAACAGGAAAGGAAGGATGCCAGAGACAGTCCCAATATATCTGCGGACTCGACGAACCAACACAAAAGTATCAGCACTGGCTGCAATCAGCCAATAATACAATCACCCTTTCACAATGGGATGTGGTTCCCTAACCAGAAAATCTGAGAGGGAGCGGCCACAGAAAATCTGTCACTTATGCCAAAGAATGACTTGGTGTTTCTTTTCTTTTTTTTTTCTGTTTGATGACTTGGTGTGTCTCATCCTTCCCAGGCAGATAACACCCCCAGCATACTAACAATTAACAGGTAAAACAGTCAAATACATATTTTTAATGCATTGTTTTCATATTTACTGCTCTCTGTTTTCCTCTGGAAACCGCTTGCTGTTCTCAGTTTTGGGTTTTCTTTCTCATTAATACTTCTAATGACCTAGACTAGTGCCTGGCACATAAATATTTGTTAAATTTTAAAAGTTACCCAGGTTCATTGTTTTACATGTCTACTCTGTGGCCATAACTTGTTTTTAAAATTTTTGTTCCTAGGTTATTGTTTTTTTAATGGTGGGGTTTTGAGAAGTCATATAAGTGTGAATGGAATTGACATCTAAGTGGAGATGTTGTACTTCAGCATAACAATTCCACATCTGACACTAATTTTAAAATCTTTTCTCCCAAATGCCCGCTCACTACCTTGGCTTTATAGGCCAGCCTGCCATCCGTGAGCATAGCTGCGTGTCTCCTCCACTTGAGGAGCCCCATGAGCATAATATAGTCAGTGGGAGCGCAGGACAGAAAAAATATACACTGCTTTGCACACAGCCTGAAAATCAAGGCATAAAAGAGGGAAAATAAATCAGTGCGCCCCATTCAGCCTTTGCATGCATTATTCATCAGTAGAAATAAGTATCCAAAATGTTTTACCGGTGAGTGTAGGACAAGTGACTTGATTTTTCATTAATATCTGAATCGTACCTATATTCCAGATAAATCCAGTAGAGACAACTTGGGCTATATAAGCTATATATTTAAGATATATAAATATCAGCAAGTTATTGATTTTAAGGGTATGTTTGTTGTCTTAAAACTATAGTCCATACAGTTTTAGGGTTGCTCTATAAAACTGAAAATAGTGCAAACCAATTAGATCCTTTTACAAATAGCTGGAAGATAATCAAAATATCAGTGCCTTGAGACTGCGAATGGAAATTGACACTTATTGAACTCCCACAACATTTTGATCACTACAGTAAGCATTTTCAAATACATTATCTCATTTAACCTTCCCAATTGCCCATGAGATATTAGGGCTATTTTCCCCATTTACAGGTGAAGGCACTGAGGTCCAGAAAGATGGTGTAACTCACCCATGATCACACAGACAATGAATGGCAGAGTCATGATTTCATCCCAAGTTTCTTTGATCTTAAACCAAGCCCCTGTTACTACCGCATGATGCTTCTCTAATTGGGTCAGCAATTGTATTCAACAAAGCTATATTCTTAAAAATAGCTCTGTGTGTGTGTATGTATGTATGTATGCATATATATATATATATATATATATATATATATGCATATATATATATATATATATATCTCCATACTATTAGGTCTGTGGGTAAATGCCAGCAAAATTGCAAGTCTCAAATTTGGAGTTTATTAGCTACTTACTCCTTCTTTGCTCAGCAAGAATATCCCTGCTGGCCCCTTGCAAACATTTGCTACCTTAAGTTCTTTCTTCCAGCAAGAAGGGCTTTTGGCATTTGAGGTTCGATGAGATGGCGAGTGGAGTGGGGTGATGTAGAAGGAGCTTTGCTCTCTAGATAGTCTTTTATCTGTCTTACATTTTCTGACATCCAAAGGAATCACATACACCCAGAGATTTGCATGGGACTAAGGATAAAGACTAGACCAATAAATACAGAGAGGACAACTAAGAGACACAGAGAGTTGCGGATGTTTCCTCTCAAAGTATCACCTTCCATTGTTATAAGAGTTTCGAAAATGCATTGCACCCTTTGTAAAGTCTCCTTCCCCTGGATTAGTGGAGGAGGAAAGGACAAGAGTGTATTTCTATACTTCCCCTTCATCACCTTGAGCTGGGATCTCCAGGTCGTGGTTGGTGGCCTGCCTCTGACTCTCCTACCGGGTCTCTGCACAGGAGTCACCACAGATGAAACTTAACTCCCCCAAGCCCCATGATAAAAGAGAAGATGTAGATTGATAATTTCAGGAAAATTAATCATCAACCACAGAAAGTCAGGTACAATGTTACATGTATTTTCTAGATCATACTTTTAAAGATTTGAATATGACTCTATGCAGATAAAAAGTTATGAAATGCACCCTATTTCCACTTCATCCTTGTTTTTTGAAAAAATCTGTAGCCAAACTGTAGCTGATATTTAATACATTCTGTGAACATTAGCTAAAAAGGTACTTTGTAAATACCATGTAAATTGCATTAAAAACAAAATATATATATATATATATAAACTGCATATTTATATAGATAAGTTTTATCAGATAGCTATCTTTTTAGTTTTCAAAAATTTAGATATGCAATTATTCAATTCATGAAATAAATACATTTATATCAACATGTCGATTTTGCAATATTTTTCCTGGTCTAGTTTTGCAAGATAGTTAGTCTCTATATTCACATCGTAAGCCTGCAATATCTGTACCTAAAAGAGCTGAGCCTAATAGAATATGTTTAACATTGAATTTTAACATAATAATTATATCCACCTTTTGAATGTTGTCTTACATTGAGTCCTTAAATATTTTCAAACTAAATTGTTCAATTTTAAAACTCAAAGCATGGTTGTTTTAGTTGAGAAGCCAAAAAAAAAAAAATGCTTGAAATATGAATTAATAAAATTCTATGCCATATATTATCCTGCTTGGCAAGGAACAAAGTGCTTGTAAGAGAAATATAAATCTAATTTAATGTTATAACTCTTTTAATAATAAAAATATATAGATTCAAAACCTCTTCAGTGACCCTGCCTTGCACAGTATAATTCCCTAAAACTTCTAAGTCACTCAATGATAAGAGGCTGATCTAAACGCTTCCACTGCATTAATCAAATACCAGGTCTAATTAAAAGAGCCATGCACAAAGCGTTTTCAAAATGTTGCTCAGGTATTGCAATAATTTCTGATCACCCAAGCCTGGAAGACAAATAATTAGAGCTGCCAGAGCATTCTGATGAGTGATGTCAGCATCTCCCAGTGACCTTCCCTCCACTAATTAATTTTCATCTTAAGAAAAGAGACCCTGTTGTTGCACATTATTAATTGAGTTCACTAAAAGATGCGCCTGATTAATTTTTGTTGATAATACTTGTCATTCTAGGCAGCGGCTGTAATCATTCTATTGAGTTTTATTTTTTTAAGTTGATCTAAGTCCTTTGCAATGTGACTGATATATCTGATACAAAAATATCATGCATAAGGGCATATCCTATAATGTGTCTGGGCTATTTTTCATTGCAGTTGTTTGCCAAGGTAAAATGAAATGTCAGCGGGGAGTTGTCGGAGCTGCTGGAAACTGCAGAGTCTCGTTTCACTTCGCCCTCCTTGCTTAGTGAGGCCACTAATTCTCAAGATTCCCCAAAAGATCCCTGCACCCATATTGTCACCTCTGCTTGGGTTTTATGGTGAAACATCCCATCCCCAGAGAAAACACTGTATTCGTCTCACAAGAGTTCTTCATCTCCTATCTGTTATTACCAAAAGATTTCATACACCTTCCCTTTGTCCTCAGAGTGGGGTGGATAGTCTGCTGAGTAATTCCAGCCTTTTGACCCTGTATCAGAGCCCGGAACTCGGATTGTTGCCCTGTTCATTCATGAAATATCAGGATTAGGAAAAATAGAGAGTTATATTAAAGTCTTTATTTCATTAACCAAAATTAAAAAGGAAATTCTACATCTAATGAATGTAAGCTGTACTCTAACGTGCGAACATTCACATGTCATTGAATAGAACTGTTAAAATCATCGCTTGTTTTCAGTGGAAAATTCTAAATGTAGAATTAATTTCTTGGGAAAATATTGTGTTTCAGTTTCTAAGTGAAAACATTTCATATGTATTGGGAAAATGAACTCACAATCCTTCTTAGATTTTAAAGAGTTTCAGCTAAGTGAATTTTGATGAACTCATCTAAGTGAACAAAAAAATAATTTTATGGATAGATGTGCTTAACAATTAACAGGACAATGCTTAATAAATGTCTTTTTTGTTTTGCTGAATCTGAAACCTTTGTAAAGTATCTTGAGTCTTTGTTGAAACAGGCAAGGTTAGGTTTCATCATCCATGCTATATGCTATTTGCTTAGACGTTTAAAGGAATTCATAAACTTATAGAAGGAAAACAAACAAAACTATGCCTCTTACATCTCTTTTGAGTCAGCCTTCTCCCCTTCTGTTGTAAGCATGTTTCCTTATTCTATTTCCCAGTAGGTGAATGCAAGATGGCTCTAGGCCATCCTAGATCTAAAATCAAATCAAGTAGCCCTATCATTTAAGCCAAATTCACACCCCTCCGTGAGTAATCTTCAATGGAGGGAAATGTGGCATTGGTTCTCTAATAGTAGAGTTCAGGCTCATTATTGTCAATCAATATCTCTATTAAATATCCACCAGGAATTAGGCACTTTGTACATCTTCTTTGAAATTGTGGCAGACCTAAAGCTGAGAGATTTTGTGCCAAGTCATTCCCAAGAAAACAGGAATTGAAAACCCTAAGATTTGGGGGTAAAGGTATTTCTTATGTGAGTTGAAAGATAGATACATAATGGGGAAAAAAGGCAGCCTGTATAGACATCAGCACTGCTGTTTCGTAGGATGTTTTACTGTCACGGTATTTTGGAACTGAAAAGAACTTTAGACTTCACCTGACCAACCACAACATTTTACATATAAAGAAACTGATATCCAGAATATTTGATTAATCACATAACAAAGGACTTAATCCTTTGTTAAGTGAAGGAAATGAGTGAAAGCACAATGATGAACACTAACATGTATTTAGTTCAAACACCTTTATTTAGAATCATGAGCAGTGCCTAGTCTCAGGAAATAACACTACACAGTTGTTTTAGAGCATTGCTTAGGTATCCGTGTGTATCACCGCATATGTATCTATCAGGGCTGATGTCTTTTTTACACTATACTATTCTGCTGTACATATTCAGGTTATTGCCTTTTTCAGGTAGGAGGTTAATAAATAGAAGAACAACGTGGAGTGAGATGAAGAGGAAGAAAAAGTGGGGAGAAAAGGGAGAGAGGCATAAGATTATTTGGTCCCATCTCAATTTTTTTCTTAGTATGCTTTTAAATTTTAACATGCAAACTTAGGAAGGGTTGCCTCCATCTGACAATTTATGTGCAAGTGTAATTTCTTTCTTTCCTTCAATAATAATTAACCTCAAATATTAAGCAAATAGGGGAAAATAAAATTGGGAAGGTTTTACATTATAGTATTACCCATATGTTCATTTTGTGTAACTTCTACAAGGTAGAGTCTTACTGACAGCGAGGCACATCATACTGACCGATCTCAAGAAATGATAGTGTATTTCCAAAACACTGTAAGTGACACATGTTAGGGTATGATTTTTATCAATGGGGAAAAAAAATGTCACTTTAATATAAAGAAAGCATAGTGATCTTAAGGGAACAAACTTTCGGCCTTTAGGGAAGGAAAGACAAATAGGTTCCAGGATATATTCTTGAGGACAAAGTAAAAGAAGATGCACTGGAATGTCAGGAATTTCTCTGAATCTGGTAAGTACAGCTGAAAGAACACTGAGACTTAGAAAGGGTCTTTTTTTTGAGTGATGTGATTTAAATCAATATGGAGAGATCAACTCTGGCTAATATATCTGACATTAATTTTCTAATCAGATTTCACCTCTATTTTGTCAGCATTCTTTTCAGAAGTCATCAATATTTTACGTGGATGAATATATCATAATCTTTTTACTTTCTCTTGTGGCTTTATTCCTGTTTTAATAATATTTCATTCTAGTAATTATATTTAACCAAACTAGAAACTGAAAAAAGAGGTTCTCTGAACTTGGATTCTGACTTTCAGCTATGTTATCAAGAGTGATGACTCTTGATGGCAAGTGGAATCTTCAGTTTTGTTCAAAGAACGCTTATATAGAGTAGATATCATTAAATAATATTTGGCCCTAGGATGTACATCTATCTCAGCTAATTAACTTCAGTTTCCACCACAATTTATATTGACAGAGCTGTCCTCAATCCAATAAATATTTACCTAATGAGTGAATGAATTTACGGTATCTACAATATGTGTGCACGTGGCATCTCCAGAGCCCCAAAGACACTCACATCTGTACTCAATGTGAAGGAAATGGTAGCAGTGGGGCTCAAAGCATTATGTATAAGATCTGAGGTTAGATTAACTGTGGGAGTCATTATGACAGAAAAAAATATTCTGTGAGATTTGGAGTCAAGCAGTCTTTGGTTGGAATCTTCTTCCTCGGAGAAGTTCCTTAAATTCTCTAAGACTCAATTTATATATCACTATACTATAAATACATTTTACATTCACCTCACAGGATTGAGAGCAAAGAAACAAAATAATAAATATGAAAGTGTCCAACCCAGGGCCTGACACATTGAAAGAGCTCAATAAAAATTATTGTACACTCCGTTGAGGTTGCTCAATCCATTTTATTCACAGAGTCTGCTATTTTAGCAGCCCAACTTCCCTGATTTCTTTTCCCTCTCAAGCAAAGAAAACATGAATTCTCTGGAATCACAGCTGAGCCCAACCAAGTGGGCCTACTGGTCAATACAGACACACACAACACAGGCTTGCTTCTAAGACTGGTCGATGTTTCATGATAGTGATGGAGTCCCAGAGATGTCGGACAAAGTTCAAACCCTTACTCAAGGTCAAACTTGTTACAAAGATTGAAATCTGACTCTTCGTGGTGAACACACAATGTGATATATAGAAGATGTATTACAGAATTGTACACTTGAAATCTATGTAAGTTTACTAACCATTTTCACCCCAATAAACTTTAACTACAAAATAAATAAATAAATAAAGTGATAATTGATATTTTAAAAAAAAGTTTGAAATCCTGTCATGAATTATCTCATGTTATCTCATGTTCAGAAAGTTTTTTAACTGGTTGCTCAGAAGTTTTTAGTTGCAAATAAGGCAGGAAAAGGATGCTCACTGGCAGTGAAATTTAAAGTACCAATTATACTGTTTTTCAACCTGAATTGAAAAAAGAGTTTTAAAGCTTAGAAGACTGGCATGCATCACGATGTATGGCAGTGTAACTCCTTAAATGGAGTTTTACTAATTATTGACAAATCTCACATCATTTAATTTTTTTAAAGATGTGTTTAAAGATGTGTTTGACCCAAGGTTTTGAAATACCTTTATATTTGACCTAAAAGGTACCTTCAGCCTAGCCACTTTTAAGGATAATTTTGACAGAAATTTAGCTTTGGCAAGTAGCCACACTACCATAAGTTTTGACCTTGAGTGAGTTCCAATTTCTGGTAGTATTTGAATAAGTGACTTTTAGATGAAAGTAAGAGGTCAAGAAATAAAGTACCAAAGTTATCAGAATTGATTTTTCTTATTTCTTTCTCATTAATTGCCTGTGCACTACTTCTTCCTCTTTGATTTAATACCTTCTGAAAATTTCCTTCATTTGTAGGTCATTAACAGTAATTTTAATGTAGGTCTTGTCCTATTATGACAAATTCCAAAGACTTATCTGAAGCAATGTGATAGAGTGGAAAGAGCTTTGGACTTGGAGTGAGAATGCCTGGATTCCCATCCTGGTTCTACCACTAACTAATTGGATAAACTATCTTTACCTTAGATGAGATGATGATAATCAGGTCTCAAACCTCACAGGGTTTTTACATGGTTTAAATCAGTTTTGCCTGTGAAAGCATATAGAAAGCTGTAAAATATTGCACACATAAGTCATTACACTAATTAAAGTATGTTTTTGATTTATGGTCTTGAAAATTTAAGGATCAAATATCGTTTCAATAAATGACCCTTGGCCATTATTTTTATTTTAAATATATATTGAAATAAATATGTTTGTATTCATGGAATTTCAAAGTTGCCATTCCTACAATAATTATATTCTAAAAAATTAACCATGTACAGTAATAAGAGCCTCCTAAAAGGTAATGCTGCTACTATCATTATCCACTTAGAGTCTATTTTCAACAGTTTTCTGAAAGATTCTTTCAAATAATGTCCGATCTTTTCACTCTTCTATTCAACAACCCCCACTCCCCTCATGTACTAGTTCCCCAAATCCACATTCTCTCCTTAGGCTCTCTGTGTCAGTCAGTGCCTGGGAGCCTTTTCTCCCTAATATGGCTAACTCACTCATGGCACGCAAGTCTTTATTCAAATGTCATCTACCCAATTAGACCTACCTTGACCTCTCTACTTAAAACTGCACTCCTGCTCCACAAACCCAGTAACACTTACTCTGCTCTGATTTTTCTTTTTTTCTATAGCACATATCACCTTCTAATACTACATGATTTGCATATTTATTATGTTTATTGTTTGCCTCTAGCCACCATAATATAAACTCCACCAAGGAAAGAATTTCATCTGTTTTGTTCACTGATATAAACCATATACTTCCAACAGGGCCTGGGTGATACTATAAGTGCTCAAAAACTTACTCATTGAAAGAATGAATGATATAATAATGTTACCACATATACCTTTGTCAGTAAGTATATTGCCTTCTCTGACCTGTTTTTGTGACTATCCACAAGCTTTTACAGGATATATATATCCTGAAAAAGGTGGGAAATGTGACTATGAAAAGAGAATGAAATTATCCAGCTCTTCTACATACAGAATCCATGACCTTAGAATATCTTTATACCTTTTTTAACCAATGGTGTTAACAAGATTTTCTCTGTCCTAAGTCTACAGAACATGACAACATTAATCTCTTAGTAAATTTGCATAAAATTTGCAAATATAATTTCATGATTGTAAAACCAAAATCAAAGTATAATATAGCAATTTCATCGACTTAATCTTCCAGAATTCTATTAAGAAAGTAATCAGATTTTCTTATCATTTTTATTCTTTTTTCAATGCTTACGGTCATCATTCTGCTATTATCTAGAGGTTGATTAGTAATTTTTTCCCCTTCATATTTATTCCAATGTTTTAGTTGAGATTAAATTAATTATATTTAGTACCTAGAATTACCTCTTTCATTTTTTAAACCCATAATACATTGCCTTTTAATTTATATTTAGAAATCTAGTTTCACACCAGTTCTTTAAAACCCAAATATGTATTGGGTCAATAATTCTGCTGCTTGGCCATCTTATACAGATGGGAAAGTTAGTGTCTATAATAAGGGTTGTGCTATTCCTCCTTTCATTAATTCTGTGATTTCAGTCATGGTAACTGAGGTCTTTGGTTTACTGTTCTGAGCATCAGCCTTCCTTTCCAATTCACGGCTTATACTGAAATGTTGGTTCGATCCCCACATTTCAAATATGAAACCAAGTCATTCATTCTGATCAGATCATTGTAAATACTGGTGAGAATCAAGCAAAAAACCAGAGATGGTCTTATCAACGGGTCATGATTCTTAAAATGACATGTACACATAGTCTCTGTACCATTAGTAGTTGGCCCTCTCGATAACACCACACAAGAGTAAATCCATTCGTGCAGTCACTGTACTATGAAAGTTATTATATTTTTTAATTCAATCACTCAGTAACTAATTTTTAAATACTTTACCCAACTTTCTTTTCTTTTCTTTCTTTCTCTTTTTTTTTTTTTTTTTTTTTTTTTTTTTTTTTTTTTTTTTACTGGCTGAGCAACAAGAATACCAAAGGGTTATTGAACACATTTTCTAAGGATTTTCATTTTTCTTACTTCTAATCTAAAACTTGAAATTTCCCGTTTCTCTTTTGTCTTCACTAACCATGACTTACCAAATGTAATGCACTCTCTCTGGTTTTTAGGGGAATTGAAATATTTATCAAAATTGAAATGAAAGGTAAACTTAAATCTACTTCACTAGATGGCAACTATATGTCATATGTGAAGAAAACTGAAGTATTAAACCTCCTTAGTCTCTTTGTGTAAGTAGGACTTTCTATTCTGTGGTGCTTCTTTTCTTCTTTCTTCTGTGTATAACCTGGATTGTTTTCTAAATCTTCAAACATGAGTATACAACATTATTCTATAAATTTGTTTCTTAAAGTTTCTCCATTCCCCTCATTAGTTTTTAAAAGTTTCATTATTTGCTTCCTTACCAGAATATATTTCTCTAGAAACATGATGTGGATATTACCCAGGTGTGCTAACACCAGGGTTTTGGCTATTGTCCAGCTTGAACAATTAGTTAAAATTCTCTTTTAGTTTTAACCAGATGTTACAGTCCTCATTTCCTGACCTAAAAGGCTCTTTCAAATTATGAAGAACTTTTAAATACTTGTCCCATTCTATTTCTAAGCTAGCTCCACCTTAGTGCTAACTTAATATGGTCCAATATTCAGTATTTATATATAATTAGTGAGGTTTGTACAATGTTTGAAACAAATCAGACTTAATATTTAAATATAAGAAGGCAAGCATTAATTATCAAAGATTTACACATCATATATACATATTTTAAAATTTCTTTTTACTATGGTTTCTGGTTGAGATTTTTAATTATAGAAGAGATCAGTGCATTAATTTGAGAGTTTTCTAAATTTCAGGTAGATTCATCTATTCAACATGACTATAATCTTTCTGAAGATATATGCTTTTTACCCATTTTGCTGTTTATTCAGGACCCAGTCAATGCTGCTTACACTGTAAACCACAGTATATATTTACTACCCATGCAATGTGATGTGCAGTTACATATTTTTACATTTGAAGAATTTTGAAAAAGCCACCAGCAGTCAAATTATTTTTTAGCCCTAATAAACATTCGTCACCCATGATCACACCATTTAATCTATTTTTTTCTCTTACAGAGCCTTTTATTTCCTTTATTTAGTTAACTCCTCACAGACCTTCAGGAAGCCAAATTAAAGTCACTGCCCTCACTCATCATTAATTACTGAAAATATCGAAAGAGTAGCTGCTGTGGGCCCAGTTGATGGGCAAAAGCAGCTCCTCTCAATTCTGAATAGTCAGAAACGAGGGTTGGATGGAGACAAAGAGTAAAAGAAACATTTTAAAGGTCCAATCAACTGATTAAGACAAAACCCTCAAGGTGTGTGGCCTGTGCAGTAGACTCCTGGTAGAAAATACTAGCCAGAAGCTCTGCTTAACCTGCCCTGTTTCTTAACTTCAGCAGCTATTGAAACCAAATGCTTAGGTCTTTTAAACGCTGCCTTTGGGTTGGGGGTGGGTCCGTGTTTAGATAAAACTGAGTTCAATATTTCTTTATTAATTTTAATGGTACAAAAAGAATGGCGTATCATTTTGACATAGAGTTCAAAGTTACTGTGCAAGCACTCTTCCATTAATCTTTAAAATATATTTGCTGGGTGAGCAGCCAACGTAATCCTGCCTAAACAGATAGGAAAACAGAGTTGGTGATAAGGTGACTTGTTTAAAGCTGTCTGACAAATCAGGAGGAGAGCGGAAGCCCAAGTTCCCACCCCTGCTCTGGGCTGCGGGTGCTTCTAAGGGCACATGCCTGGGAGAACAGCAAGGAGCAGATCATTGGGAGTCACAAAGCACTGGATAAAAGGGCCTCGTTCTGATCCTTTCCAGACCCTTCAAAAGAGAATTTCATAAGTGAAATTTCTGGAAAGTGTAGAGGAGAACTCCACAAGTGAAAAGAAACTTTTTTTTTTTTTTTTTGTCATATTAGTGTTTTGAGTTGTATTCCTTGCATTGCGTCAGCTTTTAATTATCTGGAGAATAATTATCCATTTGTGGTTTATTAAGGTCCCTTTCTTCTCCACTGCTTCCTGCCTTTCGGCCATTTCACTGCTCATTAATATTTGCATCAGAGGCCAGACCATTCGTTTGCTGGTGAGTCTGGTAAAAAGATTTGGTGGGCAAAGAGACAGAAACCATTGAATATGTGAAGTTTAGTGATTATCTTAAGGTTTAACCTATGCATACTAGACTAGATAGTTGAACTCAATAACGAACGAGAATGTAAAAATTCATGTGTCAAGGGAAAGGCCACTCCCTTTTGCCTTTCATTCTGCGTATCTACTTTTCTCTAATTCTATACTTGATGCTTCTTATCGAGGATAATTGAAATTTGACAAAAGGCGCAATCATCTGTCTGACAGAATTTTGACAATGCTCACTTTTTTTAAAACTCTGCATTTCCCCACCCCTAAAAGAGAAACCTCAATAAACACATCATACGTTTATTGAGAAATAAATGAAAGGTGTGCTTCTTCCATGTTATTTGTGGGTTGGTACATAAAATACAGCAGTCAGAGTCCTGCCACCACTCCCCCTCAAGGTTTGTCCCTGGTGACAGAGCTGGTGCAGGTGGTGGCAGATTAGTAAGAAATCGTGATTGCCTCATGAATCAGGGTGAAGCTTCTCACAGGTGGCAGTTAGTTTGATCTTCCTAGTCACTCTAGGAGGTTATATATCTTTTGTGATTATCTCTCACAAGGATATCCTTGAAGGAAAATGAGGCTGCCTCACCAAAACACAACTAAATGAAACAAAAAGGAACAGTGACAATGGAAGAGAGCAACGGAGAGGATTCCTCCAGAATCTACACAAACAAAATGGCGTGTGCTGGTGAACTCCCTCTGCTGCTGTTCAAAGCCCTGTTCCTAGAGCTATGCTGACCACATCAAAACAATGCTGCTGCATAAGCAAGGGAATAAACAAAGCAAAGACCCATTAGCTCTGTTTCCATTAGACATGCAGAGAGTAAAAAAAAAAAAAAAAAATCAATAACAGGCAAACAGAAGATAAAATTGATAGGATAGAAATGTTAATTTTAGAGCTTTAAAACAAGGTATTGCAAACAATGGCATGCAATAAAACCTTAAAAACTATTTTTAAAACTTTCAAAATCATTTACATGGGGAAAAGAACTCTAAGCAGGAACATATACAGCATATTAAACTTTAGTGCATTTTTAATGACTTGTCTTAAACAAATTATGCATGAGATAGATTACATATCCCTCACCCACTTAACAAAAAGGCATACCCATGAACAAAAAACAAAACCAGGTGGCTTTTAAAAAGAAATTAAGTGTATACTTGGTGACTGATTGGGAGAAATGCCAAGTGATGTAAAGGACCTCATAGAATAGAGTTCTTTTGAAAGAAGCTAGATTGATGGGCTTTTCGGCCCAGACTGTAGGCAGAACAGTACAAACAATATCAGTCTCTGCTTTTGGATTCCATCCTGTAAACGTCCTCAGTAGACAGGGCTGAGGAGCTGAAACAATAAAGACTTTGGGATAACAAGTCTTAGATTTCAGTCCCAGCCCCACCACTTAATAACTGCAAACTTGGACAAGTACTTCACCTCCCCTTCCTCTCCTCATTTGTAAGATGGAGATAATAATAAAATAATAATAATAATAATACTGTCTTATTTTCCTCACTTGGAATAGGCCCAAGTGTTGGTATTTTTTAAGGCCCCAGCTTATTATAATATACAGGCATGGTTCAAAACCATGGTCTAGAGCATTGGTTCTCAAACTTCTGGGTCATCTAAATCACTAGGAAGAATTTGTTAAAACAGAGTACCAAGCCCCACCCTCAGAATTTCTGATTCAGTAGATTTGGGGTAGAGGAAAACGTTCCTATTTCTAACAAATTAGCACGTAATTCTAATGCCGCTGGTCCAACAGGCCACAATTTGATTCTGGTCAAGCCTCGTGATTGTAGCATGGTCCGCAGACCGGCAGGTTAGCGTCACCGCGGAGCTGGAGTACAGACCCACCGAGACCTTGTTGGAAATCCTGAACCATTCTGTTCATCCAGAACGGGCCTTTCACAAGATCTCCAGGGGGTTTGTAGACCAATTAAAGTTTGAGAAGTACTGCTCCAGAGCATCTTCAAAGGTAGTGGAACCAATAAGAAAATTGTGAAAATCTGCAGGATGGTGCTTGTAAAAAGAGCCCCCCGACAAACTGAACAACAAAAATCCAGGTTTTTGGCATTGGCATTTCCCCCCCAGGAAGTCCTGTTTGTGCAACTGACAATATTCACCCATTGGAAACAGCTATTCTCATCAAAGGGCATTAGACCCACTGCTGTAGATGCCAGACAGCTGGGTGCCCGAGCGAGCAGTGAGGCCAGGTTCAACAATTATTACAGCATCTTTTCACTGTTCATGAGAATTTCGTTTCCTTAGAGATGATCTTTCCAGGCCTTCCTTGTTCTCTTTCCTTTCATCCTGTGGAGATTTTCCTTGGGTTTCCTGTGGAGTGTGCTTATTTTGTTTCTAATGATGGGCTTGGTGTGGTAAGAATTTCGGTCAGAAGCAAAGTAAGCTGAAAACACCAACTGAATTTCCATCAGGGGGTTCCTTTTAGGCTAAAGAGTCACTGGGTTACGTGTCAATGATCTAATATCAACGTTGCATCACAGCAACCCTTTCATTCAAACAAGGCTTCCCATTACATGGAATGCCAGTCTGAGCACCAGCTTCACACTTGTGAGATTTATACGACCATTTAGAGAAATTCTTCTTGTAGCTCCTCTGATAACATCACTGGCAATACAGAGCTGAATGGTTCGAATCAGATTTCATCTCTACTATGTAGTGGTTTAGTGTTTGAGGATGAACTTACAGACTATTAAATTTATAAAAAACAAAGACAAATATACAACATAAAACAATTCAAGCTCCAAAAGCTTTATATTAGCTTTTGGAATAGAACAGCTGCAAGAAGAAAAAGGCAGTGAAGATTAAATCTTTTAAGATTCAATTTGTCTATCCTGCCCTAGAAGGCCTAACCTTGCTGGAGACTTAGAGTTATGAGTTTATTTTAGTCTACAACTAAGCAAAGCAACAGATATCATTTTGATTGTAAGTTTTATGGTAAAATCAATGAGAAATTATTCTAATTTTCAAGCGATATTAATAATGTAAGTATTATGGCAATAATGCATATGTTACAATTAACAATGAAACATATAAACACATGGATTTTTCTATTTTATTTTCATATGTGATTTCTGTCTTAAAGGTGAAGACGTGGTGAAAAAATAAGTATTATAAACTATTAGAACTGAAGGGAAGTTTTAGAACTGAATTATTTTTCAGCCTTACAGTCTGTTTTTTTTCTTACCAACATTGAGAGAGAGAGAGAGAGAGAGAGAGAGAGAGAGAGAGAGAGAGAGAGAGAGAGAGAGACTCTTTCTCACACAGATAGAGAACTCCAAGTGCTGTCTCCATAGAAGGAGAATTTCTTCTACTTGAATAGTAGATATTCAATAGTTCTGTCTTTCTATCCAAATATTTCTCCATATAGGTTGTTTTTTGTTGTTCATTTGTTTTTTCTTGATGCTAGTTTACTGCTGAATTTAAATTTTCTCTTAGCTTTATGGAAATAAAAGAGTTCATGTTTCTCCATTGCAAGTGATGGGAATCTTTCTGTTAGCTACTTTCAGGCAACAGACATTATTAACAAATAGCATTGCATAATTCACCGCCTCTCTGTAGGAAGAAAAGTGATCATTCCAATGGTACTCCATGTAGAACTGAAAGCAGCTCGATTATCTTCTTGTGTTCTATATGTTTATCCCATAAATGATTCATCCCTACAGGAAGGGATGATGTGTCAAAAAGATACCATACATATTGGAAATATTCCTATTTATGCATATACTAAGCCCTTAGGACTATTAAATGTTGTTGAATTAGGGTTGTCCTAACAAACAAAATCTCCTAGGCCACAATTTTTTTTTTTAATACAGTAACCCAAATACCTTTTCTCAGACCTAACAGGAGATATGGGAAGTTCAGAATTGGGTCTATATCCCAGCTACACGGTAATGCCTTGAAGGCAGGACTCCTGGCACGCACTGGCGCCAGTCACCTCCAAGAGACCCTGTGCTCTGCTTGTTGAGTGGACAGATGGAAAAGCAGAACTTTCCCCAGTTATAAGCACTATGTGTAACCACTTCCCCAGCGTATAATCACTCAGTTCTTTTCTATAAAGAAAAGAGCTTCTTCCTGCTAGCAGTGTTGAATAATGGATGCTGGGTAAGACCCTTGTCCAAGCAAGAAGAGATTTTGAAGTTTTGAAATCGCTTCTGTTAGCTGGACTAGGATATTAGCCCCTTGAAGGCAGGTTCTTTGTAAACCCCACCAGGCCTTGCCCAGAGCTTTGCACATAGTACCCAGTTGTTGGTTAAACAAAATTGAATTGACTCAGAAAAAGCCAATTACTGTCGCCAAAAATAAATACATTAGCTCACTGCTCCACATCTTACTCATTAGCGTCGTCCTGTTTTAAACTCTCCTTTTAAATTTTATGTTATTTTTTGATTAGGTAATGCATGCAGATGGTACAGAACTCAAAAGGTATAAAAGGGAATACAGTGAAGAGTAAGTCTCCATTATTCTCCCAGGACCTCAGAACTCATTGTGGGAGGGAAAACTTACCATTTTATAAAAGGAAGTGTTCTGTTGTTGTTTTTAAGTACCATGGAAAACCAATAGTTTCTCTTTTAGCACTTTAATCCTCAATTTTTTCTTAGTCCTTTTAAATCTGGAAAATAATTTCTCCTAGAAGATAAATAAAAGCCAGAACACCAGCTGAGATCTGCAAACAGTATTAACATGGCTGGCGGTAGCAAGTCTAAAAGCCATGTACCTGTGACCAAAAGGTCTCACAGTGCTTTCTCCTCTGCTATCAACAAGAATCACATTGCAAACAGCACCATCCAGGGTAGGTCTTTCCTTTAATAACCATGCGCCCAATACTAACCCGCTGTGATAAAAGTTTTCATGGGCGGGTTCCTGTGTATCTGAACTTCTCTCTCAAAGACATTCAGACAGTCGAGCAGTAGTTTAAGAAAGCAATGAGTGGTTTGCTGCTTTTTCTAATCCAGTGCGTGGAGATAAACCACTCCAAGGAAGAATAAAGATTGAGGATTAAGATAAACGGACAGAGCATTTCTACTACAGCATTTCCTGATGTTTCAAATCTCCTCTTCTGTTCTTTTGTTTGTTTTGCTTTGCTTTGTTTTATTAGATTACATGAACCTTTCACCTATATAGTAGAGGAGTACAGAAACATCGCTAAAGCACAGAAGAAAATGTATGTTTTTTGTGTGCTAAAAGACTGCATTTCGGCCCTAACGTTATTAAGACCATTTATGACTTTACATTATGTTTCAGTGACTTGAGAGAAATTCTCTAACATTTCTTGATATGTTTAGCAACCTTTATTCTAAAATGATTTTAAGGAAGGAAAAGAGAAAGGAAAAGAGTTAACATTATGTATATGTGTATACATATACATATCTAGAGAGAGTTATATATATATAGTTATATACTAATTATATACTAACTATATATATATAGTTAAAATTGTAATACTCAGTATATACCGATAACAAAAGATGAGTACAAGTCACGTTTGACTTCTGCAATTACAAGAGGTGCTCAAAGTGGTTACCATCGGCGTCCAGATACTTCTGATTACGGCGAACTACTGCTTGAGCAACGTTGACCAAAGTGTCCACTTGTATATATTTTTTTGACACCCCTGGTGCACACACATACATACATTTTGGAGAAAATGACAAATGCATCCTATGAAGAATTATGAAAACATTTCATCCTATGCCAGTCTCTTTCACACCATCCCATAACATTGGCCTCGACCAGAGATAACTGTTTTTCAGGCATCCGATGAGCATTAAATTGTCTTTGGATAGTTTTTAAGCACCTGAGATTTCAAAGGTACTACTTCATGCTACATTACATAAGAGAGTACAACAAGGCAGATCATCTCAGGCGTTATGAGTTTGCAAATCAATTCCACAACTCAGGGCGCTATTTTGTTCTCAGAGCAGTTGGTGTAAAGTGCTACATAATTTGAACAATCACCTGCTAAAACTTGCATGCACATGCCTAATGCTGATTTTTCCAAAATACGTGATAATGCATACTGCATATTAGAAGGTAAGACAGAGCCCTTAACGTTCCCCTGGGGATGTCTCTCTCTTTTTGTTCTCTTTCCAATAGCGATGCTCTTTGCTTCAGTTTTTTTTAGCCTAAAAATGTTTTATGAATTATTTCAACTTTGAGAAAGTGAGTCAGATTTAATCCAAAAAGGGAGATAGTAGCATTTACACATTTCTGGAAGCAGCAACAAGATAAATCCAATGCGATAAATCTCTGTGGGCTATTAAGTGGATTTTTGTTGTGGAAAGCATACATAGGCATGCCTAATGAGAATGTAGGGTGCTGGCTTTTGAGAAATGGGTTATTATTTATGACTATTAGGTGGTATCCAAAAGAAATGCACTTAGGGATTTAAACACTGATCTCTCCAGGGATGGAAGACATGGTATGTGATCCTTCATAACCACACATTTTATGGGACAATCCATAAGTCTTTAAAGTCTTTAAAGCCTCTGGGCTTTTCATTTTACTAAACAAGATCCTGATTTGGGATTGTCAAGGAGAAAAACCTGTGCCATAAGGGAAAGAGCTCTATCCTAGGAGTCAGAAATTTTGGATTCATATCCTCCACCAGGACCCAGTTTCTTTATCTATAAAATAATACTCTAATATCTGTCCTGCCCACTGCACAATGTCCTTGTGAGTTCAGTGAGATAATGCACTGGTGGAAGATTGTGAAGTGTGAGTGCTTTCGACATTTAAACACTTAGCATTATTAATACCTGGGAAATCACTCTGACCATTTAGGATTTCCTCTATCTCAAAATTGCCTCATGGCCAGAATGTGGCCGGGCAAGCTCCTCCACCAGCCCAGGGGAACCAGCCAATCCAATTTTATTGCTAAGAAGAACACAAGAACAGAGCTGCCAGGAGCTAATCACGTTAATATAGGAGCTTTACTCTTTTCACCAGATTTGTGTGTAACTTGTGAGCCCAGATCCTGCTTTGTTCATCTCCATATCCCCAGCGTCCAGCAGAGTTAACTCTTGCCAGATGACTGTGAAGGAAGTGAAATGAATGAGATGCCTGCTACGGGCAAAAGACTATGTTAGGCACCTTGAGTCAGAGTTCAAAGAGAGAAGCAGAACTAGGAAGTAGATCCATACTAAGAAATGTATGGATATACACAATTGGCTCGCCTCAATTGCGAGAGCTGGTTAAACTATACACAGAGGCTGTTGCTTTTGAATTTGGTGCTGAAGCCTGATGTCAGTGGGGCAAGCAGTGAGGAAGAAAAGATGGCCGTGGAGAGAGGAAGCAAGGACAAGGTGGAACCTGCCAGGATGAGGGGGATCTGTAAAGAAGGCCCAGAACTCACATCAGTGCCTCACCACTTCCAAGACTCTAGCTTTGAGGAAGAAGGTGTCCTGCAGGTAATGCTTATGCTTTTCCTCAGTGAGCAAAACATACACCTGGCCTGGGAGTAGGAGAGATCCAGAGGGCCCAGACACTGCCCCACACCAACCAGCTGAGCCAACGGATAAGTGACAATGTACATGAGCTGCAGCAGCACCTCATGCTGTACAGATCTTCCAACTCAACAAAAACGTGGTAGCAGTTTCACTTGCATCTTCCAAATGTTACTCAAAATGTCTCTTGTGGTCTATAAACTGTGCAGAGAAAGGAATTCTGGGAAACAAATGGTACTCATCTGCTAGTTGCCTATACTCGGTGGAATCCTTCAGCTCTGTAGGATGATTACTTCCCCCGTTTCATAGATGATATCTCTAAAATCCCTTACATCACCTCATTTGGGCTTCAGATGCACCCACCCCTGGGCCTGAAGTCCATGCCCTTTTCTTACACTTCTATCTACAGAGCAGCTAGACACATAACACATACCCTCAGTCTGGCAACCCTGAGGAAAAGTTACAGCATCTAGAAAGAGCTTCTTTCAGTTTCCCCATCCTCAACAGCAAGATGGGGTACAGAGCTGATGACAGGCACTCTTTCACACTGTCCCTTCAATATCACTTCAAGAGGTGCTGAGAGGAATGAGTTAAGAGCCCAGAGAGCACACCTTTGGAGAGTGGGAAGAGGTGGGAAAAGCTGGTGGAGACCGTCCAAGCCTGTATCCTTAAAGCTCGGTTTCGGTCTCTCACCTCAAATGTTCTCAGGTGCACTCAACAGATATGTAAGGAGGACCCTCCATGTGCCTAGAGGGCCTAGCCGTCTACACCTCAGGTTTCTGCACCTTCACAGAGTGAGCACCAAGACATCATTATGTCATACCAACCAGAAGACACTTTTCCCCGACCTGGGGCCTCCTGAAAACCGGATCACATTCCTGAATAGCATAGTCATGTCGGATGCATTTTACAATTCCTGGTGTCTTCAAAGTACATCTGCTCATACATCCATTTCTAGTAGTTATCCCTCTCTCAGACACACTCCTCTGGCATGTCCTCAGGCTAGAAGTTCTTGTGGAAGCCACATTTTATTTTATCACAGAGTATTTTTAAAGTTTGAGAACAAAGATAGAGAAGTCACCTATGCCATGGGAAGAGAAATACATGAATCTGCGAATTTGAGGTTCATTAATTTTTCAAGAAAAATTTTCTATTTTTTAAATATATGTCATAGATTTAGGTACAAATAATGTTACAAAGAGTGTGAGTTTTGCAGTCTTTCAAATATTTAAATAGAGATACTAAGAAAATCCACTAAAATGTAAGTCGTATTTTTAATGTCTCTTTTTGCTATTAATTGTGTGCAGAAACTGAGTGAGGGATATAACCAGTTCTCTTTCATTTTAGAATTAGCATGCCTTTCTTCTCTCCAAGGCAAGCCTTAGGCAAATGGGGAAGTAGTGGAAGTCGAATATTTCAGAGCCCTCCAAACCTGCATCATGCCAGAAGGCATTGTAGAACCCATAAGCCAGAAACTTCCAAACACAAAATTAATTTATCCTCTGTCCATTCTTTCTGAGTCTGTCTATAATACCAACAATTTTGATTAATACATATGTGTTTCAGTGTTAACAATGTCCAGAGCTGATAGCACAATTCCTTTATACAGAGACCTGCAGAGTCTTAAGACAGGACTGATCGTTTTTTCTTTTTTTCTGAATGGCAAATGAGGTAGATGTTTTATTAAGTGGTCAAGGCAAGGTGATCACAGCCAAAAAGGAAATTTGCATTTTTAATTAAAGAAAGATGGAAATTATACAAAAAAATATTGTGGTTATAAAGTAAATAAAATATGTCTCATGGTAAAATGTGCTTTTATGTCATTCTCCTTTAGGTAAAACAATATTTCCATGCAGCAATATATTTTTAGGAGGATAGACATCACCTTTTCCATCTCTCTTCCTATTTCACATTAGACTTTTTTCCAAGGTCGTTAAAATGAAAGAATGACAGTAGACTTTCTTATCAACAGCTTGTTCCAACAGATACAATACATGGGTTGGGGATCAAAAAGAGCATGAGAAGCATTTCTGCCAACATTGTAGAAAATATTGAACATCTGCTATATCTGGGATCCTGGGAGTTGTAATTATAATTTTTTGAAATCTGTACACAAGAGTTATAAATATTAGAACTGTAGCCTGTGAAAGTCATGAAATATTTAACTTGTTTGGCAGGCTTAAGCAAAACTCATAAACTTAATTTAAGCAAGCCAAACACTATAGTTTTACCAATTTTATATCTTTCATGTCATTGCTTAGATAAATTAGAGCAAGCTATAAAACAGCATAGAGATTGCCGACTAGAAGTCCTGGGGGTATACAAAAAAATAAGTGAGTTTTGAGAATTAACTCATTTTACTGTTAGTTTACCTTTCACCTTTCCCAGTTATCCACACTTGTCAAAGACTTTTTAGTTTGGGGATGGGGGGATTTGTTATTCAGAAATGGCTTCAGGGTAAGGAAAGGGAAAAGCAGGCATCAGACATCTTAAGCAGTTTGTCAACTGCCACAATAAGAACCAAAGGCCACTGGTTATTTCTGCAAGTGTTGGTTGAATTCGTCAAAAACACATATGCCATCCGGAGCGAAAACCTTTCACACTTGAAAACATAGGCCTGGGAAATAGCTCTGCACTACTGCAGAAGGTAAGCTGAGAGACAAAGGGCACGAAGAGAAAGCAGGTTTCCATCTTGTTAATTCTGTGGCCCGGTTTCATGGCTGAGACTTGTCCTTAGAAAGGAATATAGGCTGGACCATACTTGGCTATGTCCATATTACACGTGGCTTTCAGACTTAGCCTATGACAGTGATAATCAAGCCAACGTTAGTGCCTATTTTTAAGATAAAAGTACTAACTGTACAATTAGTTTCATCGTTTCTCCATGTGCATCCCTCCCATGCTCCTTACCTGTATCCCAAGCGCAGAATGTTCCCTGATAAGAAACTAAGGATGAGAATATTCACTTTATAGACTCAGAATGAAAAAAGTAATTGATGATGCTACCATTTATTTCATAGCACTTTATGTATACAATAGCTTTTGCAATTGAACCTCAAAGCAACCCTATTTATTACTATGTGTAAGTGACTTTTGCAAATTAAAAAAATATAGCCACAGAAAAGTTACGAGGTGTGCCCACGACTACACAGCTGGCAATCCTGAGCCTGGCCCTGGGTCCCCTGAGGCTCGGTCCAGCACTCCAGTCATTCGCAAGGGAAGCAGCTGGTTCCCAGAACACTGGCCGACAAGAGACTGAAGCAAGAAGAAGCTGAGGGACTCCAAGTCCAGAGTCTTGCCAGTGGTTTCCAGGACTCACAGCTTTCCCGCTCCTGGCCCTTCTCTATTCCCTGGATGCTTTTCAGATTCAGTATCTCAATGAAAACTTCCTACTCCTCATTCCCTGCCTTGTCTCTCTCTCTCTTAACCCCTACAAAGGACTGAAACTGGCTGTCAGCTCTGGGGCTTGCCACAGTCATAGCAGCTTTTGTTAACAAGTTAAGAATCTACAGGAATCCCCTCTTTGCTGTCTCTACACTCTGTACATGAGAGCAATCAAATGGATCAGCTGGGAGCCCCTGGCTGCGAATGCATAAAAGAGCAAATGAATAGGAAAGTTCAAACGAGATATTTCACTGAAATATCCTGCTGATCCCGTTTAATTCTGCATTTAAGAAAATAATACCCATGCCAAAACAGCCTCTTTCTCCCTGAACTAAAGGGTTGATATCATACAGACTGTCTACACAGGGGAACCAATTCAAGGCAGAACTGAAAGTTCTAATTCAATCCACTCAGCCCATGTCATATGTCTGGGGCCAGTCCAACGGGGCTTAGGATGTGATTTGAAAGAGCCAGTGTGAGTGGTCGGAGGCCCACACAGGCAGTGATTGATGCCTCAAGTTAACTTGGACGGGAAATGAGCGTTACGACTTTTTGCGTGTCTCCTGTGTGCCAGGCACTGTGCAAGGCTTTTTTAACATGTTTCTTAATTCAACTTCACAATAAACTTATATGATAGATTTTAGTATTATCATCCATCTTTGAAACAAACATTAAGTCATTTCCTTAACACTAAAAAGCCCCTTAGTGCAAGATACAAATATTGTATGCAAATCTGCAGCAAATGGAAATTTTAGGGAGAATCTGCATTCGACTCACCCTTGAGAACTGTCTATTTCTGGGCCTGCCTTCACCTGGCTCATAGAGCCAGTATGGAAGGGAATAAGCTCATTAGGCTGTCCTAGTGCTTCCCACATTCTTGGGACAGCTATGGAGATGCTAAACACAACCCAAGCTAGTTCTAGGAGAGTCCCTGTGCAGGGGGTGGGACTGCATTTCCTCTCCAGCTTCTCCGCTCCCATCCCCCCAGAATGGTCGTGGCCTACGGAAGACATGGAGAGGATGGTCCCATCTCCCAACAACCAAGGGGTGAGGGATATGACAAGCAAGGTTGGAGAACAAGGGGCCTTGTCTTTCCTTTCATCTTCCTTTTGATCTTCATCATAGGTAAAGTTCAAAAAAAAAAGGACTAGAATTAAGGCTCAAAGACTTTCAAACGTGGAAATTAAAAAACACAAATGCCATGATTTGACATTATTTTTTTCTTTTACAAAGCAAAGTAAATTGGAAATTCCAACAGCGTTGCAGAGGTGTTCAACCCAGCTCCCACTTGTAGCCGAAAACTGCATTTCTGCTGCCCTGGTACTGAACTTTCTCGCCCACAGGAGGGCATCACCTCTGATTACACAGACAGATCAAGGTCCTGAGTGTCAGGCTATAGGATGCGTGCCAACAGAAAGCAGAGCAGGAGTTTTTAGTGAGAGCTGCAGTGTCTGCGCTGTTAGGCTCCTGGGTGCTGACACTTTGCTACTATCACTCTCTGGCAGCACACGAGCAGTACAGACTCAGGGAACATTTCCAGGACAGTTGTGTGAAAAGCAAAGCTGGTACTCCTTCAAGATTGAGTAGTGACAGAGGTGAGTCCCCTAGGATTCCTGATCGAGCCACCACGTCTGGTGGGAATTGCATTTTCCACTAAGATTGCTGGGCTTGTTTACATGTGTTTTATTATGAGCTACAGTAATCTGTTCACAAGAGACAGAAATCCTGGTATATCAATCCTTAAAGCCTGTTGACATTTGTTCACTTGGCAGATCATAAAAGCCCCTTGAAAATCACAGGAATAAATGTGTAAACCGCTTACCAAATTATATGATGTAAACGCCAAAGGAAGGCATTCTGCAGGATAAGATCACTGAATCGTGACTGCCTTCCGAATGTGACTTTATTTTGGTCTTGGGTTACATGTGAGGTGTTGCCAAGAACAACTGAAAAAGAGACAAAGACATATGAATTCAGCCCAAAAGTTGACTTTTAAGTTGGCTGTCTTCAAAAAGACTGGAGATTCTTTATGAGATGTAGTTTTGCATAAACAATCTTAGCTAACAAGTGTTTTCCCCAAATATCAGTTAAATTTTAACTAGTTCCCTATAAACATTATGTCAGTGCCAGAAATGATCTCGGAATTTTAAAAGAAAAAAACTAGAACTAGAGAAAGCTTCATGGCATAAATACACAGATAAAATACACTCTGAAGTGGTTGGTAGCAATCAAACTGCAAGGGGCAAGATCACTGCCACCACTTTCCCAAGAATATCTCTGGAGAGATTTCTCAGAAGACTTGAAGAGGAATGTAATAGAATAATTATGCATAAAGCAATGATAAGTACTATCTTTTTAACAGTGCAGGTAAATCTCTACCAGAAACTCTTATGCCTGAATTGAGGCTTAGCCCAGGCTCTTTAAGAAATCAAGTCCAAAGTCTAAAACCCTCTTTCTATTAATATATCAGGGTAATCTCTATAGATTCGATTTTAAATCTTTTGCATCAGTTGCCTAACAATTAATTGCTTGTATTTGAATCTTCTGTAGAGATAGTGCATTAGTTTCATTCTGTCTCTCTACTGTTTTATACATCATAGTAGATATTCAGCTAGAAGTGAGAAATGAAACTCAAAGAGGAAAGAGGGAGAGAGAGAGAGAGAGAGAGAGAGAGAGAGAGAGAGAGAGAGAGAGAGAGAGAGAGAGAGGAGAGAGGCAGGGGAGGAGAGAAGTGAGGAAGTCCCTACGTCATGCATCTCTTGAAGCAACAGTAAATCTTACGGTAAGGAGTAGCTCCCAGGTCTCCAAGGTGATAGGAAGCCCTCACATGTGGAGAGCTCCTATGGATAGGAGGGGTGTGAATTCCTCCTTTGAGGGGAGACTGGGCAGGGCTTCTCTCACTTCCAGGGACCCCACCTCTTTACGAGAGTGAAAGTTATAAATGTCCTTCCTGGCATCCAGGAAGGGTTTGCCAAGAGTTTGCAAAATCTGTGACTCAATCTACAACCCATAGACTGCAGGCACATATCATACCACCACAGAATCTTACATTGATGAGGGACATTACAAGGGAACCAGTTTGACATCCTACTGAATGCACATATCCCTTCTCCAGTGTCTTCACTCAAGTCTCATCCAGCCTGGAGACAGATGGAGACAGGGAACACCCTGTCCCCAAGGCAGCCTTTTTCATCTTTGGCCAGCTCTGACTCTCCGAAACTAATTTCTCTGGGAGGGGGGTGGGGGGGAAGTGCATTTTATACCCATTGACATTAGTTCTATTCCCTCAAGATTCTAAAGAACAAACGCAATTCTTCTTCCTGAAATATGGAGCCAACAGTCGTGTGTATCATTGGTAGGCTTTTTCTGTCCATTCTTCTCAGTTTAGGAAAAGAAGAGATGGGGTCTAGGATGCATGCAGCTGCTCCGGCCAGAGTACCCTTGATTTGGGGACTCTGTGGCAAGCCTTAGTAGTACCACGTCTCTGTGGGTCTTTATGGAGAACAGCTCTTTGCCGGTTTCTAACATGTCAACTGTGCTACCTCTACTGACAGAAGAGGTTTTTAATTTAATCCAAATGATATATTCCACTTATCCTCTATTCACTCCACATACATTTGGCTGGTGACAATTATGTGCCAGTTCTAGGTTTTATGCTCAATTCAGGGAAATTCAATGGTGATTGAGACACAATCCCTGCCCTCAAGGAGCTGATTGGCTAGAGCAAAACCTAGATGAGTGAGCAGGCAGGTCTAGTAAGTATATCATGGTTAGGATCACAAGAGCTCAAAGAAAGGGCCCCAACCCAGTCAAAGGTGGTCCAAGAGAGACTGTTGTCTGAGAACCAAGCAATCAACAAGTAAAAGGGGCAACAGAATGCCTCCCAAGCAAAGGGAATAGCCAGACCAGGGAGAGAGCACGCTATGTTCCATGAACTGCCTAGAACATAAGGTGGGTGTGAACAAGTGATTATCAACATCCTGTGACTATGTCTCTGCATGGAAGATATGTGAATGATGTTGTAGTCTACATGGAAGAGTTCATATTTTAATTATGTGTTTGTGTTTAAGTTACACTTGAATATTAAGGGTTCAAATAAAATTCTCTCACTTATTCGAAGATCTAAGCACTCAAATACAGAGAAGACAAAACCTTGTTCTTAACTTTGTAGAGCTTAGAGTCTAGTGGAGGCAATATTTTTTTCTTAACTTACATGTGGTCCAAAGCAATATTATCAAATAGTAACACTTGTTATTTAGTTTCGTGAACAGTTTTAAAATTGATTTGAGTAATTGGGTTGAGTAAGTAGTCTTCTGGGACAGAAACCCAAAATAAAAATCTCCTACTCCACAACATTCTCTCTCCTCTTAATCAAAAATAGTAACAGTAATCAAAAATAGTAATTCCTATCCTTGAATGTTAATTGAAAATAAAAATACATGTTGGTCAGAGATTAGATCAATGACGGTTCCTTCTATTAACCTTTGTGAGTCTCTGTAGAGCTAAAATGATACAGAGTTGGAGCAGAGGCTGATTTGTGTAGAATGTGGACATGGCCAGGAATGGGTTGTAAGATGAAGAGCCCTGTGAGAAAATTCTGAAAAGGAAGGAAATTATACTTGGCAGCTCATTGTTTACCAAGAAGGAAAAAGTAGTGATCTAACGCAAGGAGGCAAATTTGATTAAAGAAAAATGTTCTGAATTCTACTTAAAAACTCCCCTTGCTCCCATTCAAGGAATGTTTTCTTGAAATCTTCTTATTTTAAATGGAGGTTACTCAACTTTGGCACTCCTGACATTTGGGGCTGAATAATCCTTTGTTGTGGGGACTGTCCTGTGCATTGTAGAACATGTCGCAGTGCCCTTAGCCTCTGTCCACTCACTGCATGCCAGTAGCACCCCCAAACACACACCAGTTGTGACAAACAGAAATGTCCCATGGGAAGCAATAGTGACTTGTTTTAAAGAACCACTAATTTAAACTACAGGAACAAGGAGACAGAACATAGTCAAAAAAAATAGTGAGATAATGGAAGGTATCTTTACAGCAAAAATTATTATAATCCCACTATTATGGATTATAAATGTTCTCGAAAATTCTTAACCTGAATCATCTTTAGAGTTTGTTTGACACACATGAGCATACCCGAGTGCACACACACACACACACACAAATGAAATGGATTTTTCCTAACCATCTTTATTGTGTGTTAGTACGGAAATAAGCTGTGCGCTCTGTAATATAAAAATTAAATGGATTTCCAATTCAGCTTCCTGGGGTTTCAGAATAATTTTATGTTACTATATCAGTGTTGAGAAAAAAAATCTATCTCATCAAAACTATTCCAGAAGCACCTCATTTTGATAGGAAAGTACTTTGTGATGATTACCTAATAGGCAGCATTTGTTGAAATGCTTTTAATAGACCTTTTTTTATCACATGCAAAAGAATTTCAATGCTAGTTCAGTCTCCTGTTTCATTCTGTCATGAATCAATTTGTAGAGACATTTAGAAGTCAATAATCCACTGCAGCTTTGATGACAGGTGATTAATTTCTACATTTTAGAGACATAATAAGATTTAGCAATAAAAAGGCCTTGAAGTAACCTACCAAACAGCTTTAATCTCAGCCTTGGGACTGTTGCTAAATATGAATGCTTGTACACAAATGTGAATGATTTAAGTTAGTAGATTTTATTGCAGACTCCTTGTGTTTTCATATTAATCTTGCTTTACAATCAGCCTATCTATACAATCAATTTATGTTGGATATTTTTTCCAACACAATGCTTAGAGGAAGGAGGGGGCTAACAAATTATTTACACGCAAAGGGTTTGTTCTACAAAAGAAGTCATTTCACATGCTTATTGCTGAGGGGATGACTGATTTTATTGGCGTAGCAAGGAAAGAGAAAAAAGAAGTGAAGGTGGCCTTCAAAAGATTCCGACAGGGGACAGGTTCAGGAAATGGATGGTAATGAATACTCAACAATAGCTAATACTTCCTTCCGAATAATCAGCTGCTCTCTTCTTCATAATGCCATTCTTGTAAACTTCTTTCATCTTAAAATTAACAGAGGCCTCAGAATAGTTTCTAGTCCTATGAAAAGATTTCTATAAATTCAAGTACTAATAAAAAAGAGTGAAATTCATCTACCCTAAAAATAAGAGTTTGTCTTCTACCACCGAGGAATGATAAAGACGTAAATGTGGATGTTTGTTTAAAAATAAATATATAAATACAGATGGGTACATTTGACGTTCTACATAATTTATCATTTCTGACCAACAAATGGTATGTTCTTAGAAAACACTAAATATTCCTAAGGCAGATATTCCAAGTTCGTTCAAGTTGTACTGTGCTTATTTAAATCCTGGTAACTGGAATTTTTGCTTTGTTCTGACATGTTTTTGATGTAAGTGGAGGATCATTCCTGAAAGTATTTATGGAAGAAATGTTTTGTTTTCTTTTGTTTTTTTTTCTTTCTGAAGGAAATGACTAAAGAAGTGGCTGCTTGACACACACACCAAAAAAAAAAAAAAAAAAAAAAGGAGACGGCATGCTTCTGGGGAAGATCCAAGAACAGGACATGGAGACAAAAAGAAGATTTTTCAGGGGACCACCCAACAAAATAGAACTCAAACTCACCTCCCATCACTGTGCCCTTCCCCCTACCCAACTACCACAGTCAGGATTTTGCTTTCCTCATTATTCTTCTTACTTTAAAGAATAGACATTTGTTATTATCTTTCATCCTTCTTTTTCATTCAAACTTTGGCATGGCCATTAAAGTGATTCTTAAACTAGCTCCTTCTTCTTTATTCTCTGATTTAGGACACCTTGCCCTGCTAACTATGTTATCTCAGTCATTGTCCTCAGAGTGCTTCACTGCCTCCAACCTTTCCAGGAAGAAGACATGGTGTCTTCATTTAAATCTCTCAAAATCTATCCAGAGAGACAGACATATAAATAACTAAGAGATTGGTATATTCTATAATAGAACTGTATGAATGTATTCACAAATAGTACGTAGGTTCTCAGGTGAAATTGTTATTAACATCTCCTAAGGAGACAACATCAGGGCTGAAGCCTGCCAAGTCTTATCAGGAAGAGAAAAAAAAAAAAAAAAAGCTGTCCAGACAGAGCAAACAACAGAGCAAACACACAGAATTGTGCTGTCCTTAAGATAGAAAAGTGATGATAGCTAGCTAGCTAGCTAGATGATAGATAGATAGATGATAGATAGATAGATAGATAGATAGATAGATAGATAGATAGATAGATAGATAGAATATCCTTCTTTTAACTTTCTCTCTCTCTCTGTCTCTCTCTCTCTCTCTCTCTCCATCTCTTACAAATTTCTTGAAAGACTAATCTATGTTTGCTACCTCCCCATGGACTTCTCAGCCTACCATTCTATTCACATGCTTTCCCCCCTCTTAAAAGATAAGTGACCGCCTAGATGCCAAATCAAAAGCATCCTTTCCCATCCTTATCTACTGGACCACTCTTGCACTTAAAACTTTTGTGTATGCCCTTATTTAAAAACTCTTTATTTCCTTGGCTTTGACACACATGCAAATTTTTTTGTGCACCTTCTCCTGTCTCTCAGTCTCTTTTGTGGGCTCTAGTTCTTTATCTACCTTTAAAGGTTGAGTTCCTGCCAGATTTCTTTCCACTGTACTCACCTTCTCTTGGAGCAAGCCATCGTTCTCATGGTTATAGCCAGCACCTATCACCATTTCCCATCAGTCTTCAGCCCAGACCTCCCTCCTGAAGTCAAAACCACTAAATCAGACCACCTGTAGAACAGCCCATAATGTTATATCTAATTACCTGTAGAATATCTGTCAATGAGTCACAATACATTGTTTTCAAGGGGAAGGGAGGGAAGACATAAATAAAAACGTAAAGAACATGCTTCATCTAGATTATTTGGATCCATCCGTTAGAGAAGTAGGTTGCGAAGCAAGGAACACACGCAGAAGTTGTACAAGATGCTCCAATTAGGATGAAGAGAGATAGAATACTCACACACGAATCTAATAAATAAGTGTGTATGAGTGTGTGTGTATGATACAGACATAAATAATTTCATTGATTAGGGTGCATGATCAAAAAGATTTGGAGATAATGAACTAAAATGCAGTCCCCATAAAGACAAGGCTGTGAGTTCAGTCCTTTAGGGGACAATTGTTTTACTCTCTAAAGAACAGGATCTTCTCTGTTACTGTGTGTTTTTTTCCTTTGTTCAAGAAACCAAAAATCCAAATTTAAAACCTAAATATAATGGTTATCCTATCCACATAAAACCAATACAAAAAATTTAGGATAAATCTCCACTTTCTCTCACTGGTCTTTTGACACTCCTCATTGGACGAATAGAGTTTTAAACACATACATATGCACACATGTGTGTGCACATCTGTTACTCTCTCTTTTGTATAAATAGCAATATCTAGCATTTATTAATGTTGCTGTGACCATTTCTAAGTGTTCTACATGCAGAAAAACCTGGTGAGGTACATACTATTATCATACTAATTTTACAGGAAACAGGAACAGAAAATAAGTAATTTGCAAATTTGATAGATGTATGAATTATCAAGAACTATAAGATATAAAATTCTTAATGTGATTGATATTGAAAGGAAAACTTTTACCCCTTACTTCTTGCTTTCAATATCAATGATTTACTTTGTGTAGATACAACATAGTCAGGAAGCAAGGAAAATAATTAAAAACCATAACTATCCTTATTATTCACTGTCCTGTAATTTTTCCTGATTTTTCATGATCTTAGGTACCAAAAATATATATATATCAAAGATGGAAACACTGATAAGACAAAAGGACAATTGTTTGCTGTGTTAACCTCAGAGAGCTATTACAGCACAGTAACATGTGTAATACAACAACGGCTGCCTGTTTTTTCACCAATGTCAAATCATCATAAAATACTGAGGAGAAGGGAGGAATCAAATCTTGCAGTCCTCAAAATTTGATATGAGGTCTGTAACCAGCCCTGTGCGAGACAGGTAGTTTTTACAAGAGGACAAACACACCATGAGGGAATGAATCAAAGCAAAGGATTAGATAATTGAGAAGGTGACAACACATCAGATAGCGGGTGGCAGAGTGAGGTATGGAACAGGAGTTGCCTGCCCAGTAACATACAAGAAGAGTTACGACATTTATGCATTTTCATTTCTACAGGTGGGAACCTCAAATCATTTCATGGACTAGCCTCTGAGTACCTCTAATCCAAGCCTGCCAAGGTTCAGTTGATATACTCCGGTATCGTCAAAGATGGACCCACCATATTTTCAACAATATTTCTTTGGTCCTAACAAGACACATTTTAAGTCTAAATAACCTGTAAATTCAAACCTTATTTTCTAGGTTTAAGAAATATGCCCTTACAGGCTCTATTGTACATGGCCATAGAACCAGGAAAGATTATTTGACCACCTACTCTGTGCCAGACTTGTGGAAGTCCATTGTCCTACAATTTCCCAGTCAATTCTAACAGACATGCTCTGAATGTGCTAGATTATCTTCTTTTAGTAGATGATGAAATAAGAATCAGAGAAGTAAAGTGACTTGCCCATTACCTATTTTAGAAGAATGCTACAGACTCCCACACCCAACTCTGGTAGGTCTCATTGTAGCTGCAATGTTGAAGAACTGAAGGATTGGAATGTGCTTGATTTCTGCCTGAGCTCAGAATCTGAGAGCCCAGGGTCCTTTATCTCTCCTCCCAGGACTTTGAGTAAGGATCTAACACCCCTAACTGAAGTTCTCAATCAAGCTTGTGGCAACATTTGTTTTCCATCTTATTTCAGACAATGCATTGATCTTTTATTAAGGTAACATAAAATGTGATTATTTTTCTATTTTACCATTTACTATATTTTACAGTTTTTCAAGATTTTTTCTTAGACTTTGGCAAATGAAATAACAGGCTATGGCTAAAAAGCCTGAGGCTAACCCTGCAGAGGATAATTAGCCCTCAACAGATTCTGACCCCTCCTAACAGATTTCTATTCCAATTTTAAATTATCCTCTTAACCTTAAAGACATGTTATGTGGGAGTGAGACACCTAAAACTCAGCCGAGGTATGAATTTAAAATTTCCCACAAAATAGCAAGAAATCTAGATCCAAAGACAGTTTAGGAAAGCTACAGGAAAAGTATTGCCTTCTTATCTCAAGGACTTTTCAGTTCTTACAGAATTTAATTATTTAAAATGTAGGGTCTTGAATTTATAGGACTTTCTAAAATTAGCCAGCTGTCTCAAAAAATATATACATAATAACCTTAGAAGTCATCAAGGAAAAGTCAGACTTGGGGAGCTCCTTAGTGTGATCCTGCTACAGATTTAATTTTGAAGATAAGGTGTTTCAAATTTTGATGGGATTCAATGTAGGAAGTCATGTTGAATGAGAAGAAAATACTGAAATGAGTGGAATAAAATTAGCAGTCATCCTAGCTTTAACTCTACTAATGAGTCAGCCTAAAACTGTGCACTCATAACTCTTTGAGCACTTTGTTGCCTCACTTGAAAAATGTAGGATCCTCAACTAAGTTATTTGGGAACCTCATTTGACGATTTGCCATAAGAACAAGCATAATTAAATGTATCCACCATGGCTTCCGAATGGAATTATCTAATATTGTTCTCAACTCATTTCCTTCTCAAAGCCAAGTAGAAACTGGTTGGAGTTAGGATAAATCCAAGGTCTTTAGGGTAAAGTTGGTCATACCTCTGTTAGGAAAATACTTCTTTCAATAGAACAAATCTGAGAATTTCATTTAATAACCAGAGAATGACTAGAGTTCCAAGGTTCCTCTGGGGGAAGTCTGGGGGGGGAAGTCACTATAGTATTACTATGATTAGTCAATAATATTCTTCCATTACGTACTAGATGTCAGTGAGTGATTGTAATGCAGGGTCTCTGGTCCCGCTCCCACTCTCGGCGGGTGGATACAAAACATGGTGAGGCCAAAAAGGAACACCGACGGAGCCATAGATAGGGAAGTCATACCACTATATTCTCGATGGTGGCTGGTCGCGACACAAAAGCAAACATCCGCCAGTACCCCAACAACGGGTCTTCCTGCACCCCAGTCTTACTGGTGGGCGGGCAAGACACAGGAAATAGGATCAACAACATCGGCAATGTAATCTGCTTGCTAACCACACTTGCTAGCCACAATCCGCCATCTGCTTCTCTGCCAACCAACCAATCCCCTAGCACAGTCACAGCAGTTACATTAGTGGTTAATGGCTAACCGGTAATAGCTGATGGCCACCCAGCCACAACAGATGGCCATCTGATTACAGCTGATGGCCATCTAATAACCAAGCAGCACCTTTCCACGTGAGGCCAAGAGCCTGGAAACTGCTGTCTGGTACTCTGTCCCCACAGTGATAATACTGGATAGACTGGGGTACACTGAGAAATTGGCCAGTTTTGAAGCTAGATAATCAGTGAATGACTCATTCTCTACTGTTTCCCCAGGAACTAGAACAATAGCTAGCATACTAGGATCTTGACACACATTTTATAAATGACTAAATAAATGAACAAATGAATGAATCTGTTTCAACCTCTTCATTTTACAAATAAACTAAGGAATGTGTCCTGGACTATTAGCAAACAGAAAGTAAAACCCAGAATCTCTAGATTTTTTTCTATGTCACATTGTGACTTTCCTTGTGTCGTGCAGGGCGTCCTTCAGGGTCTCAGCTCCCGCTCCCCACATAAGAACGCAGGATGTGGTGAGGCCAAAAAGGAACACCCACGGAGCCATAGGTAGGGGAGTCATACCACTATATTCTTGCTGGCGGCACTATACTCTCACTGGAGGCTGGATCCACACAGTCTGCAACCCACCATTCTAACTGCAATCCGCGCTTGCCAGCTCAGCCACCATCTTCTTTCTAGCCCCCATTTTCTGCTGGCCTAGCCACGGCAGTTATATTAGTGCCCAATTGCTCAATGGTTACAGCTGACAGCCAACTAGCCACAGCTGATGGCCATTTGATCACAGTCGATGGCCATTTACTACCTGAGCCAGCACCTTTCTATGTGAGGCCGAGAGCCTGGAAACTGTTTTTTGGGGCTCTGTCCCCACACCTTGTTTTAAACCTGTTTGTTTTGTTTTTAATGTTTAGAAAACTTAAGCCTGTGTTGAGCAAGATGTAAGTCAATTGAGGTACTTGTAGTGCAGGGGATCCTGCCGACTTCGCCAAGTGTCATGCGGGGTGTCAAGCGGGGTCTCCGCTCCCGCTCCCCACATAAAAACGCAGGACATGGTGAGGCCAAAAAGGAACACCCACGGAGCCATAGGTAGGGGAGTCACACCACTATACTCTCGCTGGCGGCTGGGTTGGAGACACAGGAACCAGGAGCAACACAATTCTCAACCCTCACTGTGCCGCTTGCAGACTCAGCCACCATCTTCTTGCTAGCCCCCCTTTTCTTCTGCTAGCCTAGCCACGGCAGTTATATTCATGGCTAATGGCTCACTGGTTACAGCTGACGGCCAACTAGCCACAGCTGCTGGCCATTTGATCACAGTCGATGGCCATTTACTACCTGAGCCAGCACCTTTCTATGTGAGGCCGAGAGCCTGGAAATTGCTTTTTGGGGCTCTGTCCCCACAGTACTGACAACTCAAAATACCATAGAACAGAGATTTCCAAATGTGCTTAATTATAGAAATCACCTGGTGTATTTATTAAAAATAAAGTTTCCTAGACCTCTGCCTAGAAATTCTGAGTCAGTGTCTTTCACCAGGCAAGTTCAGGAGACATTGGCTTAGCCAGGTTGCAGGAGAGGAAAGAGAGATCCCTTTGCTCTCCACAAGAGCACCTAGTTCAAACCAAAGAGGAGAGGGTGAGGAGACACTGGTCTGCTCAGTTGGGATGCAGTAATACGGGATGCTTTGTTTATTGCTGGTAAGTCAAAGGACACTGATGAGAGCAGTGAGGGAGGTGATTTTGAGGGCAAGAAAACACCTGGGAGAGACAGCACTCGCCTTTGATTCATTAATTAAATTTGTAGAAAGGCAGCTGCCCAAGAGGTCCTGCAGCTGCAAATGTTTCACTCCAGCTTTTTTATGAGAAAGAAACTAATGACCTAAAAGCAGACTGATATAGGGTTTTTCTTTTTCCAGAAACTAAGTTTTAGAACCACTGCTTAGATCAGTACTCAGCCATTTCTATGTTTCATATCACTCACATGGGCATTTTCACCATAGCTACTGTTGACCAGAAAAGGTTAAAACATAAATATTTGCTGAATGAATAAATGGAGAATTTCCTCTTCAACCATTAGCACTAGTATATGGCAATTTATCTTGATAGTCCTTTTCTAGAATCAATATCATTTCCTTTCAGTAATATATGTACTATAAACTACATTATTATGGATATTAAAAGAAAAAATGAAGGAAGAATCAATGACAGAATAGTAGGAAATAGAGGATTTAGCAAAGATACATGCTACAAGCCTTAAGGAAAATAAAACATGATGAGAAAAAGTAAACTCGAGCATTACAATTGCAGTTAGTCACTGTATCACTGAAGAAGGGTGGTATGTCGATGTGCTTAAGTGGAATTCATGTCTTTTTGTTTGCAATTTTCAGGAACTAAGCTAATGTAATCCTGTAAAATCCCATGAACATTGTATTCCACAAAAATTCCATTAAAATTCCATAATTGCTGCAATGCAAGTTTCACGAGGGTAAGTCAATGTCTGCTTTACCCACTATATCCCCAGAGCCCAGCACATGGTAAACATTCAATAAATATTGGTGGATGGATGGATGGATGGATGAATGGATGATCTTTGATATTGGAGGGGTGGGCATATACATACATACAAATATCCTAAGCTCTTTTCATTTTCAGAAGACAAGCTGTTCTAAGTCTCTAAAGATGGTGAGATATGGAGGGTGGGACCTACAAGGTAGAAGTCAGTGACCCTCTTCCTAAAATCAGCAAGGCATTAAATGTTGATGGAAGATCAGTGTATTAGGGCTACCATAGCAAAGTACCACCAACTGGGTGGTTTAAACAACAGAAATGTATTGTCTCACAGTTCTGGAGATTAGAAGTCAGAGATCAAGCCATCGATGGGATGTGTTCCTTCTGAGGGCTGTGAGGAACCTCAGAGCTGTTCCATGCCTCTTTCTTCTGCTGGTGGTTTGCTAGCAACCTTTGGCATTCGTTGGCTTGTAGATGCATGACCCCAATCTCTGCCTTAATGTTCACATGGCATTCTCCGAGTGTGTGTGTGTGTGTGTGTGTGTGTGTGTGTGTGTGTGTGTGTGTCTGTCTCCACTTTTCTCCTTTTTATAAGGATACCAATCATATTGGATTAGGACACCTCATTTTAGCTTGATTATCTGTGTGAAGACTATCTGAGGTACTGAGATTTAGGATTCCAACATCCTTATAGGCTATAAGGACAGCAACAATATCTGTGAATTTGGGGGACACTTCTGCTGATAATAACCAGTTACTAAAATAAATGCCACCTAAACATGGAAGTTAGAGGTAAAAGGCAAGGAGTAGAGATCAGCCTCCTCCTGGGAAGACAAAGGGCCTAGGCCCTTCTCAGTACATTTACTTTTCTCCTTTCCTCTTCTACGAATAATAGCAAGTCCTCAGAGATTGGGAGAACATGGACTAATTTGGTTAATTATGTGCATCGAGCTCTCAACGCCATACAATTGCAAATAATCAGGCTGTGTTTTCCAGCCCTTCAGTCAGCCAGTGCCAGTCCAGTGGGCTCCATACCTGTGCCTTTTTCTCCTAGGGTTGTCTGTACCAGCAGTCTCATACCTGAGTCTGTCTTCCTGCCAGTCCCGAAGACAAAGCCTCAGCCTTCATCCAATACAAGGCAGATTCTGAATGCCTGGAAGGAAACACTGAGTCTCAGTCATTTCTGATTCCTCAGAGCCTATAGTTGCTTGGCATAGAATAGTCTATAAGGACAGCAACAATATCTGTTAAATATTGAATAGATTCTTCCTTGGTTCTCAGAGCTTAGGCAATATGGCTCCCACACACTCACGCTTTCCTTCCTGTACTTACATTCTTTCCAGTGATGGCTCCTAGGACAAGACAGAATATAAAACAGTGCTTACGTGCCTCTGTGTCGTGGATTTTTCTAAGGGACCTATCATTCCCATTTAATAGAATTTACAACACTCAATTATAAAATTGTGGCAATTTTCATAAAAATGAAAAAAAAAGATAAAGGGGGATAAAAGAAAAGTGCCGCCTAGAATGCATATTATCTGCAACAAAATAAAACTAAATTATTATGTAAGCTTCTCATTGAAGGAGACAGGATATCCCAGTAAAAAACTAAGTAAAAATGAGTACAATGAGTACAAATTACTCATTGTTACTTAGCATTTCTAAAGCATCATTGATATGCTCTTAATTGACACGCTCTCTCCTTGGTTAGTGAGCATATTCACTCATTGTTTAAACACACAGTTCTAGTGTAGAAATATTTATAGGAGCCTTAATAGATTTACTTCCAACATCAGTTTTCTCTCATCCTCTTTTACATTTAATGGTTAAATACCTCCAATGCAAAGTTTTTAAAGAAGCTAGCCGCCATGGTTGGGATATAATATCATATATAGTATTGCATATCCTTTGAAAAGATGTCAATCTAAAATAAATTTAAAGTTCTGACCCTTGAAAAGATAATGTCCTCAGAAAATTTACTTACTCAAATAAGTCATTTCCTGACAATGATGAATAACTGAGACTGAGCTATTTATATAAGTGATTTAGTTGGATATATACAAATGATAAAATTCAGCTCATTTTATCTGAGAACAAGTATCTTTATGATAAAGGGAAAAGGATATTAAAGGAATAGCTAACAAAAACTTTTAAAAGCTTAGATATGTTGTATAAGTCACATCCATTGGGAGTCTGAAAAACATCGAGAGGGAAAGATCAAATTCACTGTTATAGTAACAATCATGGTATTTGGCATTTTTGCTCTAGGAAAGAGGCATCAAACATATCCTCTGAGTACACTAGACTTGAAAAAGAGAAAATTAAGGGGGCTAAATGTTAAGTCCTACATTCAGAAAGTTCACAGAAAATATAGTTATGATCACACAGACATAGATTTTAAGTGGGAAAATAAACTAACAGTGAAGAAACTCTCAAAAAATAAAATTTATTTCACTGCATAACAATTATAATTGATCTTGAAGAGGAAGGAAATTTTTTTTAAATCAACAAGGCTTTGATATGAAATTAAGGACTCATGTGTATTTGAACTAATAATACAGTTCTACAAATAAGCCGATAAAGGAATGAAACACTAAAGACAGTATATTTCCTAAATATCAGCAATATTCAGTTAAAAATATGTAATTTTTAAATGACATTCACAATTGCATCAAAACATATAAAATATCTAGTAATAAATAAAGTATATATAAATAAAAATATATTGATACATATGCAGAAAAATGCAAAATATTTTTGAGCAAATAAATGGAAAAGCATAACAAGTTATTGAGATGATTTAATAAGCATAAATGTCAAATTTCTTAATCTACAAAGTTAAGATTTTTCCATTGACAACTTCACTAGAATTTTTTTTGACAAAATGAATCTAAAGTTCATCAGGAAGAATAATGTGCTGGTATAAAACCAAGAACATTTTTAGAAAGAAAACTGCAGAGGGATTGCCCTGGCAGGTATTAAATGTGTTTTTATAAAGCTATTTCAAAACTACAATAATTACACAAGTTCAATGCATTGCAACTGTACACTATGATACAACTTAATATGTGGCTGGCAAAAAGAGTAACTCTTGATTTCAAAAGAGTAACAAGACAAACTAGAGTTTATCTAAAGAAGGGAATGCTACAACCTGGATTTTTCAATGATAGAAATTTGGCCTAGCAGGGATTTTTGATGTTCCTTCCCATTTTAAGACTCTATGTGGAGGGTAAAAAGGGTCAAATATATGGTAACAGAAGGAGACTAGATTCTGAGTGATGAGCAGACAATGCAATATACAGATGATGTGTTATTGAATTATACACTTGGAATTTACATAATGTTGTTAACCAGTGTTACCCCAATAAATTTAATTTTTTTAAAAAGAGTATGAAAACAAAGTGGAATGTATGCAGATGACTGTGACTCCGAGTCTTTCTAAAGTTTTGTTCTTTGTTTATGTTTTTGTTTTGTAATCAGAGCCCTCGTATTTTACTAGCGCGCTTTAGGGGTCCCTGTAGCAGGTAAGTGGGAGGGGAAATGGGTGCGTTCAAGTTTATACATCATAAAATCACTTGACAACAGTGAAATGGATCTGAGGGGCAAGGACAGGCAGCGGGAAGACCAGCTTCACAGTTTTTATAATAGTCTAAGCCAGAGAGTTGATGGAGCAGAGTAGCGATGGAGGTGGACAGGGAAAAAAGAATCAAGAATTATGTAGGAGGTAAAATTATCCTGGTGATCAGTGGCATATCAGAGTAAGTATGGACAAAATTCCCAGGAAATTCACAGGTATTCAGTCTTAAGCAACTGGAAGGATGGGCTTGGAGGGGAAGACAACGAATTCAATTGCTAGGTCTTTATTTCTAAGAAAGAATCTGCATTTTAACATGTTTTGTGTATTTGATATATTTATTTTATATATTGGATTCACCACATAATTTTATTTGTAAAAGGGATTCTGTTGCTTTAAAAAGATTGAAAACTTCTGAATTTGAGTGAATTTGCATAGTTATGCCGATTCCCATTTTTAAGAGGAAAACTACGTGCTTAGTTATATGATTTCTGTCCTTAGACCTAATCAGTATCGAATATGAATACTTCAGCTCTAAAACTTGTGATACTAGCTGTGTGCTCAGATCACTAGATCACATATGGTACAGAACATCATGAACATTGAACTTCCCACCTGGTGAGGACCTTAAAGTTCCGTTAGTCCAACCCTTTGATTGCTCAAGAATCTGAGTCCCGGCCATTTATCCCCGTTTGCCCAGCGAATGTAGTAACAGAACACAGATTAGAATCCAACAGAGTAAATCAGAATCAAGCATGTGACCCACTGACACATCCTGCCTCACCACCGAATGCTAAAATCTGGCAGTAGAACTAATAGCATTTGATGACACATTGAAAATAAATTGCATTTTCTATTAAAATACATTTTGCTATCTTATTCAGTCCTCACAACTCTGTGAATTAAGACTAAGATTGCTGCTATATACAGATGAGGAAATGAAAATTTACAGAAAACAATAACTTGCTCAAAGTCTCATAGCCAGTAAGTGTTGCACTTGAACTCAGATCTGGGAACTACAAGCTCTTTACAAAAGGAATGAAATTAAACACAGGAAGAGCTAAGGTCAATTTAACGTACGAGTATATCTGTTGCAGCATGGTGAAAAATAAACAAAGTTTGTGTATCCTATTAAAATCAGAATTTTAAAATCTGCTTACCTAATTCATTTACCCTGACATCATAGATTTCCTTTAATACTACACTTAGCCAGATATATTTGACCTCTGTTCGTAGAAAATGAAGCACAGCTGTTAAGGATTGATTTTTTAGATCTCTTTATTCAAGGTAAAAGATGAGCCAAAATCAAATTTTGGTATGTCTAATATTTATACTTGCGAAAATAGCCTAGCAAGTGTCAACGTCGGGTATATATTAGCATTGTGGAAGATCAGCAGGTATTGGGTGAAAAAGCCATCATCAGTAAGACAGTCTCCCATACGACAATAAACAGAGTTTCAGAGTATTGTTTTAAAAATGTACATAGCCCTTGATTTAGATTGTAGTTACTTTTTAGCAGTACTCCTGAAGTTCATTTTTCTAAAATGTATAAAACTAATTATTTCTCAATGCCAGATTCCAGAGAACTTTCTTCCTAATCACAAGTTCAAATAACTGGCTGATACGGTAAAAAGAAAAATGGATGCAACCAAGAGCACTGGATTCTCATTCTAGGCAACATGGCAGAGTGATTAAGGGTAAAGACTTAACGAGCTACCTGCATTTCAATCCTGACTCTACCACTTGCTAGCCATGTGACAATGGCCCTGTTGCTCCACTTCATAATGCCTCAGTTTTCTCATCTGTTAAACGGGGATTATAATAATTGCATCTACCTCATAGAGTTAGCATCAGTATTAAATTAACACTTATGAAGCACATAAAACAACTTCTAGAACAAAGTAAATCTTGGATAAATTTTCATCAGTGAGACAAAATTTAGACAAGTCACTGTGTGTATTTAGACAAGTCACTTAACTTGTCTGATCCTTGATCACCGTCTCTATAATACAAAGTGATTGCACAATCTCTAAACTCTGCTTGAGTCACCTCTTTGAGGGATAATTAGAAGAGGAAACTACATCATATAATAAGAGAGGTAAAGCAGAAGGAAAACTAAGAGTAGAGTCGTTGGGAATTAAATCTTGGAAGACTGCTAGCAGGCTCGTGATGCTTTGGTGTTTGAACTATGTAAGCAGTTTGACTTTGGTCAAATCCCAGCTTCTCCCGAACCTGTATGACCAGTGACAGATTCCTTAGCCTATCTGAGCCTCACAATCCCTGTATTTATTATCGTTGAATCTCTACTTCACAAGTAGCTGGTAATGAGATTATGCATGTGAAACATAATCTGCTTGGCACACAGTAAGAATGTAATAACTAGTGTTCTGTTGGCAATGAGTGACAATGATGTCTACAAGGAAATTTAGCAATTTTATAACTAACTCTCTGATCAGTTCACAAAATCATTATAAACGACAACAATTATATTAAATGTGTGGTGTGAGGCTTAGCTCAACTTAATTCCTTCTTCCAATTGTCAGGTTTACCACACTTAAATTATAAAAACAAAAGATGACAGTAGAAAAATAATTTACCATTGCAACTTATTCATTTAAAAGTGTTTTATTTAAATACTCACAATTTTAAAGGTTTCACATGAAATTTTAAAAATAACCAATTAACTATTAGATAATTTCGTTTTCAGTTTGAGAGAAGCAGAGCGTTATTAATAACTCAAGGATGGAGGTGTGATTGCACAGCAATAGAAACCTGTCTTTCAGATGTGAAGATGTTTCTACGAGTGGCATTATCAGAGTGATTGGTACAGCTTAAATAAACAGAACTACTAACGATTTTACAGGCTAAATGGATTTTAGTAGACCAAATAAAATTTTAAACTATTTTCAAGGCTATCCATAAACGCATCAAATCCATAAGACTGTCTTTGGAAGAAAAATAAAATGATGCTAAGCATAAATTTTATGTGTATCTTTTTAAGCCTTATAAAATTTCTAATGTTTTCTATTTGTATTTTACTGCACTATTGTTTTGATAAAATATGGTAAATGCTATTGAAAATTAAATAATGTATGAAAGAAGATAAAAATCATCAAAAAACCTGCCACTCAGAAATAATCTCTGTTAATACTTTGAAAAATATCATGTTAGACCTCTCTTCAAACATATATACACATATGAATTATGTACATATGGTGCTACATTATGTGATGCCAAATGGTATTCCTTAATGTTTTTCTTTCAACAATATGATGTGGTCATCCTTTTTCTTTCAGTAATGTAGCTCTATATCATCATTTCCATTGCCGTATTGTACTCACTAATACATATTAGCAAAATTTATTTAGTCCGTCCTTGATGAACACTTAAAACATTCTTTTGCAACCATTTTGTAGAATGTAATTATCTTCTCCCTCTGGTAACCCTTCTAGCCAAATAAAAACTATTTTTTAAAAAAAGAAAAATATTTTTTTAAGTGAGATCCCATTCACAAGCAATTTAAACAGTTAACATGTTATTTATTAACATATATTTAAAAAATTTTATTCACAAATATATACGAATACATATTTCCTGTATTTCCTATAATTGGAAAACTATAAAATTGTACTAAAGGACAAAGACAGGACTTGAATAAATGGAAAAAATAAACCTTGTCATAGATATGAAGATTCAATGTTGTATTATAACAAAACTAGTTCTTTCTAAATGATTGCATAGATTTGGAGCAATTGCATTTAAAATCCCAGAGGATTTTTTTAATGATTTTAAGTGGTATCTAAATATTAAGTATGCAAGAATATTAAGAATATTCAGGAAAATTCCACCAAAAAAAATGAGAATCAGGAGGAGGAGAAGGAGAAGAATAAGAACAAGGATAAAATAAGAATAAGAACAAGGAAGAACAGTAATGCAGTAAAAAGGAAGGTGCAATAAAAGATACTGAAGTGTATTAGATAGCTATCATGATCGAAACAATGTGTACTGGCACAGGAGCATGTAATGAAATCAGTGAAACAGAATACACATTCCAAGAAGTACCTAGCAATTTATCATATGATAAAGGTGTCATTTCAAATAAAATCTGAACTATTCAATAAATAGAATGAGGGCAAATTATCTCTTTTGTTTAAAAAGAAAAAGAAAAACTAAAGGTAAGTAGCAACCTCTGTCTTTACACTATAACAAATTCCAGATAAATCAAATATTTGAATTTCTAGAATAAGCCTATAAACTATTAGAAGAAAACTATGATGAGCTATAATTTTTAAACAAGAGACATCTGTTAAACATGTCACAACAAATGGAAATCATAAAGGGAATGGATGTATCTGTTTGACCATATAAAATTTACATTTTCTGTATGATTTTTGTAAGCAACAACAACAATAATGTTGCAAGTCAAAGGACAAACAGGTACCATTTTTATACCATTTTTTTTTTCATTTGAAAGAAGACATTTAACTTAATACCATTGCCTAAAAAGTTGTTTTACAATGCCTCAGAAATCCCAAGACAGGCTGCATCCTTAACCCTACATCAACTATATCTGTATGTGATGTTTTAAAAAAACCACTTGGTTCTCTCAGTTCTCCCAAATAAGCATCCACCTGATGCTTAACAATGAATTTTTGTTTTAACAATTATATCCCAGTGTAAACCTATTCAAGTACAAGGTGTTCAGGTATTGTCTTATTTTATCATGCCAGTAAATTTCACCTTTGTCACTGATATTTTTAAAAGGTATCTCTCAGTCTCTGAAGAAACATTGGGAAAGGGTTTCTTTTCTCCTGCATGAGGTAAACCTCTTCCGAGTACTGATGTACAATTTCAACGCAGAAACTTTGTGAATTGCCTCCATGCTAATGTAGGATACACAGTAGGATCATATTTTAGCCTAAAATCATTTCTTTGTATATTTGGCCCCCTGTCACTGCCAGAAAGACAGTACAGCAGTAACTTTGACAGATGAATATCTATCCTATGTATTTTAAGGATTAAATAAATTCATACATGTAAATCATTTAAAACAGTGTTTTAGCACCCTGTAAGTAGTCAATAAATGTGAGTTGTTAATATCATTATTAATAATGATTATTGAATCCCAATTAAGTCTGGAACACTTTTCGGCAGGAGACTATTGCCTATGCATCCTATTGAATAGCCAGTACATCTATACCTGGTACTGGAACTGAAGTGAGGAACAGATGGTGGCTTAATCAACACAGGTTCCAGGTGATGATTAATGGTGTCTCACTAGTAATGTCATGGCCAGGGAGGGTCAGGGAAGAACAAATGGGGACAAAGGGGGAAATGGGGAGTGGGGAGGACAAGAGGAGAGGTAGTGCATTGGTGTTCTTACCGAAGTGGATTTCCATTTTTCCTCTCACACAAGTCAGTGCTACTCACGACAGAGGAAGAACTCAAGGAAGAGAACAGACACTCGAGTCGAAGAGACAACATTGCAGCGTCACATCAACAGCCCAGTAACTGATAGGTCAGCCCACTGGGACTGAAAAAGATGCTATTTAGAGGAAAGTTCATGCACGTGAAATTGGAGTGGGTGACCTGGGGCAGATGGTCTGAGGCAAGAGCCATGTTGTGTTCTCTGAAGGGACTCCAAAAGTAGAGGGACTGAGAGAATCTACTATATTTCTTGTAGAGTATGTTGTATAGTCAGTAAAACACATGTGTTATTTTTCAGAATATGGTTTCAGCCAGTCTCAACAAATCAACAAACCGTATGGTCTTTTCCAAAAATTCCTGAGTTAAAGGACAAATAAAGATCAAAACTCTGGTACCATGAATAGACAAAAAAAAAAAAAAAAAAAAAAGAATAAGGATGTATTTTCAGATAGTATGTTAGCAAACTTCCTGCAACCTGGGTATGTTACACAGTAGGTGAGGATCTCCTGGAAATTCCTGAAGACTTAACAGATTTGTTTGCTTTTGGTCATACAACATTTGCTTCAAACTAGTCTTCTATACCGCAGAAAGAGGAAGTTTCTAGCCACAATATTTAATTAGTACCTAATTAAGAGCATCAACATTATAAATGATGCAGGTTCTGGCCCCAGTGTTTGTACCTGGATATGGGTAAACAGTTTCTAGTGCGTCTTGGCTGTCTGACAGCTCTCAGCTGTCATTGGCACTACAGAGCCCAGGGAAGGTACTGCCGCTCCTTGGCAAGTGTACACGAGTAAACATTCAAAGCAATTGGAGAAATCCAATCACACCGAGTAAACTACTAAAAAGAAAATATGGAAGTCTGAATATGGCAACATACTCACGTGGATATGCTTCACACTGAGCCTAAGTTATTACCCCAGGTACCTGAAAGAGTTCATCAATACCTTCCACATCTAACTGAGGTACCAGCTATTCCAAGGGTATCTTCAAGAACGTTGTTCACTCAGGTAGAGTCAGTACAACTGCCAAAAGCCAAATATTCATTTGATGCAAGTAAAATCCTTGATGAACTGCAATTACCAAATTGACTTGCCTCTGGGGAGCAAGCTGTCTTACGCCAACCACTGAGGAAATAACATCATTACTGGTAATATCTGGGATTACTCATCTTTTTTACCACTAGGCAACTCTTTTAAAAAGAGAAACTGGGTGACTGAGCTTCTTGTACTTTGTTGCATACCAACCAATTATATGACCTTAGACTAGCCATTTTACCTTTCTGGACCTCAGTTTCTTCACCTATAAAGTGAGGGGATTAACTCAAGTGCTTTCTAGGAGCTCTTCAGTTCTAAAATGATATGATTTGGTACTGCATATTTATATAGCATATTCCTTCTGCAGATTTCAAAATCTCTCAAGAGACTCTCATTAGTATTCTCAATATTGCTGTGAGGCAGGCAGGTGGCAAGGTTTATTATCCCCATTTTTTAAAAAAAGAGACAATGAGACAGTTTGCTGACACAGCACTCTTGACCAAGTAGAGACTAGAAGTTAGGTGTCCTAACACTAATCAAGAACTCCGTTAAACCACTTTGCTACTAAACTAAATGGAAGGTCTCTGATGAATAAAATATTCTGTGCTCATGGGGGGTGGGGAGGAATGTAGTTTGATCATCTTGTGGAGATGTAATAGTTTAAAACAATGATTTCCAAGTTGTAGGCCATACAATAGTCCAGGTGGTTTTCTCAGCTCTCATTGACATATCCCTGTGCATATTTTCTCTTTTCTGGTACAAATGTCAAAATGTGAATTGACTGAAGTAGAAGAATAATGCAAAATGGAAAAAGATAGTTTGAAGTGGAAATAATTAAATTTGCCATGCGAAGATTTCAGAGAATAAAATATATAATCTATTTTAACATATAGAAATTGTATCTACATTCAATTATCCATATCAGTAAAATGAGATTATCATCAAAGAAATAATCCAAATAGCTTTCAATGGTATGTATTTATCAAGAACTATAAAGGGCCTAAGATTTTACCCTATTTACAACCTGACACGTTAGCCTACTGTAGTTTCCTAGATACTGGCAGAAGACATGGTGCTCCAAACAGAGAAAAAGAATGCTATTACTATCAGTAATAGTAGTTGCCAGAGTATCATTATTTTTGCTTTGGTTTTCCAAGCCCCAATTCCCATCAGGCGCTTCAAAGAGGCATTATCTGCACCTGGAGTAGGTTGTATTAGAGGAGACAAACCCTGAGTTTAAGGATCCTGAGGTTTATTGTAATGGCCAGTAAGCATGTCTGCCCTTTTCTCTAGAGGAAGATACTATCTTTATCTTCCAGCAGTGTTCACTATACACACATTCCCGAAAAGATAGTCCAAAACAAAAGCAGTCAGTACTTCTGACTATAAAAAGTTCAGAAACATATGAGACCCATGGAGAAAATCTCCCCACTGTATTTTCTGATTTTATTTGATAACTTGGAGAATTGTTTCCCAACTGTATTTTTTTTTTTATTTGACTGTGTTTGTGGTGTTCTGGGGATACTTATATGCTCAAAGCAAATAACGTAACAATGTTGATGAAGAATAAGACATTTTCCCCAGCCTGAACTCCTACTGGAGGTCTCCTTGTTTCTTTCTCCATCCTAGTATTTCAACAAAGTCAAAGAAGAAAAATAACATCTTTGGTTCCCATTTCCCTGCCTTACCTTCATTCCTTCACACTTATTAAAGTAGGCTAACATCCTTCTACAAGTGAGAAAACACATGAAAACCACCTGAAATTCTTAAAATTCTACATGAAGGTCAAGTTAGGATTCAGAATTCCTTGTCTTATTTCCAGGTACCCTGCAAAATTCATAAATCTCCTCTCGTAATTCATAATTGCTTGCAAGTCCCTTTGTCTTTGTCTCTGTTTAGCTCTGAACTTCAAGTCCTAAAGAATAATTATGACCAGATATCTAGAAAACAAACAAAATCACTGGGAGCATAGAAGTAGACTGACCATCAAACCTATGCTCTTGGGTGAAACTGTGGTCAGTGTCCCCACAAAGTTTCTAGCGGCACCTGCAAAACTGCATATGTGGTGAGTGAACACGTAAACTCTAGAGTCAGGCTGTCAAAGCCTGGAAGTGCTACTCACTCGCTATGGAAACCTGGCTTGGTTATTAAAGCTTTCTGTGTCTCAGTTTCCCATTTGCAAGATGAGGGTGATAACACCTGCCTCTTAGGGTTTGGGGGAAGATTAAATAAATTCATATACGTAAAGCTCGTAAAACACTGGCTGGCACATAGGCATTTGACAAGGGTTTGCTGATGAATGAATTTCCCTAGCTAACGTGGGGACCATCTTACCAAATGCCAGTGTTAACAGCATCATTGCTAAATACTGATGTTAAAGGAAATATGTAGATAAGGAATAGCGCATTTTTGGAACCTACATATCATTCTTAGTTTGTTCTTATAAACCGGGGTCAAAGAGATGTTAATCTAGTCACATCTTAGAAAGAAAACTATTACAAAAATGTCGCTGTATTAGATATATCTCATTAATTAGTAAATAAGCCTTATCCCCTGTGCTCAAGATTTAACATCAAACTCCTAACTTTGTTTCTTAAAAGATTGTGTATGAAATTATGATTGGTGAGCCATGACCTTCCTCTCCGTACAGAAAAAGTTTGGTTTCGTGTAAATATAAATTGTTATTTTAAGTGGAAATGTGAAGGTCTTAAAAGTGGTACAATGGAGTTTCATTCCCTACAAACAAATACAGAACAAAAAGAGGTAAATAAATGGCAATGACATTTTTAACATGACATTTTAGAATATTTCAAGGGACCACAAGAACAATAAGTGCATCTTGTGTGCAACTGTCTTTGAAGTTCTAATCTCAGTTCATGCCACTAAATCATCAAGGAAGGTTATTTTTAACTTGTTATGTAAAGGCTTTAGAAAAAAAAATCACCGAGCTCTCTGAATATGAAACGTCAAACAGCAAGAGGTTTTTGTACATTCTTGGTGTACTAAGGTGATCTATGTATGGATCAGAGAGAATTAATTTATCCCCAAATTTTCCCAGATAGCATGAAAAGATTTACAGAATGGGAATGATATATTTTCCCTAAACAGCTTCTTTGAGATACTTTGTAAGTGGAATATTTGTGTGTGGCTGGCTAAACCACAGTACAGATTTAACCCGTTAACAAAATATCATCCCTGGATATTAAGTGTAAACCCGATTATGAGGACTCTCTGGGAGGAACACTAGCATCCTTGTAATTTCAGAGAAGAACTTTAACACCAGATGGAGGAAGGACTCTTCCACCCTAGGGAAAGCCTAACCAACTTGCTCCTTATGGAAAAGTCTTTTTCCTCTCTTTGTTCCCTTTTTCTCCTCACTTTTCTTTCACTTTCCTCCTGTCACTTCTCAAGTACACATACAGATCCCTATATTCTCACCTTTCTTAATCTAGTCTATCACTTTATCAAAAATTAAAGTTTCCATAGTGTCTTTTTTCACCTAAAATAAAGAATAATATGTAAACTATGTAACATTCTCTCGCATAGTGAATTTTGTCAAATCACAAAGCAACGTTTTGATTACAGACATTCCTTACTTTGTGTCAGTGTGAGAATCCCGCAGCCATCAGCTTTCATCCAAGAGAGTGAATTTGAATTTGCTTTTTTAGTACATGGTCCACCTTCCTTTAATCATCTCTTGAAATTTTTATTTTGAAAACGGGAAACATAAATGGTGCCATCTCTGCAGTTGAGGAGAAAACGGAAAGATCCAAATTTCTCTCACACTTTAATGTGGGTGAGCCATGATCTACTTGTTAAAATTCTTGGATTGCTAATAAAAGTCATAATATACCAAATGGTGGTAATTTGGATGAAACAAGCATATCAATCATCGAGGAATGGGCTCATGGCTCTTTATCTGGGCAGAATCATTAAGTAGAATTTATGATATATAATGTATACGATTAAGCAGCTTACATTAAACTTGCCTGCCAAACTCATTCTATGTAGAGGGACGTTTCTGAAAGCAAGATGTATGCAAGAGCGCCACCTATAGTAAAACTTCCACATTTATTTTACACTGCTAAAAACCCATAGTTACCAGGTTTTGAAACAAAAAATTTAGAGGAAAAAAATATCAAGGAAATAAGATATTTGGATTAATTTGTAAGTCCAAACCACCTCAAAAATTGTATAAAATGCACTCAAATAAAATATAAATATGCTAAGACAACTTTTTCTTATTAAAGAAAAAGTACTCTGGGTAGTTTAAACCACAGGAATAGCTTTTCTTCTAATTTAAATAAATACTAAGTCAAACAAAACCATTGCACTCTTTGCTATTCTTAAACAGTCCTCTATTTTGGTTTGGGTTAACTGTACTTTCAGCAATTTGTTTTTTTGCAACCTGAAAACAACAGCAATTTAAAGTACAAATACATCAAATCTTTCTGATGTTTAATTTTTTAGAAAATGCATTGTCCAAATACTTTACTTCAGTATAAATATAAGACAAATGAAGAACGCTAAGGAAATGGTGACTGGTACTACTGTTGTGAAATGTCCTTTAGGAGTTGATATGCACAGAAATTTAGTCTTAAATAGTTGTTACTTTGACCTAGAAGCTAATTATGAGGGAGTTGAGCCAAAAAGTGAGATGAATAAAAGAAATTTCATTGGCATTACAGAGATAGTTGCCAGAAACAGCTTACAAATCATGAACCTACGCCGACATGAAAAGTGGAGTCTAAATTATTATTCGACTGGGTCCTTAAATCAATGAAGAGCAAAAAATGATTACAGTGGACCTTTAATTTTCAACTATAAAAAGTCAACATGGTGGCTTGTTCAACGGTGTTTTACTGCAGGCAGTTAAGAGAACCTTTTGCTTTTTCATTTCCAAAGAGAGTATGCTTGTTTTAAAAAACATAAGGTACAATCAATCATTGCTGCAGATCACATAGGAAGCTGCTTAGCTCTCTGCCCAAGTGTGGTTTAGCAGGAAACAAACCAGAAGGTGATGCCCTGGAGGTACCCCTCATTATCTCAGACTTTGGCCCTTTTGCTTTTCGCAGGCCCATTGTTCATTTTGGTGAAGCTGGATTTTAAGTAGATTCAGCGCTCATCAAGCAAGGTGCCAAACAGAGAGCACTACAAACTGATGTCCTCTGTTTGCAGAGCACGAGGAGCTGGAACAGCCGCAGCTTTCCCACAATGCTCTGCAGCGGTGCTTCATCTCTGCCCTGGGAGGCCCACTTCTCAGGATGAGAGGATAATTCACTCGCTATAGCCCATTCAATCTTCAGCCTCTCGGCTGACGCTGCCAACAGAAGTGCCAATTAATGCCAATTACAATGGTGACTTTTCTGATATGGGCACCTACTCTTATAGGCCATCAAACAGCCATCATATATTAATGACTGTCAGTCATTACCAATATGGGCGAAGTTTGAACTAGTGACCTAGAGGAGAACTGCTCTTTATCCTACTTCCAACTCCCTGAACCGTCCAATTCCCCTCCCCCTTTCTTGGACAATGTCCTTAATTATAGTTTTGTACCTGAATAATGAATGTGCTACATTTTGACAGTGACAATTGCTGAAACCGTGACAGCAGAAGTGCAGCTACTGTCTGCCATTTAGCAAGCCCTGTCACAGCCTTCAGGCCAGTGAGGTCCAGCTCAAAACTTCAGGGGGCACTACTATTTCCTTTGTCATTCAATGGAGTGTATTTTTTTATTTGTCTTTACTAGTCCTTAGAAATAAGGAGAACATTTTTATGCAGGTAAATGTGTCATGCGCCTCTATGCAGATGCTGCCATTAGGCCTTTCTTATCTGCTCATTATTTCCTATAGCCTTATGAGACAGAAACTCCCCATACAATTAAATATGCTGCAAATTAATCTGGAAATGCATTTTTCAGTCTCAAAAAGGGAAAGCAAGTTAAACACAACAAACATTCTAAATGATAGAAGAGTGTCAAGTTCCTTTTGTAAAACACACATCTTAACTTTTCTTGACTATCATTTAAACCCAATTTGTGGTAAAACCCCAACTCGGGGTGAAACTTCTAAAAAGGCCACTTGCTGTCTGCTGTATGACTGGACAGCTCTTATGTTTTCAGATTCCCTGAGACTCTCCTGACTTAATCAGAATGCACTCAGCCTGCAGTAGTTGGGAATGTCTGTTTCAAGTTTTGATTATTCCTAGATTGGGGAGAGGGACGGAGGGAATACTTTACCAGAAAGACATTGTTAACAAGTCTCTTCACTCTACCTGATGCCTGAATAAAAAAAACAGCAATTGCCCCCACATTCCTCACACATCAGAACAAAAGAAGTAACAAAATAGCAGAATGCTTCCCTTCCAACTCCTTACTATTTCCCTGAAAGCAGCATCAAAAGACAATTTGTGAAAAAAATGTTCTGGAATTTTACTTAACTCCCCTATATGCACAATATGTTTTCAAAAAAAGGTAATTCCTTTAAAAATGTTTAATTCCAACACATTGCTTTAGAGATCAAGGTGAAATAAACTGTCCTGTGCACCTAGTGAGATGGCGGCAAAATTAAGATTAAAACTCAAACCCAAGGCCTTTTTCACTCTTTTCTGAGACCATTTATGTTTGTAATCGTAGGAACCTCCTTTGGGTGCTACACATACACAATTCCAGGCAAGTGGCAACCTGGACAGGATTTCCAGGATTAGCACCATTTTACAGAAAAGACTAGGGAAGCTCTGGGAGGAAAGCAAACTGCCTAAGACACCACAGCGTGTAAGTGGCAGAACCAGGATGGGAACCCGAATATGGCTGGCTCCAAAGAACAGGATTGTTCAACTATATCACAGGACCTCAGTCCTAGGGAGATTTATTCAAAAAGTAGGTCAGCATTCCTTAGGCCAGTTCACTTTTCTGTGCAAAATCCTTAGGCTGTCTGAATTTTTGAGATTTCAAATCGCTCCAGGTTATTATATTATTATAGAGTAAACCAGGACCGGGAGCTCCTATGCTGAGGAAAGGTGACATAAAACACTCTGGTTTCCATTCTTGCTCAATGATGCTGATACTATAAGGAAAGCCGACTGGGAGGCAAGAGATGCAGAACATGACTTTTTTTTAACACTCCAAAGGGCACCATCTAGTAAGACTTCAAATAAACACAATGATTTTATTACTATTATTTGTGACCAATCACTGAGGTCTACTGAGAGTTTTATATACATTATACACTAATTTAATCCTCACAATGGATATTATTATCCCTTTTAATGGATGAACAAACTGAGGCTCAAAAAATTTCAGCAAGTTGCCCAAATATACCACGCTGGAGGTGGGATCTGAATCCAGAAAACAAACTAGGAGCCAGAAGTTCTTTCTCACTACACCTCTCATCACTATGATCTTTGGTCTCACAGCTTTCTGTGTTTAGCTGTTTTGGGGAGTAAAAGAGTCCTAGGAAGGTATTTCTAAATAGACGAGTCTAAATAAACGAAGACTATCCTTGCTTCAAGGAGAAAATAGGTGGAAGAGTGTGTGGAAAAATATTTTTTAAAATACCAACCTCCAGGAAAAATATCAAAAATATCCTAAGATGACCCTTTATCTTGGCAGCATATTTTAAATGACAGAGATTTTTCCAACTTTGAGAGAAGGTTGGGGAAAAAAATAAGACCAGTGTACACAGTCAACAGACTGTAGAAGTCTAAGGAGAAAAAAGAAAGGCAATCACCCTCTAGCTTCACCCTGCCTTTCAAAATAGTAAGAAAAACTACATGAGCTTGCCTGTGATATGAACAAAATTCCTCAAAGACACAACAGTCACAGGTTTTTGAAAAACGTGTTGAGCCATCCCTCCTACCATGCTAGATGGGCTCAGACACGGTATTTCCTTTACTTGAAATATATTGAGATTCAAGGATTCCTCCAAGAGTTATATAAAAAAATATATGAAATATTACAAATAATCTGGGGATGAATTTTTCCTTAAAACTAAAATTCTAACCCGTGATGGGACAGAACTTCAAAGGCCACACCACCATAAACATATGAGGCCATTCTGGACCAAACACAAGGAAATTAGCATGGATGATAAGCAATTTTAAGGTCACAGTAAGAAAACATCTAGGATCCAGGGATAATAAATATTACAGGGGCTGAAATGCAAAGTCATGAAAGATTAAAGGAAATAATAAAATGTTTGTGACTTCAGGAAATCTGACTTTGAGGAAATGTGTCACACCCTGAGGAAATCACTAATAGAAAATCCACTACTGAAAAGTAGGCATTATTTGTTGGTACAGCTGAAATGAAATAGCTTCTGATTCTGTGGAAGACTTACGTGCGATGCAATGTCAAGAATTTCTGACAAGTGCTGTGCAGAAACAAGTGAGGATATCTTTCAAAGGATAAAAATTTTAATGTTCCACTCTTGAGGCCAGCCAGAAAAATAAATATAAATGAAACAAGGAAAAACATAAGGATAAGAATTTTTTTTAAAAAAGCACATAATGAAAAGATGGGAACATCAAAGATGAAAAAAAAGAAGAAATAAAGTATTAAACAAATGAGTTTTAATTTAGGACAAAGATTAGAAGGTAAAGATTGAGCTGTGTGCATGAGTCTTCTCTATGTGCCCACTCACAGGATCTAGGGATTCCTCATCTTTTAAGATCTTGAAGCTCTTTTCTGACTTCCAAAGCTCAGCTGACAGCATTTGTCTTCTTTACCTACATTTTCTTTTCTAAATTTAACAAGAGTTTCCTTTCTCTGGCTATATTTGGAACAGCACTATTTCAACTTTTAAACAGTTTGTATGCAAGATGTTGTTTTATGTAAAGAAGGGAAAAGATTGACAAATCGAAACCAAACAGGGAAGAATTATAAATATTTTGCTTCACTATTTCAGCTTTCTCCATATGCCTCAAAAAAAACATTTTCAATCAAGCTGCACTTCTGTAGACTGCTTACCAACAAAATAGGTCTTTATTATGTAACATGTGTAAATGTAATTAGCTTTTTAAAAAGAAACAATTGAAATATGATGTTTAGGGAGAGGAACTAGATTTTTTTTTTTTTTTCCAAATGAAATCTGAAACTGCACAAGCTGTTGACAGACTGATGGCTGGGTGGGTTGCCAGAAGCTGGTTAGGGAAGTCAGTATGAAGGTCACTAATTTCATTCTGTTTTATTTCAACAGGACTTTGAAACAAAGAACACAGCCTTAAATAGATGGTGAAGAGGGATGGATGATTAAACTAGTGTAGTGCTTTACTATCAGTGTGGCATGATTTTTAAAAATAGGAAGATAGTATTTTATCAGAAGATTTCTTCTAAATTTTATCATAACAGTAAAATGACTGAGAACATGGTAAGGAAATAATATTTGTAGCAGTGACTGATTTTAATTTTTCCAATGTTCCTTGCATTTTTCTTTCTATATCCCCAAATTGTTATAATTTGAAGTAAATCAGCTAATGGTTTTTTGTTTTGTTTTTTTTAAGTAGATTGTCTGGGTTGTGTGGAGGGTATTCTTTGGGCAGTTTCTGGACTTTCTCCATTTAGTAAAAGCCTGTATGTAGAACTCAGATACAGTCTTGTGTTTTGTCAACTTCATTCTTCTCATTAATTAACAATGGAATCACACTAAGGCAATCCATTTTCCCTACAATGGCCATCCATAAATTATTCTTTTAATAAATTTAACTTCTTTAAAGAAGGGAAATAGTATCATACTTGATGTAACAGCTAAAAATATTGTTTTATTTTTGTGTTTTATTAAGGAAATAATTCCATGTAAACTCATACATGGCCTGAACTGTATAGCATGAATGAAATTACTATGCTCAGTAGAATTACAGTTTGAAGGAGTTGCCTTAAAATCTCAGTACAATACCCTAGATTGTATAGTTCTCCTTTTAAAAACTGCTTTTTTTGAACTGAGAATTTATTTTAAAATATACATAATGCTGTCTACACACACACACACACACACACAAGGATTAAGGGGTGAAATCTAGTAAATAGCACAAGAGGAGATTAACTGAAAAAAATAGTCAAAAAAAAAAAACCAAGAGAAATTCTAAAATGTTCTATTGAATATACACAAATCCAACAAATAAACCAAGAATGAGGTAAAAATATCAAGTAGGGCCCGCAAAGTCTCAAGTTGTCATGGGTTTTCTGTTACTTGAGTCAGCACCGGACCTGGGTAGTGTCAAAACATGTCACCCCGCACCCCAAGGCCAAGCTCATTACTCATGCTGTGGATTAAATGCTTGTTTCCCCTCAAAATGTGTATATTGAAACCCTAATCTCCCCAATGTGATGGTATTGGAGATGGGGTCTTTGGGAGGAACTGGGTGATGAGAGTGGAGCCCTCAGGATGGGATTAGTGACCCTGAAAGAAGAGAAAGAGACTTTCTCTTTCTGCCCTGTGAGGACACAGCAAGAAGGTGGCTGTATACAAGCCAGGAAAAGAGACCTCACCAGAAGACAACCATGCTGGCACCTTTATCTCAGACATCCAGCCTTCAGATCTGTGAGAAATAAATGTTTGTTGTTGAAGCCACCCAGTCCATTGTATTCTTGTTTCAAGAGCCCTAACTGAGTAAGACAGCTGATTTGATACACCAATGATGTGCTCATTTCTCCTGTTCTACAGTACCTCCCTTACCAATACTTTTTCAAGCTCTAGCTGACACCTCCCTCCTCACAGCTGCCAGACCTGTGGGGCTTCCAGTGTTCATGGGCTGAAGGCTGAGAATCACAGTTTGCCCTTGGTCTTACTAAGTTCATGGCTGGGCTTATTCCAAGTTGTCCCAGGATTACAACTCCACATTGTGGCACCTTGCGGCAATTCCTCTGAAAAAATGCTACCTGACTACTGTGTAGCTAGCTAGCAGACTTGAGGGTTCCTTGCCGCATAAAAGGGGTAGATGCATCTCTGTAGGGTTTGGATTTTATGTTGACTCAGGTGAAATCTCACATTCTCTCAACTCTCTTTTTGCACCCACCTATTTTGATTTACCTCAAGAAGCCAGAATCCTTATTAGTCCATCCTTCTTTATGCCCAGCCAAGTGTTTCATTGCCTCAGAGGCAGGGGCAGGAAGAGCAGCTCAGGAGGATCTGCATGTGTATATTCCACCTTCTCACTTCTTCTGGATCTAAATTCTTCAGATATGAAGTTTGCCAAATCACTTTAAATCAGGAGAAGCCCTTCCTCATGCTATCCATGGAGTGCCATGTCCCTTGGACTTTCTCCACTAGATCTCTAAATTTTCCTGACTCTTGAAATACATGTTTTAAGATCCCAGAAGTGCAAACGCTTTCTGCTCCATTTTAAATGGTATCTGGATTCTTTACTACTATGCAAATAATCTGTTCACTATACCATAAATATTCCCTTTTCCACTCACCAACTCACCCAGTCATCTAACACAAGAAGGTAGATATACACTATAGATTTCATAGACTTCATAGCTTTGGGGTACACAAAATAATTTCTTTTCTTGTTTCCTTCCAATACTAACTTAGTTATCAGATCACATATATTTTTACATTGAAATTTTAATAATTATCCAAACTGTTCTTATTTACAAAAATGTCCCTATGGTGGGGGAAATATTGATTTAAAATTTTGAAGAATCCTAGTTCTAAAAAGTTTATAACCTATTTGAAAATGTACATACACACACAGAACAGTAACTAGGCTAGTGACTAGAATTTATAATCAGTGTTGATAATCCTTTAAAGTTTTTATTTGTTGCATATTAACTTCACAAAAGAATATTACAGTGGAACCGCACCTTCATGAACTTCATATATGAAGCATTTAGCTTACATATCTTGCTTTTCCAAATTACTGCTTAAATGTTCTAATTGAAATGGAAAATAATATTTAATGTAATATCTAGCCTAAAGTGCCCCTGAAGCTTCAATTGCAAACAATCACAATAAAGAATGTTCTTGTTTAATCTACAAAATAAGTACATTTGATTTTAATTACTTGGGTAATAACTAAGCAAGTACATCAGACACATCCCTTCCAAGAGATAATGAAAGACACAGAGGAGCGAACAATATTCCTGCGAACAGACCATCACATTCTGACTCTGAGGATGACTTCAGTAATGAAAATCTGTCTTTGCAAATGACTCATCTTCTGAAGACTGTTCTGAAGATGTTGGAAATCAGAATGATGCATGTGAAAATGAAATTAATCAATATGAAGATGGGGAACAGCAGTCTATCACAGAAGGGTTGTTTGATAGTAATGAAATTGAGGAAACAGTCAGAGGTAGAGAAACAAATGCAAGCACAGGAAATGTCAATGATAATAATGAATAAGTAACTAATTCTTGAAATTCACAGGAAGAGGTAGCAAACAAAGACAAATTATCATCCAGAAAAAATGACAAAGAAATGAAATTACAATTACTTTTAAGTTTACTCTAAATTTCTAAAGATATGAAAATATGAATATGGTAGTAAATTTAACAGGAAGGGAGGGAAGGGTCTGAAATTTTCAGAAGCACATCAATAGTATAGCTACAAGTTTTACTGCCCAGCTTGGCTAGAGCAATCAGGCATTATTAGAGGGTAGCAGTAGGAGATAAGACTAGAAAGGTCTACTATACTTCCAGGAAGCACTTTGGAAATGTCAGTATAAATCTTCTTCGTTAATTGACCTTGACTGTTATTTAATCTCAGTGTTCCAAGTCCACAGTCCTACTCAAGTCCATTTTGTCTGTTACAATAATTTGACAGCTCTCAGTCTCTCTGTCTTCAACTCAGTCTTTAAAGTGTAGTTTTTTATCTCAGTTTTATGCTCTTTATCAACTCTACTTCTCTCATAAATGCTATTATTTATAGTACCAATGGTGAACTCAGTCCGTGGAATGGCACCTGGAAGAACTGTAGCTCCCTGTGCATCTGAAGTGCAAACGCTTTCTGCTCCGTTTTAAATGGTATCTGGATTCTTTACTACTATGCAAATAATCTGTTCACTATGCCAGAAATATTCCCTTTTCTTACTACCAAATTCCCCACTCCAAAAAAATAATCTGAAACCAAGGTTGAGTTTAGACCAATAAGCTATCATTTAACTCAATCAAGTTAACTCAAGTCCTCTAAATATTTGGTACACTTGCAAATATTTCATATTTGTTCATCCTTTTCTGGTGTCACATAAACCTTAGGTTTCTCTTTGTTTATTTGTTCCAGTTTTTTTTTTTTACAAACATAACACATTACATTTGTATATTATTTCCTCTTGTCTAATAACTTGCCAGCAATGTATTCTTCAAGCTAGACCTTACTCAATTTAAATCATACCATTTAATAAGCATCAAGTATTAAAAAGTTAAGAAAATTACTTTGAATAACAATCCTGAATTCTACAAACAAATTGTATATATAACTCAGAGAAAAAGTTTTACTCTATCTCTATATAATTCAGCAAATTTTATTATAGATGGGAAAAATATTATTGCTACACGTTTTCCTGGCATGTAGTAGACACTTGTTACCTGAAGCGAATAAGTAAGTAAGTGAATAAATAAACAAATCGATCAGTATGTCATTTGTACATGTTTATTGTGTCATAGAAAAAAAAAGGATGAGAGAATTTCAAGAATAAAACCGTAAACACTATCAAATGCTTTGAAGATGAAACTGAAAAAAAAGCCATTGGATTTGGAAGTCATTTGTGATTATTAGTGATCTATGCAAAAGTAAAAATGACTTCTGCTGATGGGTCTATTGACCTACAAAATTTTAGAAAAACAGCAAATTATCCCTTCAAGTTATAAAAAACAGCAGCAGAGCAAAGCACATACGTGGAAACTTCTAAATTTTTGGATGAAAGTAGGTCCAATAGAGGGCTGGAGTGGATGAGATTATGTCATGGACATGTGGTAGCAGAGCTCTGTGCAACTATAGAGCTGACATTGCAATGAAAATTAATTAACGGTATTTCTAGTAAAACGTGGCAGATTTAACACACATGCCAATTTCAACTCCTTCCCAAACCACTGCAAAACTGATAGTAAAAGAATGTTTTAAGGTATAAAAATATAAAGTAAAAGAGAATGGGAAAGGAGGAAAATGAGACCCACAAATTTGGGAATAATAGAAAGTTAATTGGGACAATGAGATTCTATTAAACACCCATCAATTTGACAAAAATAAAAGTCTGATAATATCTAATATTGGTGAGGATATGAAGAAAGAAGAATTCTCAAATTCTGCTGTTGGAGGTGAATGAAAAGTAGAAGTATAAACAAAAGTAGCAATATAACTACTTTGAGAGAAATATAAGAACTGGAAAGTGGAACATATCCCTATCCCATAAAGAAATTTTGTTGATTATATTTTAAAAGTATACAACAAGAAATAGTAATCTATACATGTTATATTTAGATGCAGAAGTTACCACTAGAAGAAAATATTGAAAAATTTAAAATAAGATCCCTTTCGGGAAAAGAAATTGAAATGAAAGTGGGGTGGGGTGATTCAACAGAGAACTATTGTGCCATGTACAAATATTACTTTAATTTTTAAAAATAGATCAGATGGGTCAATTAAAATAACTGCATTGCAATTGGATTTGGCATTTAGATCATTTGTTAGATCTTTTGGATCATTTCTGTGAGATTGTTAACATAAACCAGGTTGCAGCGTGTCAAAGATTAAATGAGAAGTAAGGCAGTAAGGACAGCAAGTGTGGGCAATTCTTTCAAGACATTTGGGAGCAAAGCAGAGAGACATAAACGGTGTCTAGAAAACTTTTTTCACAATAGGCAGACACTGAGTGTCGATATGGGCTTATGGGAAGACCAAAACAGAAATAGAAATAGTAAAGATACAGGGAGTGCTGGAATAATGGATGGAGCACTTCTGCTCCAGTTCCTGGGATGGGTGCTGGGTGTTTAAAAAGAATAAGACGCTCCCTGCCTTTGAGGAACCCATGGGCTGAGAGTGGAGACAGATAAGGCAATTCTCTAGAAGGTGTTACAATGGCAAGGAGGGAGTTAGGACTTTCAACAAGAGTTTTAAAAACTTCACAAAGGAAGTTTGGTCTGGGTACAAAAAGTGAATGAAAATTCCAGACAAAGAAAATAGCACGTTCTACACTTAAAAATGATAGTAAATTTTATGTTGTGTATATTTTACCACAATAAAAAAAAAGCAAATGAAAGTCACAATGATATGAAAGAATATAATATTTGGGAATGTGTTTATAGAAAATAATCTATATGGGTAAATGCTGAAAAATGAACTAAATGGTAAGTTGGGTCCAGATAGTAAAATATCTTGTATGCTGTTATAAAGAGTTCAAAATTGATCTTGCATTCATTTAGTCCTGAAACATTTTGAGAAGAGGTACTTTCATTTTATTTGGCTTTGTGTTATTTTAATACTTACATTGATCATGAAGTATTTATTTAAATAAAAATAGTTAAAAGGAAAATAAAATTAAAAGCATGTATTGAATGCCTACCATTTGCCAGACATTGTGGGTAAAATATAGCTTAGTTTCCAAAACTAAACAACATGAAGGAAAGATAGGCAGGACCAAACGACTTCCTTTAGCCAATGAAATGTAAGTGAAAGTGAATGTGACATGTGTCCACATGGAAACAGTTAATTGCTTGTGCTTTGTTGTCCAGCCTACGCTTTTTCTTCCATAGAAACCATGGGAGAGTATTTAAAGAGGGAAGAGCCATAACAACAAAGCATTCCAGAATGTTAGGCCAACTCTTGTAGCACACTTTGTATAAGTGAAAAAGAAATTACAGTAGATTAAGCCACAAAGATTTAGGGTTTTTCATTGCAGCATAACATAACTTATCCTGACTGATACACTGGAACAGAATCCAAGTCTCAGAAGGAATTGTGATGTTCACATCAAGCTTGTTAAATGTTTCATTGGTTTATCACCGTTCATATGGTATCCCTGATTTTTGGCAAACACAAATTAGAAACCAGTATTTTTTTAAAATACCTAAGCCCTCACTTAACTCATATAAAAGCTTACTTTTTTTCAGACATGCAAATTAACAAATCTTGTTAGAATTGACATCTTTTTAAGGTGATCCAGGGGACCTTAACCCATCACAATCCTTAAACTTCCCTCTAACCTTATTCCTCACAACTCCCTATCACAAACCCCGTGCTCCAGGAAACTAATAAAAAAAAAAAACAAATGTATTTTGCTTTAGGACTTCCTGCCTCTATTTCTTAACTTATGGCATTTCCTTTACCTAGAATTTCTTTTACCCACCATCTGTTAATATCCAAGTCCTGTAAACCACTTTTTTCATAAAGTATTTCATTCCTCCTTTACATCAAGCTGGGATGCCAAAAAAATGTATACAAGTGGACACATTGATCAACGTTGCCGTATCAAGAAGTAGTTTGCCGTAATCAGAAGTGTCTGGACAGTGATGGTAACCACTTTGAGTCTGTCATTGCAGAAGTCAAACGTGACTTGTGTTCATCTTTTGCTACTGGTATATATTGAGCATTGCAATTTTAATAGTTTTCCTTTCTTAAAATGTTTACACATTTTTTGGCACCCTTTGTGTATGCACGCATACACAATCACACACCCATAATCCACACAAAGTAATTCTTCCCACAAGTAAAAGGAAGGGAAAGGAACTAAGTTGATTGAAAACCTCACTATGTGCCTGGCACTGCATGTGGTACTTTGTCCAAGAACTCACAGAGCACTTTATCTGCTTCTCTCTTGTGATATTTAAAGCTCTATGCTTTGTTATGGTATATGATAATTAATCAGCTTTTGAGGGAAAAAAAATCAATGTCATTTCCAGGGCCCAGCCTGGTGTCTGGCATGTAGTAAACTCTCATTTAATATTTTTTAATGAATAAACACCTTCAAATATCTCTTAAATATCTACAGCATGTATTTATATTTAAAATAGTTGTGAAGGGGAAGAAATATGTTTAGAAATTAACATTGTCTTTTTCCTCTACTATTCTGCCTGATTTCTTGGCTTACAAACATTCTACTGCCAGGCTTGCAAAATCAGTTTAAAGCCTCATCCCGTCCAAAAAGGAGCCCAGGGATCCCAGAGCCGCTGAAGGGACCTTCCTAGAACAGACATTTAGTGTTCTTGTCTGTTACACATATCTCATGAACATGATTACTTAACTATTATAAAGTAAGACTCACTGACCAATCAGAAGACATGGATAAAATCGTGGGAGAAAGCCCAGAGAAACAGTAAAACAGCTTTAGACTTCACAGGACACTAATTAATCATTTTGGCTAGAAAGCCCTTCTCCCCATGGAGCTTAATGGCTTCCAAGGAAGGTTTGGATGAAACATTTCACCAGATGGATCCAGTACCTACATTAAGATTCTGCCACCCACACCCTTCTGTATTCATTTATTTTTCCATAAACTATTTGATAGTATATTGAGGTAATAGAGTTTGTACTAACAATGGACTAAAGAAAATGCTGTATGACAGTTTACCTCCAATTTTTCATAGCTGAGTATAAACTAAAATGGAGATTCATAATTAATATTATGTCATCAAAATCTTAACATTTCAATTTTATTCTTTTTGACTAATGAACCAGGGTGGCAGGATGGCAGTGGCATGCTAATCCTGTGCAAAAAAAAAAAAAAAAATCAGAACTTGTTTTGTACAGAATTACATTTAGAATAATGAAATGTTTAATTGACCTCAAAACCACATAGCAAAAAAAAAAACAAAAAAACTTTATAGCACGTGTTCCCTTTAGCTATTATATTTAAATTGTAGGTTACATAACAAGTGTTGCCATTTTTTGAGCACCTGTACAAGACAGATGAGACAGATGTCATTATCCCATTGCACAGATGATGAAATTGAGGGTAAAAGAGGTAAAGTCACCCAAAGTTATGTGACTTGTAATAGGTAGAGCCAGGATTCAGACGTAGGTCTTCTATATCAAAAGCCCTGGCTCCTTCTGGAATTATACTTCATTATACAGAACAACACTTTATAAGAGTTTGTATTAAGAGGTGTTTTATATATATATATATATATATATATATATATATATATATATATATAATATATTATATATATATGAAACAACATATATATGTATATATAGTATATATATTTTTTTCATATATATATATATATATATATATATGAAACAGCAGGTTGGACTTATAAAGAAGGCATACATAGAGAAAAAAAGATTTCAAGAACTTAAACTTCTGCTAAGAACAGACTGTGACAAAAGAACTCAGGCACGAAATATTAGTGATGTTTATACCTAAAAATTAATAACGATCAACTTTATTTACAAAGCTGTGTAGAAAAGGTTAAAATAAATGTTGATGAATTAAGACTATTAACAGACTGGTAATAGTCTAAATAGCAATTTAGTGACATTGCCTTCTTACACTTTAATGAAATGAAAACTTGAATTGATTGTATAAGGAAAGAATCTCTTGTTTACTCTAATTTTAATATTATGGTTGATAATTTCACCAGTAGCCCTGATGAAAATATACCTGATATAACAACACCACAGGAAACTAATGATCATAATGAATCTGCTTGTCACTTGAAGTACAAAGATAGAGACTCATAAATCTTTTAAAAATTACTAAAAGCAAACAAGTCATCAGGACAAGCAAATTATTATTTTACCATTGTTCGTATGTTCTCTACTTTACAGTTATTGTCTCATTCCCTGGGGAAAATGTTCACAATACCTTTTAAATATTTGCATTTTATTTTAACCTTTACAATCTTTACTCCTCAGAAACCCCTGAAGACTAGATTTCAGCAATCTTTGTTTAATTTTCATTATCAGATGGCTATTTAATCTCTTCTTATCTTCTTCATCAAGAGATAATCAGTAGTCAACTGATAAATAATATTAGTATTCACCTCTTACTACAACATTTTGCCTACTTTTAGGGCTTTACTACTTGATTGTAAATAATTATTCAAACTGAAAGTATGCATTGATGGCCATTATTTTAAAAATCTTTTGTTCCAAAATTGTGTCTAAAAATCACAAGATATATTTTCTTACTTATTTTATGACTTTAAGTTGGTTTTCCATAGATGAAATGAAAAGTTCGATAAATTACCCGAAAAATTCCATTGTTCGCATCATCTCTGAAGAAAACAAACTAAACAAAATAAAGCAAAAACTTTATCAAAGATAGTTGCAATCACTTAGATAACCACCTCCATTGTAAACTTTCTACTTGTATGAATGGATAGTCCAAATATGACCGATTTGTCATCAGCAGAAACTAAATTCATGGATGTTGAGTTCAGATGAATAGGAGAAGGAGAACATCAATCTACTTTTAAATGAAAATCAGAGTATTTTGCTTATTTGATGACAATATTTACTCTTGTTTTTATAGAATTTAACATTTCTGAAATCTCAGACACTATCATGTTTATGATCATTACTTACAGGATAAAAAGCATTGCAATGTGCAGAGTCTTCTCCAGTTAGTCCAACCTTGATCTGGAATGAACTAGAGTTCTTAGGTAGTGTTGTAAAACAATAGTATGACAGCAGTCATGATTATAGATTTGGGGTGGTGGATATATACCCTCATGTTGGTGGGCATATATACTTTAAAATAACAGTTTAAAGTTTGAGTTCTAGTGTCAAATAAACTTAGGTTTGAATTCCAGCCATGCCAGTTACTAGCTACGTGACACTGATTCAGTCCCTTAACGTTTTTGTCTGTACAGACCAGCCTGGTCTGTACAATGATAATAAAAAGGGTACCAGCCTCAGAGGTGTGTTGTGAAGATAAAAGGCGTAAAGGCATGTACGTTCTTTGTATGGGGTCTGATACATGTGAAGTACCCAATACACATTAGTGTTGTTCTTGTTCTTAAACACACAACCATGTGTGTGCACACACTGAGGATTCCAAATGAATTAGAGTCCATGCACATTCCCTAATCTTAGTCATCCCCACCTTAGTCTGTCAACTGACCTATTTTAGGGTGTACTTCTAACTGGTTCCCCAGACTCTAGAGTCGTTCAGCTCTGAGCTATTCCACATTGCCACTTAAGAGTTCATGATCTGGGGTCTCCATTTCCTCCTCTCAAAAATGGATTATAAAACTAGTCCTGCACAAAATTTGGGGGACAATGGAATGAGTTGATTGTGAGATAATCTTAAAAATATAAAACTGCAACTATTACTGTCAGGAGGAATTCTTATCTTAGCCAGGAGTGACTTATTTATTCGACAAAAATACATCAATGCTTATTAGATACGTGCAAAACAGTGTGCAAAGTGTTAGTGGCAAAAGTATCAATGAAACATGGTCTCTAGCCTTGAGAGAACACAAAATCAATGTAGTGGAAACCCTTTGAAGTGTCTGTCCAGTCTGGGCACTAAGTATCTAGGCCCTGAGAGCAGTTCACATTCACAGGGAGGGTTAGTGCAGACAGATACGGACTATGTGACTCTGTTGGCCTAGAAATAGTGGATTAGAGTGGACAACTGAAATAAGATCAAACCACCAGATGTGCTTTTCCAGAGAATAGGAAACTGAGATTCAGAGACAGCCAGTTAGTCTCCATAGGTGATTAGAATTGCAGCTCACGTAAATCTTGAGTTGCCATGTGTCTCAGTAGGGACAAGGAAGCAGAGAAACTAGTCTGTAGAAGAAGAATTAATCTGACAAGAAAAAAGATGCCTAGATTTCTGACGACATTTTTAGTCCTTACTTCAAGTCCCTGTCTGAGCTGGGATGCATTTCCAACTCTCAGGGTTCCTGATTCTCTTCTCCCTCCACCCCAGTAGACTTAAAAGAACACTTTTCCTCCTAACACTATCCACTGCAGTTTCCATGACTTCCAACCAAAAGAACACTTTAAAAATATAATATCCATATAATTCACACCAGTATAAGGCAATGAGTACTATAATAGAGGCATATAGAACAAGCTTTGCAAGTCCAGAGGTGGCTGCAACTAAGTGACTTTGAGATTCCTTTACAGAGGAGATGACATTTGGGCTTGTATCTATTGCCATATCTTCTAGATTACTTGGTCTTCCTGACAAAAGAGGCTTTCTCCAACACCCATACTCTGCTTATGTCCCACTCTTGTGAAAAGGATTAGTTCGTAGCACACTCTGTCAGACTGCATTTAACTGGCCTGTATCAGCTTGAACACCATCATGCAACACTCTCTTTTTAAGCAGGGCACTAGGTCACCAGTTCTGTGTTTCAGTTACTTGTCCAAAACCGTATAGTCCTTAAGAGATTTTAAACACAAGTATTATGGTTCAAAATACCATACTTTTCCCACAGTTCTGGGGTGGTGTAAAGCTCCTGTGAGGAAGTCAGGTGGTTATGGAGGCACAGATTGAGAAATTTTGCAGATCCTTATTGTCTATAGGCTCAAGTCCTAACTTGGCATTGCATTCAAAACCCTCCACAGTCTGGTTCCAATCAGTCATTTCTATCTCTCTCCCCACATAACACCATATCAGATTTTAAACAAGCCCCAAACACACCACCCATTTTCATGTTTTTCTGACAAATATGGTCTTCAACCCATTTCTATCGTCTATCAAACCTTCAGCACCTATGCACAGACAGATTTCATCACCCCCTGCTCTACCTGACTTAGCACTTCAGTCATCCTTTCAAATTAGTCACTAGCCAGAAGTTCTCCCTTATTCGATTGTGTATGTTTGCCAAATTAGCATTCCTACAGAATTACAGTTAGACACATCTACCCAGAAACAGGTAAGAGCAGAGACAGACTTAGAGAGAAAAAAAGTGGGTATGATCTGAGGTGTGGCTAGGGACCTTGCCAGCAGCAAAATATTTTTCCTACCACAGCACTTGAAGTCACACTATCAGAAATCCATTTCTTTGACTCTAGAATTACTTGGTCTGCTATTAGAATGAAAATGTTTAAGTAACCTCGGTGTAAATTAATTTGGGATACATTTCCTCTGTGACAAGAGAAACTAAGACACCAAAGAAGCAGGTGCATAAGAAATGAGGTATAGAAAAGAGAGGGAAGGTCAGAGGAAGGGGACATCTAGATAGCAGGATATAAACTTGGCAGGCCTTAAGAATCGTGCATTTGATTGATTAGAAAAGGAGCAACTGACATCACTGTCACTGATACCACCAGGATTTCGGTTCATTCTCTCAAAGAATTTGCTGCAACAAACGGTTGAAATGTTATTTCAATTGATTTTTAATACATGACAACTTACATTTCCTTTTGCCATCTTGCTGTTGCAATTGAGAAGGCACTGGCTAAAGCCTTCATAGATGAGAAAGTCCAATACACTCATTTTGTAAAAATGATTGGATAATGTAGTAGAAGTCAATTCAGATTTTGGTCAATTGGCACCAGATACTCAACACTCATCACTTAGTTCCCATTGGTACAAACGGCTTAATTTTCTTTTTGTAGCAGCAACATGAAAAGTACTGAAGACTGTGAGATCAAGGGGAGAAGGTAGTTTAACCCTATTTTTTTGTCACTGAACCTGGAATGTAATATCCATCACATTGTGTAACCTGTGGGTGGGTTTCTCTGTCTATAAACGTAGGATAATAAGGCCGCTTCTCCTCAAATAGCAGAAATTGAGGAAAAACTATTTCAGTACATACGCATAGAAATTGACCAATTTTATGATAAACAAGGTAAATAAAATATATTCTTGATCACAAAAAAGCCTCATAATGAAAATTATTTTATAAACAAATTATGTATAATCATTTTTAATCTTCTAAAAATTTAAGAAGGTATACCAAAAACAGTTTTAAAAACAAACATATTTCATACCTCAGATATTTAAAAAAAAAAAAAAAAAGGTTTGTTTCCATGCTATCCTTTTGTCTGGAATCCATGCTGCAGTCTATGGGTTGAACAGTTGGAATTTATTATCTACCAGTAGTAATTTTTTTGTTTGTTTTAATGTAAAGATCTGGTCTCATTATAGCAGTAACAATAATAATAACATCAGGAAGTAAAACAATCACTTTCCTTGCATGAACTCATTTAATTCATGCAGTTAATTTTACAGGTGAGGAAACTGGGAGCTAGAGTGTTTAGATACCTTGGTTACAGTCACACAGCTAAATGGCAAAACTCAAAGCTCCGGCGTGTCCATCTTTGCCACAGTGTTTCCGGCAGTGAGGGGCTTTCCTTTTGCTCTAGGGCTGTTAGGGAATACACATCCTGTTTTGGTCTGAATGTGTATGTCCCCGAAAATTCATATGTTGAAATCCTAATGCCCAAATGTGAGAGTATTAGCAGATGGGACCTTTGGGAGATGCTTAAGTCATGAACGGGGAGCCCTCATCAATGGGATTAGTGCCTTATGAAAGGGGCTCCCGAGAGATCCCTTGTCCCTTCCACCGGGTGAGAGCACAACAAAAAGGCCCCAGCTGTGAACCAGAGAGGGCTTTCCCAAGAACATGTCCCGACTGGTGTCTTGATCTTGGACTTCCAACCTCCAGAACCGTGAGAAAGACATTCCTGTTTTTTTCTGAGATACCCAGTCTGTGTATTCTGTTATAGCACTCTGAACAGACTAAGACACATCCCAACTAGACTTCTTGGAGCAAGTGCTAAGAACCAGGGCCCCAGGTATAGCATGTCATGTCCACAGCAGCCTACATTGCACACCTGTGTTTTGTTGTGTTCAATTCCTAAGCTGGCCATGGAGTCACATGAACACTGTAGTTCTCAGTCTTCAGACACTGTTCTACTGGTATCTATTTCAGGCCTGGAATTGTAAAACGATCCTGACTGCTGGCTGTGTGCAACTGGGATTTAGACAAGATTATAAGCATGAATATCAAACAAAATTCTATGTGAAGTACATTTTAAAGTGAACATATGCACATATTAACCATCTGTATAGAATTACAGCCTTCTTCTCTTTTACCATGCTGGCTACTATAACTGGTACTATACTGCAACAGCATTTAAGTACTGTACCATTCGAAGGAGAATCCCCTTTTCCTACTAGATCCCTCTAATTTTTTGTTTCTGTCAGCATACTCCATGTTGGTTCACAACTATACTCTTTACATAATTCTAAAATATTGAACTGTATGCTAAATAAGCAAAATATTTTAAGATGATGTCCTGAGGGAATAGTATTTCATATTATAACTTAATATGCCCCGAAGTAATTATTCAGATATCAATATGCAAAAGAGCAGCATGTTGTAGTACCCTATATTTCTTTTTATTTTCCTTCTTGGTAGCAAGCAATAAATTTCAAGGTGCAAAGAAACAAAAAATATTAAAGGAAAAGTTTGCAGTTGATTTTCTTAACAAGATTGTTTGCCTGGAGAGAGAGGAATTTCACTTGGTCCTTCCCTAATTATTCATGTAAATTAAATTCTACAAGTGAAGACAAATTCATAAAAGTCATACTTACTCATCTGAGAGGGAGATATGGCATATGAATGGGGCCCATAACCTCGGAAGGTGAAATGTAGAAAATATCACAGGCAACTCCCACATTAAGTTAAGTGAACCAAAAAAAAAGGGAGATTCTTGGTGTGAAGGAGACTTCAAGGCTATCCTCCCTAATCGCCTCTTAATAGTCTCAAATCTCCGACCCAGGAAACAAATCAAGAATTCAGGGAACATGGAATTATTAATCACTTATATTTGATACCAAATGTAAGCACTACCAGACACATTTTAAACTTTAAAAACCTTTTAAATATAACATTTGAAAAGCACAGAATGTGAGTTACATTTTAAAGACATTTGTAAGTGGCACATCCTAGGAAAAGTTAATTGTACATTCTTTGTATTTTTTTCTGAGATCCACACTCATTTTTCCTGCTGAATCTAATATAAGTTAGGATGAAATTTAACAGTAAATTTAAATGTCGCATCAGACTTGTACACTGACTAAGGTTCAATAGTCAAAGTAAACTGAAATCATTCAGCACGTATTTATTGCATGCCTCTTATGGGCAAGGCATTGTGCTAAACAACACAATAGCATGGCACACTCCAGATAGAAGCCGTTTGATCGATCCTTTCACAAAAGACTTGATCATTAAAAGGAAAGTACATCCACCAGTCATGGGAATATCTTACTTTGCATCTCCTCGGGATAAAAGGTAAAAACCGTGAAGGAAGGATAAACCAGAGCTGATGACTAGCTGAATATATGGTGAATGAAGATGGAGGGCAAAAAAAAAAAAAATGAAAGCAAAGATAAAGGCTGAGACAGTGACAGAGATTGGGAGATCATTGGTGAGACCAGGATGACAATTTAAGTAGCATCTATGTTTAGCCGGAAGTAGCAGTCAGATACCCAAGGACAGATGCATTAGAGTCAGCTGAACATGTTACACTGGAGGTTAAGAGCTCTAGAAGTTTGTCTTAAAACAGACAGTGAGAAAGAAAGTACCAGGAGTGGAACTATCTGACACTGAGTTTTGGTCATTCAGATCTAGTAAAGATAAAAAAGAAGAGACACAGACAAAAAAAGAAAAAAGAAAGAAAGGATTAAAAATTATTGTTGAGGAGGTTATGGTAACCTGTAGGGTCAAAGCACTGAGAGATGGTGCTGAGTTAAGGAAAAGTACTGATGCACAAATAAATAGCAACAGCTACCAAGAAGGCTAGCAGCTAAGAGGCCACCATTGCATCTGACAAGGACAGCATTAGTAGTGGCTTTAATAATCACGGATCTTCCAGAAAGATGGACAAATGGCCAATAAACACATGGGAAAATGCTCATCCAGTAATCATTAAGGAAATGCAAATCAAAACCACAATGAGACACCACTTATTATTATCAAAAGAAGAAGTAGAAGAGACAGGAAGGCAGGGAGGAGCTATAATCTCAGCCCTATAGCTTTGGTGTGCCATTGTACTTTACTATCTACTTGTTTTCAAAAATCATTTGGTTTATTTTTTTTCAATCTTTCCTATTAGGTAAAAACGTGGGATTATACTTTTTTTTCACTTTTTCTTCTTCGCATCCCATGTTTGCATTATTCCTTATGATTTTAGTGGTAGACACTGCCTTCTAAAATTCCTATATTCGTTGATTAACTTGTTTCTGAACAATTATTATATATGTACTCAGGGAGCTATCGTTTCTTAAGCACCTGCTATATGCCAAGCACCGTACTTGGTGCTTGGTAAGAGGGAATTGGAGGGGTGGGGAGAGAATGGATACAAAAAGAAAAAGAAAGGCTCAGTCTTTTTTTTTTCAACCTCAAGGAACACCTCAAGGAGATATCGGTTTGTACAAATAGTTATAATATAATGTAAGATAACCTATCATACAGATACGTAAGGGACTATAGGAGCCCAGGGAGAAAGTAACGAATCAGCTCTCTGAGTAACCCATTGAACTAGATTTCGGGAGCTTTAAGGATAAAAGGATATGTCTCTGCCTCCCAAAAGCTTATATAATTCTGTAACAAAATTAAATTCATACACAAATAACTGGACACCAAAATGATAGCAATGGACATCATGATTAACTAAACATCCTTTCTCTGCTAGAGGATTAGTCTAGAACACCTAGATTAATGAATTCCCCCTAGGAACTGAAAATAGCGCAGGGGGTAGCATTTCCCACCTTAGCCCAATCATACTGAAGGGAAGAATTTATATTCCTGAATAGCATGAGGTTTCTAAACATGTCCAAAGCAACATGTCGCAACAGTGAGCGTTAGCAGCCGTCTCACCACCATGAGTGAAGCCAGTAGGAGAACAAAGCCAACTCAAGCAGGAGAAAGAAGATAAGAGTTCACAAACAAGCAAAGTCACAGCTTTGACATGCTCGGTCTAGATCCCACTCTCTTCTGGACTTCTTATTATATAAAACTATATATTTTCTTATTGTTTAAAACCATTTCTTGAAGACAAAATCTTTCTCACCAATACTATTGGGTAATTAATGGAATTCAACTGTTGCAGGCAAGGCAGATATGAGAAAAGAAAATAGGCTTTCACCAGATGGGTAAGACTATGTTCTAGTTCACACCCCCTGTTACCTGACAGAGGATTATATGTTCCTACTCCTTGGCACGTGACCTGCCCATGCCTCCTGTGACAGGAGAATATATGCTCCCGTGGATGTGAGTGGACAATGATATGTGAGTGTATGTAGTCTCTGTTACATCTGAGAGGATGCTTTAAGAGGCATCCGAAGTTTCCATGAGTTTTCTTATCCTTTCCATCTGCTACATTCCAACTGGGGCTGACGCTTTGCCTGGGTTCTACAAGTAGAGAGACAAGTATGAAGAGCTCAAGAGATCTGAGAAGAGAGAGCCATAGAGCAGCAGTGAATTCACAACTAAAAATATATGAAGTGAGAAAAAAATAAATAGTTGTTATTTTCAGTGAATGACTAGCAATATATTATGTAAGAAAAAAATAAATAGTTATTTTCAGCGAATGATACTTTGTGGTTATTTTGTTACGGCAGCAAGGCTGATGATTGCACCAATACAAGATCCATAAAAATCTTCAAGAAAGCAGATTTTCTACATGGGTTATGCCAAAAGGCAAATTCCAAGGGATTAAAAAAAATGAAAGAAGGAGGGCCGTTTTCTCTTCCATTTAGCATGTAGAAAGCCTCAGAGCATGTCACTACCCAAACAATGAGAAAAATCTGGGCTAATACACAGAAGTCATAACTTTTGGGAGTACATCAGAGAGTCACAGGGCAACCAAATAAACTAAATTCCTAAAGTTGATGAGCCCCTTCCAATGACAGATGTGACACAAACTATTGCACTTGCGGCAGAGCACGGAAGGAAGGGATGGTGGGTGGAAATATCACAGAGGTGGGTAAGAAGTAGATGGGAGCAAGTAGAAGAGGAGAAAAGGAGGCAGTAACAAGCTTACCCAATTAATAATAGTTAAAAACAAACAAACAAAAAAAAAGCCTAACATTAGGAAAGAAATTGAAGAGAGCACCTCACTCTTCTACCAAGTTCAGATTCCTGGTCTAACCTTGCAAAATGGATTTCCCAGCCATTGACAGTGAACTTTGAATAATCAGACAGAATGTAAAAGAGAATGTTCAAAGAACAGAGATGAGGGTGGGGCTTGGGGGTGAGTTATAATTACAAAGAAAGAGAGATAAATTCTGCAAACTCCAGGCTATAACTCTTGACAATAAATCTAGGCAAGAATCCACAGCAAGTTATTAAAGGGGTGTTTGGGAGCCCCCAGGAGACACTGTAATTTCATCAAGAATAAGGCTCACTTCATTCCCTTCTTGAATAAGATATATTATTAGGTCAGCAAAATCCGTTGGTATGGTATATTTGAATTTTAATAAGGCTTGTGATGAAGTCTTTCATGATACCCATATACACAAAGTAGAGATACATCAACTAGACTGAGTGGAGAATAAGAACTTCGAGAAACAGGACTACAGAAATTTCAGAGAAAGGTTGGTCCCTATTATAAAGAGATTCCAGGAAAATGACTTTGTATGGAAAAAGACTACTCAATTAGTTTAAGACACTAGTCCCATCACTATCAGAATAAGATTCATAATAATAGCAAAGATTCACTTACTACATGCCAAGGATGGTGCTGAGCATTTCTCATAAATTAGCTTTTTTTAGTCTTCACCAGAAATCTTTTTAGATAGATATGGTTTTCCCCTTTTACAAACAAGGAAACTATGGTTAAGAGAGGTTAAGTAACCTGGCCAAAGTAAAACAGCCAGCAGGTGACAGAATGGAGATTAGAAGCTGGGTCAGAGTCTAAGGGTTGTGCTCTCAATACTGTACTTGGGACAATACTCAGCATTTTTTCAAAATGAGATGGAGTAGCACCAGGCCATGTAGAGAGCCCAGTGAAGGTAGCCCTGATCTGAATAGGGAGGAACCTAGGGAAGAAGGTAGCGGTAGAAAGCCAGCGGTGTATCAGGAAGAAGGGATGATGAAAGGAATGCGAGAAGAAAGGGAACAGGAGACAAGTTGGCGAGACCTGTTGGTTGAGGTGATGGGCAGAGAACAGGGAGCTTTGAGATGTGTTTAATGAAGCAGACTAAAATGATGGTGTGACCTAATTTTCTTCTAATAAAGACATTAGAAAGTGCACCTTCATGTGCGGGTTTGCTCAATGCAGTTGACGATTTCAGTATTGCAGGTGGGAAATAAAAACACTGGTTGACAGAGACGCTTACCGTGCTGCTCTAACAGATAATTCTGCAACCTCCTTTAGTTACTCTTAATAACTTGATTCCTCTTAACAACTTCCTAATTAAAACATTTGGTCTTCCTCACAAAGAGCAAATTTTCTTCATTGATCAAACAAGGAAAAACATCATATAAAGTTTACCATTTTTAAAATGTGTATGCTATTAACCTTATACCAATATCTATACCAATACCATATTTACATAATGACTATGTCTATAAACTTTTAAACAGTAAAAGATACTACAATTACATGTTGTTGTCAAGCATCACAGTAAACTTGAGCCATTCTTAAAAAAAAAAAATTGTTTTGCAGTCTTCATGAAATAAAGTCCAAATTTGAAAATAAATCCTATGCAGAATTTGGATGACATTTTTCCATTTGAGACTTAGTTTCAAAAAGATAGCAAAAAGATTTACTAAGAATGGTAAAAATATTTAAAAATTAGAATATATGTGTATTATCATGGTTAATTTAATATTAATTACATATAACAATAGCATAGTTAATTGTTCCAAACCTAATGTATAGTAATATCTGATATTTAAATAACAAATCTGGAATTTGGGAAATAATTAAAGTTTATGAGACTAAGTCAGAAAAGGTTCAAAAGCAACAGAATTTTTAAAGGTCCTGTGGTAAATGCACACAGATATTAATACAGCTAAATAATAGAAAGGTAGTACCATAAATGAGGAGTTAATATCATAATGTTTATGTGCATTATAATGTGTGTGAACTTTACAAATTTTGAGTACAATTCAAAGGAAATGCCGTTTTTATCTAAATCTCTGAAAACAGTTGGTCACCTGCTGAGTCCAAGGAGAGCCTCAAGTTTTCTGTCATTTATAAGCAGTCTCCTGCCTTAAATACAAAATCATTGGCTTACACAGTGAATCATTATAAATCTCTCACAAGCTTTTAAACCAATCAGTCAAGCTTAGAATGAAATGATTTGGAGAATCATAGCTCTGAGGCTTTGGGGCCTCACTGTGCAAGAGTAATAAATGTAAATGATTTTGTAACTTGTAGAAACATGGATTGGTTTGCTCTTTACCTCCCAAGGAGCAACTGGGTTTGACTAAGGAGGTTTACCTTGATCCTAGGGGGTGAAAAATATCTATAATGTCATATTCTTTCCTGAATCCTGGGAGAAAGAATAACCAAAAAAAAAAGCAGTTAATCTGTTAAGCACACAAAACCTACTGTATAGAAAACTGCCACTCAGAAAACTTAGATTCCTTATGCAATTTGTAGCGTACCCAGTGAGAAAGGAGCATTTCTAAAGCAACGTTCTCTAAGTGGTGTCATTTACCCAGTTTTCCCTGCTCTGGACAAGAGAATCTTAATTACAACAACCAAAGAATATTCACTGAGTATCATTGCCATTCTCAAAATATATATATGTATTTTTTTGCAGTCTTCATGACATACAGTCCAAATTTGAAAATAAAGCTTATGCAGAATCGGATGACTTTTTTTTTTTCCAATCTGAGACTTAGTTTCATAATGATAGCAAAAGGATATACTAAGTACGGTAACAACATTTAAAAATTAGAATATATACATACTATCGTAGTTAATTAAATCTTAATTACATACAACAAAACTATAAATGATGTAAAAAAGGTTCTGATTTTACTTCTCCTCACTAGAGACCTGATAAAATCTCTTAGCCCAAAATGGATAATAAGGTATTCCTGGATTTGTCACCTTGTGTTGTTTTAGTTCTATTAAAGGTCTTTGTGTCCATGCTGGTTGTGTCCCCCTAGCATCATCTGTAAGATCATGCATCACAGAGATCACTAATTATTTAGTCTTTGTCTGGAAAAAAAAAAAAGGTCTGGCTACCCCACAATGGGAAAAATGCAGATAGCATGAAACATTCTAATATAAAATATCACCCACCAGCCCACTCTCTCCTCATGTCCTGCTGTAGTTGTTTGAGGGGTGCTTCTATTTAATTATTTTGTGCCCAACATGATGTAAGCTAAACTTACAAATACTAAAGGGTAAAAATTGTATATTGCTTTATTTAAGCAATGATTTCCACTTTAACAATCTTTCTTGGAGGCCAAATTTCTTTTTTTATAAAGCTATTCTCACAGTTTTAGATTGTGATATTATACAAACTTTGAAATAGCATCATTCATGCACTTCTATAAACCAAAGATAATTTCATCCTCTCATTATTGAAGACACTTTCTGCACCCTTGATTTTACTTATTAATCCCCTTGTCTACATAACATTTTCCACTCTCTGCTATATCTAGTCAAATCTTTTAATATCCAGCTAACATATCACTTCCTTCATGTAATCATTCATAATTATTTCAATTTTTATTTATACATCTCTTCTCTCCTATTTAATATAGTATAGTAAATCACACAATTAAAACATGGAAAAATACATATTGCTTATTTGCTGATTTTGTACATACGTAAGTATTATCACCCCAATTAGACATAAGTATCTCTCTTATATTTGTGTATTCACCACAGTATTTTGACACCAAAGAGAGTGATCAATACATAAAGATGGATTGGTTGATTGATGGATTAAAAAACATCAAAAATGGATTGAACATTAAGAAGGAAAGGGAAAATGTATTCTAAGATGTTGTTTAAAAATTGAAATATTTTAGATACATAATATGTGGAATTATTATCCAAATTTATTTTTTAAATGACTAGAATACTAAATAGGGAGCTCAAATCTTGGAGAGGTACATTTAATAAAAATAGAAGTAAGTTCTCCTCACAGCAGGCACTGAAATATAAAACCCTACTCCAAGAGGTGGTACAAAATGAAAACAAACGAGGTTCATGAACGGTTTAGATAATTTCATTCATGCAAAAACCATAAATAGCTAACATTTACACAAGTCTTATCACATGACAGGCATTGAGTCAAGCACACTATTATCTCATTTGATCCTTGTGAAAAGTTAGATCTATTATCATCTCTGTTTTATAGGTGAGGAAATTGACCTACAAAAGACGCTAAGGAACTTGTTCAAGGTAACTTAAATGTATTGAATTCTTATTTTCTACAAAGGCCCTGGGCTGCAGATACAGAAAACAAGTGTGTGAGCAATGCAATGTAAGAAGTGGCTTGGAACCACCCAGGAGATGGATTTCACTCAGACTGAGGAATCAGGGTGACTTCCAAGGAAAGCTGAGACCTTTCAAAAGACAGGAGTGTATTAACCGGCAAAAAAGCAAGAGAAGGGTGTTCTAAGAGAATAGCATGAATGAAGCAAGGCATTCCAAGAAGGCATACCACGATCTGGCAAGTGCACGTAGTTGATGGGCCTAGAACCCCACGTAGTGTGAAGGAAAGCTCGTGTACACCAGGCCCCCATCATGAGGTGTACGTACCTGCACGTATGTATGTATATGAAGGAGCATTCATCATGAACCCGAGGCCTCTGAAAATTGTTGTTCAGCAATGTTTATACTGCTTTGGAAGCAAAGATAAATCAACCAACTGAAGAACAAACACTGATGTATAATCATATATCTCAAATGACTGAAAGAAAAAAAATTCAAGGGAGCTGTAGGAGTGAGATATAAGCAGTCTAGGAGGAGAATTTTTTCGAGAGATAGGTCCTGAATCAGCTAAAAGTGGCTATTTAGGACAGGGAATGAGTGAAATTTAAATAGAGATATCTATGGTTGAAGTGTATGAATATATTCATACACTTCTCTCCAATTAATAAATGTTTCTATTAAAATGATAATGGAACTTAACATGTTCAAGGCACAGCATCTAGTATGTCATACAATAAATCTTCATTTCTATGTAAGAATCATACCATCTATATCAAAACAGACTTTATTTCTTTGAAAATTTGTTAATAATGATTGCTTAAAAGTAATTCCTAATATAATACAATTAATTAAAAACAAGCAGTCGTCCACTGAAAATTGGCTCAAAATAGCTTAGTAGAAGCAAAGAAATTTAATAATAAGGTAAAACATTTTCAATTGTTTTACTAGTTTGACCTCATTTCCCTTTTTTTCTTCAACATGAAAAAAAAAAAAGCTTTTCATATATTGGTAAAAAGTATTTATTGGTGTCTGAATAGTTGTGAATTTCATTTTCTATTGGAATCTTTACACTTTGATACATGTTTCTTAAATTATATGACTTTACACAAAATATTGTGATAATAGTAAAATGAGTAACATTGGATACTGAAAAGTCTATCAACTCTGCTTTCCCAAATATATATCAAGGGAAATGGGCTCAAAACAAATCTTATGAAAGGTTCTTGTTGAATATAAGTAAAAAAATACTAGGACTATGGTAGAATTATGGCATGAGCTTGTAAGAGGTTTTGAAATGCTTTTGCTAGAAATCTTTCCCCCAAATAATTTAGTTATTTATTTTTTAATTGAATAATTACCTTTCTGAAAGTAAGAGACTTGACCAAATGAATGTTCCAACATCCATTAGAAGTGAGTCTAGTATTGTCTTCTTTTGGGAATTTTTTTGTTTGGTTGGTTTGGTTTTGATTTTGGTTTTGAGTGCGTGTGTGAGTGTGTGTGTGTGTGTGTGTGTGTATGTGTAAATGGACCTAACAAATCCTAATATTTTTCAATACCTGTACTTATTATTAAAAGTTATGTATGTTCTAAATATCCTGCTAGAGTTTTATTTCTATGAATTGAGCTTTAAATCTCTTGGTCAAGTTTCCAAACATGATTATGCACAATGATCCAATTATATAGTTTATGAGTTAATTTATTAACATTAATTATTGTTCATGGAAAGCTAGAAAATGAGATCTTGAAAAAAAACAAGTTTAAATATAATATCATGGAGCCAATATTTCAGCAGTAACATGAATCAGGTAATAAATAGCTCCCTTTGATCATTGTTTTTAAAGTCTCTTGAACCATGCTTTGATTAGTTCTATTTAATATTTAACATCTGGTTAGTCAATTTCAATCTGCAGGAAACATGCTGGAAAAATTCTATGCTGACTAAATACATTTATAATACTACAAAGCTGACATGTAATTGATTTTAGTTCTCATAAAAGGATTATGTTAACTTTCCTTAATCTATATATTTGTATTTTGTACAGTCTAGTGAATTCACACCAGAGATGCTAAATTTTTATTTCTTATCAATATTTTATGTAAAATTGATAGGATTATATTTTAGTCTAAGTACCACTTTCCAATTTTCCCTTTGAAAAGAAAATAACATATTAAAAATTATTACTGCACAGTTGTAGCACTAATACAATCGAGGCTGACTAGCTGGCTGCAGTACTTCTTCTAGTCGTTGAAAGGCATAAGGTAGTGAAATATTTTTTATAGACTATCAGGCCCCAGAGAGGTTTTTAGATTTTTTTTAAGTATGTAACTTTGAGTTTCTTCTCCTCCTTCTTCTTCTCCTCCTCCTCCTCCTCCTCCTCCTCCTCCTCCTCCTCTTCCTCCTTCTTCTTCTTCTTTTTTTTAAAGGAGGGTGCAGCTCACAGTGGCCCATTTGGGGATCAAACCTGCAACTTTGGTGTTATTAGCACCACGCTTTAACCAACTGAGCTAACAGACCACCCCTTTTTTTCTTTTAATGTATCATCTCATTGAGGAAATCGAGAATTTTCTCATGATTAAATAAAAGGTGGTAATGTTTTCACAAAGATTTGTTAAAGCTAGTATTTTGGTTAATCATTTACTATTATTTCATATTATATTCTGTATATTAAAATACAGACATATGCCAAATTTAATTACTAGCCATTTCCAAGGAGGCTACGAATTTCATGACAGAAATTTTGGTTTTGTCTTTATAACACTGTCTCACTGATGGAAAAGTTAACTTTTTTAGATAAGTAAAACTTTTTCTATTCGGTTTTAAACACCCAATATGTTGAAATTGGTGAGTTTTCTTTTAATTTCAGAATTCAGCTTCTCCTTTTTGTGTGGTGATATGGGAAAATATAATCTCAATGAGATATGAAAATTATGAAGACAATGTCCAAATTTCAACTGTTTTGCTAATCTTCTCTACATATGATCTACCATTATAATTACAAGTTAGAAAGGTACAACATCATGGAAAGAAAAAATATGTAAAGCAGTACTAAAAGAGTAATAAAACTTGCTTTCTAAAAAAAAGTCACCAAAGACTGTAATCTCTGACCGTAAATATGCTAAAGGAAACAAAGCTTTCTGACAGTATAGTGATTGGCTATCACAGCTTTACCCAAGTTTTCCACAAATCTGCAATAAACTGTATCTTCTTCAGAGTCTTGTGTACTTATAGTGCTTGGACCAGTACTGAGCACATGCTTGATAAATAAATACTAATAAATAAATAATATTGTGCTCAATTAGTAAGTATTAATGGATAGAGTGTAATGAAAATGCAATTACTTCCTTGGATGTAAGAAGTAATTCTTTTTTTTAAATGCACATGGTAAGAGCTAATTTATAAGAGGATTAACAGGTATCAGTTGTCTAAATTCAGCGTTTGCTATCTCCTAATACAATTATTCTATGTTGCTAAAATAAAACTGGTTATGTTGCTGAAATAAAACTGGCTTTTGTTGTAGTGGCTTTGGCTTTTACTCCGAATGAAATGGGAAGCATTGGAGAATTTTGAGCCAAGTAATGACATAATCTGGTAACTGATTTTCACTATGGCTGCTGTGTTGAGAATGGAATGAAGGAAGCAAAGGTAGACGTAGAAAGACCGGTTAGGAAGCTAATGCAGAAATCTGGGCAAAAGACGATGATGACTTGAACCAGAGATAGAGTGAAGAAATTAAAAACGATTGGATTCTGCACACATATTGTGAATGTAGTACTAACATATTTGCTGACAAAGAAGACATGGTCCAAAAAGAGAAAGGGGTTGAGGATGACCCTAGGACTTCGACCTAAGAACATAGGAAGGTTGAGTTTGAGATGCTTGTTAGACATCAAGTAGACACTGAGAGGCAGATGGATGGATGGGTATGGAGTGTAGGGGGCCACCAGCAATGATGAAGGTTATTGGACACAAAATGTCTGTGAAATCTCACTCTTCGCACAGTTTTACCACCATGCCTACCTAGGGCGAAAGGCATTCGATATGGCCAAAAAGCTTACAGTTGCTTAAAATTTGGAGATTTGGAAGGATTACTCTAGTCACTTTAAACTACAGTGACTTTGTTTTGTTAGTTTTCATCACAGTTTACCTGTCACCCAATGTATTGGTGCTCAGGAACTTCAAGAGAAGAGAGCAAAAGAGAGCAGGCATTTTTATACAGTTATATTCTTTCTGACATCTTGTGGGACTTCCCAGAAGTGTAGAAAATGGCAAATACATTTGTTGCAATTCCATTCCATTTTAACAGTATTTATTGAGCATTTGTGATGGAATGGTTGCCAAGGGACTTACAAATTAAATAGAAATCCCATAAATTTTGCAAAAATATAAAATATTGTGGCTCTCATGATACCTATAGTCTAAAGGGGAAATATATACAAAATAGGAGATACTCGTATGCTTGGACTGCAGTGGCTCTTAAATTTGAACGTGCTTAAGAATCTCTGTACTCAACCCCAGGGTCTCTTTTGGTAAATCTGGAGAGGGACTTAGTATATCAACAAAAACTATGTTATTATATTGAAGATATTCTGTGGCTCTAAATAATGACACTTTCAAATGCACCCAATGAAAATTATCTTTATTGATGTATAATGGTGGGGTCGACCTGTCCCTCGAGATCTAAATGAGATGGCCCAAAATCTGGCCCTATGGAAGTCTGAAGCCCTCTTAAAGATTTCTGTATATTTTGGGGAAGTAAATTCCCAGTCTTATGTTCAATTCTGCCTCTCAGATACCTTATTTTATACGTACTATTTCTTTTTTGTACAGTTTTACAGATGTGAACCTCCCTTCCCTATCATCGCAGTCTACACACACACACACACACACACACACACACACACACCATTAATAAACAGAAGAGATTTTACTAATGTTTTGAGGAGAAGAGTTGAGACAGAGAAGAGTAGACACTGTAAAATAGTATTAACTTCAAATTCAACATTAGGCATCACATGCCCCACCCTCATTCACAAGTCAGAAATTTTACTGATTTTAAGCTTTGCTAGAATTATATGATGCAATATATTTAAAGCAAAAATGAGTGATATTTAAAATCAATGCTTTGTGGAGACATTGAAATATCAGATCACTCTCTAGAATTATCCCTTATTAAGTAAATAGAAACAGGGGCTACTGTGATTTTTTGGTCTTGAAAAATAGATTGTAGGACCTTTCTATCCCTGAGCTTCCATAATTCTATGGGTAGTTATTACAGTTTGCATAGAATTTCTCTCCAAGGCTCCCTAAAACAATGTATTTACATATGATATCAGGTCAGCTCAAAACTTGCTGTATATAGTAAGCAGTTTATTTAAAATGTAGGGACTTAAGAGACTAAACAGGAAGTCAGAGGAGCCGTCTGCTATGGAACTGCTAAGTCAACAAAGGATAATTTCAGAAGCTTGTCAGAGAACTCTGTACATACAATACCCATTTCAGCCTAATTTACAGTGCCCATGGCAAGGGAGAAAAGATCTCTAGACTCCTCTCTTTGGTACAGATTATGCTTCATCCTGATTCAATAAGCAACAAAAGTTATCTTATACATAAAAATATAAACACACCAACTACATAATTAAATTCAGTTATACATTAGTGACATATATAATGCGCTGATGTGTTATTCTTGAAGTGATTAAGCAAAACAGAAGAAAGAAATTGTTGCAAACAGCTCCATAGAGAAGCAGAGATTTGAAGCTGGGAAAGGATGGACGTATATTTTTAAATCGAAATGGAGAAGTTAAGAGTGGAAGCTGATGATACATTGATGAAAAAATGACAGGAATATTTACCTGATTGAAACAGCATGCCCACATGTTTGCTGTAGACAATAAGGTTACATAGTTTGGATGAATACAAGTGGCTCATGAGGAAAGGTAGAGGTGTAAACTCAAGCTCATGATTAGGAAACAGGAGATAATCATTTGGGGACTTGGGGATAACTTGGGGGGAAAAGTAGTAACTTTTTTTTTAATTAAATTGTGTTGTAAAGGCAGACTATTAGAAGATGAAAGTGCCTAAATATGTCTGATGAATAATAAATGAATTCAAGATTTTGTGGTTGCCAGTATAATAAAAATAGCTAAAGTTTCTTGAGAGCTTATTATGTGCCAGGCACAATAATAAGTAGCTCTACGTGTATTAACTTACTTATTTCCCTCGACAGCCTGTTTATATAGGTATCATTATATAAATAGTTTCCAGATGAGGAAATTGAGGCACAGAGTAGTTAAATAATATGCCCTAATTTGCATATTACATAAAGAAACTGGGATTTGAACCAGAGCACTCTGGCTCTTGCATCAGATCTCTTTAACCTCTATAACTCGCTGGGGTTGCCTAGGGATATAAAAAGAAAGAAAGAAGGAAGGAAGGGAAAAAAGAAAGGGGGTGGGGAAGGAAGGAAGGAAGGAAAGAAAGAAGGAAGAAAAGGAAAGATAAAAGAGAAGAAAAGAAAAGAAAAGAAAAGAAAAGAAAAGAAAAGAAAAGAAAAGAAAAGAAAAGAAAAGAAAAGAAAAGAAAAGAAGAGAGTTAACAAACATTACCAAGAAAGAGCTGTAAGGATTTAGGGGTCAAAAAAAAGAAAGAAACTGAAGATGTCTCCAAAGTTTCCATTGTAAGGAACAGGAAGAATTGATAGTGTGTTTGATAACTATTTAAGTTTTAAAAGTGTATTAGTGACACAATAATAGAGAGAGGTGATGATGTATTTGCCAATCAATATATGAACATCATTTCTTTTAATGTAAGGAATATTCCACATTGAGAAAAAAATAGATTAAGAGTTGATTGTGCCTCTTAGTAGCTATACTTAAAGTATTGCAGCGATTTTTCATGTGAGATAATACTCTGTATTTATGTAGCACCTTTCTCCTAAGGAGCTCAAAGCATTTTAGCCCAATGCATTACCTTATTCATCCTCATAACATCCCCTTTTAAGAAAGGAAGTGTCAAGTATAATGACCACAATTTTACAGACGGGAACACTAAGACAAATGGAGCTAGTGACTTGCCAAGATCATAGAAATCCCCATAGCAAAACTAGGTGGAGAAAATGTGCTTTTTTTTAAATTCAAAATCCTTTCCAATTTCTTCTTAATGATATGTCTCAAATTTGTCTTAACTTTTGGCATTACTTTATCTATAAATTAGCATGTCTAGAAACATATTATAATTTAATATAATATTACCTGAGAAGTGTGCAATATGAATTTAGTAATTTCTAATTGAATAAATGTATAACATGGTAAAAATCAATGCTTTATTCTTCTTAAAAAGAAAATAAAAACTCTCCTCAATTAAGTACTTAGTATGCCTGGTTTTAGCCCTAAAGAAAATGTTGTCTTTTACTTGAGGAAACTTTAATATATGGAAGCCCCAATTATCAATAAATGATAAAGGAAAATAAAGACAATACATACACACACACACACACACACACACACTCACACACACGTGGTGGTAATATTGCAAGAAATCAAGTGGTGTCTTTAAAGGAAATTAAGTTATTTTCTTTCTATTGATAATAAAAGGACAAACAACAACACCCTTAAATCTTGGGAAATATTTTAAAACTCAAAAATCATGTTATTATACACCTCTATATTCATTAGGATTTCTATCTCATTTTTATTTCATTTCATTATAAATGTAATGGAAAATTAGTTGATAATAATATACATAGACTTTCATGTCTTAAAAAGTGAAAGAGAAGACAGAAAAAGTGTTGACTTAATTTTTAACAAAAGAGGTAATGGAATATACTCACTGTCAGAGTCCTTTAACAATATCCTTATGTACACTAGTGGGTGGTAAACACAGTATATGGTATAAGTTGCACTATATTCAGCAAACCAATCAAAGATCAAAGGCTTGATAATTGGCTTACACAATTGAGACCAGGTATGCATTTTAGTTTTAATCCTTAAGTTAAACATGCTCTCCTCTTAAAAATGTGTATGGCCTTTTAGAAATTCTACCGTAGATTGACAGAATATTCCAGTTAAAAAGCAACTGGCATAGCTTTTTCAATGACAATCTATGAAAAAAAAACAAAGATGAAAAACAAATGATATACATTAATATGCCAAAAATTATTCAAATAATATTCATCATTACCCCCAAATCCAAAGAACTATTTGGGAAGCTAAGTTATATTTCATATTTATACCATTTTCTATAACAAATATAAGGCCTTATAGATAAATATTAATATTTTTCTGAGCTGCAAGACTGCTATTATTAATAACTACTATTAACATTCATTGACAATGGTCAGCTATTTTCTAAATTAAAATTAAAATTTCTGCATAATCAATTTAAGTTTTCTGAATGACTCGAATTATTATTAAGTGGTTTTGTTTTGTCAAGTGCCATATTTAGTTGTCTCAAAATTGACACTAAAAAAACTGTAGTTCTTTTAATAACATAAAAAATAGTACAGTATAAGTTCGCTTATTTGTTGAACACTTGATATGTATCAAGTATTTTTTAGAGCAATGAGTATAAAGCAATAGACAGAAACAAAAGCACTACTTTCATGTTGTTCACACTTCTTAGTGAGAAGATAGAAAATAATTCATAATTAATTAAAAATGAGGTGTGATCAAAAAATACGGTGAATGTTTAAATTGGAAAAAATTATTAAAGGTAAAGACACATTGCCGTTAATACTCCTCAAAATACTCCCCCTTGCTTCTAATACACTTATTTCATTGTTCTTGCCACTTTCTGCAACAGTTCTGAAAGTCCTCTTTCATGAGTGTCTTTAGTTGTGCTGTTGTGGCTACCTCAATATCCTGAAACATTTTGACTTTGGGGAAGAGCCAGAAGTCACATGGTGCAAGATCTGGTGCATAAGGTGGAAGAGGACACACCATAATGTTTTTATTTGATAGATATTGCTGTACCAGAAGCAATGTATGACACGGAGCATTGTTATAATGGAGTATGAAACCATTTGCCCATTTCTCAGGTCATTTTCTACACACATTGTTTTTTCAATGCTCTAATAATAAGCCCTTCTAATATTCAGAGTTCACCATAGTATTCCTGGGTACAAACTCAGCTTGCACAATTCCATCAAGGTAAAAAAAAAAAAAAAAAAAAAAAACAACCCACAATGAATTGAAGATCTCCGCCTTTCCGTTGGATGGCACTAGTTAGCAGCATTCACCGTATTTTTTGATCACACTGCATATGAATATGTCTGGTGGTGACAATGGCTGAAAACAAAGAACAAAGTGCTAAGGAGTAGAGGATGAAATATGTAGTAGAACATTACATCTTTGGCTGCTTGAATTTAGTCAAATTTGAAAAGTACCAAAGGAAACCTGAAAAAGTAAAATTTTATGTTATACTTTGCCTTGTTAGAGAGTTCAGGAAAATCCAGTATAGTCCTAAAAAAATACATCTGTTTTGCCATATTGTTAGTTTGGGGGATTTCCTCCACATGAAGATAATGAACATTCTGTCATTTCATTCATTCCATAAAAATTTACTGAGGATCTACTATTTATAAGGCTATATGTTCGGGAGAATGGGTGGTGAATAAGATCCAGGTTTTGTCTTCAAAGAAATGTACTGTCATAGGAAAATGAGAGACAAAACTAATTTGAGCCATATAGGTGACATAAATGCTGCAAAAAGTTGAATAATTAATCTTATATAAAGCTTCAAGAGAAGCTTCATAGAGAAAGTGACAAATGAATAGAACTACAGAGAATGAGAAAAGGATTTAGGCAAAAAGAACAGCATAATCAGAAGGGAATAGAGAAAGACTGTGTAGTCTCTGTGGGATCTGATGGACAGGAAGCTGCTGGAGATGGGGTTGAAAAAAAAGCTTAGCATGGAACCTGGAAGGACTTGAATGAATAGGTTTAAACTTTATGCTGTAGGTAATTGTGATCCACGGAGCCGACCAAAGACATGACCAGATTTGGGTTAAAAAGATGTCTCTGGCAGCAAGGTAGAGGAGAAAGAGAAAAGAGAAAAGAGTAAAGTTAGAAAGAGAGTGTTAGCTCTTGTATTAGTCTCATGGGAAATGAAAAAGATCTAAGCTAAGATAGCAGAAATATGAATTGTAAAGATGGAATGGCTGAGATAGACCTTTTTATTTGGCCACCACTTGAGGGAACATGGCAAAGGAAATATCTTTTTATACTTGTCAACAAATTTTCCAAATCAGAAGTGGGACAAATAAGCACCACAAACATTTTATGGAATCAATTCAAATATAAACAGTCTACTTGCGAAGTAACGCTTTCTACTTAATAAAGTACATGTTGAGGCCATAATGGGTGTCCAACACGGCTAGGCTCCATTTGGGATGAAAATATAAAGCCTTAAGACAATTATTACATCCCCAAATAAAAGATAATAAACTGCTGAAGTCAGTATATAATACAGAGTTTAATTACATAGTACAATCCAAAAATGTTATTGGGTCACTATAGCAACTAACATGCGCTCTTGAGTAATTGGTAGACACTATATTAACCAATCTTAGATTTAATATCTTTGACTTTTTTGTTCATGAAAAAGGTTGAGAGTTAAATGACTTGATCAGTTTTTCCACTTGCCAGAAAACAACTAATCACAATCAAGAATTATTTTCTGTCTAGTTTCAAATCCTCAGAAAGAAGAAGTACTTTTTTAACTTTCTATTAGAAGAGTTTTCTAAAAATTAGTGCTTTTCAATGTCAAAGAGTTCTTCTACCTAAATTACTCTTAGTAATTTACTCTTTTATATCATTTTAAATAATTCTACTCCCAACTTTTTAACTTTCAAATATTTGTAGAATCTTATAATATATCCTGTAGTCATTACTTGCCTAGCTATCTATTTGTCTACTTAAACCTTTTCTTATAAATTAATCCCTTCCTTCTCTTAATCATTGCAATTGCTTTCTCCTGGCCTAGCTCCAATTTTTCTTTAAATTATTGTTTCTGAGTTACCTAAAATCTAACACAGTATTCTAGGCTTAAATTACTTCTGCATATTTCCTTTTTAGTTCTTTATCATACTGCCCGTGTGTGTGTGTGTGTGTGTGTGTGTGTGTGTGTGTGTGTGTGTGTGATTGTTATAAACCGTAGCCCCAAAGACATTTGGCCAGGCATAAATATACTTCATACTTGAAAGATAATCATAAGAGTCCCAAATTTGATAAAGAAAAGATGTCCGTTTTCATACATTACTTATCTACTATCATAATAAGTCTGAAATAATCCACATTAGCATTAGTAAAGTGAGTTAGTTGACTCTGTTTTTGTTTTCTTAAGTTCAATTTTCATTTTAACATCATGTTTCTTGCTTGGTCTTTGTAAAAATTGATATAAATTGGGGTATTTTAATTCCCAAGTATGTATCACCTAGTAAAAATGCATATATTCTCAAAATTATTTTATATGTTTCTCCTTTTATATTATGCTCTCTACCTAAATTAATATATGGACTAAGGAAATTTAATTAGAAGAAATGAATATCTTAGTTACAACAATAAAAGTGAAATGTTATTCAAAAAATTTAATTCTATGTCTATTATGCTGTTTATTGTGATTTTTAAAATAATATTTATCCAAATTTTTTTTAAATCCTTAATCTAGTGATTCGGGTAAGCATATAATTCCCAATAATAAATACAGAGACAGAAAGTGAGCTAATACTTTATTTCTAGGTTTATAGGCTTTAAAAATATGTTTCCTATGCCAGTGAAATAAATGATCCTTCACCCATGTCCCAGTCATATCTTGACAACACAACTCAAGAAATTATATTCTCCCTTTTGCATCTAAAATCATGTGATATAGAGATTCTTTTTTGCCTTTTCTTTCTGTCCCTTCATAATCTCTGAATTATTTATCCATATTGAAAACAAACAGTATCTTCCTAATTAGATTCTGAGCGCCTTTCAGGCAAAAACCATATTTTACCTTCTCTAACAACAGCGTATTCAACATATAGTAGTTATTCAATAAACATTCCCTAAATTCATAAAGTATGAATTAGTGAATAAATCTCAATCATTTCTCTTTCAATCTAGGCAAAGATAGAGACATTATTTTCAAAAGGAATATTAAAAAAAAAAAAACAACAACAACAACAACAAGGAACCAGTGGGCTTTTTTCAGAGAATAAACTACCACACTTTTGCTTTATTATTTTTCCTTTTAATTTCTCTGACTCCTAGGAATCAGATGTATTCCAATGCACATTTCTAAAATTGTTAGTTATTCAATAGTAGTAAATCTCAACATTAGAAAGCAGTTGGTGAAATTTGAATAAGCTCTGTAAATTAGAAATAGTACTGTGTTACTATTAGAAAATAGCACTATGTTACTAAATAGAAAATTTCCTTATTATGTGCTGTGATTATGTAAGATAGTGTTCTTGCTTTTAAGAAACACATACTTAAGTATTTAGGGGGAAAGAAGCATTATACCTACAACTTATTATGAAATGGTTGAGAAAGATATCCATAGAAAGAGAGAGAAACAGAGATACTGAGAGAGACAGAGACAGAGAAGAGAGAATGATTAAGCAAATGTATTAAAATGTTAACATTTGGGAGTTTATGTGAAAGGTATATGAGAATTCTTTGTACTGATTCATGCAAGTTTTTTGTAAATCTGAAAATATTATTTCAAAATAAAGAATTTTTTTAAATAGCTTTTAAAAAGACTATTTAAGATTAAAGAAGACAATTCAGGTAATGCAAAATTTATTTAACACTTCATGAATAAAACAGTCACCATTCGGAGAAATGCAAAATGGGGTGGAAGGTGGGACTCTTTTACAGGATAAAGAGTCAAGAACAAGGAGGAAAAGAATAGAAAATATTGATTGGTTGGGGCCACAAAGTCAACTTTGTTTGGGGTGAGAAGGAACAAGGAAATAAGTACAGAGCCAGAGTTGTCTTGGCCTTTGGGGACTGGCTGACTGGATAGACAGTGTTTCTGGTGAAGCAGAGCATTTATAGGGACATGAAGGTGATCTGATTTTCAGTTTGCTGACGTGGCACCCCAGGCAGCAAAGTCTCCAACTTGGGCCTAGAAATTTATTTCAACGGTGATCTTTATTTGACTGGTAATTTATTATTTATAAAGCTTTTTCACATCCTACATTTTTCTCACTGAATTGTTCTCTCAGCTTTTGTTTTATTCTTTTTTCTCTAAAAAAGGAAACAAACTCAGAAAGTGTCTACATTAAAGCATCAGAACTGGGAGTCAAAGCCTTCAAACCTGAAGCACAGAGTTATTTGTTTTACAGATGACTCTACTGCTCTATAATTTAAAAATTACTCAAATCAATTACCTTGAGACATTTTAAGTGTCTTGTGTCATTAAGAAGCATTTTTGTAAACAATTGTTCAAATTAATGAACTTAGCCATGTTTGTCCATACCGAAAAGCAGCAGGCCCATCAAAAGCCTATCTATTCCACCAATGCTATATTGGGCCCATCTTATTCCCCACCCACCCCACCCCACCCCCTGGCCTGATCTCCCCTCACACTCATCCATAGCCACCTCCTGATCATTGTATTATAGACTAAGATCACAAATATATGATGATAGAAAATACATTCAGATTCTCCATGTAATCTTATCAAAATGGAATTTGTGGGGGTGCGGGGGAAGTGAAACACAGTCAACTCTCTCCACCCATGAGTTCCACATCCAAGAATTCCCAACAACCACAGACTGAAAATATGTAGGGCCTACTAAGGGACTTGAACATTTACAAATGTTGGTATGGTGGTGATCCTGAAACCCAAGCATACTGAGAGATAACTATATATTAAACTGAAGGTATGGAACACTTCTGGGTTTTATTGGCCCTGAGCACATCTGATGGCAACCAAGTGTCTTGGAAGAACTGGGGCTGTCTCAACAGTGTGTATCACATCTGTCTTCCAGGCCACTCCATGCCCTTTAATTAACTGTAAACTCTAGTGGTCTAAAAAATAACCACAACTCCACACATGTGTCTCTCTGGGATTCTTTTACACTCTGGAAGAATATGAATGAATAGGTCTTTTACTCAGACTTACTGATTTCCATATGCCATTCCTTAGTTTCAAATTTTATTTTCATCTCTTTGATTCAAGTCTCTTTCTTGAACATTTTAATCACTTCCCAATCATCCCATATACACACACACACACACACACACACACACACACACACACACACACACACACATATATACATAGAAACTTTTTGCTTAATATACACTGATTTCAATAATTGTAACTATGTAAGGATTGTACACATGTTGAAAGCAGAATAAATAAGTGATCTAAATGGAATAAACTTTATTAGGAAGAAAACTGATTTTCCTCCATTTTGGAACTACTCACCAGCTAAATAGTTAAAGCTCTTTTCTTTTCTCCCTGAAAAGATTGACCCTGAACTGACAACAAAACCCTGAGTGGGATATTTAAATCTTAAGTGAGTGGTCAGTTAAGTGCCTGTAGAGGTAAAAGGACAGATAGCATATTTGGTATTCTAATAGAACCTATTTACTTCAAGGAAAGTGACAAAAACATCAATCAAATCAGAAGAGGCTATTAAGGATTGTTAACTCCCTTTCAGAAGAGCAATGATTTCCATTGGGATTTAAATAAATATTCATGAAAACGACCAATGACAGAAATTTCACCAAAAATCACACCATGGTATGGTTTCTACATAGATTACAAGAAAACTTTGACTATTTGGGGCACACTTCCCCTTTTAAAATATCAACAAAGATTGGCATTCTTTTTCCATTTTAAACCCAAAAAACGTTTATTTTAAATTATGCCCTTGGGGTAGCTCTAATTCTCAAAAGATTGTATAATGTCTTCCCTAGCCATAAAAATTAAACAATTGCTAATGCATTAGTATTAATCAGAATGTACTTCAATTAAAAAAAGAAAACTTGGAGAGGTTAAAAAAACATTAAGGAACCAGTATAAAATCATAATTTAAAATTATATGCAAATTATGTAAAAAGCATTTTATTTTAATTGAACAAGTCAGGCATTAGGCAGCTTTTCCATGTTTGTCACCACCTGGTGATAGCTTTGTGCAAGTTTACAGCAGACACTCTAAAATAAATCCCCATTAGTAAAGTCTAGTTCAATTCCATTCAGTAAATATCTGTTGAGCTACTACTATATTTTTCAGACTGGTTTAAACTATGTCAGGAACACAAAAGTGCAATACAAGGACTCTATATTAAAGATGCTTACAATTAAGATGGAAAAGCAAACAAGTAAAAGAGCAATTCTTTTTTTTTTTTTTTTTAAGATTTTACTGGGGAAGGGGAACAGGACTTTATTGGGGAACAGTGTGTACTTCCAGGACTTTTTTTTTTTTCCAAGTCAAGTTGTTGTCCTTTCAATCTTAGTTGTGGAGGGCGCAGCTCAGCTCCAGGTCCAGGTCCAGTTGCCATTGCTAGTTGCAGGGGACACAGCCCACCATCCCTTGTGGGACTCGAGGAACCGAACTGGCAACCTTGTGGTTGTGAGCCCACTGGCCCATGTGGGAATCAAACCTGCAGCCTTCAGAGTTAGGAACATAGAGCTCCAACCGCCTGAGCAATTCTTATGGCCATTATCAAAAAGACAAAAGACAGGTGCTGATGACATTATGGAGAACAAGGAAACTTTATACATGCAGCATTGTATTCCAAACAACTGTTTATTATGGCTACCAGACTGAAAATTAAAGACATTCTTTAGAATTAGCATCACCATGCTAGCTTATCTGCATCTATACAAATTCCTTCCTTCTATTCATTCCTTCTATTCCTTCCCTTTACCACAAATTCCCCTTGTCTTCACATCGTGATTGGAATACTGTTTGTGTTTCTGCCTGAATCAGTACTTTCCAAATAGCTATTCTTTTGAATCTCAAATAAACACTTGTTGCCTCTCACTTTGGCCTTTTATTTTTATGTTAACAATGTAAACTTGTACAGCCATTATGAAAAATAGTACAGATGTTCCTCAAAAAATTAAAAATAGAACTACCGTATGGTCTAGCATTCCCACTTCTAGGTATATGTCCAAAGGAAATGAAGTCAGTATCTCGAAGAGAATCAGCATTATTCACAATAGTCAAGATATGGAAGCAACCTAAATGTCTATCAACAGATGGATAGATAAAAATGTCACACACTGACACACACACACACACACACACACACACACACACACACACTAGAATATTATACAGCTTTTAAAAAGGAAGGAAATCCTGCCGTCTGTGACAATATGGATGAACTTGGAGGACATTAGGCTAGGTGAAATAAGCCAAACACAGAAAGATAACTACTATATGATCTCACATATATGTGAAATCTAAAACAGTCAAACTCATAGAAGCAGAGAGTACAATGGTGGTTGTCCGGGGCTGGAGAGAGCGGGTAATCAGGAGATGCTGGTCAAAAGGTACAAGCTCTCAGTTATGCAAGATGAGTAAATTCTGGAGGTTAATATGACTATAGTTAACAATACTGCATTATACACTTGAAATTTACTAAGACAGTAGCTCTTAAATGCTACCACTACAAAAAAAAGGTGAGGGAATGGTAAATGAGGTGATGGAAATGTTAATTAGCTTGATTGTGGTGATTATTTCACAATGTAATACATATACCAAAATATCAAGTTGTATACTTTAACTATATACAATTTTTATTCATCAATTATACCCCAATAAAGCTGTAGGAAAAAAGAAATAATTCATAAACAATACAGAACAGTTTTAAGTAAACACTAAACATTAAAAAAAGGAAAAAGGAAACTAAATGTAGGCCTAGATTTTCAAACTTCTAGATTAAGTAAGACTGGAGATAGCGTTTTTAAAATTAGGAGAGGCTATACAAAGAAAATTGAAAATCAGGAGGATGTTAGACGTGGTGCATGAGGTATTGGGAAGCCTGGAAATTTCTTAATCACAAGATTAACATAATAAAAGTGGGATTTGAGGAAGACTAGTCTAAATAAAGTCTGTAACGCTGACAAGATCAGAGAGATTAGTACCATTTCAGAGAGAGTAATTCACCAATGAGTTAATGGAAACCTATGCAGATAGTAGTAGAAATGGAAAGGAAATAATCAAAACAGAATGTGTCAAAGGAAAATTTGAAAGACTGATGACTGGTATTTGAAAGGAAGAAAAGAGTCAAGACTTTGGGCCTGGTTGAAACCATTCACAAAACGAAGGAATGAGAGAAAAAAGTTATGTGGGAGGAATAGAAGTCACATTTTGGAGATGCTGATTTTGAGATGATGGTGAGGTATGCAAATAAAAATTCCAAACTGAAACCCTGAGGTTCACTTTTCAGAAGTTAGTTATTAACTAATGATGGCCTTAAGTGGTACTTCTCCATTTTTAGTTTTCTACCATAGAGTAAACTTTTACCTCAAAAAAATCCTCATGAAAATTAGTCTTGATAAGATTCATATTCAACTAATTGAGTCCCTTCTAACTGCCAGTCACTGTGGTAGACACTTTCACACACATTATCACATCTAATTCTCACAGCAACTGCGTGCAGTTGTTTATCTAGAAATTCTAATTAATTATATTGTAATGAAAATGCAACTGCCAAATATTAATCAAGTATTCATTGAATTAATTAGACATATATTGTTTGATTTCTAATCCTATACTGCTCCACTGCCCAGATTCTAATTTTCCTTTTAATAGACATTACTAGCACAAAGTTGAAAAAAAAAAAAAAGAGTAATTCAATGTCAAATAATGCACATGAATAAAATGCCTTAGTGAAAACAGAACATAGTGGGAGATGGAAGACCCAAGTTACAATCTAAGCTCAACCATAGGCAAATCACTAAATATTCTTGAGGCTTAGTTACTTCATCTGTCGAATGAAATTAATGATTTTTCATTCAGTCTGTGTTTTTGGGTGAAATGAGCTATTGGTAAAAAGGTTCTTTACTAAACAAATCAAAGGTTTAGGAGAGGAGGAGAGAAAAAGAAGGATATATTTATCTGGGTCCCTCTTCTTTCGTTTCCAAAGTCTTTCCTTGAGAAGGCTTTGTGGATAAAGAGAGGTGGCAAGAAAAAGGATTCTTTCAGTTCCATCACTTCTGTTCTTCATTCGTGTCCAACATCCATCCCTTTCCCTCCTGCATGCCTAAGTCTCTGTCCCGATACTCCCCGCAACTAAGACTGTTGACTTGTTATTAATAATTGTTTATACAGTTTCATTCAATCATTGTTTTAACCCTTGATTTTAGTCCTGATCACTGACATTCATCAATGAATTCAGAACTCCTTTGAAGAGACAGAAGAGTGTACACTGATCATATACCTGGATGTTAACTGCAAAAGTGACTTGAGTTTATCTGTATAACACACTTCTTTTGGAACAGAATCATAAGAGAAAACCTATAAAGTCATTTAGAACAAAAACCTACAAAGAGCTTACCTAACAGTTAATCTTAACTGCATATGTAATGTAATTAAAAGCTAACCCAAGCATCACTGCAATGTGGGTTTGATGTTAATGCCCAACCCTTCATTCCTGGGGAGCTCGTGAAGCACTAGCCAGTAGACACCCAGGCTGTATCTCTGTCCTGGACCTCATCCTCTTTTTGCCAAGTCCTGCCCTCACTTTTTTACCTGGCATACTTCCCTTCATCTCATGCTAGACAGCTCACTTCCATCTTGAAGTTGACATGCAGACAGTTGAAGAGGTCTCAGTTTTTCTGTCTGCAGTTGCTCAACATCTAAGCACAATTTTTCTCTGAACCACACAGAGTTACTAATTGTAGTTCACTCACTACTTTTGTGTTAATTGAATCTAATGAATCTGTGCAGTTCAAGAACTATAAAAGTTTCACCTGGCTCCCGTCATTCCTTCAGAATAAATTCACTTCAGTGATCCCGAAAATACCTTTGACCCTGACATTGCTGGAGTGAAAGTTTTAGAGAGCTGGATAGCTGTAGGTATAATGAGGAGTGTCTCATCAAGGACTCTCATCTACCACTCAAGGTTTTCATCCAAGGTGGCATGAATCTTCTCTCTTTTACAAGTATATCCTGCTCCCTCTAATTTGCTAAGAGCTACTTACCTCAATGAATGTTGCCTCAGTATGGCCTAGAGCCAGGGTAAATTGTCCTATTCAACTTGAATTGAACTGTATAGAGGCTTCGTGTATTGAAACTGCAACGTTGACCTCTTATTTTCTTGAATTTCATTTAACCCCTAGCACTATCATTATAACAAGTACCATTTGTGGAGCCCCCACCTCTGGCATTCTGATTAGACTGTACATATTATAAAAGATTGAGCCACAAACATTAAGAACTCTTCCATAAATAATAATAGTACACTTTCTTCCCCTCTAGCAAAGAGAGAACAGAAAGGAAAACGTATACAGTACATCATAAAATTAACTTGAAAATAAAGAAAAATACCCCGGTGATTTAATTTTTAAATATTGAAATAGCTTACTCATAAAATCAGTTGACTTGTACTCTTTCTTCTTCAAAATGGGTAATATCAAAAACCCTAAATAAAAATAAAGAGCCAAGTGATCAAAAAATAATAATAAGCGGGCTTTCAAGTATAACTCTTAAATTAGGATAGCAGAATAGAGAAACATAGAAAGCCCAGGGACCTGGTAGCATTGCGGGGGTGCCATTCTGATTGTGAGTTGCGTGTCCCTAACAGCCCCTAATACAGGACTCATAACTGAGTAGTGCAACCTTGAAGCAAGGGTAGAGAGAAGAGATTGGATAATTTAATTCTATGCTGTGGGAGAAAACAGAAATCAGAATGAGGGATATCAAGGTTAGAAAATGTGAAGGATTAATATCTAGTAAGATTGAATCAAAGTATAACATCTTGGTAATGTATAAAATCAGTGAGATGCAGGGCCAGTCTTCAGTAAAAGAGAAAGTGGAACATTTGACCCAGGCACTATGCTATGAAGGACACAAGAATCTCTCTCGAAGCTACTACTAATATGCTGAAGGCAGTTGTCGTGATGTCAAGACCAATTGCACACACACATTCCTATCTATTGAGGTCAACTTTCATTCATTCACTGAGCTTTCTCTTGTCTATTTTTGAAAGTCATATAGATAAAGATATTTTTTAAAGGGAAAAGTATCCATAAACATTCTAATCTGAACTGAAAATAAGTACTTTCATGTTTTAAACTTCCCTTCCAGACTTTATGTAACTGTGACCATTGTGAACATAAAATTTGCATTCTACATTGTGTTACCTGTTAGTGTATCATAAGCATGTTTCCATCTTTATAATTATCACTTTAAATTCCGACATCTGCAGCGCATCAACCTAGAAACTAGGATTTATTCTGAATATTCAATTGAACAATTGAAAGCAATTTGTTCCTTTTTTTAAGCTCCAAGTTCCATTAGAGAGATCTATGATGGGTATCTGTCGCTTTTGCCTGTCCAGCATTCATTCACCCTTCTGTAAAGAACTGTGGTTTAAAAAAACTCCTTTTCCTTTGGAATACCAGCCTATCCCTACTTAGCCCCTCTGCTTCAGGTAGGGCTGACCCCAAACCGGGAGTGTGGGGCAGTGACTGGACTGAACAGTCAATATATTTCATCTCCTTGGATAAAGTGATTGGGTTGGGAAAGTCATGTGACCCTAGTCAATACGGTGAAACACAATTATGAAAAAAAAGTTTTGTATCTGCTAGATTTGAAGCTGGTAGAGTGAAGGACTAGATTTACCTAGGTCACCACAAGGCAAGAGCTTGTCTGGGGAATTTAGTCAACAGAGAAGAGAGAAGTGTGGCAAGAGGTGTGGTGCAGAATGAGATAAAGACCAAGCCTTAATTGACCTTTTTTGAATTCCTGCAGGCAGCGAGGTTTGACCTTTCAAATATTTGAGCTAATAAATCCTCTTTAAGGTTTAAACCAGTTTGAGTTAGACTTCTATTACTTGAACCAAAATAGTCTTGAGTGATTCTAATCTAAGAAACTAGGCATTGGCAACAAGGCAAAAAAAAAAAGATAGCTATGCTTAGGATCTGGTAAATCTGGAGCAACTTTCTCTGTAAATAAATATGTTTCAGGCGACCGGTTGGCTCAGTGGTTGGAACGCGGCGCTCATAACACCAAAGTCGCCGGTTCGAGTACCACGAGTCAGTGAGCTGCGCCCCCCACACACACAACTAGATTGAAAAAACAACTACTTGATGACATCCTGGAGAAACACACTGTTCCCCAATATTCCCCCAATAATAAAAATAAAATAAATAAATATGTTTCACCCAGAAATAAACTAAATATGATAAATGGGGCCTAAATACTTGAAATTTATAAAATGTGGGGTCGTATTTTTGTGAGGTAAACCAATGACTGGAATGAGCCTGCACAGACAGCTATCTGGGTTGTTCCAGGGTTGGGCTGCATAGTTCAGATCCAACATCGTTCTAGCTGCCGTTGGCTGCTATCTGGGAGTTGTCCATTCTGCCTTACACATTGATTCTTCTCTATGTACTCTGGCTAGTTGGAACTCCCAGGACAAGTGTCAGTGAGTGATTCAAGGACTCTGCTGCTTAGTTGGAAACTGTTTTATTGATCTGATCCAAGGCCATTGGGTTATAAGAACACTGGGGACCAAGGGACTTACCATCTCAGGGACCTTCCTGAGAACTCTTTCCCCTCCCCACCACTCAGCCCCACTGCACCCTCTCTCACTCTCTCCCATGGGAGAAAAGAATTTTAGTTGAAAGCAGGGGTTGGACAGAGGCATTTATCCAATTAGCTCTATTGCAGGGTTTTAATATGATTGACTTTGTGAACTCTTACTCCATGACAGGCACCATGTAAAACACAGAATACATATATAAAATCTGATTTAACTCTACGTCTGTATTCTATAAGGCAGGCTCTATTAGTGTGGTCATTTTATAGATGAGGAAATGATCTAATCTCCAATGGAAATGACGCTGGATGGTCCCCCTCGTTTTACATGTGAGGATCATGAACCATGAGTGGTCAGGGCTGGCCCGAGGATGTCCAGCAAATCAGCAAGGTCAGAGCTTGAACTCAGCTCCCCTGGCTCTGTTCCCCTTCCTCTTCCTTAGACCCATTTTGCTCTTTGGCTTTCTGTCCCATAGCATTTAAGAACACATACAGAAATTGGGCAAAACTACTTTTTGACAACCACAAATAGAGATAAAATGCCAAGCTTAAACATGAGTGAGAAGGGAATTGATAAAGCTTGGGGAACAAACCATTTTGGCATCTGGTAAAGGGCAAAAGAGAGAAGATATAGATAACACCTCCTCAGAGGAGGAAAAGGGGAGAGTAAAAGAAATTAAACTCATGTCCTTATGTTTAACTGTCCACAATCTCTTCTTCCAGGTATAAAAACAACCTTGAAAATATCTATAAGGAAAACAAAATTCAACAATTGGTAAGAACAAAGAAAGGATGAGACTAAAACAACATTCAGCAAGACAGACGTAACTGCAAGCAGTAGATAAATGAGTGGGTAAACATCAGGCAATGTGAGGGTACGGGTGATTCAGAAAAATCAAACGATAGAAATAGTGGGTAAATTACTCACCTAATTAAGGCCAGTTTAAAATCTCAAGTCAATGAAGCTGGTACTTGAAATAATGTCTATGATGAGTGACTGGGGTTACTTACTCTCTGTGCTTTCCTAGTCCATCCCATCCTTAGGAAAAGCATTACAAGAAAGAAATGGCCAGTTTCTCACCTTTCTTAATCTATCAAGAGGATCAGATCCAAGTACAAATCTCTCTTAAAGAGCTTGGATAAGCACCACAGGGTGTCAAACAAAACTGACACAAAGAACCCCAAGGTGGCTTACTTAACTAGCTAATTGTTAACTGGTAGGAGGTGGGCCTTGCAGGGAGGAGGAATGGGCCCGCCTTCTGCATGAATAAATTCAGCACATGGAATTCATGTTCATATTTACATTTATAACTTACAGAATTTCTATGTCATTGACCCCAAGCTGATAAACAAAATTACAAAGTTCATTTTAATTTCACAGACTTGGCCAATCTCATCAGTCTCCCCATTAGGTTTTCATATTAAAAGAACGAGAAAAAAATGAGAAAGCATATGTTTATAGCCAAGAATAAATATTACAATAATAAAGGAAATAAAAAAGGAAAACTAATCTCGGCACAGTTACTTAAATTTTTCCACCTTTCTCGTATGGAAAGTTTCCAAGTTCTACCATTTCAAAGAAAACACCTCATCGAAGAACACGTAATTGCATGTTGTTTCCATTCTTTAAATGTGGGAAATGAAGCCTTTTCACATTCACATCATCAGCTGTGCCCCAGGAAACCTTCCATTCTTTCCAAATTAGTTTTTGTATCATTAAACCAATCAGCATTAGGTGCTTAGGATTATTTTCGGGAATAAACCCTGAATCATTACCTACATCGTGTATGTAATAAAGTCAAATAATGACATCATTATATAGCACATGAGCACTGACCCTAAATGACCAGGACCTAAACGAAATCAGGGCAGTCCTAATAAGAATCAGGCAGGATGCCTAATGAAAATCAAACAGCAGGCCTAATAAGAAACAATGTATTTTGCCTCTCCTTCAAATTCACTTTTGATTTGCTTTTCATGAGAATCCCTGTTTGAAGTGGAGCTCCCGCAGGCTAGATTTCTCAGGGCTAACTCTGAGATGAGTACCCAGGTGGTTCTCTGGGCCATTTGATCTGGGACAAGAACCACTCGCTCTTGCAGCAAGTTTTTGTTGGGCATTTATCATAACCATAGGCTTCGACTTGGCTGTTTTTTATTCAATAATCATTATTGAGTGCCTAGCATAAGCATGGATGGTGCTAGACTCAGAAATGGAAACAATGAATAAGAAATACCATAGACACCATGTATTTATTACATGCCAGGCACAAATACATATACATTGTTTATGAATAATTTAATATTCCCAGAAGCCCTATGAGGAAGTGTATGTTTTGCTCCATTTTACAAGTGTGGAAAGTAAGGCTCATTCAGATTAAGAGACTTGCCCAAGGTCATGCCGCTGGGGGGAGTGGGGCAAAGATGTGGGAAAAATCCACTCTGGCTCCAGCTCAAGCCGTGCATTATATTCCATTTGAACCATTTGAAATTGCTGGTATTGGACCATTTTTCTGACCTACAAAGTGACAAAGAGGTTGTTCCTGAGAAGAGCTCAGGGCATGGTAAGGAAGGCAGAAACAGAAACATAAACCACAATACAGGATGATTGGCAGTATGAGGCTCCTTCACATCGCCACGTGAGTGCAGCCAGCACCTCCCGACATTCCCAGCCACCAGTCTGTCACCTTATCCTTAAGCCCAAATCTCTTCACTTCCTGTGCCCACTGAAAATCCAACACAGATACAATAGAGAGTGTCCTTTGGTAGCTTATTCTGTCTGAGACTCCCCAACCACTCTTGACAAAATTCTTATAGGCTTCGGATGGAAAAGCATAAAAAGATTTGCTGATATTTGTCCTGCCATAGATGGAGAAGCAAGTAGCCTGGACAGAGAGAACATGGCGTGTGTCAAAGGAGCCCAAGGCCAGCACATGCAGGATGTCAAATAGGATTTTTGTAACATTCTTTTACACAGGTTGTTTATGAACTTGATGATATGACTCATGTTTTGTAAGGCACCTTGCAAATCTCAAAGAATGGATATAATTTAAGTACCCATAGGCTTTGAAAATACACAAGTTATTTTTAAAAGACAGGAACTTTCTTCTATTGTACACACTGGATGAGCTCTAAATGTTCAAAGCATTTCACTCCCACTCTCTGCACCCCATGTTTTCTGCTAGCAACTCAGCATGCATGAGCCTTGAAGGAAGATTAAAAACTTATTTATCTCGGAACATGATTCCCTACATACGTTAAGTATGATGAAACTAATGGAATTGGTTGATTAACATAATTTTTACAGAAATTCATCTTTTGCTTCCAAGACTATCAGCCTCTTGAAAGCAAGAACCACATCTTTAATTCTGAATTTTTCATAGGTTCAATAGCACACACTAAAAATGTTGCTTTATTTAGGTCCCAGATAGTGTTTGTAACTACTAAAGAGATAAACCAAGTAGGAAACTGTGTTTGTAGCCTTGATGTTTGTAATCAAAAAGAAGGCTGAGTTGCAGGAAACAATGTTTTATCAGTCAACCATTATAAATAGTCTACGTAATATTAGGCTTACGCAGAGCCAAAACTGACCAACATGAAATACTTCATGTCCTTGGACAACACATCCCGTAAATTATGAAAAGAAAATGATATTTTATTAGAGCCAGGCAACCTCATTTTCTAGGCAGCACATTTCATTCATATTGTGGTTATTAATAGGTCACTTACAGGATTCATGACTGGTGCCACTGCATGAAGGTACCCGTACATGGACAGTCACTGTGGCGAGAAGTAGTATATCTGTGTTCTTTCTATAGCAGTAAATTGATCAAAACCAAAACAGGTGACCTTTGAACTCTACTCTAACATTTCCTAATTGGATTTTAGGGTGTGTTCACCAGAGTTCCTGTAAGATTTGTCCTTCACTTTACAAGTTTCAAAATCTCCTTTTCACTAATGAATTTAGCAAACTAAAGTTTGCTTTTCCTCCATGGACTCTCGCATGTGAAAGTGCCTGGCTGTATATTCGGAACTCTCAGATCAGCTCGTCTTTTGCATGAGCAAACCTGTGTATTTTTAAAATTAGACGTTGAAGAATACACAGAATGAGAGGTCACTATAAAGGGAGCTAGGATAGATAATTAAGGATTCAAATCTAAACCATCACCTCTCACACAAGCTAGAGCAAAAAGCAAGGACAGTTTCCATCTCCTTAGAGAAATACAGATACAGTGTACCAGACAAGGTGTTCTGTAGTTTTCAATATGAAGTTAATATTTATCTTATATCATTGAGTTTATCTTACCAACAAATCTCATTCAGAAAAAAAGGAATTTCTTGATTTACCACATTAAAGTAAATATTGCTATGAGATACATGTTAAATTTTTAATAAAAAACCACCCTATCGTTGTTGGATCAAAGAGAGCTGCTTCAGCTGAGATATAAACACAACCAAATAAAAACACATATTTCCAAATACTGAGCATCACTGCACTTGTTGACCAGCCTGCCCATGACAATTGCAGTTTTATGTGGCTGAGCATTTCCGAGCTTCAACTAAGTTTATTATAAGTCATAAACTTAGGGCTAAAATGGGCAATTACCTGTAATGCTGACCCAAAGGACAGCATTTCAGAACTGCCTACTCCTCATGCCTGAACTATGCCCCTGAAAAGCACGAAAATAAAATTCAATTCAATCAGATTTACAAACATCATCCTTTGTCTTGTTGCAGAAAAACGGCAAGGACCGAGAAAGTCAAGCGGCACGCAGAGATCAGGGAAAACACAGCTTTATTACACTGGTGGGCTCAGCGGGATCCTTCCCAAAAGACTGAGCCCCCAGCAAGGTTTTGAGCAGGTTTTTATGGGTTGGGGACTTCTTTGAGTCAGGGAAGGGGTAGATGTCATCTGGTGATTGGCTCAAGGTGTGGCTTGGAGGGGGTTATGTGGAAGTGGGCTGGGGCTTAGGCTGTCTCTCCACTGGGGCCACCATTTTAGCTCAGTTCCATGTGGCAGGGAAGCATTTTAAGGTCAGTTTCCCCATCATGTCCCCCCTGTTGATGATCGTAAGTGGTAACAACTTAGAGATCATCATATTAGCTAAGAGGACGATAACCCCGTAGGGCAAGGATCCGGGCTGTAGCCCGATGGGTGATGGAGGTCTCTGAACCGTAAGTACGAGAGGGTTGGGTGGCCAGCGAATTTTTCCCGGCAGCCTGAGGGACAGGAAAGGGAGGTCGTGACTCCTTCCCGGGGAAGAGATAGCATAAGAAAAAGCCAAATCCTGGTTGCTGCCTAAGACAGGTTAGGGAGAGGAGGCAAGCAGCCCAGAACAGAAAGTAGAACCCTAACAGTCCCTTTTTCCAGTGGTGACCAGCTCGGTGGGGAGCATGCAATGAGACCAGCAAAGGGTAGAAACAATAGGAGTCTAATAACAGCGAAGACAGAGGCCGGGCAGACGATGGCGAGGCTCATCCGGCTGCTTCTTGAGGGTCAGACGGAGTGGACAGGCTGGGCGGTCCAGACATCGGTCTCTGGCTGGGCTCCTTTAACCCGGGTGTGATGGATCCACGGGACAATGCCTGAAACTTTAAGAGCGGTGGGAGTAACAAGTACGAAAGTGTGAGGGCCTGTCCACCGGGGTCAGAGGGGCTCGCGCTTCCAATCTTTGACCCAGACTTGATCTCCCGGGGTGTACCGGGGCCCCGAGAGAAATGGGGGCCCTTTCCAGAATGTAAGCACGTACATCTGTGAGGACCTTGCCTAGCGCAGTCATCTGGTTTTGGAGGCTGGAGAACCCCAGCTGGCGAATGTCGCCAGGGAGACTAGTTAGCAGGGGAGGGGGCCTCCTGAACATAGTTTCGAAGGGAGAGAATCCAGATTTGCCAGGGGTGCAGCGTGCCCAAAGGACGGCTAGTGGTAGGAGGTCCACCCACCCTAGGGAGGTCTCCTGGTGGAGTTTAGCCAATGTCTCCTTGAGGGTACGGTTTATGCGTTCAACTTTCCCTGAGCTTTGTGGTCGGCAAGCTGCATGGAGCCTCCAGTTGATGCCCATAGCTCTGGCTACCGTCTGGAGAAGCTCTGCTATGAAGGCTGGCCCGTTGTCACTGTGTATGGAAAGTGGAATCCTATAAAGGGGGATAATTTCCCTGAGGAGGACCTTAGCTACTTCGCAGCTTTTTCAGTCTGAGTGGGGAAAGCTTCGACCCACTGGAGTAGGTACAGACCAAGACCAGTAAATATTTAATGCCGCGGCATCTTGTCATGTCGGTGAAGTTGACTTTGAGGTCCTTAAAAGGTGCAGCACCGCTTCTCTAAATCCCGGGGATGGGGCTAGGGCCGGACTTTGGATTGGTCTTTACACAAGTGGTTGTTCTTTGCACAAGGCGGTTACTTGAGGACCTAGTAGGGCTGGGATGAAGAGTCTTCCATCAGGCAGTTGCCACCACCCTTGTGGCAATCTGGTGGCCCCTTCTGACTTTGCCCATCTGAGTTTTTCCTTTGTGTACCACAGGAGGGACATGGTGCTAGTGTCAGTGACCAAGAGTAGCTCACTAAGGCTTTCCATCGCCCCTGATTTGGCCATGGTGTCAGCGAGCCTGTTCCCGACTGCTGAGGGCTCGTTATCCCTCTGGTGGCCCCGACAATGGATAAATGCAACCTGCTGGGGAAGCCAAATGGCTTGTAGGAGCTTAAGGATTTGTTCATTTTTAATAGATTTTCCCTCTGCAGTCAGAAGGCCTCTTTCTTTGTCTATAGCCCCATGGATATGGACGGTTGCAAAGGCAAACCGAGAGTCGGTAGATGTTGACTTTTCGGCCCTCGGAGAGAGTAAGGGCTCTTATTAGTGCCCATAGTTCTGCCCGTTGGGCCGACCATCCGAATGGAAGTGGCCCTGCCTCGAGCACCTCGTCTGTGGTGGTTATTGCGTACCCTGTGTTACGTTTTCTGTCCCTCAGGCAGCTGCTGCCGTCAGTATACAGAGTAAGGTCCGGGTTAGGGTGTGGGCTGTCCCAGAGATCAAGTCTGGTGGCGTAGACCTCGTTGATAACTTCTATACAGTCATGTTTTGGATCCCCTTCCTCGGTTGCCAAGAACGTGGCTGGTTTCAGAGCGCCCACAGTTTCTAACGAGATCTGAGGGTTTTCCAGGAGTGGCCCCTGGTACTGAGTCAGCCGTGCATTTGACAGCCATCGGGGTCCTTGACTGTTCATTAAGGTGGTGACCGAGTGGGGTACTTTAACTATGAGTCTTTGGCCTAAGGTGTCTTTGCAGAGCTGGGCTTTCTTACAGGAGACTCTATACCCCATCTTGGCTAAGTGGGACAGGAGTGCCCATGTCACGGTTTGGCACTTGGTCTCGGTGGCACAGGCTAGGAGCAGATCATCCACATATTGTAATAGAGTACAGCGGTATTCTTCTTGAGGGAAGGTGGCTAAATCTGAGGCTAGCACTTCCTCAAAGAGGGTTGGGGAGTTTTTGAAGCCCTGTGGGAGCCGAGTCCATGTCAGCTGGAGCTGCCAGTCGGTATCAGGTTCAGTCCATTCAAAGGCGAGCAGTGATTGGCTCTGGGGTGCCAACCGAATGCAGAAAAATGCATCTTTCAATTCCAGGCAGGTGAACCATCTGGACTTCGGGGACAGCTGACTGAGGAGAGTATACGGATTTGGGACTACGGGGTGTAGGGAGACTGTGGCTTGGTTTACCGCTCTTAAATCTTGTACTGGCTGGTATTCTTCATTCGGTTTCCCTACCGGCAGGAGGGGCGTATTCCATGGCGACTGGCACTCTACAAGTATCCCTGCTGCTCTGAGATGGGCGAGGTGTTTTTGTATCTCTGCCCAATCTTCCCTGGAGATGGGGTATTGGCGTAGCCATTGGGGTTGAGCTCTGGGTCTCAGTTCCACTAAAACTGGGGCCTTATGTTTTGCTAGCCCAGGCAGGTTTATTACGCGGGCGGGCTCAGCGGGATCCTTCCCAAAAGACTGAGCCCCCAGCAAGGTTTTGAGCAGGTTTTTATGGGTTGGGGACTTCTTTGAGTCGGGGAAGGGGTAGATGTCATCTGGTGATTGGCTCAAGGTGTGGCTTGGAGGGGGTTATGCGGAAGTGGCTGGGGCTCAGGCTGGGTACCTCTCTCTCCACTGGGGCCACCATTTTAGCTCAGTTCCACGTGGCAGGGAACCATGTTAAGGTCAGTTTCCCCATCAGTCTTGTGTAAATGTATTTTTAGTATGGCAGATTTATTAGCATGGTGTGTTTTCCTTTATACAGGACAGAGTTCGATGTAAAACCTAGTTTGTTTCCACTCATCCCATATTCTTGAAGTTAGTGATAAAAATCCTAGTGCAGAAGAGCAAAAACAACCTGATGTAGGGATCCCGCTCTGCTGCCCCTCCCCCCTTTCCCCACCATCTCCACCCCACCCCCGCCATATAAAAGAGAAGAAGTCAGCCTGCCCAGGAAGGCTCCACAACCTGGTGAAGTGATTTTCCAGTGGCCTGCAGTTAACGCTCATGAAATCTGTTTTCCATCCTGGCCACAGAAGAGAGAACTGCTGTAAACCTTCAAGTTCAGAAAGAAAGAATAAAGCCAAATCCTCAAAACATAGCACATAAATTAAATTTCTATATTCAGGACGATGTACCACCTCAGCCTGTCCTTCTTTGTGCTGCTCTTTTTAATAGCAAAGCACCATAGCCTTAAGACCACAAACTCTGCTGCCAGACTCCTGCGCATTTGAATCCTAGTTGTGCCATATACTAGCTGTGTGACATTGGGAAAGTTACATAACCTCTCTGTGTCTGGATTTCCTCATCTATAAAATGAAGATGATAATATTTCTCTCCTAGAGTTGATATGAAAATTAAATGATTTAATATCTATTAAGTTCTCAGAAAGAGTCTGGCACTGTATGAGTATAAATATTTGTTAAATAAAGTAAAATGTTGGTTCTATCAGATTCCTTGATTTATTTGATTGGAGAACTAGAGATAAAGTCAAACCCAACTTCTTTTTCTAACTCCATGCTTTTTCCCATCCTCTCTACTCAGTTCATTCACCCTTTAATCATAATCAGAGGTATTTTTTCTCTTAATAATGAGAAGAGCTAACATTTAGTAAACATTCCTTCCATGCTAGGTTATCTCATTCAGTCCTCACAAAAACCAGTGAAATGAGTGTTATTGTTACAACTATTTAACAAATGAAGAAATAAGGCATTGAAAGATCACGTAAATTATCCAAGATAATACAGTTAGTATGGAGCAGAACCAGGAGTAGAATCCAGTGTTGAAGTTTGCTTCATAGAAAGACAATACACCACAAAAAATTTCTTTATGAGCTGACATCTTATACAACTAATCATTGAAAATCCCTCTTACCTTAGTCAAGTTCACTCTATACTAGCTAATACTCAGACAACCTGCAAATTCGTGAGAATGAATGATTGTGTTAAGCCACAGTTTGTGGATGGCTTCTTTTACAGTATGTTTATAGCAAAAGCTCACCAATATGGGCATTTTGTATATTTTCAATAAATGGAAACAAAACCAAATTTGAAAATACTTTTAAACTATGAAACAAAGAAATGTTGCAAGCCTGTATATTTTCTTTGACCACACAGACACATACACATACACACATACAGATTTTGTTTAAATGCAACATAAATGAAGCTTCTCCCAGAAAAACAATACTTCTCTCTTTAACACTAATGTCTATCCCTATCTCAGGTTAAAATGCTTTTGTAAACAACAACAAAATGAAATTGCAAATCTTACCAAAAATCCAGAATTCCATGAAGTCAAAGAAAGTGCTATCATAAGACTGTTCACAGGACATGCAAAGCCAATAACCAAAACAATCAGAAAGAGTTAAACTAGTCAACAATCGAAGAAAAGCAGCATCAACAAGGGTAATGATGCAATAAGTGTTTGCAAGAGATTGATGAAACATCCCCAAAGAATTAAGGGATGCCCTTGCAAAAATTGATAAAGTCCTTGAATAATTTTACAAAAATGATTTCTTTTATGATTTACTATGCAAACAAGCCAAGACAGCAACTCTTCCCCCAGGAGACAGAGCTGAACTAGCAGAAAGCAAGTTGGATTCTGTCCAAAAGAAAAAAAAAAAAAAAAACTTGATTCATGTTTTTGGCACATAGTTGAAAATAAAATCTAAATTTGGTTAACTATATAAGCAATTGAACATATTTTTATAACTCTTAATTTTATTTTTCAAGATAAAGCCCACTCAAGCCAGGTTTTCTTATCACACTTCAGCCAGTATTTTTAAGTGGATTCACTTGAAGAAGGTTTTTTTCTCTATTACAAATTATCCTGAGATAACAAGCTAAGGAGGACTTCCACTCCCACATTTGTCTAAGAGAGTTTCTGAAAAATAAACCCATGTAAGTCATAAAAAGATTATAACAAGAGTAATTCTGCTATCTGGTGGCAAAACACATAAACAACAAGAGCATGTGATGGGATTATAAGTACCAAAGAATGGGTCTATGTTTTTATGACATTTTCCAAAAAATGACTGATTTTCTAACCTGAGCTAAAAACAAACTACTTAAATTTTAGCAAAGAATCATTAACATTAGGGATAAAGAAAAGGAAGGGAAAGGATAGAATATCATTAAACACTGTGTGCTAGGTGCTATAAAAGACCTTGCATTCAACTTCAGAGAAAATTTGGATCCCTAAAACCTTTCTTCACCAATAAAGAACTCTCCAAAGCAATTCAGTTGCGACAAAGATAAACTGGTCAATTTGCCATTGTGATATAAATGCCTCCTCTGATTAAGAATCATACAAAATGAACTTTACAGCAGGAAGACATCTTAAACATCATCTAGCCTGACATTCTCATTTTACAGATGATGAGACAGAATCCAGGAGATTAAGTGACTTGTCTAAGACCATACAATTGGTTACAGTCAACACAGAGTCCAGAATCTAAGTCTCTCGACTTGAGAGCCAATAACACTCTCCCCTTTCTCTTCACTGAGAAATAATAGCAGAGTTACCAGAGAATGTCACCAAAGCTTGTTTCACCCCATGTTTTCCTCATTGTGCCTATTTCACCCATTTGGAAAGGGGGAATATTACACAGCCATAAGAAAAGATGAAACACTGCCATTTGCGACAACGTGGATTGATCTTGCGGTTATCATGCTAAGCAAAATACCTAAGTCAGACAGAAGAAGTCAAGAACTATATGACTTCACTCATATGTGGGATAAAAACTGAGAGCAACAAACGAACAAGACAAATAAACAAAAACTCATAGACATAGACAACAGTTTAGTGGTTACCAGAGGGTAAGGGGGTGGGGCTGATAGAAGAGGGTAAAGAAGGTCAAACATATGGCAACGGAGGGAGAACTGACTCTGGGTGGTGATGTATACAGATGATGTATTATAGAATTATGCACTTGAAATTGTATATAACTTTACTAACCAACGTCACCTCAGTAAATTTAATAAAGATTTAAAAACAATTAAAAAATAAAATAAATTCAAAAGTGAATTTTATAAAGGTTAGTGGGGTATACCAACAATGAATTTAGTACCACTTCCCATACTTAAACACAACAGTCGTAGACCCTCAAAGCAGGACGGCTGGGGCTCCTCTATGTGACCTCCAGCCAAGACATCCTACAGGTTTCATCCTCCACTCAGCTCCATTTCCAGGCACCCTCGTGCAGACCACAGCCACACAATGGTTCTCAAAGTGTGGTCCCAGACCTGCAGTATCACCATCAATGGAGAATGTATTACAAACATACATTCTTGGGTCCTGTGCCAGACTTACTGGATCAGTAGCTCTGAAAGAGGGACCCTGAACAATCTGTGGTTAACAAGCCATTCAGGTAATTCTACTGCACACTAAAATTTAAGAACCACTGGTCTTCACAAGCAATACAATGGCTACCTTAATAGAATCTGAGGGTATTCCCTCTGGGAGGTGATTTTTTATCATGTATAGAAATGCCAGCTCACTTGGTGAATGTGTTTACTTACATAACTTTTGAAGCATTGGCACAAAACTTTTCCTGACAGCAAATGTTTCAATTTGCTAGTGGCAGCCCGTCCTACCTTAACTCCAGATACTGGTTGTTTGTTTTGTTTTGTTTTGTTTTGTTTTGTTGTATTCCCCATAGATACTGAGTGTTCTTATAATGCAGAAAGGATCAAGAGAGGGGAGGAACTATTTCAAGAACACAGAGAGTAGGACCACAGACCTCTCCATTGCCCTCTCTTGCACTTCCTTTTCTACTTCCTCTGCCGGTGGCTCGGTCTCAGCTTACTCAGCCAAAACCATCCCTTCAATCACTATTGGCCCTTGACTCCGCTAAATGCTGCCTATATGGTCCCTGTCCCCTCAGGTTCCATAACTGCCATCTCTGCCATTTTGCCTCTACTCTTTATCTCCCCTGACTTCCACTTTTCCTGCTCATTCATTGCCCAGTCCCTTAGCTTCAGAATCAAGTAATCTCAGTATCTGCAAGAGACTTAAAATCTGGTTGGGTCCATTTAATACAGAAGAGAAAAAACTCAGGACTGGGAAAGTGAAATTATTCACTGCTATACAGCTTTTTCTATTAAATAAATAAGATATTTTTTGGTATTCTGTCAGCTTTATTCCTTGAGTCCAGCACTTGAGCCCCTCAAAATCAAGTTAAATTCATCCTAGCTTAGGTTCATCAAAAAGTCCCCTGAGCCTGCCTTTTATATTTTCAGCCAGCGTTTGTTGAGAATATTCAGAGCCCTAAGGTACTTAGTACACCTGAGACCTTCCTTGAGGTTATCATCAAGACACTGGTCTGACGGTTCAATCCAAATAGCAATATTATTATTCACTCTGTATTTCAGTTATCTTCATAAAGATATTTCTTCTTTCAGCCTTTAGTGTGTATCATGGACTGTTCTAGGTACTGAGGATACAGCAGGTAAAAGAATAGGGTAAGGGAAAGGAATGGGGAACCTTTCCTCATGGAGCTTACATTCCAGTGGAATGCACAAAATAAGTGACAAAATAATACATTAGATGACAGTAAATGCTAAGGAGAAAAATGAAGAAGGGGTGTGGAATACAAAATGTTAAGAAAGGCTACCATCTTAAATGGGGTAGTCAATAATCTTCTCAGTAAGAAGGGAATATTTGAGTATCTTTGGAAACTCTTATGTTTTGCTAAAACAACATGACTAACTCTTAGATAGTCCTGTTGATTTCTAAGAATCACCAAAAAACATTTATTTAATCATGTATTCTGGAATTCTCTAGGAGGTAGCATCAAACCTTATAAGTTGCATTTTCCTAAATTTGCCCTGTGTTTTCCCAGAACCAGTAATGGCAGAGATACCAATAAGAAAACAACAAATACTGGTATATGTAAAAATAGATAGAAAACACAATGCCATATCTGCAGAACTACTTGTTTTCCAACATGAAAAAATACCATGAAAGTTACTATTAAAAAAACAAGATTGTTCCCTTCTATCCCCTTGTTGTTATAGCCAGCTTCACAAGCTCCTAAGAACTCAGCAATAAACTGTGAAATGGCCACCTGAATAGAAGAGAAAACTTGTGGGAGAAAAAAACAGGATGAACCTTTAAAACATCTTTTGCAGAGAACAGTATTCACCTTTTTGTCCCAACTTGAACTAATAAAGACGTAAGTTATTTATCCAAACCACCTCAAGTAAGATATAGTGTCTGTGTTGTCTGTGGATGTCTTTTCATGCCATTTCACTGGGTTCACACAGGAACAAGTTCAAGTAATTTAGCCAAGGTCACATGCCAAGAGTTTCTGTTTTTTTGTCTATTTTAAAATTAGAAAACTTAATGGTTTCCCCTTCTTATTCTACTCTCCAGAATCAGTTGTCTTTTTCTTAACTTCTCTGCCCAATTCTGCAGAAAACAAAATCTTTAACTGCTATTGGTCATATTAGTTCTTCCAAATTTGGCAGTTACACTAACTGCTTCATGTCCAATATCATTAGCTACTAAAATGGGCATCCAGAAAAATGGAGCATCACTGTTAGAAAAAATAGGTAGCAGGGAATGTTGTGGGGACACTGGGTAAAACAAAACAAAATGAAAGTCAAAAAAAACAAACAAAAAACTTTATGCAGAATAAACAATACCTTTGAATCAGACTTCCCAGGGTTATGCACAAAATCTGATGTTTTGTTCAGCTTTGTTTGGAGAAGACATCCAGTCATGAGTCAAAAAACTGAGCTATAAGCTATTCTAAATAAGCTACACTAAAGAATCCACAGGCTGCTGATAAAGCTTCAAATTATACTGGCTTTTTGCATAATAGAAAATCTTATTTTTTACTTTCTATTTAGCAATTTTTCAAGATGATTTCTTCTAACTCTTAATTGTCTTACTACACGAAATTAGAACTTACCTCCTAGAATTTCTTTTCTCCATCCCTGAATTCTCTCCTTTATTTTGTCCTGGGTTTTAGAATCAGTCCTGAATTCAAATGCTGTCTCTTTTTATTACGTGCTAAGTGGTGTATGTGACTTGTGCCAGTAAATTACCATTATGAAATTCACATTATGCTCAAATCACAGCAAATAGTACAAAAACTCTTCCAGCAGGTTTTTCTGATAATTAGATAAATATGATACCACTCACACTAATTGTTGTTAAATCGATGTTAGTTCCATTTCTTCCTCACCAGAAATTTTCTTTACTTAGAACAATATTTCTTTTCACAGAAGTTTTACAGGATAATTATCAAAAATTTAGAAAATAGAGATAGATACGATGAAGGAAATTTAAATTATTCACATTCCCTTATAACCGAAGACAACTAGGCTAACAGTTTGTACGTAGCTTTCCAATCTTTTCTTCTACAGGTACATTGAATACTTACTTTACTATATCACCAATTTAACTCATTATTAAAGTGTAACAAACACACACAAAATGCATACATCAATGAATGCATATATCAATGAATCAATGAATTTTTACAAAATAAACACAATTGCATCACTACTTTTTGATGTGCTTTTGGACTTAATGCATCAGGACCACCACAGTGTTGGAGCCAGGCTCTGCCGCCACCAATGCCTGAGGCTGAATCCAGCTCTGCACTTTCCTAGTGATGTGACCTCGGAGAAGTTATTTAACCTTTCTAGGTATCAGTTATCTCATTGTTCAATGGTAGCAATTTCCTCGATTATGAAGGTTAAATGAATAATTGGCGCAGAATAAAGTGAGACATATAGCATGAACCCAGTAAGGTATGCTATTACGATTATACAATGTCGGGAGAGCCTTTTCTTACACAATAATTACATGTTCCCTTGTGCGCATGGGAGTCATTTTTTTCTGAGGAATTTGGTTAGCTCCCTTAAAGTCTTCTCTGATTTCCTCATATGCAATTAGCTGAAAGGCAAGTAATCGCCAACCTCGTAATAAGCCGCATGCTTCCATTTCAGATCAGATTCTCTCACCTGGTACCAAGACAACAAAGTGCCACCAAATACACCCCAACCTATCTTTCCAAACATAAATCCTTTTGCTCTCTTCTACAAACACTCCTATGAAGCTACTCATTCTCTTTTAAGCACGTCTTATTCATTTCTATCTTTGACTTTGGGCTTAGATTTCCCTGTCTTCTTGAAAGGCCTTTCTCATGCTCTCAGAATTTCCCACACTCCTCTAGCTTTCTCTCACCTTTGAACTCACTCTTGCCCTCACCTGGCAGTCATCATGCACTCATGTACCTGTGGCACTTCAAATGTATAGGTGGCGCTTCACAGCTTACAAACGCTTTCACATGCAGCGAGCCTTTTGATTCACACAACAGTATGGTGAGCTAATAAAGCTGTGACGATTATCCACATTTTAGCATCAAGGAAACTAACTCATTATCATGAAAACACATTTGGGCCCTGCCTAGAAGGAAAGCTTCTCCAGACTAAAGACATTTCACTTTTCCTAGTTTTCTTCCCCAAAAGACATATTTGCTCTGGAATTGATCTACTACCCAAATCATTGCTAAGAATAAAAATATCAAACAGCTTCGAGCGCCTTCTACACATCTCTGAGTTAAACACATATGGTTATCATTTATTTATCTAACTATATATTGATTGTCTGCTGAGTGCCAGTGCTGTACTCCGTTTTGAGACCCCAAGTTAGACACATTTTTGTTCATATGCCTATATTAGGTTATATGAAAGAGCACCAGACGACACGCCAAAAGACCTAGCTTCGAGCACTACCTCTGCTAACATATATGTAGAGTTCTCTTGTGAGTTTCTGAACCTGTTTCCTCATCTACAAAATGGAGATAATAATCTCTGATCTGACCATCTCACAGGATAATTATGAAGATCAAATTAGATATGCAAGTACTTTACTTGCTTAATGAAAATGTAAAAGTATCCATGTTGTACAATTATTAAGAGATGGTTCTTGCCCTGTGATACCACAATCCAGTGGAGAAAACAAAAAAATGTACCTAAGAAGACAAGTTACAATATAAATTGACATGTGCTAAGTGGCAGAATATGCAAATGTATAATAACTTAGGGAGAACATGAGAAGGTAACATTATGTTTTTAAATGCAGAAGATTAAAACATTATTCCAAATCTTAGCTTGTCCCTTACTTTATTAATGTTTAAATTTTGAAAATATTCATTCTTCTTGTGGGAATTAACTTTTAACCAGAAATTGGATTACCTGCTTGGATTTTAAAAATGTTTTTAATGCTCTGTATTAGCGTGACGGTATCTTGCCCAGGTTCATTTCATTCTTCTACCTCTATTCCAGTGGGACTTGCAAGAGTTATTGCCCCCCCCGATTTCTGAGGTAAAAAGAACAGGAGAAAATGTAAGGAAGCTGCTCTTTGATCTCCATGCACATCAATTACAGGTAATAAATCCCCCTGCATTGGAGCTAAGACAGGATCTCAAAAGCATGTGGACTTCTCCTATTAGAAAATATAAACCAAATAGTGACTATTTGCTGTTTAGATTTATTTTGTGGGTAATGCAACTGAAAAAACAACCCAGCATTGAAGGATGTATCATTTTTAATCTTAGCACTTTTAGCAACTGCCAACACCAGATAGAGTATCTTATTGCAATAATTCAAGGATTTCTCTATTAGTTTCTCTAAGCCCTTAAAGCAAATGAAGCTCTTATGATATAAAACACCTTCTTTCTCTATTTTTTTTCTCAGCTCTCAAACCTAAATGCATTTCAGGGTAGAATTTTAAATGAACAAGATAAATGAAATTCTATCTAACTGTATTAATTTTTGACACTCTTTTTATGATTCTTTTAAAAAGAACATAGAAACGAATTGCAGCTCTGGCTGCTGCACACTCATGATGAATAGCATGCTACAAATAATATTTTTTTTCAAACTTTTGAAAGAACAATTTAGATGTTTAATCTCTTCAGCGGGTTTTAAAACACCCTACATTGATAATTGGCCAAGGAGCTATGAATGAGGTTTCTTAAACAAAGAAAAGCACTGGTATACTAAAGGAAGCATTTTCATACTTTTTCTCCCTGTTGTTTAACCTTTTGTTCCCATCACAAATGTCTACACGTAGTTCTTATCTCTGACCTTGAGGAACTGTATAGCTTTATCGAGGCTTCCTTTTAGATCCCAGGTGACCTTCAGTTGATGTCATTGAGCTCTGACCTGCCTCAGTGATCTGCTCACACAAAATACATATGCTGAACAGTGCTGGTGTGTGCAGTAGGGGTAAGTGAATTATTTACAAAAATTTGAGTTGACACCTTTTATCAAATGTGGAAAGATGAAGACAAAACAGCTGCTATTGCTGTCGTAAGCAATCTGCTGGTGATTGAATAAAAGTGTCAAGAAAATGGCTGCTTGATGGCCTTTTGTTCTCCCTCATCCAGCTTGATGTTAGTTTGAGCTGTCAGTTAGGAATCACGGCAGTGTGATTTATCAATACACTGAGTGACCTTCTCTTTTAGCTTGCGGTAGACCTGGAAGACAGCGCCCTCTACTGCAAATACACGGCACTTCCTCTTGGGCCATTAATCTCAATGGTTTGCATTTGCTAGAAGCGACTCACTCAGGATAATTACAGCTTTTTCAATTTGGTCCTATTTCAGTGGCTACCACACATTTATTAAAAATTAGTAAAATCAAAAAAAATCAAGCATATTTCTATACCTTCCAGCAAGCTAATTTAGAAAACCACTATTTCAGATAAAATGCTTCCTCCTTGCTAATTAAACTGCAGAATAAGGAAACATTATCTTTGATAGCAAACTGAATGCTTAAATAGTGTTTGGATTATATTGATATTAATAACCCATCTGTATTAACTCAAATTATTTATAGTCTCTATAAAAAGGATTTAGACTTATTTTTCTGTCTAATATCATGATCTCCTCAGGGAAAGATATTATTCTCCATCAGAGCTTTGAGTGATAGGAAAACTATAGTGGACCAGGACCTTACAAATGAGTATTCCTACTGCTATCGTGTACATACACATATTTTTTAAAGTAGGACTTTCTGATTTAATGGATATTTATCTGATCCAAAACCCAAATAAGATGAAAGTAAATTATAAGGAAAAGGATATTCTAGCAGTGATTGAAAAGGAAATATTGACTATATTTAAAAGAATTAAAATAGCATTATCTGACTCCAATAACACATAATTTTTTAACGTTCAGACCTAATTTGCTACAATGTGCAACAAATTTTAGTTCTTTTAAAAGCTGTTAGATATACACTGCTGCAAATACATTTATTTTCTCTCTAAGGTATTCCATAATAATTTTTCATTTTAAAATCTCATCTTATATTTTTAAATCAGATATAAACATTCATTGTGTAAGTATTATTTTGTTGGCTGTATCACAGACTTAACTACTTAAAGATACTTTTCTAAGCTGTCTTTCTTTAGTCTCTCTTAGATATGGTTTTCATTGCACCACAGATTAGGGCAGACCAGGTTAGGAATATAAAAAAATGTGCTTTACTAATTCATAACATTTCCAGTTTGTACCCTATGCCTTTTCTTCCTCAATTTAGTGAAGTGGTTACCTCACTCTCACTTAAATCCACAGAAGCACCACAAATAGATCCGAATTTGGGGTTCAGACCTCAAGTCCTTGTATGAGCTTTGACTTTTTCCTCTCCATCCTGATATACATATACACCATGACTTGTTCATAAAAGATCTGCAGCAAAGTTGAATAATATGTAAATTTTATGTTGTAATGAATTAGGTCCTAAGATCTTTAAAGGTCAGACACCTGGTATAATACATCACATTTTTTAATATCAACTACAAAATAACTGTAATAAATTTTTCCAACACCACATCCTCACACACTGTTACCCACAAGGAAGCACCAAAGGAAATGTGTCATTTGTCAAAACATGCAGAAAAACTAGCATGTGTACAAGTCACTTTAAAAGTAATGCTCAGGTTAGAAATAGCTTTCCAAATGAATATTTTGTGGTTAAACAAAAAGAAAAACACATTAGTGCTTGACTAAAAGCATCTCCTGATATGTACAAAGAATGAGAGAAAAACAACTAACATTCTAAGATATACGATAAAATCATTTTAATTAATTACACGATAATATATAATTTATGGGCAAAGGGCTATATTTGATTCTCTTTAAGGAAAAATTCAACAGGCATGGAAATTTAAGCATGGATGAGTGAGTAAGCTATTATAAAAATGTACAGGAATCTGAATTATAGAAATTTGATAGTTATTAAAATAAAAATATTTATTTCTTTTATAATGTTATTTTCAAGCTTCAATTATAAGTCTCTATTATAGGAGCACGTCTATTAGTAAGAAAAGGGAAAGAGAATTGCCTGCAAATAAAGCAGACTTTGGAGGTTAAAAATATGCAAACCCACATAAATACCTGCTCTCATTCCCACCCACCCTATGTCCTTATTCTCCATGAGTGCATTTTGTTGACTTAAGATACAATGAAATGAGCATATAGGCAGAAATGTTTCCCTTTAGAGTTTGTAATGTTGATCCAGATAGGTCCCTGATAGGTTATTTGTAATGCTTTTAAAGGTGTGCCCTTAAAATATACATTGTAAGTGGTTATTTTATGTACAGCCCCGGGTGTGGCAATGAATTTTCCGATAGGGATTGAGACGATATTTGAGAAATAATTCAATGGATTTATCCATGTAAATAGTATTTGTGTTTGAAACTTGAATATGCTTAGATAAAGACTGCGGTCACTTAAACAACCACTTTTACTTTTTCCAACATATTCTACAATAGTTCTATTAGCACGTACATATGGCATCAGTCAATAGTTACAAAGTGAAGTGGAAATTTTGTCCAGATCATTAAGAGGCACCCCGTGAGTAAAAAAATTGAAGCCAGTGTAGTTTTAGTATTTGAAAATTCTGGAAAATTGCCCAAATCCCACCCTTTTTTAAAATACATATACATAAAGTTAACCAAAATATTCATAACCTTTATAGCCAGATCTAAAACGGACTTTCCAAACGGAGTAAAATAAACTCCGCCCCCCACAGCAGCTGAACACCTGTTTTCTTGCTCACCAATCCAAGGCAGAGCTCATTAGGCAAACTGAAGGGAGTAAGGAGATCAAAAATGATCTCCTTTCAGTGTTTAAACTAATTTGTTCTTTATTGGATAAAGAACACGAAGAAATAATTTAAAGAAAAGAAATGCGTAGTGATCTAAGGAAAGCAATTTAAAGTAAATCATCTCCCCCCCCCAAAAATGGTCTAGATCATAACATGTAACACTCATGAAGGTATAGTAAGAACATACTCATATTCTGCCAGTGAAAGTGTAAATTTCCTTAGTTTTCTGGAAAATAATTTCAGAAAGTAAGAATCTGGTAAATAATTCATTTATTTACCCGTTCATTCCTTCTTTCAACAAATGTTTATTGAGTGCTTAGTTTCTGCCTAATAGTGAACAAACGGACAAAAATCACTGCTTTCATGCAGCTGATATTCTGGTTTGGGGAGATAGAAAATAAGCAAGCAAATAACTAAATAGTCAGCACATCAGATGTTGGTAAGAGCGATGGAGAAATTGTTTCAATTTGCAAGGAAGAGAGCCAAGGTGTGTGGCTATTTTAAGTAGAATGCTCAAAGGTAGCTTCACTGAGAAGGAGGCATTTGAGCAAAGACCAGAAAGAAATGAGGGATATCAAGGGCAGGAGCCCAGCCACGGTTGAGCTCGGAATCCTACCTATACCAAGCTCCATGCTGGTTTACTGCCAGTCACGACTGTGAGGGAAAGCTCACCTCCCAACATGCTGTCTGCTATGGTAACCATGTGGCAGACTCACTGCCTGAATATTCCTAGTACTAGAGAACCCAACCCCTTCTTGGCCAGTCATTCAGGCACCCTGTACCCAGGATGCCCCAGGCCTTGGGGAGCTGTTCACAGTACTGACAGATGGCTGGGCCATGGCACTGGAGCGGAGAGCAGGACAGGGCTAGTTCCTTATAAGCCTCTGAGCAGAGGGAGTCCAACCCATTATGACACTTCCATGAGCACTTAGCCTGCCTGTCCCCTTCTGTCCTGGTTCTGAGTGTTCTCTGAGAGAACTCACATTGGTACTCTTCATCTATCCTACAGAATTAGCAGAAATCAAAACCAAATATATGTTTAAAGTTATTCACCAGTTATTTATAATAGAAATAGCCAGTAAAAAGCAGAATTGCAAGTTGTAGACAATAAAATGGATATATGTGCATAGAAAAAAGACAGAAAAAAAATTCATTAATGTGTCAGCCATAGTTACAGAGCAGATGTCAGAAAACAATAGTCCAAGGAGCCAACTCTGACCCAAAGCTTGTGTTTGTAAAATTTTATTGGAACACAGCCATGCACATTCATGTAGGGGCTTTTTCAATACAACAACAGAGCTGACGTGTCCCAACAGAGATTATGTGACCTACAAACCTAAAATATTGACTTTCTGACCTTTGGCAGAAAAGCTTTGCTTGTCCTTTATCTAGAGTTCAGTTACAAAGGTTTTAATTTCCTCCCTGTGTCTCTGTATTTTTTTATCTTCTCTACAGATACTAAAAATATATGATGGTTATAGTCAGAAAAAATGCAGTCATGCGTCACTTAACGTGGGGATACATTCTGAGAAATGCATCATTAGGTGATTATTTCATTGTGCAGACATCAGAGTGCACTTATATAAATCTAGGTAGCATAGCCTACTATGCACCAAGGCTCTATGACATATCTATTGCTCCTAGATTACAAACCTGTACAGCATGTTACTATACTGTCTACCATAGGCAATTGTAACACAATGGTACATATTTGTATATCTAAACATAGAAAAGGTACAGTTAAAATATGGTATAAAAGATAAAATATGGTCCACCTATATAGGGCATTTACCATGAATAGAGCTTGTGGGACTGGAAGTTGCTCTGCATAAATCAATGAGTTGTCAGTGAATGGGATGGCTGAGGACATGACTGTACACTACTGTAGACTTTATAAACACTGTACAGTTAGGCTACAGTAAATTTAAATATATATATATTTTTATTTCATCAATAATAAACTACCCTTAGTTTACTGTATCTTTTTTACTTTAAACTTTTTAATTTTTTTAACTTTTTGACTTTTTGTAAAGGCTTAAAACACACACATTGTATAGCCATACAAAAATATTTTCTTTTTTTTCCACATTTTTTTAATTAAAAATATTTGGGTGATGATGGTCAACAAAACTACATAGGTTTCAAGAGTGCAATTCTGTAATACATCACCTATATATGCATTAGGTATTCACCACCCAGAGTCAGTTCTCCTTCCATCAGAGTAAAGGGGATCAAAAATATTTTTTCTTCATATCTTTATTCCATAAACTATTTTCTCTTTAAAAATTTTCTTCTTTACTTTGTAAAGTTTTTTGTTAAAAACCAAGACACACACATTAGCCTAGGCCTACACAGGGTCGGGATCTCAATATGATGCTCTTCTATCTCCATACAAGGTTTTCAGCAGCAATAACACACATGGAGCTGTCACCTCCTGTGATAACAATACCTTCTTCTGGAATCCCTCCTAAAAGACCTGCCTGAGGCTCTCCTTGAGGAGGTGTCAATCTTTTCAGAAATATGTCCATGGTGGTTTGCTTGGTTTGTTTCTTTTTTTCCATCATAGATTTGCTTGAACACTTTTCTCTATTCATGAAAACCTTTCAGTGTTGGAGCCACGTTTTCAAGTTTTTTAAGGCACTTGTTGAGGTCTGCAAAAACTTCTGCTAAACCCCCTTCACTTCTTTGGGGTTCTTTTTGGTCTCCTGCAGTTTCCTTTTCACTTGCCTCTTCTTTAGCTTTGTGTTCCTGTTCAAGTTCCAACACTTGTCATTAGTCGATTCCTCAGCAACCACCTCCAGGAGTTCCTGAATGTCATCCTCACCTGCACCTACGTTCAAGTTGTTTGCCATCTCAGCCACAGCCTGGCTGGTGTTTTGCAAACTCCTCATCCTTGGCAAAGCCTTTGAAGTCATGGGTAAACCTCTTCAGTGTCTTCTTCCAGATCCATTCATACACTTCTTGGTGACATCACCTCAAGCCCAAACAAGGTTCTTGATACAGTCACAGATGTGTAATCCTTCCAGAATTGGATCAACATCTTCCTCAGTTCTAGCCAAAGCCTGGGCAAAGGTCCCCCTTAGGTACTAAGCCTTAAAAGCTGCTATAAATCCTTGACCCATTGGTTGGATCAAAGAGGTGATGTTTGAAAGGAGAAGCACTGCTGTGATATTGGGATGAAGATCACCAAGAAAAGGAGGATGCCCAGGAGCTTTACCAACAAGAAGCAAAATCTTGAAAGGTATGTTATTCTCCCAACAGTATTTCTCCATTTCACTGGTATACTAATACAGGAGGGCATCCCGGAAGAGGAGCTGGGTCATCCAGGACTTCTTACTGCTCCTATAGGACATTGGCAGTGTGGGCTCACTGCTGTGCTTTAAGGACCTGAGTTCACACTGTGCCACATCACAAAGGGTTTCAATTTGTAGCCTCCAACATTGTCCCCAAGTAAGACTAATCGTGTCCTTAAAAGCCTTGAAACCTGACATTGACTTGGCCTCCTTATATATAAAAGTCCTTTCAGGCATCTATTTGCAGAATAGGGAGATTTCATCCATACTGAATATTTGCTCTGAAAACTAATTTTCCTCCACAATCAGCTTATTTAGGGTTTCCCAAAATTCTTCAGCTGCCTTCACATCAGCACTCGCAGACTCACTATTCACTTTCACACTGTATAATGACTAACAATTCTTGACTTGTTAAACTATCCAGAGCCAGCAGTAAATTCAACATCATAGCCAGGTCCAGCCTTTTCTTTCGACATATCCAACTTTTTGCTTTGGCCGTGATCGTCATCCTGCTGAGAGAGATTAACTTCTGTGTCTGGTCTTCAATCCAGGTCATTAGAAGTTTCTCCATGTCTGATAGAAGCGCTTCCCAAATTTTTGTGAGTCTCATTGCCTTCAATGAATGTCATTAGCAGCTTCTGTCATTTTGTTCTTATTCTTTAAGATGGTAGCTATGGTAGAACGGGAAGTACCAGACTGGAGAGCAATAACCATCTCTGATCTTCCGCCTTCCTAGTCCTTAATCACTTTTAATTTTGTTCTCAGGTCAATCACTTGACATGGCAACATTAGCAGTGGATTTTTTACATTTAGAGGCCATGATGAACAAGACAACACAAGATTAAATCAAGCAAATGATTTAATCAAGAGAAAATGATGTAATCAAAAGATGCAGTAAACAAGATGCATGAGGTTGATGCCAGCGCAAAACATCATACTATTCTATAGCAAACTACTTTTTATAAGTAAAAGAGAGTACACTTGAAAATAACAATTAAAAGTATAGCATAGTAAATACATAAACCAGTAACATCGTCATTATCATTATCTAGTGTTATGTACTATACATAATTGTATGTGCTAGAATTTATACCTCTATTGGCACAGGTTTTTTTTACACCAGCATGACCGCAAACATGTGAGTAATGCATTGCACTACTATATCATGACAGCTACTAGTCACTAGGTCATAGGAATTTTTCAGCTCCGTTATAATCTTATGGGACCACCGTTATATATGTGGTCCGTTGTTGACCAAAACGTTATTAGGCAGGGCATGACTGTAAATAATTTTGTTCTTTTCCATTGTTCTGGGAATATACCACAAAATGATAAATGCTTATTATCAAATCCAGAGTGATCCTCAGCCACAGTTAAATAGCTTATAATGAGGGCTATAAAATTACTATTTATGTCACAAATATTTGTTGCTCTCACATACTGCATTTCAGACACTGCTAAAAGTACATTGCAGCTATGAATTCTCAGTCCTCATAATTGTTCTATCAGACATGAATGATTACTATCCCTTTTCACAGATGAGGAAACTGAAAGACAAAGGAGTTACATAATTCACCCCAGATCACACATTTGTTCATTAGACCCAGGATCAAATAAATGCAAGCAGCCTGGAGCCGGGCTTTGGATGCTAAATCCTATATTATGCTGTCTCCTCGTCACTATTTAATTCTTATACCACCTTCGTGTAAGGAAAATGTAGTTTGTCCTTAGTAAAACTTAGTTCTCTCAAGTTAATATTCAAAGTCCAAAGATGTTTGCAGAGGCTGAAGGGGAAAGAGGTGGGTGAGAAAGAGGAAAGAAGGGATAGATGTGGGAAGTTGAATTTTTATAGTCCAGGCTATATTTTAAAAGTAAGTCATGAAAAGAGTTCTGGTGTATTAGTCAATGTTCTCCAGAAGAAAACAAAACAAAACGAAACGAAATGTGTGTGTGTGTGGAGAGAGAGAGAGAGAGAGAGAGAGAGAGAGAGAGAGAGAGAGAGAGAGAGAGAGAGAGAGAGAGAGAGAGAAAGAAATTGAGATTTATTTTAAAGAATTGGCTCACACAAATGTGGGGACTGACCAGTCTGAATTCTACAGCACAGGACAGCACACTAGAGACCCGGAAAAGAACTGATGTTGCAGCCTGAGTCTGAACGCAGTCTGAGGCAGAATTCCTTGTTTCCTGGAGGAGAGGGGCTAACTTTTTTTTCTCTTAAGGTCTTCAACAGCTTGGATGAGGCCCACCCAAATTATGAAGAGTAAGCTGGTTTACTCAAAGTCTACTCTTTTAAATATCAATATCATGAAAAAGAAAAAAAACACCTTCACAGCAACATCTAGACTGGTGTTGTAGTAAATATCTGGGCACCATAGCCTAGCCAAGTTGACACATAAAATTAACCAGAACATCTGAGTAACTGAATGAGGAGAAGGGAAAGAAAAGAAAGAGGGGAGGACTAGGTCACAGCCACAGTAGGATGTGGGGATTCTGGAGAGGAGCACATATTCCTCTTCCCTCAAGTTGTTTACAATCCATCAGGAGAAACAGTTAAGTCACCAGAAAAGCCAGTTGTAGACGGCCTCATGCCTTGACTCTAAACAGGGACACATGTGAGCACGGGTTGTCAACAGGTGGACCGGCAGCCTGAGGAACTGGCTTTAGGATTTAGTTTGAAGGGGAGGAGAAGAGTGGTCAAGGGGGACTATGGGTGGGAGAGGAGTTGGAAAGGACAGCCAGGAGCTTAATATTTTATGCCTAATCTGGTGCACCAGGCAGAGTAGAAAGACTTCATAAGGCATCTGGGACCTTCAGGAACACCGGCCATGCTGCTTTAGTGAACAGGAGGCAGTGTGACAAAGAATGGCATGGGCTAGCCTGGTTCCAGCTTCTGTGTGGCAAGGGCTCCAAGGACCTCCGCACCACTTTGAGACCTTTGGGGTTTATAGCTCAAGTAGGTCTAGGAAACAATACTCTGCATCTCCTAGTGGGGGTGGTGATAGGGCTTCAAATAAGTGTTTAAAGAGTGTTAGATATGGGTGAGGCTGAATGGGAGGTTGCCACCCATAAGCAGAGGTCAGACATACCTGGAGAATCTTCAGAATAACTGGTGTGGTTTACTAGAAATTAGGGTTAGACTAATGTTACTCTTACCCCAGTAGTATGCAATGGCTGAGAAAACTTTGGTGGCAGTATTCTGTGACACCTGTGTTGACAGACATACCAGTAAACACAGTGCGATGCAGAGGCAGGGGGGTTCAGGAGATCTTAGGAATTTGGGGCACATAAGTCCACGCAACTTGAGCATTAAATACTTCTGGGGGTGAAGGTCGAGTGGGAATCACAGCTTCTCTGAATTCCTGGGCCTTTTCAGACTGAATCATTGAACCACAATGATTCTTCTTTCCATCTCCCTCCACCCATTGCGCCCCAGGTCCACTCACTGCAAATTCGTCTTCCTTATGGTGCATTCTCCCTCCCAGAGAAAAATCTCCATGTTCATTTGCAGACCAATAATCACCAAACTTGTTTATCTGGAAACAAAAGCAAAATGTAACCTCCGTCAACTCAGGAATTTTGTTTCTGTTGTTCGCTATTTTATCCCTGGTGCTTGACAGAGATTAGGCAGACAAAATATACTCCTAAGAAGAAAAAAAGTCAACTCAGTTTTCTTTTATTTTGGAGATCAATAATGACTTGTAATACCATAGCGAAGCCCAGGAGAATCTGAAATTGCTTATAAGAGTGCCTGGCACAGAGTCAGTGGTTAGCAAATGTCAGCTGATGTTATTTATAAGAAGAAAAAGAAAAGACAATAAAATTAATTTTCCAGAAAAGAAATATTAGGTAAGTAAGCATGTCGGGGCCAGGTTATGAAAGGCTTCCATGCCATATTGAGAAGTTTAAATTTTATCTAACGGCCAGGTGAAACTTCAGAGAATTTTAAGCAAAGGAATAAATGGTATGCGTTACATTTTAAAGAGACTTCTCTAATAGCAGTGTGAAGAACAAAATGAGGTTCAATTCTAAAAAGGCAGAATAATTGAAAGGAGGTAGCACACTGGAAAGATATTTGGGAAGTAAAATTGGCAGCAATTGTTAAGAAATTGAAGAAAAAGAAAAAAAATTAAGTGAAAGAAAATGCAGCATGAAAGAGACTTTAGGCTTAAGAAAGAATTTCTTACAGATATATTTATAAGTGATTTACCAAGAAAGGTCATACTATCCCCTTTTCTGAAGGTCTTTAAAAGTGAGAGGGAGCCATTTTTGTTTGGTAGCTGAAGGGTTGGACTTGGTCAAAAGTTACCCTTTTGATGCTACCCTTTTGATGCTATGATTTCAACAGAAAATCAAACACCAGACACTGTAGTGTACAGAAATAATATACAGTATTTATAGTTTTAATCATACACACATTTTATCCTCACATCTTCTTATATTGTTTTTATTTATCTACAGAATTTTTCCCATTCATCTTTAAATATGCTATCATTCCCTGCCCATGATTTTTTTCAATCATGTTCTCATTAAGTCCCATCACTTTATGACAATGACATTGCTGCATAGTGACTTCATTACTGTAAAGAAACAATGTGAGTTTACAGCTGAAAAAAGCATAATTAAAAGCATAAATTATGGCTGCTGTCAAGACAACAGACATTAACACTGAAACTTAGAACATAATGCAGAAATAGGTTAAGTTTATGCTACCTAAAATCATTGTGAACCTTGAATGTTTTCTCTACAAATAATCCACTCAAAAGTTATTATTTTAAAAAAAGAAACTAGGTGAATCACCCTATACTGCCTCTTTTCCAGGTCTTTTCTCTTCTTGATACATGCGTGCCACACTGATATTAAAAGGTGTTATAAGAATGTACTAATGTAAAGGCCACTGTACAAGATATTAGTGTAAAGCAGGTGTCATTAAAAAAAGTAAAGAAGTTATAAATATAGGCACTAACAGAAATCTTTAGTCATATACAAAATCGAAGGAAATGTATCCAACATCTAAAAAATATGATGTTTCAACTACCATCTGCTAAGTGAAATCACAGCTGTATCAATTCTTTAATATTCTGAGGTCGAGGGGCACCCCTGCTTTCCCTCATATGTTGTGCTCTCAAGCTAGCCTTATATTGAGGTTCAGAAAGCCATTTCCCCCACTGCCTTGTGCTTCAAGACTTCCAATTAGAGACCAAAATTTCGACATAGGCACTCAAGAACACTGCTTACTTCGAAAAGAGGAGCCTGAGTACAATTTTAGTCCTGGGACTCTTTACCAGACATGTTTTTGCCTGGAATGAGAGGCCTCATAAACAAAGACCCACAACAGAGGGCTGTGTACAAATAGAGGACTCTTAGCCACTTTGTTGGAGGTGTTACAGTGGAAATCCAACATTATTTCAGGGGCAAGAAGAGGTGAGCTGTAAAATTACCTACCCCTCAGAGGTTTTCAAATACACACACACACACACACACACACACACACACACACCACTCTGAAAACTCTGACACCCCAAAAAAACAACCCTTCCCCCAAAACGTCAATGTTTTCCTTTGTGTGTGTGTTTATGTATCTATATGATTTCTAGATCCCTGAGTAAGTTATTTTATATACCTATATGTATAGAGATATAGATATATAGAATTAATTATGCACATTGATTCACCAATGTATCAGAACATTTATATATACAAATGATCATATCGAAATAATAAAATGATAGATCTGATAACAACAAATAACAATAATAATAACAACAATAATAATAATAAATAAGAGGATGGGAGGAAACTTTTGGAGGTGATGGATAAGTTCAGCACATAGAATGTGCTGATGGTTTTATGGTGTATCCTTATCTCCGAACTCCCCAAGAGTATACATTAAATATGTACAGCTTTTTCTATGTCAAAAATTTTTTAAAGAAATAGAGTGCTCTTTTTCACATGCTAAATCAACAAATATTTACGTGAAAATCTCTAATCTTGATCAAAATATTTTAAAATTAGTATCTAATACACTGATGCAATTTAAATATGTTTGATCCTACTGGTCAAACATATTTGTCCAGTAGGATCAAACATATTTAAATTGTCATTTGGCAAAACAAAGGTCATTTGGCAATGTAGTTCATGAGATTAAAAAAAAAAGTTCATACAATTTGACCCAGTAAAATTATTCATAGAAATGTCCTAAGGAGAAAATAAAATATAAGAAAAACTCACAGGCATAAATATTTTCATTGCAATATCATTTACAAGATAAAAATGGAAACAACAATTACAGAACTGTATGAAATATTATGCAGCCATTATAAAATTAATATAAAAATAATATAAAGAAAATGAATCTAAGAGTATGAATTCCTAAATATATTTGAGAATCCTAGTCTTATCTGCTCTCTGGACCCTGAGAAGTACAGCAGAACAATGCCAATGCCTCTGATGTGGCTATAAGGAAAACAATGTATTCCATTGTTTTTAATTTTTATTTCTTTATAATAATCTCTATTACATATGTCATAATTATTAAATATATTTGCAGACAGGAAACTACGAGTATTATTCTCACCACACACAGAGAAATATTTCCCTAATGGTGAATAGCAGATCATTCCTTAAATTCATTATTTCACCACCAATGAATAGGCATATGTGATAAACAAGCCGACTCTTTGAAGAATGGTTTGTCATGTTTACAAAAAGCAAGGGCTAATTTCTGTTAAAATATTTTTCAATATTTTTAATGAATTTTAATAAAGGTTTATCAGGCGCTTGTTATGGTGCAGAACTTTTATTAAATTCTGTGATCCATAAAACATGGGTTTTTTGTTTTTTTTTGAATGACACATAGTTTAGTTTTTCATTTAGAGGCTATAAAAGTGTTCACAAAAGTTATGTTGAAAAAAAGTGATTGAAAGTGCTAAAACACTGTACAGAATATAAAATCCTTTCATAGACTTTTTATGACACATGAAACATGAGTCTTAAAGGTTTAATGTTACTGACTTTTATACAAGGCTTTTTAATTCTTGATTCCAGTTATGGTTCTGCAAATGAACTGTGACATTAAAAGGAATCAGGCTGGAACTGCCTGGGCTCACTTTCTAGATGAGTTCCGACTGGCTGTGAGAAGTTCGCTCTGGGACCTTCCCCCGCCCACAACTGATTAATACTCACCTGCTTTCGAGGAAAAGAGGAGTGAGCCTGCTTGACAAATTCCCTCCTACCTAAACTCAGTATTAATGTTGGGGAGGACACCCAGATTACGACTAGTAAATATGAAGTGTGAAGGATGACTATGCCTTAATCCTTGTTTCTTTAATATTGTACACCACTTAGTGCCATAATTTCAGTGTGTCTTGGGGAGCTCCAGAACCAGTGTTGTCTGTCTGGTTAAAATAATGCTCAGAAATTCACTGTGGCTTGATCTTTTGGGAATCTGGAGTCAAGGTGCTGACCTGAGTCCAGTACAGATGACAAATTCACTATTTTTTGTTAATTTCTAGTATTTGGATTTAACCATATAAAGTTGACATTTTTGTAAGTTAAAACCATTGAAACCTTCAATTTCTCATGGTTCACATTAATTTTAATGTTTTAAAAGCCAGAGTGGTGGTTTGTATTAAGGAGAATAAAGCAATCTGGGTAATTCAGATTAGACTTCAGAATGATACACTCATCTCATATTACCTTGAGTACAGCCTCAGCGTTACACATTGTTTTGTATGTGTAGACACTGTTCTTGCTGGTTCCTGTCCTAGAGGAATCAAAGTTCCAGTTGCCTTCTGTTGATATTGTACTGTGAAAATCACTTACGAAAATACTTGAGTTCATAGAAGAAAATGAAAAAAGTATGGCATTGAATAAACTATTCCACACATACATCAGCTGCATTGGGAATCGTCAATGGTATACTCTAAAAGGCTGAAATAAAATACCTGTGCCATATATGATACTCATGATTCATCTGTTTGTTTTAATAAAAGAATCTCTTATTTCAAAACTATTTTAATATGAAAGGGACTAGACATTGGATTTCTCAAAATGAGTCATAATTTAATATCCTGGATGTAACCAAAAGAATGATCAAATATAGTAAAAATGTCTACTCCTTTGTAATCTGCCATGTTTCTAATATGAGACATGTGGTTCTAATTCAGTAAGAATTACGAAATAATTTATTTCTCTATATATCTCAGCATTATATGTTTTAAACCAAAGGCTCACAAATTTTACAATAATTTTAGTCTACTTCAGAAATTATTGAAAGGCATGTTTTGATGCATAACTATATAATACATTAAAGACATATTGCAAATTGTAATTTTCCTTTAACTCCTATGATTTATGTATTATCCATTTGTAGCTAAGTTTATTATATATACTGTGGCTTTTAGATATTAAAACTGTATTTCAGCTAGAATATTCTAAGTTAGGACCATCCATTTAGACAGATTTACTTTTCTCTTATGTATTCTAAATTAATAAACTTTTACTAAATTGCCAAATAATTTCTCTACTATATGATCTTTGAATATTATTTGCCTTCTATTACACTAGAGATGAATACAAAATTCAGAATACTTAGTCCACTAAAGCCAAGAGCTAACAAGCAAAAGTCCCGCCTAACACTCAAGAAACCACAAGATACCTGTCCAAAGGGAGAGAAGCTTCTGAAGAACATGGATAGAAATCTGAGTGAGCCAGGGGAGGTAAGAAAGCCATTACAAGTTCTGTCAAAGACATTTTTAGAACCATCCAACAGTGCTAATTTAGGAAGGAGAAAGAGTAAGCTAAGAAATTGAAAGCAAATATAACTTTTTGAGAAACAAACTGTTTCCAAACATGGAATATTTTCTAAAAGTCATAGTTTAATCTTTCAGTGAGTATTATGTATATTTCTTTTTTAGGACATTTTTATATGTCTCATGCTTGCTGTGTTACTAGTATGCTGAATATGAGACATTTTGCTTTCACTTGGAGGCCACAGAAGCAGGTGTGAGATCTCCAATGTGTCATTCCCCATTGCAGTGACTTTGGAAACCACAGTTGAGATGGAGAGCCACAAAATGGAAGAACTCTGGATCCCTGGGTCACTGCACAGAGAGGAGCTGCTCTGGAGCATTACCTGACCTGCTTTGAAATTTGCAAGAGGAAACAATAAACCTTGTTGGATTTAACCACTAATAGTTTAGGATTCATTTGTTACTGCAGCAAAGTCTAGCCTATTTTGGCAGTACTTTGTCTTACAACTCTGAGCCATTCTTCATTGCCCATCCCACCACCACCACCACATCTAACCAGTCCGCACATTGATTTCACCTTCTAGCCACATTTATAAGTTCTACTACTGTTCCCCTAAGTTCTGATACTGTTCTAAGCACCAAGGATACTAAACTAAATGATGCTTCATTTTGTGGACAACGCAGAGATAAATATAAATTATTTGAATACTGTAAGGTTGGATGCAGTAACAGAAGTTGGTACAGCAGTGGTACAAAAGGAGACATCATACTTTCCATGAATTGGGTTAGGCTTCCCAGAGCAGAAAATGTCTTAGCAGCGTTCAAAAAAATGAATAAAAATTTCCCAGAGTTCCCACTTAATGAGGCCCTGTCTCAACCTTAGACTATAATGGCCTTGAATTGGTCTCCCTGCCTTCAGGCTTCTGCCCTCCACTGTCCTACACATTAATCTTCCCAAAAGCCAACTGGATTATTTTCTAAAGCACAACACAAGACAGGCCATTCACCTGCTTGAAAGCCTTCCACAGCTTCCCTTTCCATCACATTTCCTACAGCTCCTCCCCTTGTGCTCACCACAGAGAACTCATCTTTTCTTAAACACCTGACTTTTCACACCTCGTTGCTTAAGACTTTTTGTTCCCTCTGACTTGATGGCCCATCTCTCCTTCCCTTCTCTGCTATGGAAAACTCCTGTGACAAAGCACTTCCTGGTATACATGTGGCAGAATGAATCATACCTTGGCCCACACTCTACAAATCAATCTGTAATGATAATAATAATAATAATAATAATAATAACAACAACAACAACAATAATAATAACAATAAATATTTATTGAGAACGTCCTTTTCTTCAGGCATTTATGCACTTTCTACATCAATTGTTCCATTCAATTCTTACAAAAGGCCTATGAAGCAGCTACTGTTATCATGTCCTTTCTACAAATGAGGAAACTAAGCTCAGGCTAAGTAGGGCCAGCCCAGGTTTTTTCACAGCTAATGAGTGATAGAACCAGCATTAGAACTTATTACAGTTGGACAGTTGGATTCTATATTTGTACACTCAACCACTATGCTCCTTGATCCCCACTCAAGTTAAAAGTTCCATGATCCTGTACACTGCCTTCACCTCTGGCTTCCTTTACTATGTTTCCCAGATCTACCCAATAACCCCCTATATTAGGCAAACACGCTCTTAGCACATTATTCCTTCATCTTGGAAGACCCTTCCTCATTTTGTTTAATTCACGCCTTCTTTCTTGTATTCCTAAAGAATTGCTTGTGAGCCAACATTACTCTTAGTCTGTATCCCCAGCACCTAACTAAGAGTCCGGCACATACTAAGTGCTCAACAAGTGTTTTTGAAGGAATGAATAAATGATATGGTTTTGTTGTTCACATTTTATCATTATTAAAAAGTTGGTCCCAAAAATTATTAACTCTTTATTTTTGGATGAAGGATATTTTGCCCCTTTTTAATAACTTTCTAATAAAAGATTCAATTTTTGAGTTATGCAATTCCCATTCATACTATATTTCTTAATTCATTATTTACTTCTCTCATATATGTATGAGTAGATATATATTATAGGAAACTGAACTTCCAAAATGATAGTTTAAGTGATATTTTCTCCTAACGTTTTCTTTCAAAACTTAAATTTTAAAACTTAATCTTAAAATGCAAAATTCCCAATCTTTCCTTTTTCTCTTTTAGTTTCCTAAAGGGTTCAACAGTCACTTAAGAAACTATTTATAATAATAATAATTAATAGTAATAATAGTGAAAAATTAGTAAGCTCGTTATAAGTGACAATTTCTGTTTTCCTGCTTCACATGAAGTAGCTGGTGTATTACTCACATCAATCCTAGGAGGTTGATATTATTTTATCCCCATTTCACAGATGAGGAAACTGAAGCACTTTGAGATGACGTAATTTATGTAAGGCCATACAACCAGTGAAAATAAGACATGAAGATTGTTTTCAAACTCAAAGTGGTCTTATAGTAGAATATTTTAAAGGAGATGATATTTTACATGTTGATGCCTATACTTCCAAAAAAAAAAACTAATAATGAGAAGAATGAAAATAACTTATATTTAGGTTATGAGAGTATTAAGAGGTTCTCACTTACTGCATTTGTTCCTAATTGTCTATCTCTATTATGCTTTAGGCAAAGTGTAGTATAAAATGCCAGATTTCTAAATTGGTTTCTTTTTTAGTTCTGCCTCAATATTAACATTGCTTAAGTCTTTGACTAAGTAATGGAGTGATTGAGCTCATATATGAAGGTTCAGGAAGACTAAGACTTCATTTCTGGTCAACATAGCTAAGTAGGTAAACACTGTGTTTGCATTTACCTTACAACCACATCAAAATTACAACTAAATTATAGAACAACCATCATTGAGAATTGCCTGAAGTCTAACTGAACTGGAGCCCCACAACTAAGGATATAGAGAAGAAGCCATCTTGAGAATGGTAGGAGGGGCAGAGACATGGAGCAGGCTGGTCCCACACCTTTGCATGTGACCATTAGAAAAAAAGAGGGGTATCTCGGCTGCAGAGGTCCCCCTCCCTGAGGAGCAAGGGGTCCCAGCCCAGACCAGGCTCCCCAGCCCAGAGTGCCAATGCCAGGGAGATAAGTCCCCATAACGTCTGTGAAAACCAGCAGAGATTGTGGCTGAGTGAGACGAGGGCAGCTGGAATCCCAGGTGCTCCTCCTAAAGGGTCCACACATGGACTTACTCACTGATGGACTCACGCACTCTGAGCTTCAGCACTGGGGCAGCAGCTCAAAAGTTCCCAGGGACATCTGGGCAGAAACTTAATTGTCCAGGTCAGAGCAAGGGCTGGAGGGGCAGCTTTCTCCTGAAGGAGCCGGTGGAAGCCATTGTTCCTTTGTTGAACCCTCCCCATCGTGGTGAGCAGACGCAGGTAGCCACCTATCTGAGTCTCCATCAATATGATTAATACAGTCCTCCTGCCCTCATTCCCTGAGGCCATGCTCTACCCAACTTTCAGGCCCACCCAATCGCTTCCAGTGGCTTTTCTGTACAAACGGCCTACCTTGGCTCATGCTGCAGGCTTTCCTAAAATCTGTCAGTTTCACAAACCCTAAACAAGCAGCATCTGGCTTCAGTGCATCCCATACCTCTAGTTGAGCAGCCCTAAGCCTGCAATAGCGAGAGCCAGGCTCAGTTCTCAGCTACACTGAGGCACCTACAATCCCACCATAGGTGGCAGCCATCTGCAGATTTCTCTAGGGCTCAGGTGGCCCTGGCAGGGCACAGGCTAGAGCTAAACTTGGCCTGTGGTGGTGCCAGGAGGCCCCAGGGCTGGCATGCCCAGTGGCCAGCTTTGGATCAAGCAAGAGCACCACCTCCAAGGACACAAAGGACAGCACCACACAAAAGAAAGGACAGGCACCAAAGTGACACTACAGTGAATCCTGCTCCATGGAGTCAACCCCTGCACAATAGCTCCTCCACTCACAGCCAGTCCTCACAACTAATCAGCTTCAAGGTCAATCCCTCCCATTGATGGGCAAACAGCAACCAAGCCTCAACTACAGCAGGAAGGCACATACAACCCACACAAGGGGTGCACCTGGAGCACCCTGCTCAAGTGACCAGGGAGATTATGCCTCTGGGTTCTGCAGGACACCTACTACCTAAGATTACTCTAAGGAGTTGTAGCAGCCTTACCTGATACATGGAAAAAACACAAGGAGGCAGCCAAAATAGGGAGACAAAGAAATATGTTCTAGATAAAAGAACAGAACAAAGCTCCAGATAAGGAACTAAACAAAATTGACCCAAACAAACTACCAGAGGCAGAGTTCAAAACACTGGTTATAAGGATGCTCAATAATCTCAGGGAGCACCTCAACAAAGAGATAGGAAACTTAAAAATGGAGATACAAAACATAAAAAAGAACCAGTGAAAAATAAAGAAAATAATAGCTGAGATGAAGAATATATTAGAGGGAATCAACAGTAGATTAGATGAGGCAGAGGATCGAATCAGCAATTTAGGAGATAAGGTAGCAGAAAACACCCAAATAAAACAGCAAAAAGAAAAAAAAATGATGATTTAAGGGGCCTCTGGGATAACATTAGGGGTACCAACATTCACTTCAGTGGGGTACCAGAAGAAGAGAGAGAACAAGGAATTGAAAACCTGTTTGAAGAAATAATGATGGAAAATTTCCCTAACCTGAAGGAAATAGACACACAAGCCCAGGAAACACAGAGTCAACAAGATGAACCCAAAGCGGCCCACACCAGGACACATCATAATTAAAATGCCAAAGTTTAAAGACAAAAAGAGAATCTTAAAAGCAGCAAGAGAAAAGAAATTAGTTATCTACAAGAGAGTTCCCGTAAGACTGTCAGAAACTTTGCAGGCCAGAAGAGATTGGCATGAATTATTTAAAGTGATGAAAAGCTAGGACCTGCAACCAACATTATTCTACCCAGCAAGGTTATCATTTAGAATAGGAGAGACAAAGAGCTTCCCAGACAAGAAAAAGCTGAAGGAGTTTGTCACCATCTAACCAGTGTTACAAGAACTGTTAAAAGAACTTCTTTAAGATGGAAATAAAAATAAAAAATATGAATAACAAAATGACAATGACTGTATATCTATCACTTTACATTTACTTTAAATGTAAATGGGTTAAATGCACCAATCAGAAAACATAAAGTGACTGAATGGATAAGAAATCAAGACCCTTAAATATGCTGCCTACAAGAGACTCACTTCAGATCGAAAGGCAAACACAGACTGAAAGTAAAGGGATGGAAAAAAATATTTTATGAAAATGGAAATAAAAAATAAGCTTGGGTATCAATACTTATACCAGACTAAACAGACTTTAAAACAAATGCTACAAGAAAGAGATAAAGAAGGACCCAGTAATCCCAATTCTAGGTATTTATCTGAAGAAACCCAAACACTACTTAGAAGGGACTTGTGCATCCATATGTTCATTGCAGCATTATTTACAATGGCCAAGATATGAAGATAACCTGGGTACCCTGAATGAATGAATGGATAAAGAAGAGGTGGTACATATATACAATGGAATATTACTCAGCTATTAAAACGAATGAAATATTTCCATCTGCAACAGTATGGATGGATCTAGAGGGTATCATGCTGAGTGAAGTAAGTCAGACGGAGAAAGACAAATGTCATATGATTTCACTTATATGTGGAATCTAAAAAACAAAATATAAGAACAACCAGAAACTCATAGATCATTGTGATGGTTGCCAGATAGAAGGGGGTTGGGAGAATGGATGAAAAGGGAAGGGATTAAGAAGTACAAATTGGTTGTTATGCAGTAGTTGTGGAAAATTATAGCATAAGAAATATAGTCAATAATATTGTAATAACTATGTATGGTGTCAGACAGGTACTAGATTTATGAGGGTGATCACTTCATAAGTTATATAAATGTCTAATCACTATTTTGTACACCTGAAACTAATAGTATTGTATGTCAACTGTAATTGAAAAATAAAACATTATTTTTTAAAATGGGCAAAGGACCTGAATGAACATTTCTCCAAAGAAGGTATACAAATAGCAAATAGGTACATGAAAAGGTGCTCAACATCACTAATTACCAGGAAAATACAAATTAAAACCAAAATGAGATATCACCCCACACCTGTTAGGATGACTATCATTAAAAAAAAAAAAAAAGATAAGTGTTGGTGAGGATGTGGAGAAAAGAGCACCCTTATACACTCTTGGTAAAAATATAAATTGGTGCAGGAAAACAGTATGGAAGCTCCTCAAAGAATTAAAAATAGAACCACCACATTATATAGTAATCCCACTTCTGGGTACATATCCAAAGGAATTGAAATCATAATCTTGAAGACATATGAGCATTCCCATATTCATTGCAGCATTATTCACAATACCAATGCCAAGACACGGAAGCAACCTAATGTCCCTCGACAGATCAATGGATAAAGAAACTATGGTATTTACATGTAATGGAATATTATTCAGCTTTTAGAAAAAAAGGAAATCCTGTTATTTGTAATAACATAGATGAATCTAGAGGACATTATGCTAAGTAAAATACTCAAACGCAGGACAAATACTACATAATCCCACTTATATAAGGCACCTGAATAAGTCAAACTCATAGAAGTAGAGAGTAGAATGTGGTTACCAAGGGTTGAGGGGACAGGCAGATATAGGTGGGGGTGGGTGCACTTGGAGGGGTTGGTCAAAGGGTACAAGTTTCAGGTATGTAAGGTGAATAAGTCCTAGAAATCTATACATCATAGTTATATAGTTAATAATACTGTATTGTATACTTAAATCATTTGCTTAGAGTGTAGGTATTATATTAAGTTTTTACCACGAGAATAAATAAAGAGGTCAGGAAGAAACTTTTAGAGGTGATATATATGTTTATGGCAATGATTGTGGTGATGTTTTCACAAATGTATACTTAAGTTGTATACATTAAAAATGTACAGCTTTTTGTATGTCAACCATACCTCACTAAAGTTTTTTTGTAATTAGAATAAAACTTGGTCTCTACCCTTGGGGAACTCATTATCTAAGTGTGTTTATAATTAGAAAAATGAGAGGCCTTTAAATAAGATTCAGAAACTTTAAATTGACAGAGATATTGAATCAAAGAGAAAAAATATTTTTAAAAACTATCATCCAAGCAGAAAGAATACACTCGAGATAAAGATGAGAGTAGGCCCCTTTAGAGGAGAAAAGGGTTACTTGAGCCATATGAAACACACAAAAGAATTTTAAAGACGTATACACTACATTAACTTGAGTTAACATGTTCTCATGTTTTCATCATTAACAGCACAAACAATATCATTAGCACCTATGATCATGAGAGCATTTGATATCTGTGACATAGGAACAAATTAATTGAACATTGAGTTGCATAGACTCATTAAACCCAAAATATGATTTGGGAATGCTTCAATCTCTATATTTTAAAGTCAATACTCTGCAAAACATTTGAAAAACCTAAGAGCACTGTTCATATTACACAATTTGCCAGATTTTAGCATGTATTGAGGAATCTCACATATCCACTGAAAGTAAAAAAGTAACAACTGCTAAATTGATAGGGATCCCTAATAAACAAAAAATTGATGATATTAAAATAAACTGAGTCAGCAAAAATGCTTGAAACTCTCCAGACTCATTTTGGGAAAGGGTGAGCAAATAAATTAAGGGGTCAGTAAGTACATCTGGGATGTAAAGTAGCAGTGGAAATAACAATCCATTTTTTATAATTAAAGCTTACTAAACTATCATTTAGTTACAACGATAATTTTTTTATAGAACTATTTATATCAACAAGGGATTTGTAGAGAAAAATTGCCTTGCAGCATTTTTGAAAAAAATTAATGCATATCCAATATTGATCTTGATTTGTGCATGTTAAACTGCGCCTCCTCAAGTAAAATATTATTGAAGAAGTCAATAATATGCCATAATCTCATATGACACTAATAAAATAACACAAATGACAAGTCATTTTTGTTTACTTGTCTATGACTTAATGGATGGATAAATTTTGTTAAAAGAGGAAGCACAAACTTGGTGCATAATGAGCATATTTATAAAACAATTGTGATTAATTTTTTTTTTGTCACTTTTCTAAGACAGAAAGTAAAACAATCTCTTGGAATTCTTTCCTGAAAAGTGTTTTTATAGCTGTTGATAATATGTTATGAATTTAAGAAGACTGAAGCTACATATATTAGGTAGCTTGTTTTGTTCACTAAAAAATATAGAGTAATGGTGTTGCTAATAAAGTCTAAGGAAGCTAAGAATATGCAAAATAATGCCATTATGACTTTATATGTAACACTACTAATTATATTTACTCAAAATTGCAGAAATTAGTAACACTAAAGCTGTTTTCTTATACCCAAGGAACACTAGTAAGGGAAAAGAATAACTAAACAGTGAGATAGCCAAGTGAAGTCTTAGATTCAAGGAAAAATACCGAACACATAAGAACTGTTTTCCAGAGAGATCCAAGATGGTGGAGAAGATAAACACTGTGCCTGCATCCTTCCATGAACACATTAAAATTACAACTAAATTATAGAACTATCAACCTAGAGAACCATCTGAAGTCTAGCCAAACGGAAGTCCTATAACTAAAAATATCAAGAAGAAGCCACATCGAAACTGGTAGGAGGGGCAGAGACGCGAAACAGGCCCCAAAACTCCCTGTGGCGGTTGACGATCAAGAGGCATATCTTGACTGTGGAGGATCCCCCCCAAAGGAGCAAGGGACCCCAGGTTCCCACACCAGGCTCCCCAGACCAGAGTACTGTGACAGGATGAGGAACCCCCACATCTGGCTGTGAAAAACAGTGGGATTACCTACTATTCTGGAAGGCTGCAAGAAACCCAGACATCCTCTTAAATGACCCAGGTACATTCACTTGCTTGCAGGCACTCACCTAGGGCTCCAGCAGAGGGATGATGACTTGGGGGGCCTCGGAGACATATGCAGGTCAGGCTGAGGTGTGTGGCTTTGGAGAGAGGACTGGACAGTCGGCATTTTCCCAGTGAGCAGTCCTACTCCCATGTAGCCAGCAGGCAGTCTCTATCTTTCATATGAAAGGCCAAATCTGAATCTGGCCTGGTGAGCTCTGCTGCTCCACCTTGCTGACTCAGCTGAGACCCTGCCCATCCAACTTGCTCACCACCTGAGGCACTTTTTCTGCGAGCAGCCAGCCCTGCCCAAATCGCACTCTTTCTTGGAAAACTACCAAAGTCCATGGGCCCCAGGTGGGCAAGAACTAGCCTTGAGGTGTTCTGAGACCTTTGCCGAGTTGCTCCAGGCTTAGCACTGGCACCAAACCAGAGTCTACATTAACCTGGTGACCACAATTCTTCCCACTCTAGTAATTCCCTGAGATCTTGCCTCACCCAACCCCCATACTACATGAGGCTTTATCAGCAGCTGAACCTTAAGGGAACCAGCAGGCAGCAGCAGGCCTCTAGGTGTCCGGGCTTTTTGCAGAGTTACCCCAGGGCTGGTACGGGTGGCAGCTGTCCTTGGTTTGCAACCTGGTCTCTCCCATGTGCCTCCGGGTTTAGCACAGGCAGCAAACAATAGCAGATCACCCTGTAGCTCCTACTGGGTAGCCCTGGGCAGTCAGAGGTAGTGGCTGATGTTGGCCTTCACAGGAGCCCCTTCCAAGAGGCCTCAGAACCAACATACTTAGAGATTGCCTTCAGACCACAGGGGAAGGGATTAAGAAGTACACACAGGTTTTTACAAAGTAGTTTGGGGGATGTAGGGTTTAGCATAAGGTATATAGTCAATAATATTGTGATAACTATGTGTGGTGTCAGATGGGGACTAGATTTGTTGGGGTGATAGGTGGGAGGAGGGTGAGGGGCAGGGTAAAAAGGTGAAAGGATTAAAAAGTACCAATTGATACTTACAAAATAGTCATGAAATGTAAAGTAAAGCAAAAGGAATACAGTCAATAACATGGTAATAACTGTATAGTGCCAGGTGGGTACTAGACTAGTCAGGGGGATCACTTCTTAAATTATGTCAATGTCTAACCACTATGCTGTACACCTGAAATTAATATAAAATATTGAATGTCAACCGTAATTGACAAAATTAAAAATGGGGAAAAAGGGGAAGAGAAATAATAGGTCCAAATTTCCAGGTATAAAACAAGTAAGTCATGGGGATGTAATGTACAGCATGGGGAATATAGCTAATAATATTGTGATAGCACAGTATGGTGTCAGACGATTGCTGGACTTATCATGGTGATCAGTTCTTTAGGTGTGTAAATGTTGAATAACTATGGTGTACACCTGAAACTAATATAATATTGTATGTTAGCTATATTATAATAAAAATCTTTTTTAAAAAATAAGTAAATAATTTTTAAAAAGAATTGTTTTCCATCTGATCCAGTGTTGCCATTCATCCATTATGAGAACACAATGAATTAAAGACTTAGGTTTATTCAGTACACCAATGAAAATTGCAGTAACTAATTTGCAGGAGAAAATACAAACAATGTATCTTAAGAAAATAAATCTGAGCCTAATTTTCCCTAGTTATTTCCTAGCCATCAAACTCTTGGAAAGTCATTTTAACTCTTTCAAGGTACTAGTAACCTGTTTAGATTGTGTGGAAACATTACAGTAACAGTTAAGGTGCCATTTAAACCCAAAAACTTACAGCCCGGGAAAGCCATGGGCCATGAGAATTTCTCTGAGGTATACTTTCTCTGGAGAAAATACTGTTTGACCACAGCGTGAGTTTGGTCATGATGTATACACAATTGAAATGTTAAACAGAATGCTAACTTAGGTGAAAGGTTAGTTGCTGAAAAAAATTGTTAAAATCGGCTCCCCTATGTAACAGTGGTACTTAAAAAATAAAAGGAGTTCTCACCCTTTCTTGCTTTATTTTGTCTTATAGACAAAAGGGGAAAATTAAAGTTAGTTATCCCAATTAGTAAACTTTCCATATCATAAAAAAGTTACTCAAAATGGAGCATGGCTCTATATGTGCCAACTAAAACTATAAAACTTTCAAAAGAAATTTAGAAAAAATAAGTCAGACAGAAAAAGTTGAGAACCATATAACTTCACTGATATGTGGAATATAAAACTAAAAGCAACAAAGGGACAAGACAAAGAAAAAAGAAATAAAAACTCATAGACACAGACAACATTTTAGTGGTTACCAGAGGGTAAGCAGGGAGAAGGGATGGTAGAAGAGGGTAAAAAAGATCAAATATATGGTGATGGAAGGAGAACTGACTCAGGGTGGTGAGCACACAATGTGATATAAAGATAACGTATTATTGAAATGCAAACTTGAAACCTATGTAATTTTACTAACCAATGTCACCCTAATAAATTTAATTTAAAACATCTTTATGACCTTGGGTTAGGCAAAGATTTCTTATATATGATACCAAAGGCATGATTTACAAAAGAAAAATTTGATAAATTGGACTTCATCAAAATTTAAATCTGTTCTTTGAAAGACAATGTCAAGAGAAGAAAAAGACAAATCATAGATCTAGAGAAAATATATGCAGATATTTGATAAAGGATTTGTATCTAGAATATATAAGGAACTATTAAAACAGTAATAAAATAACAACCCAATTTTTTTTAAATTGGTAAAAGTTTTAAACAAACACTTCATCAGAGATGACATACTGATTGCAAATAAGCACATGAAAGATGTTAAACATTATTATTCATTAAGTAACTTGGAGCTAAAACTACAATGAGATACCATAACATACCAATTAGAATGGCTAAAATTTTACAAATTGACCATCCCAAGCATTGACAAGAACGTGGAGTAACTGGAACTTTCATACACTGCTGATGGAAATGTAAAATAGTACAGCCACTTTGGAGAACAGTTTCGCAGTTTCTTAAAATATTAGACACCTGCCACATGATCCCGCCATTCCACTCCTAGAGATTTACCCAAGAGAAATGAAAACCATATGTCCATACAAAAACTCATACATGAGTGTTCATAGTACCTTTATGTGTAATAGCCAAACTCAAAAATCACCAATGTCCCTCAGCAAACAGTAGTATGTCCATACAGTGAAATACTAATCAGCCAGAAAAGGATATACTACTAACAGATGGAACAACATGGCTGGATCGCAAAATAATTATGCTAAGTAAAAGATGCCAGACAAAAGCAAGTACAGGCCGTACAATTACATTTATATAAAACTGCAGAAAATATAAACTAATCATAGTGACAGAAGGCCGACCAGTGGTTGCTGCAGACCGGGGTGGGGGGTGGGGAGTTGAGAGGATAGGCGTGAGGAGAGATTACAAAGGGGGATGAGGAAATGTTTGAGCATGACTGACATGTTCATCTTGATTGTGGTGATTGTTTCATGCATCAAAACTTTTCAAATAATACACTTTAAATGTATGTAGTTTTATCTGTCAATCATACCTTAAACAAGTCATTTCTTAAAAATGAAAGTCTAACCACTTTTTGTTTTACTGGAATCTTCTAGGCAAAGAAAAATACAAATAGCTAAAAAAAATCTTTTCATCATAAACTATTAAATCTACTCTGTTAATGGAATCTGAGTTCTCAACATCTTACTTACAAACTTTTTTTGTGGCTGGGGAACTCCCATTACTGATTCCACATCCCCAGGTGATTTTTACAGGTTTTTTTGTTTGTTTTGTTTTGTTGTTTTTTCGGGTGTGCAGCCAGGAACTTTAACAGGCTAACCTTTACTGGATGTGAACTATATACCAAGTACATTCCAAATGCCTGATAAGCACCATTGCACTAAATTCTCACAATAGTGCCTTAAGGTAGATGTCATTGTTATTCCCATTTTACAGCAAAGGAAATTGAGTTTCAGAGGAGTTAAGTAAATTGCTCAGGATTTGAACTCAAACAGTCAGAGACTAGAGTACATGTTCTTAAACATTTGCTATATTGCTTCACGGTAGAACAAAATACATGGTCATGCGATAATGTATCTGCAACAGGGAAGAAGTGATGAAGAGGTGTGTTAGTTTCCCAGGGTTGCCATAACGGTGTTGAAAACTGGGTAGCTTAAAACAACAGGAATTTATTCTCTCACAGTCCTGCAGGCTAGAAGTCCAAAATTCAGTTGTTGACAGGGTTACATTGTCGCTGATGGTTCTTTGCCTCTTCTATTTTCTGGTATTTACCATCAATCCTCAGTATAGATGTATTACTCCAGTCATATAGCCATGTTCTAGTGTCTCTTCACATTGTCTTCAGTGTATGCAGTGTCTCTTTGTGTGTCCAAGTTTCCTTTTGGTATAAGGACACCAGTCAGATTGCATAAGTCCCGCCCTAATGACCTCATTTTAACATGATTACCTCTGTAAAGACCCTATTTCCAAATGAGGTCACTTTCTGAGGTATTGGGAGGTTAGGACATCAACATTTCTATTTGGGATAACATAATTCAACACATAACAAGAGGTACCAAGTAGTAGAGCTAAAGAATGTGGGAAAGCTGTAAGATTTGCCATACGACAATGAGCAAATTCCTTACCTTAAACATTGGTAGAATCTCTTGTGGACCCACAAAACTGTAAGGATGGCCTTGCAAACAATCAGCTATCTAGGAATTCTTAGGAAAAGACCACATCGCATGCAGCTTTCCTCACTTAAATCAGAGCCCTAGTTTTCTTTACAATTCTCTGATTTCCACAAATATAAAATCACTATTTGGACACAAAGTGACTTCATTCTTTCATTTAGTCTATAAATACTAATCAAGCCCTGTGTTATATGCCAGGAGTAGTACTGGATACAGAGTTAAAACATCACAGTCCACAGGAAAGGCAATCTAGTATAACAGGGTAAAAAGGGCCTTAATAGAGTTTCTATAGAATGCCATTGGGTCTAGAAGAAAACAAATTACTCTACTCAGGACAGGAGGTGATGATGAAGGAAAGCCTGAGATGATTCTTAAAAGACAAATAGAAGCTTGCTAGACAACAAAAATTGGAAAGAACATTTTAGAATCTGCGAAGTAAACACACCCTAAACTGCACTCCTGTTCTCTCCCTCACATCTGTTCCACCAACATCTCTCTCTGAGTCAGCCATTAGCAACTCCATCTTTCGAGTCGCTCAGAATGAAAAACTTAAGAATCATTCTTGGCTCCTGTCTTTTTCGCAAACCTCTATCCAGCCCACAGGAAGGTAGGCTGTCTCTACCTTCAAAACATATCCACAATCTGTCAACTTTTCCCCACCTCTGCTATTCCAAACTACCATCATCTCTCACCTGCAACCAACTTCTACCTAGTCTTGCTAGTTCTCATTTTGCCACCATTTATAGTCCATTCTCAACATAGCATCCAGCAATATCATTTTAAAATGTAAGTCGGATCCTGAGAGTCTTCTGCAATGGCCTCCCATTTCACTCAGAGCAAAAACTGAATTCTTACAATGGTTGAAAAGGCTTTCACAATTTAGCCTGTCAATCTGCCTCTCTCTCTACCCCAATACCATCATCTCTCTGACCCCGTCACCCTACTCATTGTTGTCCAGTGGCACTGGTGTCCTTGCTGTTCCTAGAACAGAACAGGAAGGTTTCCATATTGAGGTATTCGCACCGGCTCTTCCCTCTACTGGAACTCTTCTTCCAGAGGTCCACGTGGCTACTTCCCTCACTTTCTTCAAGTCTTACTCAAAGTTCACCCAAATGATTTCTATGAAATGGCATCTCACCTCTCCCCGCCCACTACCACTTCACGTTCTCAGTTCCCCTTACCTTGTTCTAACCTTTTCCCCAGAGTGCATATCACCTTCCAAATACTATAATTTACTTATCTATGATGTTCATTGCTAGTTGGTCCTTCTGCACTAGAATGTGACCTGGGTAGACATCTTTGTCTGTTCTCTTCATTGATGTATCCCTAGATACAGTGCCTATTACTTAATACATGTGCACTTTCTTTCTCTAATGAATAAAAGGTTTGTTGAAGTGAGGTGGGGAAAAGCATCCATTGACTACAAATAATCAGTGTCACAGCATTAGGAGCACACAGGACAAATGCAGAAGGTAAGATTCAGGTTGTAGAAGGTTCTTCCATGCCCTGCTAAAGAGGGCCAACACATGCAGAATCACTGACAAGATTTACACGTGGCAGTAACATGATTATATTTGCATATTAGATCACCCTTGCATTACTGTGACTCAGCATCTCCAACTTTCAATGTCCTCCAAAATAAAATTTTTAAATTCTGTTTTGATGTTGTCATAAACATGGCCCTTCCTGAGTACAATAGAACCATAATTATTTAGAGCACAGATTCTGGAACACAGTGCCTGGCTTTAAATCCCATTTCCACCAATAACTCTAGGATCCTGAGCAAATTCCTCAGCCTCCCTTAAAAAAAAGAAATGGGTTGCTGTAAAGCTTAAAGAGTTGGAATAAGTAAAACACTTAGAATAGCATGTGGACATATAGTAAGCACCATATATGCATTTTGATATTGTAACATTGTGCAGTGACCACTAGCAAAATTTTTTTCTCAATAGTTTCTTGAATAAGTACCATTTAAGTTAAGCAGCTCAGTAATCCTTTCACACATATTTTTAATACTAAAAAAAGAAAAACATTTCCTAGATACTTTATTAAATTGCAAAACTATTACTTCATCTTTCCGCCAATAGTTTTGCCTGTTTTTAATTGAGCAAGCCTTTTACATATAAATATTTGTGGTATTTTCATATATTTTAAATTAGTAAAACTTAAAGACATGATCATTGAAACTAATACTTCAGAGAATAAATATTCTGTTGTGTTTTAACTTTAAACTCCTCCTGTCTCAGATTTCCACAAATTCCAATCTAGATGAGCAATATTCATTAAAATGCCCACAGCATGTTTTATTATTTATAGTTTAGATGTCTTTCCATTCAAACAAAGAGACAGATTGTCTTCTAGCTGAGACACCTGGAAGGTGCTTGAAGTACAAAGGCCATGATTCAAGTCTGCAGTGCAGTCAACAAGCAATTACTTTTGCTTGTGATAGGAGACTGTCAGCTTCAAACACAGGACATTCTTTGGGAAGATTAGTCCAAATTACATTTTATTACATTGGCCCACTTGAATGGCCTAAACTTCATATACTTCTTATTCTAATGGAATTCCAACTGGGGCATTAATATATTGTTTATGACATGTTTGGAGTTCTTGTGTTATCAGCATGCATTCATGAGAGAACCTTCAAACAGTATCAGATAACAGTGAGCTGGATGCTGGCTGTTGTACAGCGTACGGGATTTTATCATCTTGTTGAACCAGTGGCAGTGATTAAATTAAACTGTCTGAACAAAGCTTTTGCATGTCAGACTGTTGAATGGCAAAATGAAAGAGTGATACACTTCAAAGATCAGAGGAAAGAAGAAGGGCTAGAAAAACAGTTACATAACTCCTTATTTACAATATTCCGAAACCAAAGCAACAGAACAGTTTCCATGTTACTTCGTCTTTAAACTTTTCAGTATTATTTCACTCATTTCCTAGGCACATTTCCCATATTCTTTTTCACATAGCATATTTAATTTACCTTGGAATGTTGACTGGATGAGTTAGTGTGGGGTTTTTACTTTTATTCTGTTTCTTTGTACAAGGAGAGTTTTAAAGTTTGTTTTAATTTCTAATTTTTCGCTTATTATTTCCAAATGAGATATTTTAGGAAGAAAAAAACCAGCAGATTAAGATGTTTCCATAATTTACAAGCACGATTTTTATTTGGAGAGACAAACACAAGCGCTTTTATTTTTCCACTACAATAAACAAATCAAAATTTTTGAAATAAAAGTTTAATACAATAGAACAAAACTGAAATTATTTTTATACGCAGAAATATTATGATATATTTCCACTCATAAAAAATATATGAACTCTCTGAAGAAGTTCATTGGCAAAAAAGTTTTAAGGATCTAAATGTATCTGAGATACAAAGTAAGCTTTATAGGAATCCACATGTTTCCTATCCAATGAGATTTTTAAATCAACAAAATGTTCTGACATTTATTTTTAAGTATCTTTGTTAATAAAAAAAAAGGGTTTTGTTAGTATTAAGAAAAATGTTATTTCCTCTCAAACAAAATAAAACTGGGAAGAAATCCAGAAAAAGCAAATTGAGTTTTAGTGCTGTTTCCATTACAAAGTCTACATAGCCCCAGTTTTAAATTTTTGTCTAGATTTGTGGTTTCCTTTTCCGTTAAGACCCTAAGTCAACTATTAGAAACATTTAAGAAATTTCTGTGTGACATGGTAGTTACAGAAGATAGGTATTCAGATGATACATATTAACCCTTGTAAATTTATCAGTTTCTATTTTTACTTCAATTTTGATTTATACAATTTCCAGAACTATAAAATAATGCCCATTTTGAAACAAATGCTGATTCTTAATAATGCATGTTCACAATTTAGCTGTTCATTTTCATTTATCATTAAAGGTGATAGCCTTTCGTAGAGATTCACTGCTCAGTGACATCCATTAACACTTTAAAGTACAAAACACTTTAAATCCAATTCCACTTGAGATATTAAGTGATGGGGCCGGGGAGGAATCATAGAAAAAATAAAAATAAAGTCAATGTGTTCTCTCAGAATACTCCACTGGGAATAACCATATTAATACATATGCTTTACAAATTTACTTCTTTCTTTAACCCACTAAGCATCTAGGACATGCTGAGTGTAGTGAAATATAAGGAAACTAACAGAGGACAATCAGGATAGTGTACAGATATAACAAAAGATAAATTTTGACTTAGTTACGTGGGATACTTTTTGAATTAGGTTAGAAACATTCTCATTTAGAAATCTTTGGAGACAGCATAAAAATTCTTAAATTCATAGATTTCAGAGTTCTGAAATCTATATAATTGTACATTGATTCAGAGTTTCATTTACAAACTATATTTTCAAAGTATGTATTTTTGATTAAAATATAATTAGAAAGAAGTTATTTTTGCCATTTTCTATCACACAGAAGGTTAATGCTTATGTTTATCAAAGGTATCCTTTCATTTCCTATGCATTCATTCGAAGCCTTCTAAATCTAAAAATACAAACAAAAAAATGCAAATAATATAATGAGTTACTATGTAAACATCAATATTTATATTTATATATTTATATTCTAAAAACAAAAAATAAACTTTTCCATTTCTCCCTGAACTTTACAAAAATTATTCGTGAATTAGACAATGAAGTAAGTCTCTGTGAAGTCATAAAAGCAAACAAAATTTAATATTTGAGTATAATATCTGGTAAAAATATAATACAATTAGAAATGAACAACAAAATGTAAATAAACATTCAATAAGTAGGAAATTCTAAAACATTCCTTAAATAAATCCTGTCTCAAATAAGGAACTATAATGAGAGAATCAAGGATCAAACTTGTAAGATAACTTCAAAGCAGATTTTTCAAAAGAAAGTCATACATTTGAAGATGGGATTATTGATTTTCCATAGTGTTTCATTCTTGCTTTTGCTTATTTTCTACTTTTTCTTTCGCAATCATGTAATAGTTTCATAAAGGGGTGAAATTTGTGGTTACTTAATGAAACTAATTATTTTAGATATTGAAACTCGCAATGTCTGACAAGAGGAAGAAGAAAGAACAAAGAGAAGTATACACAAGGAGACAAATACATAAAAATTGGAATCAACCTAAATGTTCATCAAAGTGAATAGAACATTATATAGCAATTTAGAAACAATGAGTTAGATATATATGTATTGACATGGAGAGATGGCCATGGTTTATTACATGATTGTAACTTACTCAAAAATATGTACCATGTGACCCTACATTTATGAGAAAAAAATTGTATGTGTATGTATACACAGACATATATTTCATTATGGCATATGAATAGGCAAAGGAGTAGAATGATAAGCACCTGGTTGTTAATATTGATTACCTCTCGGAGTGAAATTGGAGAGTACATTAGTTAATTATTACTGTAAACAAATTACGCCAAAATGCTGCAGCTGAAAACAACAAACATTTATTACCTCACAGTTTCTGTGAATTAGAAATCAGGGAGCAACTTATCTAGGAGATTCTAACTCCGAATTTCTCACAGGATACAACCAAGCTATTGGCTGGGTCACCTCAAGACTCAACCGAAGGAGGACCCAACATTGGTTGGCTTCAGAAATGCTGCTTACAAGATGACTCATCCCCAGAGCTGCCTCAGTTCTTCTTCACATGGCCCCTCCTGTTCCAGGACCTCTCTCCCCAAGTGGGCTTCCCAGCAGCATAGCCAGAACTTTACATTGGGCCTAAGCACTGAGAGACACAGCTACCAAGCAAGAGAGAGCACACCCAAGAAAGAGCTAAGAGTACCCAAATAAGACAGAAGCCACAGTTTTTTATAACCTCATCTCAGTAGCACTTCTGCCATCTACTACTATTCATTAGAACAGAGCCCACACTCAAAGGGAGGGAATTACACAGAGACATAAATACCAGATGGCATCACTGGGGGCTAGCTTGGAAGCTACTACCACAGAGACAGCATCTTTACATTTACATTTCTGTATTGTTTGAAATTTTTTGCAACGACGACCTACAACTTTTATAATGCAAAAAGTGTAGTAATTTTTTAAAACGCAGAATTAATGTAAGAATGACAGTTAATTCCTGTCTGTTGATTCTTATCAGGTTTCATGTCAGCTAATTACTTTCTGCTTGTCCATTGTTCTTGGTCTTCCTTTGGTTTTCCTTTGCAAAGTTTTGAACCAATTTCCTAGAGGCAGTAAAAGGTTTTAAATATAAATGATTAAAAACAAAAAACAAAAAACTACTTCCTGGTATGTGGCACTATGCCATGCTTTATTTGACGTCAGAATTTCAACTGATTCATTTGAATTCATCAGAACTGGACATCCCAGCTTCTGATGACTCACTTAGCTATCCGCGGGCTTGGTGGCTCAGCCTGTAGTTGCACCTTACAACTTGCCACTTGCATTGCACAAACACACAGTAGAGCTGGGTCAGCACTGGAGAGGAATGTTGTGGATAATTTGCATACAAGTGCCAGTATCTTCTTCAGAGAGATCAGAACCAAACATTTCACTAGTTATATAAAAACTCTTGTGAAAAGCTGAAATAATTGATACCTACAATTTATTCAAGAGAGATAGTAATGGCCGTTAAAGATCTGTGCCCCAGGCAGCTACCCAACCAGCTCACCACTTAGTCCATTCCTGGTGTTGGAGAACATGGAAGTGCAGAGAAACACGGAAAAAAGGTAGCAAGCAGAAGTCTAAGACAGTAACCACGAAGCATAAGAAACCGTGAGATGGAGAAAAGAGCCAGTCAGCTGATTAATTAGTTGCTGCAAAATTGAGACAGGAGTCACTGTCTCACCAAAATGGTGAACCCCAGAGGAAAAAAGCAAGATCAACTCATTGCCCAGGGAACAACCACCAGGGAGATGAGTTATGGAGTCACCTGGGCGGCTGCTGGATGACTAGAACCACTAGTGGGGTCTGAATGACATGTGGAACTGTTCTTTTCTCCTCTACATATCTTTCCAACAAAAGCCTAAAACCCAAATAACTTAAGTATGTCTCTGTTGCTTACATGAGAAAGAAAGTCAACTTAGGAAAAAGTTTTAGACATTGTCAGATACTGAAAATTATGAATATATTTTCATTTCATAATATGAGGGAGGGGATTATTTTCAAATATCAAAAACAGACTATTTTTCAATACTTTGAGTAACAGAGTCCAGTATCTTATAATGCTTTGCAGTTTATAAACCACTTCCATGCTCACACTGCCATGTAACCTTCACAATGTAGTCGTCATTATTAGCTCCATTTTTCAGATGAAGAAACAAGCACAGTTATACATACCATAGTGTATATTTAAAGTGATAGGCAACTAGTCTTGTATACAAGATTATTTATGCAAGATTTTTTAAAAATTCTACACCAATTGGAATATATCTTATGCAAATATTTCTTGTGTAATTCCTAAAATAGTCAGATTGATAATATTTTTAGTGAGCAGTTTTCCATTACTCCAGAGCAAATTGAGATGAATGAACATCTACGAAGTAATGAGTGATATATATGCATAAATCAATTCAGGAGAGACTTTTTAATCATTTTAACTACAGCAAGAAATTTACAATATTATTAGTGATTATTATTAGGGCTGTAATAACACACATACAGAAGTTTTCATCTTTCTGGGAATTTAGAATTTAATATCTAATCCTCCCTGTGTCTACTGCAGATTTCTCTTTTTATTATATATTTTATCAAGATATTACTCTTCAAAATCATCTGTAATGGCTTTTCTTCATCTGTAATGGTGGTTAAGTATGGTGCTTAAGAGCATAGATTCTGATCCAGATTGCCTGGGTTCAAATCCCCATCCAGCCATTTATATTAGGCAAGTTATTTTACCTCACTGTGTCAATTTCCTCATTCATAAAATGAGAGTGATTATAAAAGTATATATCCTCATAAGATTTATGTAAGGATTCAATGATTTAGCACCCACAAAACCCTTAGAATAATACATTGCATGTAGTAGTTCCTCAGTAGTTGTCAGACATTTCCAGTATAGTGATTCTTTATATCTAACTTATAAGGAAGGTTAAGCAGATTTAATTTGAGAGTAGAGCAGTTTTCCAAAAAAATTATTTACAAATTAGAATGCCTTACCTCAAAGAAACTGTACTGCCAGTGGAAAATGGCATTCCAGGGAAGCCCACAAATGTCCTTTTCACCCATTATGCGGTTGAAATGATGCTAGTAGTATTTCTAACCCCTGTACTCTCTGAGCCCCTCTCCTGGGGGGAAATTTATAAAGTATGGTAATAATTGTGGGTGTCACCAGCTACATCAGGGAACACCAAGGTATTATGGAGAAGATGTAGGTGGGGTCTGTCAGGGGCAACATGTCTTCGACAAAGGATGTGTGTGAGGACGGAGTCCCAGAAAGCAGTTTCCAGGCTCTCGGCCTCACGTGGAAAGAGGCTGGCTCAGGTAGTAGATGGCCATCAGCTGTGACTAGTTGGTCATCAGCTGTTACCAGTTAGCCATTAGCCACTAATCTAACTGCTGTGGCTGCATTGGTTGATTGATTGGTTGGTTGGCTGGCTGGTTGGTGGAGAAGCTGACAGAGGATTGCGAATCTTGTGGATCCCACTTCCTGTCTCACCCGGCCATCAGCGAGATGGGGCTGCAGGAAGACCCCACATTGGGGTACTGGCGGATGTTTGCTTTTGTGTCTCCAACCAAGCCACCAGCGAGAAATAGCAGTATGAACCCCCTATCCATGGCTTCGTGGGTGTTCCTTTTTGGCCTCACCATATCCTGCACTCTTGTGAGGGGAGCGGGACCAGAGTCCCTGCATGACAATGTGAGAGGACTCTTCCTTCTGATGCTTGAAGAAGGCTCAAGTCCCAAGACTTCAACGATGTCAGTTGCAAGGAATGATTCTATGTTGCAAGTACAGTGGCATATGTATTGGCTTTTAATGTAACGTACTAAGCTGTGTGCCATCACTATAGTTTTCAAGATAAGAAAAGTAAGTACCAGAAGGCCCACTCAGAATTATTTTCCATTCTGATTAAAAGGTGGATCTGCATGAGTAATGGTGGGAGGAGCATGTTTTCTCTGACTGCAACAAGTCTTGAAACAGTGATACCAATGGAAGAACAAGAAGGAAGGGTGCGACAAGCTTCTGCCTCCTTAGATCACAAGTCAAAGTGTCCTGGGCACAGTACTTGTTGGTTGCACTCTTGCCTTCTCCATTTCTCTTCAACCTTTTTCAAGAAGGAAACTTGCAGACCAGAAGGAGAACAAAGCACCATGGAAATAAAAAAATAAAAAAAGCATCTAGGCTTTTACACATACTGTTTCCTCTGCCTGGACTCTTTTTCCAACCAAACCTCTGTGTAGTGGGTCAGCTTGGGCTTCAAGTCTTGTTTAGAAATCCTTGGTTCCAGAAAACAACTTTCCAGATCCCCTCAAACTAGGTATGTGTTTACCTCCATTATGGCAGTTTCACACTGAATTGAAATGGCTTGTTTATTGGTCTTTATAAATTTGTGAGCTCCCTGAGAATAGAAAAAGTGTTCTTCTCATCTTTGTATTTTCAATGCCATATGTCATGAATTTTATGTAGGAGGTACTCAATAAACACCGGTTAAATGAATGAATGAACAAAAGCGGGATTTCAGGGAGGTGGGAAGACAATTTTTCAGTCCTTTCTTGTTCTCTCTGTTTAATTTTGACTTGGAACTCACTGCACACAGATCCTTTGTCCCTGTACAAGAGCTAATGTGAGAGCCAGAGAAAAAGCATGCAAGACACTGGCTGCTAAGAGGCAGTTCTTGTCCAGGCTGGAAAGAGGAGGAATGAAGAGAGCATTATGGTTTCTATGCTCTCTAGGCAGGGTGACTGGAGCAAGAAATCAGTAAGGGTCTGAGCAAAATCCTTAACTGAGAAAGAGCTGACACTCAGTTACAGTAACCTCCACCTTCTGTGTCTTTAAGGAATACAAGCCTAAAACTTGACAGATTAACAGGTATCGATCAAATAGAGGAATGAGAACCCCAACCTCAATTAAAGCTCAGAGGATCGACAGAGGATCTCCAGATCCGTCCTCTACTGACGCACTAGGTAGTAAATGTGAACTGGGAATAATAAGAGAAAGCCTAATTACAGAAAGAAAGCTGGGCGCTCTGAGTAAATCCTCTTCTCACCTGCTAGGTGGGCCATCTGTGAGCCTGCTTATAGAAATATGCAAGTTCCTGTTGTTATTGCTGCTAAAATTAGCTTTAAGTCATTCGGCATATTAATGGAAGGAGTTGGTCTCAGAATTAGAGATAAGCAAATACACTGTATTCCAATTATGGAAATCAGAGCTGAGAAGTTAAATGCCACTCAAAGAGACAAGACTCTAGCTCAATAGAACTAAGTAATTCTTAGCTTTTAAACTCGATTTTATCAGACGGAAGGAAGTACTATTGGAGAATTGGGAGATTAAACGTCAAGACTAAGGCCGTATCTACATATAGCAATCACATCAGCCAAAGCGGAGTGAACCCAATATGCTTTGTTGCCTCCATGATGAAGCTGAGCAGTGATCAAACATGTCAACTGTGGAGTGATCTCACGCAACGTGTTACAAAGAACCCTATCCGCTCTGCAGCAATCCAGTCACTTTCGTTAGAATCTTAAATTGAGATTCTCTGGTCTTCCTTTAAAATTTCATAAGGAAACACAATTTTGTTACAATAGCCAAATCACCTCTCAAAGATTAAAAACTTATTTAAAATGTAGGCTTTCTGCAAACCACAGATGCTTTCTAGAAATTGCTGCTACTTAAACATATTCATTATGGCTCATGTTTTTGTTTTAATTACTGACATTTTCCCATGTTACGTATTTTTCTTCAAGTGTGTAGTTTTATCATGTTTGCCAAATTGCCTAATAAGCAAGATGTTGGTTTTGGCTACATTTTGTCTAGATTTTTTATTTAGCATGATCTGCATACAGTTCTCATGCATAGCTTAATAGTAGGAGCAAATGCCCAACAACTAATAATAACATGGGTAACCATAATTGTAAATTGACCATCTAGATAAATACAAACTCCCTCCTCCAATATCCTTTTTATGAATTTAGAATTTAAATTAATCTTACTGCCTTTGATATTTTAATTTCTTCTGTAGTCCTAATCATCTTGCTTTTTCCATTTTGTTACTTCCCTATACATATACAAAGGAAATTAATAAGAGATAATATTTGTTGAATGTTCTTTGTGTTCTAGAAACTGTGCCATTTTCTTTATAGACCATATTTTTTCCCAATAACCCTAAAGGTACCCTACTATTATTTTCATCTCTACATAACACCTGAGAATGCTGGGACTGACTGAGTACTTATTCATGTACAGGTAAGGTGTTTAGATTACCATTCAGCAAATACCCTTTCCCCTTCCCACCCTGTGCAGAGTAGACTTCCCTGCATGTTTGATATTGAACTTCACCACACAACTTGCTGGGTCCATGGAATGTTCACACACATGATGTGAACAGAGGTCTTAAATGGCCTTCATGGGTTTAGGTTGCCTCTTACATTCTGGTCACCTGCCATGAGAAAACATGCTCCAGATGGATGATGCTGCCTTTTAGCCTGGGCCACAGAATGAAATACACAGGACAGAACTTCTGCCCTCGGAAGCCATTAATCCTGGGAGTATCAAGACCCGTAGTGTAAGCCTGAATTAAACCTGGAGCTTGCAGCCCAGAATCTAGCCAAGCCACTGACTTGCGACCTGTGAGCAAGAGATTCAGTTATTGCTGTTTGAAAGTAGGGGTGCTTTGTAGCTATAGACTCAGTATTTGTGTCCTCCCCCCAATTTCATGTGTTGATATCTAACCCCCAGTAGGATGGTATTTGGCAGGGGAGTCTTTGGGAGGTAATTGGGTCATGAGGGTGAAGTGCTCATGAATGGAATTAGTGGACTTACAAGAAGAGACATGACCATTCACCCTTCCTCTCCCTCTGCCACGTGAGGATACAGTAAGAAGGAGTCCATCTGCAAACCAGAAAAAGGGCTTCCACTAGGAACCAAATCAGGAAGCACCTTGATCAATGCCACCTGCCTGTGAAATGGCAGAACAGGAAATTGAACACAGGACTATGGCCCCAAAAGTGTGAGGATTATAAGCTAAATGATTTAAGAAAGGCAAAGGGAAGGGAAGCCGAGATGATGAATAGAGAAGCTGTGGACCTTAGAAATACCTAGGGGAGGAGATGAGACATGAGGTCTGACAATTAAGTTCGTGAACTTGTTGCAACAATGTCACTAACCTTTTTTGATATCAGAGTGATTATTCATTATGAATTTGTACCAAATGAACAAACAGTTAACCAAGTTTACTATTTGGAAGTGCTGAAAAGGCTGCATGAAAAAGTTAGACGACCTGAACTTTTCACCAACAATTCATGGCTCTTGCATCACGACAATGCACCAGCTCACATGGCACTGTCTGTGAGGGAGTTTTTAGCCAGTAAACAAATAACTGTATTGGAACACCCTCCCTACTCACTTGATCTGGCCCCCAATGACTTCTTTCTTTACCTGAAAATAAAGGAAATATTGAAAGAAGGACATTTTGATGACATTCAAGACATCAAGGGTAATACAATGACAGCTCTGATGGCCATTCCAGAAAAAGAGTTCCAAAATTGCTTTGAACGGTGGACTAGGCACTGGTGTCGGTGCATAGCTTCCCAAGGGGAGGACTTCGAAGGTGACCACAGGAATATTCAGTAATGAGGCATGTAGCACTTTTTCTCGGATGAGTTCGCAAACTTAATTGTTCATCCTTGTATTTGGCTGAAGCCCTCTTCCTTCTGCTCGCTCACATACCAATACTTCCTCTTTCACGCTCCTGCCCCAACTCTCACATCTGGACACCTCTAGACACATATATGTGCTGGTCCAAAGAAAGCAAACTGCTCTGGAAAAATTCTAAAGTGCCTGTTTTACATATATTTTTCCCATCTTTACTTTTAAAGGATTAGAGAACACTTTTGCCTACATTACCACTGGTTGCAAGGATCCAGAAAACCACTTATAGGTCAGTATTTCATAAATGCTCAAATAGAAGTGGATTCTTTTTTACAGCAATATCACTTTCTGATGGGATGGAAACCCAGAAATTCACAGTAGCAGTTTTCATTAAAGAGCATCCTTGGCACTTTTTATGGCAAAAATTATTAGCACTTGTTTTTTGGCAAAATTCCAAGCCAAGCAATTATACTATACCTATTCATACTCCTCCCATGATTTCAAATGTCATTCTTCTTGCTTTCTTCCTTGAAACAATGTGATGTTACTGTGACTGTTTAATTCAACTCCAGAAGCTAGTGAGCCATGGTTTCTCTTAATATCAGAGCTTTTAGAGTTTTAATTAACTAATCATTAGAAAGCAATTGTATGAAAGGAAATATGGTATTTATAATATTGTTATCAAGTGATTTTATAATATTTTCTTAAGATCAGTAAGGGAGTTAAATTATAAAAATCTCCTAGATCTCTTCCATTTCTAGTACCTATAATAATTTTAGGTAGTTTTTGCCAGAATTGAGTCCTTTCTAGCAATACTTTCTGGTGAATCCATATTTCAGGTTCACTTGACAAAAGGCAGAACCACTTTAGAGCAAGTATAAGTGAGCCTAGATTTTATTCTACTTTGGGATTCTAAATTTATTAATATTACCCTTGAACCTGGAATTTATTATAATGCTTCAAATCATGCCCTTCCACAGGTTGAAAGTGCTTCTCTAACTCATTGTATTAATCAGGGTTCTCCAGAGAAACATCACCAATAGAGTGTCTCTCTCTCTCTCTCTCTCTCTCTCTCTCTCTCTCTCTCTCTCTCTCTCTCTCTCTCTCTCGGTATCTATCTATTTCTCTCAGAGAGAGAGAGAGAGAGGAATTTTAAGGAATTGGCTCAAGCTGTAGTGGGGCTTGGAAGTCTGAAATCCTCAGGGCAGGCTAGCAGGCCGGAAGTTCTGGCAGGAGTTGATGTTGGAGTCTTGAGTCCAAAGGCAATTTGGAGGAAGAATTCTTTCCTCTTTGGAAGACCTCAGTCTTTTCTCTCAAGGACTTGAAATGATTGGGTGAGACCCATTTACATTATTGAGGGTACTCTGCGTTACTCAAAGTCTATGGATTTACATGTTAATCACACCTTAAAAATACTTGGGCAGCAATATCTAGACAGATGTTTGACTGAATACCTGGGTATCATAACCTAGCCCGTTGACACATACATTTAATCATCACACTTATCAATCACCAAAGTGGGATGACTGTATTCCAGGAGATTCCTAAACACTCGAATGACATGTGGGAAATAAACAATTGAACTTCTTTTCATATTTATTTTTATCCAAAAAAATTTGTCTTCACCAGTATTGAAGGCACGATTGACAGCAGCATCCTTCTTAGTCTGTTTGATGTCCCGTGCCATGACGGACATTTAAGGTGTCCTGTGAGAAGAAAAGTGGGAGACTAGGGAACAGAGCACTGACAGACTCCCTCGCAGCAGGGGCTACATTTTCAGGTTTACCTGAGCCACGATAGTAGACAGAATAATAACCGCCTCAAAAGGTATCCGTGTCTTTAGCCCTAGAAACTGTAAATATGTTACCTTACATGACTAAAAGAACTTTGCAGATATAAACAAGTTAAGGACCTTGAGATGGGGTTGTTTATCCTGCATTACCCATGTGGACCCAATATAATCATAGTTCCTTATAAGGAGGACAGAGGAGGAGCCAGAATCAGAGACAAGGCCATGTGATGACACAAGCAAAGGTGGAAGTTGTCCTTCGAAGATGGAGGAAGAGGTCACAAGCCTGAGAATACAAGAGGCCTCTAGACGCTTCATCCTCTGAGGCATAGGGTCTCAATTTTATAAGAAAAATGTTAACAAGTCATTAAAAATTTAGAGTCCTTAATATTATCCCAAAGTTCTGATTAAGTATACGTGAATGTGGTCTAGGAATCTGTGTTTTCAGCAAGTGCTTTCCTGCCTAGGTCCTCAGGCCTCCATGCCCACACAGGGGAAATACTCTGTCCCTGGACTTAATGTCTATTATGATGAAACCTAATTCTATATTTCTTGGTTTATATATTCATTAGAGCTCTAACACTTTTACGTCCAATTAATCATTAACCTCTCTCTAATTTTAATGCTGATTCCTCACACTTATGTAGATTCAGAAACAACCCAGCGGGTCCTATTCCTATCTCCCTTAACTTTACTAACTACCATTTTCCCAATTATGAGGACTCCAGAACCTCAGCAAACCTGAGTCATCATCAAGTGTTTACTGACCGGAGTGAATGTTCACACCCATCTACTCGCTGACGCTCCCAGGGAAGGCTGATGTTACCTTTCACCTGATCTTGTCAGTATCCTAACCCCTCTACGCTCTAAATAACCCAACATGATGTTTCCAGATCAATCTTTCTTAGGGACAATTCTGTGTCTAGAAAACCTTGATGACTCTTTTTAATCAAATTTAATTCAAACATTTTACTTTGCAATCAACATGCTCCTCTGAGGCCCTGGAGTTCCTGTCCAACCTTGGCCCCTGTACACATCCTCTTCCCAACTGTCCTCAAGGCAATGGATTCAATGTCCTTAATCCTTTGTCAACCTAAGCAGTGGCAAGTCGTTTTTCCTCTGGTTTACTTATTTATTTTTGCCTGTGCATTTTATGGTATTTTTTGTGTGTGTCTAAAAGATTGAAACTTTTATACTGTCAAATTTGTCAGTCTTTACATTTTCTTTTCTGGCTTCAAGGTGTTTGTTTGGTTGTTTGGTTTTGGCTCAAGGTTTTTCTGAGTCATTCTACGGCACCCTCTATCTTGATGTATATTATTCCTGTACATATCCTCTCTGAGATCTTAGGCTGTAAATTCCGTAATGATAACGATGTCATCATCTTTATAGATGTAATAAACATATTAATGAACTCTTACTATGAGCCATTATTTTTAGCACCTTACAAATGGTAACTCATTTAATTCTCATTTCAACCCTACGAAGGTAGGTACTACTATTAAACCCCTTATACAGATGTGGAAACTAAGGTAACTTGTCCAAGGTCACACCACTAGTAATCCTGGTAGACCCAGGATTACAATCAAGCCAGTTTGGCTCCAGAAACTCTGCTTGGAACCACTGCCCCACGTTGACTTTTAATGTGTAGCAAACTCAGCAAGTACTTGTTGAATGAATGGAATTGAATATGTATGCAAGGTGGATTGGTATTTCTGGGTTGCACACAGTTTCTTAGAAGACCTCACAAGAGCTTAAGAGGTCACAACAAATGGTTGAGCTGCCATAATGTGAAATGCCACAGAACCCAAAGCTGAGACCAAGTTATGAGGCTTTCACAGCGCACCAGTCTTCATGCACCTGGTTGGCTAAAAGGGAAATCTCAGATGATGAATGAGAGGGAGCCCCAAAAAAATGTGGACTCCAAAGCAATGGGCAGTTTTCCACATCATTATAGCAGTATTTTGTAACAATTTCTTTGGCAACTGACAGCAGGCATTTAAATCAGCTATTTCCTCCTCAGAATTCCTCTCCAAAGAATAATAATGGCCTCTGCAACTCCGAAGGAAATGTAACCCCTACTCAGATACAATCTTATCTGGGAAATTGCCACGGTATTCGTCACAGCTGTCACTGCGCTGAGCCCATTAGAAATGTGCTGAGTGTAGATGTACACTCCGAGGGCTCCCGCTGTACATTCTTCCTGGATGTAAGTCGAAAAACAAAAACCACTCAACGTTTAGGGGCAGAGTCTCCTCAGAGCTGGGTTAGCAAAAGAGAGCCATTCATGCAGCCCTAACGACGTTACTTCATGGCTCAGGTTGTAGACTTATAAAGACGTTTGCAGTGACACCCTCTGGAAGGGCAAAACAAAACAAAGTTTATCCAGAAAGCCCAAATTTCTATTTCTTTAACTGGAGAGCATGAGGGGAACTGAAGGCCTTAAAATGTAGGAAGTTGGCATGCGGACCTAGGACCGGAGTTCTTTCCAGTTTGTTTCCATTAAACAGTAAGCTGTTACAGTCTTAATCCTTCTCATTCAGAGAATGTTAGAGCTGGAAGTCTAACTCCAGTCTTGCACATAATTTAAGAAACTGGAGCCCAGAGATATAAAGTGACTGACCAGGGCCCCGCATTTAGCAGGCAGCAGGACCCACAGTGCCTGGATTAGGGGCAGTGGGAGTTTTTAAACATTTGGTTCTGCAAGGGAATGCTCCTGCAAATCTAATATAAATTTTCTGTATTTAAAAAAAGTACCTAAATCATAGTTCCTTTTATTTAAAAATATTTTTGTGTGTTTTTAACCCACAGTCATCTTTACAAAGAAACAGACATAATAAGAGTCTTCCTCTCAATATACCAGGGGAGATCATTTACGCTGATAAACATTGTCCTGGAAAGTAATTTACTGCACTACGTGAGTTGCTTATTCTCAAAAAGTCATTTACCCACTTTGACTCAAAACAAGATCAGGCGTCTTTGCCATCCACAGCGCAGCACAGGGTTTTCAAAGCTAGTGACTCTGGAACTGGGTATAACTTACTTTATACAGATTGCAAGCTGCATGGGGGTCATTGCAGATGTGCTTCCCACTGCCCCGCTCAAGCCACCAGAAGACACTCTCCATCTTCCTGAGGATTGTGGGCATTACCAGCAAGCTCCAGAGATTTCCTTTTGTTTTTATTTTGTGAGGGAAGATGCAATTGGCAATGGCGAGGAGAGGGGAGACCTGAGGTAACTCAACAATGCCATGGCAACTATTATGTAATCTCATAATTTTTTTGTTTTTTAAGGAGGGCACAGCTCACAGTCCCCCATGTGGGGATCGAACCAGCAACCCTGGTGTTATTAACACCTCACTCTAACCAACTGAGCTAACCAGCCAGCCCTCATCAATTCTTTTACTGCTTCCTCTTTGCTCACCTAACATCTCCCCACTGTCTCTTATGCTCTCATTTTGAGACAAGAAGCCACGTCTCCATTTCCACCCCAATGCCTGACCCAGAACAAGCACTCAACAGATGGTTGAACTTTACTCCTTTTCATCTTATTTTCCATCCTTTCTTTTTTCTCCTCTTTTGCTGATGGTCCACACTTCGACTTTTTGGAAACCAGTTGTAAGATAAATAGTAGTAGCAAGAGCAATGACTGAAGTGGGTACAAAATACTTAATTTCTTTGAACTAGTTTTTTATTTGAAGTTTGATATTACATTATCAAATTGTGGCTGTGCTTCCTAAAACATTCTCTTCTGTATGACTCACTTATTAACCATTTTGCTCTTTGTAGGTCCATAAAATAATTTTCTCTTTGATGGTAAATGAACCAGAGCAAGGGTACTACTGTCTGTAAAATGCTTCTCAATTGCCTAGTAAATTGTTCTAATTACAAATGCCTCTGAAGTATTATTATTGATAAATGGCAACATGACTTATAAATGTAGGGTAAAAAAAAGTCACATTAGAATTATTAGCATGGAAAAAAGGGTATACACTACGTTTAACTTTTGTATTATATTTACCTACCTCATAGAGTTTTTATTTTCTTTCTTTGTAAAGCAAACAAACATACTTTGAGTTTATAACTATGGATGTACCATCAATTTTTTTCTTATATTATTATTGACAATATATCATAATTAAGTACACGTATATCCTAATTGTACACCTAATTATATCCATGTGAACATAAAAAAAGTTTCTGTATTAATTTAAAAACTACCTTTCATCAAAAAAATTGTATTAAAAGAGAACACGGCAGTATTCTAAGGCCAATGAAATCTCATCGTGTGTATCTTAATTGAGATGCGTGGACATATACGTACATATATAAACACAAACTAATTTAAAGTTTCTCTTTAATTTTAAGCTTAATGTTATTAAATTAGTTATCAAATAATCAGATGTCTTATAGTCATATTCCACTGTTCAAACTGAAATGAAATATGCCTCCTTTTATTTAAAAAGTCTGCAGAACTGATTAAATAGATTACAATGTAATTTCCATTACAAATGCTTTTTCTGCCATCTAGTGGAAAAATGAAATCTATGAGAATTTACAATTTACATTTTTAATTCTTTTGTCTTAAAATATTTAGCGAAGGCTTATTTGAAACCTCAAGAAAAGAAAACAAAATAATGTATTTTCTTCCTATTTTTGGTATGATCTGGAGGTGGACCAGATGTGGGTAATCCTGAGTATTCCCCATGTTGGCAAAGGGACTAGAAACAGAAAAATGCGGAGGGTGCTTTGGGCTTTCTAGAAAAATCACAGAAGCCATGGATTCCAAACAAGATAGTAGCACCCATTGTTTTACATAATTGAATTGTCATTTATTGTCGAAGTGATGAAAGATGCCTCAAGCCCTTACATCCCTTTCTGTTCCCATCAACACTCTAATTCTGCAACCCGGAGGAGGGAAGGTTTAGACTAGAGAGTTGGCTCGTGGGACATTATCTACATTAGTGGTTTTCATACTTTTTAAACTGCAACTCACACTAAGATATGTAGGGGACATTGCCACCCAATGTGTATACATAAAACAGAACACAAAGTTCCACAAAGTAATAACCTTTATCTGAGTGATTCCTATATTTTATTTCTGTTCTGCTTTATTCTATTTCACTGTTTTGGTATTATTTTGTAACATTTTAAATTGATTTCATGATCCACCAACGGTCCTGAAATTTGAAAAACATTGGTAAGAGCGTTTCCTGAGAAGTCCTAAGTGTTTACCTCTCCTGCTTTAAAAATATAGGATGCTCAGTCTAAAATTATGACAAAATAAAACGTCAAACAACAACAAAAAAAAGATAAGTGAAGGACGGCTTAATTAATACAAAGACCTTTTAGATCTTCTCAGTTCAAGATATTTTATCTGATGAATGTTCACTATAATTACTAGCATCCTCCTGTGTGTTTTCCAGAATAGAAGGCTTGGGCTCATCTTCACAACCACCGCTCATTGAATCCGTCATCAAGTTCTGTGGATTCTAACCTCACAAGGAGTCTCGTACTTTTGTTCTCTTTTGATCTTCCTCTGGTTTGGACCCTTCCCGTTTCTCCCCTGAATGATCACAGAAGCTTCCCCACTGCTGTCCCTGACTCCAACTGTCACCTCTGAACCATCCTTCACAAAGACGCCAACACATACCTCCTCCTCACAGATCGGATGACATCATTCCCTGCAACCTCTGCCCAATGAAGGATGCCCCAGCACCTAAGGGTGACATTCAAGTCCCTCCCTGCTTAGTTTCCCCAGCAGGTGCTTATAAATATTTGTGGAAGACAGTGAACAAAACTTCCTTTCTGACCTTCAGTTCTCTACGTGTCCTACATTCTAAATGCTGTTCTATTAACCATTTCCTGAATTCTCCTTTTATTAATTACTTAGTTTATTTGTTTATGTATTTTTAAAGAACGTGCATTTGCTCACGCTTTTCCCTGGGCTGCAGAGAGCCTTCTGCCTGTGGAAATCCTTTTCACCCTTTAAACACCAACTCCAATGCAAGAAGCTCCCTTCGTCCCCACAGGGTAAACTCCCAAAGCTTGTTCACAGTAACTCGTTTCTTTTCAATTCTTATGCTTTCCTGCCCAGTTTTAAATGATGTTTCTCTGTGGCTATCTCACTCCATTAAATATCCTGAGGGCAGGGAACATGCCTTTCTAGTCCTTAGTGCTATTCTAGTGTTGGATATACATTCATTTACTTCAACACACTAGTTGTATACATTTTTTTAAAATAGGTAGAACTGGAACTTGCTGGCAATCATTTTTAGCATAGGCCGGCCAAGTCTTAGATGGGCTATTTTGGAGTGTCTTACATAAATTTAGAACAGGGATTGGGCCAGACTTTCTAGTTTGAATTATCAGTTCACCCATCAACACTTTTTTTCAGTACCTACTGAACACTATATGCTGCTGAAAATACCAAGAGGTGGAAAAGCCAGCTCCACCCACTTACAATGAGGGTCCAGATGGGTGGCCCTTTTCCATGTTCCAATAAAGATCTGTACTTACTTCTGTCACTGGACATCCTCCTTGTACTGCATGTATGTTTCCAGGAGCTCCTCGAAAGTTGGGAGTCTCTCTTATTCATTTGTATACTCAGCAATTAACATACTACCAACACATAGCAGATGCTCAATAAATATTTGTTGAATGAGAGAATGGGAGACACAAAGAATTACAAAGTATAAAAAAGAAGTACTAGATATTACGTTTTTATCTTCAAGGACCTTATGCGCCAGTTAGGGAAATAATTACCTGAATATTTTGACCGTAATGTCCTACACTTAATAGCTCTTCAGTGCATTTTAATGAATTATAATTAATAAAATGAGCGTCGATTTCTACATGCAGAAAAACGTTAAACACTTATCTAGAAGTGTAAGTGGCTGTCTCTGTCCTGCCTGTAGGAGAGCAATACCAGGTGTGAGGTGAAAAACTGTTCACAAATTCATGACTAAGCAGGTAGGGTTTCCTGCCAAATGTGTCTTAGAGATATTACTGTAAGCTAGACTGGTTGGTTGGATAAGGCTTTCCAAAGGAAGAAGGTCTTTGTGAAGAACTGCAAACGTCTCAGGTTTTTAACCTATCTGCAAGCTGAAAAGTTAGTCTGCCGCATTTTCATAGATACTTGCCGAGGACACCAAATTCCTGGGTCAGAGGCTCCGGACCTTATTACTGACTGCTCAGCAGGCAGCAGGAGGTCTGTGTGCAGTGATTCTCCTTGTCCTACAAATCCCATAGGGGTGCTAAAGAGCAGCCCATAGGGAGCGTGTGCACGTTGTGGTTTTACATCACAGCTGAAGAACCCTGAGCCAAGGAGATCCCAGTCCTCTAAAGGCGCTGGTAGCAAACCCGTCCAATCTTTGTCCTGGAGGGTGACGTTCTCCTTATTATCCTGGTCAGAAAACAAGTTGGTCCTCTCCCAGAGGGAGATGCTATCTCTGTTCCAAGGCTGTTTGCTATACAAACATCCTGCAAAGATAACCCAGAACAAAAGTTGTCAGTGCCCTTCCTCAGGAAATGAACAGAAACACGAGACCCAAGGAGAATGTTCTTCCAACAGTCTTAATTTGGTTCTTGAAGGTTGGGTTTGATTGGAGCAAGCAGATGGAAGAGAATGGATATTCTAGGAGAAAGAAGAATTTCATGTGCACGTATTTATGTCATCACAACCCTCAGTTTCTCAGAATAATACCTACTTCACAAGATTGCTGTAAACATCACGAGCTAATGTATGTACGGCATCCAGTCTGGTGACTGACACATAGGTGGTTCCAAACTGTTAGTTCTTTTCCATTTTTCCCAGAAGATACAGGATATGATTCTGTACAGTGCCCTGACATGAAGAAAAGGGGAGAGAGACATTTAACTAGTTCATTTGCAAACCTTTTTTTGAACATCTACTATGCTCAAGATGCGAGGCTAGATATTATGCCTGCCCTTTTGAAGGTTATAGTCTGCTTCATGGGGAAAATAGAGGAGTAGAATTGTCTTGCTCCCACCAAGTAAACTTGTAGAAGGTACATCTCTATAAAGTTTTATGGCAATTTCATAAAACTTTGAGAATTATTGAGACATAGGAGCATAAACCTAAAATGAGAGCAGAGAAATGTCAAAGTTCAATGATGGCATATACCAGTCAACAATATGCTTTTTCAGGATCATGTTGAAGAAAAGATACTAATAATTGCTGCAGGAATATTTCATGTGAACATTATTGGCAGCTATGTATGACTGTTAAATCATTTATTTGCTAAATATTTATTGAACATTCACTGCATGTTATGTATAGTGATAGGTGTTGGAATTCCAGGATCAAGAGCAGGAATTTCCTTGAAGGTGAGATGGTTCCCAAGTGACAAGGGAGTGATATTTTATAAGTTGGTGTGAACATTCATCTAACTCGTATATATGAATGAGGAGAAGTGTAACAATCTGGAAGATACTGTGAATAAGGTATTCAGTTTAAAGATAATTATATTGTTGATTCATTGGACAATCCTAAATTAGACTTTGAATAGGAGACAAGGAAGTTGTTCAAATGTCTTTATCTGTGGAGAGAATACACAATTATTTGTAATATTACAGAACTTATTTATGCCTCAAATATTATTACTTAATAGTAATAAAATAATTTTTTGCGAGAGGAGTTATAAAGACCATCTTTACTTTCGGTGGTGGGGCTTGATAATTTAACCATGATACTAAGCCTGTTTGATGCACTAGAATAGTGTATGAAAAGGCATCCCCTTTTTGGTTTTCCTGGAAGAACTGTGGTAATAGTAATTTGTTCCTACCTCCTTTCCAGAGCAGGGCAGACTGGATTCCACTTAGTTGTCTAGAATCTACCTATGAGCTAGATTGTGAAAAATGGCACATGCTGTTTGACAGCTGAGTGATGGGGGCTAACCAGGAAAAGTGAACTGCGTTTGAAATGAGATGAGGACGTGGGTATGCAAGCTAAGCCAAAGGGAGCAGCATCCCGTCTTCAGTTTTTATTACTAATGGATCATGAGATGGGCTTTAGCCAATGCTGAGAGTTGCTCTTGTATCTGATGGCTTACGGAAATGTTGGGTCCAGAGTCAAATGACTGGAAGGACCTTAAGAACTCTCCAGCCGCCAATCTCATCCCTTCCCCCAGTGCCCTGTACTGCCTAGCTCGCTGCATTTCTTTCAGTTAAATCATACTTCTACGACTTGGCTTTCCCCCAGGGAGGAGAGATGCATTATTAGTAACATCTCAGTATGGATTCCTTTGTTCTGACCTGCGTTTGTGAGAGCAACAAGAAAACTTGGCACACAATGTTGAAAGTGAAAGAAGAAAAGACGAGAAATCCCAGGTGAGAAAGCATCTTCTCAATTCCACACGTTGTTTTCCCTAGGGGCTCCCTTGTTAACCAGATTTACTGCTAAATCCCAACATAGATTCTAAAACCTTTCCGAACTGATGGAAGTGACAGTGCGGGAGTCATAATAATCCATCACAACAACTCTTTTCCTATCTAAGTCATGCTAGTGGCTGCTGCCTTGAAAGGTCAGATCGACACCAGTATTTCCTGAGTCTGCCAGGCCCCCCGAAGTCCTTGTGCAGTTGCATTTCAATGTAAGGGCAGCTCCATATAGAGAGTGCCATTTTTGTGAGATATAAGTACTTTGTCTTTGTTACACACAAAATGCTTTTCTGTCTCTCTGAACTTGGCTCTGATTGATAAAGTCTTTTCCATTTCTATTAGGTAGACAGGTGAAAGCAGGTATGGTGTGTATCCAGGGCCACAATGAAGCCTTCCTGAGCAGCCCTTGGCGACCCCTCCTCCTCTCCCCCCCCCCCCCCGTTTTCTATCAGTAGACTTCCAAGGAAGCTTTCGTTCAGCCAGTTCTTTGCTCCTATTTTACATGACGGTTCCCAGTGTTCAGCAGGAACAAAGATCACTCATATTCACATTGAGTTTATCAGAAGCATTTGAAAACAATGAGCTATTTTATGTTGAAAATAGAGACTTGAAAATTATCTATCATCCTTACTTCTTCCCCCAACACATTCTCATCTTCATGGGCTCCTTTCACTAATTAGCTATGAAAGTCTTTATACTAAAATTTAGCTACATGGGGCCGGCCCGGTGGCTCAGGCGGTTAGAGCTCCATGCTCCTAACTCCAAAGGCTGCCGGTTCGATTCCCTCATGGGCCAGTAGTCTCTCAACCACAAGGTTGCCAGTTCAATTCCTCAAGTCCTGCAAGGGATGGTGGGCAGCACCTCCTGCTACTAAAATTGAACACGGCACCTTGAGCTGAGCTGCCGCTGAGCTCCCGGATGGCTCAGTTGGTTGGAGCACATCCTCTCAAGCACAAGGTTGCCGGTTCGACTCCCACAAGGGATGGTGGGCTGCGCCCCCTGCAACTAGCAATGGCAACCGGACCTGGAGCTGAGCTGTGCCCTCCACAACCACGACTGATGGCATCGTTATGATGGTGTTCGTTATGATGGCATCGAGGTGGACGACAGCTACTGCGATGCCCGGACCCATCCTGAGCTGGTTCAAGAGTTCTGAGCTGGGAGGGAGTGCCAGCCCAGGTACCTGCCACCCAGTGCCCCAGGCAGAGTTGGGGGGAGGCAGGTACCTTGTACTTCTTCTTTTCCATCAAAGAGCAGGTCTTAGGTTGGTGCAAAAGTAATCATGGTTTTTTCAATTATTTTTAACCTTTTAAACCACAATTACCACTTTTCCACCAACATAATAGAATCACAGATATTAAAGACAATACCTAGAAATGTCTATGTTTTTCTTTCATATGTTTTCATTTTCAACAACTTGAAGCTGAACGGCACCCTCCACCACTAAGATCGAAAGGACAACAACTTGACTTGGAAAAAAAAAAAAAAACGTCCTGGAAGTACACAGTCACTGTTCCCCTTCCCCAATAAAATCTTTAAAAATAAATAAATAAATAAATAAATAAATAAATAAATAAATAAATAACATTTAGCTACATGTTAATCTTTTGTCCTTATTGGTAGGATGTCTTGATTTTTCTCCCTTTACAAACACAGTATATGTTTATATTTATATAGATTATGCCTATTTCCAAGAGTATATAAAAATAAGAGTTTATGAAAACATGAGGTCTGATTCCATTGATGAGAAAAAAAGTGCCTTTCAAACTTGTCTAATCAGAATCCTTGGGCCACTCCTGAAATTAATCTGCTAGGTAAGTCCAATTAATACAAAAGATAAAGTGAAGGTTAACATTTATGAAGCTCCTACTATGTGCCAGGTGATATGCTATGGATTTTACATATCTCCACTTAATCTTCGTAACACTGTGAGTATATATTACTATCCTTATCCTACAAATAAAGAAAGAGACTTGGAGAGGACACACACCTCAAGCTTGTCTGATCCCAAAGCCTGAGCTTTCTACAAAACTGTATGAACATTAGAGCCAAAAGGAATCTTGGGGATTATTTAGGATTGTGGTTTTCCAAAATGTAAGATAAGTACCAAGGGTGGTACACAAGACATTATACTTAAAAAGCACTAAATGCCATAGTGAAATTCTTTTCTTTTCAATGTCTTTTTAATCCTTCTGATAACTCAGTTCTGTACTTGTACTTCTTTTCCATCAAAGAGCAGGTCTTAGGTTGGTGCAAAAGTAATCACGGTTTTTTCAGTTATTTTTAACCTTTTAAACCACAATTACCACTTTTCCACCAACATAATAGAATCACAGATATTAAAGACAATACCTAGAAAAGATATGTCTATGTTTTTCTTTCATTGTTAATTATTTTTATAGCTACTTTCTTGCTATGGCAAATGATGCTGGGTTTCCATTTTAGTAGTGCCATTTTGTAGCATACAAATGTTTATTTTGAAAATAAATTTTAGATTTTTTAAGTGAGCCTATTTAAAGAAAAAGATTTATCAACAATAATTCAGTGTCGGGTTCCAGTCAAGATGGTGGAATGGGTAAACGCCGTGCTTACCTTGTCTCATGATCACATCAAAATTACAACTAAACTCCAGAACAACCTGATTCAGAATTGCCTGAAGTCTTGCTGAAACGAAGCCCTACAACTATGGATATACAGAAGTGGCCTCGAGACTGGTAGGAGGGGCAGAGATTCGGAATGGGCTGGCCCCACATCTGTGTGTGACCATTAAAAACTGGGAGGGTTATCTCAGCTGTGGAGGTCCCCCCCTGAGAAGCAAGTGCCACACCAGGCTCCCTAGCCCAGGGTTCCAGGGAGGGGGAGACAAGTCCCCATAATTTCTGGCTGTGAAAACCAGTGGAGATTGTGACGGAGTGAGACGGAGGGTGGCTGGAGTCCCAGATGCTCCTCTTAAAGGGCCCACACACGGACTTACCCGGACAGATTCACCCGCTCTGAGCTCCAGCGCTTGGGCAGCAGCTCCAAAGGCACCAGGGACATACGGGGAGTAACTGAGTTGTCTAGTTTCAAGCTGAGGGCTGGAGAGGCAGCTTTCTCCGGGTCAGAGTAGCTGGTGGAAGACAGATCCTTTGTTGAGCCTCCCCTTTCCAGCATGCAGATGCAGGCAGACTCCATATTTGAGTTTCCATCAACCTAGCTAACACTGTTGGCTCCACCCTGGTTAATTGAGACCATGCCACCCAACTTCTGGGCACACCCAAGCCACTCTCAGTGGCTTTTTCCTACAAACCACCTTCCTTGGCAAATGCTAGACTGTCCTAAACTTCCTCAAAGGTTCACAGAACCCAAACAAGCAGCATCTGGCTTCGAAGTGTCCTGTACCTCAGGCTGAGCAGTCCTAAATGTGGCACTAGCAGCAGCTGGCCTTGGTTCCCAGCTTGGTCTTTCAAGGAACCTTCAAGCAGTATGGGCAGTGGCCATCTGCAGATTGCTTTGTGGCTCATGACAGATGGCCCTGGATGGCCACAGGCTGTGGCTGAACGTGGCCTGCAGTGGGGCCCCTCCCAGGTGGCCCCAGGGCTGGCATACCAGTGGCCAACTTTGAACCGAGCTGAGGCGTCACTCAGCCACTTCCACGGACGACACACCCAAAGGGCACACAGGCAGGCACCAGAGCCCTGCTAAAGCGAATCCTGCTCTGAAGGGAGAGCCCCTGCACCACAGCTCCTTCACTGTGGTCATGGCCAGTCCTCATAAGGAATGAGTCCAAGGGTTAATCCCTCCTATTGATATGCAAACAGCAACCAAGTCTCAACTACAACACACAACCCACACAAGGGACACACCTGGAACATCTGGCTTTACTGACCACGGAGACTGCGCCACTGAGCCCCACAGGACACCTACTACATAAGGCCACTTTACTAAGACTGGGAGACACAACATACATTCCTAATATATAGAAACAAACACTGGGAGGCAGCCAAAATAGGGAGACAAAGAAACATGTCCCACATAACAGAACAAAGCTCCAGAAAAAGAACTAAAACAAAATGGAGACAAGCAAGCTACTAGATGCAGAGTTCCAAACACTGGTTATAAGGATGCTCAATGATCTCAGGGAGAACTTCAACAAAAAGATAGGAAATATAAAAATGGAGATAGAATACAAAAAAAGAATCAGTCAGAAATGGATACAATAACTGAAATGAAGAATACATTAGAAGCAATCAACCGATTAGATGAAGCAGAGGATGGAATCAGCAATTTAATAGGTAAGGTAGCATAAAACACGCAATTGGAACAGCAAAAAAGAAAAAAGAATCCAAAAAAATGAGGATAGGTTAAGAGACCTCTGGGACAAGATCAAATGTAAAAACATTCACATCATATGGATATCAGAAGAAAGCAAGGGATTGAGTACCTATTTGAAGAAATAATGACTAAAAACTTTTCTAACCTGGCAAAGGAAATAGACATACATACAGGTCCAGGAAGCTCAGAGTCCCCAACAAGATGAACCCAAACAGGCCCACACCAAGACACATCATAATTAAAATGCCAAAGGTTAAAGACAAAAAAACAATCTTCAAAGCAGCAAGAGAAAAGCAGTTAAGTTACCTACAAGGGAGCTACCTTAAGACTATGAGCTGATTACTCAACAGAAACTTTGCAGGCCAGAAGGGATTGGCAGGAAGTATTGAAAGTGATGAAAAGCCAGGACCTACAACCAAGATTACACGACCCAGCAAACCTATCATTTAGAATTGAAGGACAGATAAAGAGCTTTCCAGAAAAGAAAAAGCTAGAGTTCATCACCACCAAACTAGTATTACAAGAGATCTTAGAGGGGCTTAAGATGAAAAAATAAGAAATATGAATAATAAAATGGCAATAACTACATATCTATCAACAATTACTTTAAATGTAAACAGATTAAATGCTGCAATCAAAAGATATAGGTTGACTGAATGCATAAGAAAACAAGACCCATACATATGCTGCCTAGAAGACTCACTTCAGGGCGGACGGGTGGCTCAGTTGGTTAGAGCGTGAGCTCTGGGCAACAGGGCTGCCGGTTCAATTCCCACATGGGCCAGCGAGCTGCACCCTCCGCAACTAGAATGAAGTCAATGAGCTGCCACTGAGCTCCTGGGTGGCCAGATGGCTCAGTTGGTTGGAGCACGGGCTCTCAACCACAAGGTTTCCGGTTCAACTCCCACAAGGGATGGTGGGCTGCACCCACCCCCTGCAACTAGCATCAGCAATTGGATCTGGAGCTGAGCTGTGCCCTCCACAACTAAGATTGAAAGAACAACTTGACTTGGATGGAGCTGATGAGTCCTGGGAAAAACATACTACTGTTCTCCAATAAAAAGTCCTGGAAATACACACTGTTCCCCAATAAAGTCCTATTCCCCTTCCCCAATAAAGTATTTAAAAAAAAAAAAAGACTCACTTCAGATCAAGAGACACACAGACAGAAAGTAAAGGGATGGAAAAAGCTATTTCATGAAAATGGAAATGAAAAAAACAAAAAACAAAAAACAAAAAAAAGCTGGGGTAACAATACTTATACCAGACAAAATAGACTTTAAAACAATGGCTATCAAATATATGGTGATGGAAGGAGAACTGACTCTGGGTGGTGAACACACAATGGGATTTATAGATGACATAATACAGAATTGTACACCTGAAATCTATGTAACTTTACTAACAATTGTCACCCCAATAAACTTTAATTAAAAAAAAACAAACAAAACAATGACTAAAACAAGTAAGGACCCAGTAATCCTACTTCAGGGTATTTATCCAAAGAAACCTAAAACACTACTTCAAGGGGATGTGTGCATCAACATGTTCCTTGTAGTATTGTTTACAATGATCAAGATGTGGAGGAAGCCTGGGTGAATAGATGAATGGATAAAGAGTAGGCAGTACATATATACAATGGAATATTGCTCGGTCACAGAAGGGAATGGGTTCTTGCCATCTGCAGAGGCAAGGATGGACCTGGAGAGTATTTGCTGAGTGGAGTATGTCACAGAAAGAGATGCAGTGTGACTTTACTTACATGTGGAATCTAAAGAACAAAATCAACAAACAAAACAGAAACAAATCATAGATACAGAGAGTATTTTGTTGGTTGCTAGATGGGAGGGGACTTGGGAATGGGTGAAAAAGGGAAAAGGAATAAAAAGTACAACTTGGTTACAAAGTAGTCATGGGGATGTAGGGTATAGCATAAGGAATATAGTCAATAATATGGTAACGATGTATAATGGCAAGTGAGCACTAGTCAGGGAGATCACTTCATAAATTATACAAATGTCTAACCACTATGTTGTACACTTGAAATTAATATAAAATAATATGAATGTCAACTGTAATTGAAAAATTAACAAAGGGGGTAAAAGAGGAGTAAGAGCTTCAAATTTCCAGGTATAAAACAAGTCATGGGAATTTAACATACAGCGTGGGGCATATGGTCAATAATACTGTGATAGTATTGTAGTGTCAGATGGTTGCTGGACTTATCATGGTGATCACTTCTTTAGGTATATAAATGTTGAATAACTATTGTGTAGACCTACTGTATGTTAGCTATATTTTAATAAAAATCTAAAAAAAGAATATACATGCCAATAACCACCAAAATGGATTTATTTATGTCACTGACAACATGCACAACACTGAGATTGTATCATTCCTTTGTTTGGTTTCCTTAAATATTACTTAAGTATGCATTAAAAATATATGTTTACATTTAAGAAATGTAACGTATTAAAGAAGTCATCTGTTAACATATCTCCTTCTCAATATATTTTCCTGCTTTCATACATAAATAACTTAATCTACAAAGTCATAATAAAACTATTAACTCTTATGGCCTAAAAGTATATACAATTTTGGAGCTTGACAAGTGTTCTCTTTAATTTTATAAATAACAACATGTAGTATTTGCAGTATTTACCCAATAAATGACTTACTATGACAAGTTCTTAATGTCTCCCAACCAGTTCTCCCAATAGGCTTTCCAGTGTACATGATAAAGATGCATGCATTTAAAAAGTTAAAATGGTCCAAAGACTGTATTTTTAAAACAGTACAGAAGGCTGCCATTTAAATGTTATGAAGCCTCACTAAAATCACTTCCATTTGTGTGAAGAACAAAAAAATGCTGCTAAAGAGTAAATAGTTGTATTATCATTTAAATGGAAGCTAGCAAAGTCTAAATAAAACCAGATTAAATTTGTATTAGTCTTGGGGAAAATACTCCATTGAGATTCTGTTACAGAAATAGAATCAATACTATCCTAAATTTTCTAAAATTTATTTTGAATCAAATTGTGATTAGTTAAAATTTGCAGGGTAAAAATGATGCACAAAAAATGATCTTAGAAAGACATTACAAACATCTGATAATTTAGTTTTTGTTTAATGCCTGGAAATCTTTATTCCTTCAGAAAACAGTAACTTATCTGTTAAATGAGAGCTCCTATTTAGTGATTAGATAACCACTAGTTATCTATTTAGTTTCTAGGTAACCACTCGACATATTAGGTAAGCACTCAAATTATTTTTATGTAATAAAAAAGAATTTTGTGTGTTGAAAATGTTTCATTATGCATTATTTTTAGGCCACCATTTTCATAGTATAAAACCTAGAAAGAAAATCATTCTCCATTAATACTCATTAAATTGAAATGATTCAAATGATAAATAATACTATAAGCTAAGTACTTTCGTTACTTTTTAAATCTAAATTTCTGAAAATTTTATGTATTTTCAATCAATACAAGATTGATTTGGTTCATATTAACTGCCAGACAAACTTTATGTTTAAAAAACTAAATATTCTTTGTTAAAGAGCAAATTACAACAAATGCTTTTTGTGCCCTTAAGAAACACAAGATTCTGATATATATAATGAACCCAAATCAAAATTCAGAAATGGTGGCTGAAATTCTGTTAACTTGCAGCCCACTACAAGTCCATAGTTATTTTGCATTAACAATTCAAAATTAAGGTTTATAATGGAAATGTCAACAAGTCAGAACTACATTACTACTGATGAGTTCCACTATACTTCAACCAGACACAGCAGACGGGCACATCTGATAGACTGCTTAGAAAACCAAAGCTATCAGAGCTATCAACAAAGCATACATAAATATGAACATTTCAATGACAAAGCATTAGAACTGTTTAAAAATATGTGACGTAAACACATCTGATAGTTCTCTCTGTAAGCCACTTTTCATTGATTTATAAAGCTATGGTTTTATAATTCTCTTAAAAAGGAAAGTGTTTCTACACTGCTGCATGCAGTAATTTCTTTGTACGGTCTTGACTACAATGAGATTTTCAAATCCTCTTGCAAAGCTTGACATTTCATCAGGATCTCTCCAGAAAGTCAGCTTGTTATATTTTCAGCAGCCTAGAACAATAAAGTAAGATTCATTATAATAAAACCATGGAAAAAGAGACACCATGGAAATAAATTTGTCAATACCGCACTAATTAACAAACTCCTCCCCCACATGTACCAAACCACTTGTATCAGAATAATGCAGTGGTTTTCACTTTCTGTAGGACATTAAGCTACCTTCTGAACTGACTGCTAGGCTAGCAGTAGAAAACTGTTATTTGATCTTAAACAATAGTGTAAAAATATACTGCTACTTGAAAAATTAACCTACAGAAGACCTTATCTACACAGTCTTTATCAGACTGTTTCTTCATGCTTTACTACAGTGTGAAAAGGGGATTAAGATGGGAAAATACCTCTCTGTTATGCTATAAACTAGACAAAAAAAGGCCAAAGAATAACAAACACATGGCTACTCTGCTTCACCTATACCACAAACCATTATACTTCTCCTCGTTATTCTAATATTTCTTTTTCGCTAGAAGCTTTTCAGGATTTCCTTCTACCTTGTTTTAATAAGATACTTGTAAGCTGGTTTTAGATTAAGGGAGAAATGCATTTTAAGAGGCTTTATCCCTGAGGCTTACCATTCCATTCAGATGGGCAATACTTTGATTTTTGTTCAACTTAATTACTGATTTTGCCTTCATATCAGACTATGGTCCACTGGACGTGAGATAACCAGTACACTCAAAACTGAAAAAGTGGGGCGGGCCTGGTGGCTCAGGCGATTAGAGCTCCATGCTCCTAACTTCGAAGGCTGCCGGTTCGATTCCCACATGGGCCACTGGGCTCTTAACCACAAGGTTGCCAGTTCAATTCCTCGAGTCCCGCAAGGGATGGTGGGCAGCGCTCCCTGCAACTAAGATTGAACACGGCACCTTGAGCTGAGCTGCCGCTGAGCAACCGAATGGCTCAGTTGGTTGGAGGGCGTCCTCTCAACCACAAGTCTGCCAGTTCGATTCCTCGAGTCCCGCAAGGAATGGTGGGCTGCGCCCCCTGCAACTAGCAACGGCAACTGGACTTGGAGCTGAGCTGCGCCCTCCACAACTAAGATTGAAAGGACAACAACTTGAAATGGAAAAAAAACAAGTCCTGGAAGTACACACTATTCCCAATAAAGTCCTGTTCCCCTTTCCCAACAAAATCTTAAAAAACAAAAAACAAACAAAAAAACCTGAAAAAGTTATGTTATTTAGGTAGTTCTGAATCTCCTATCCTAATAGCTTAAGTTTTATTTTGTCTATGAAAATGCCATGCCAAAACGCATCTGTCAGTCTCTCTTCCACACTCTTTTCAGATAGGCTATTTTCCTCCGTTTCCTTTATAGCACTCAATTGGCATTACCATACAAAAATATGTACCTGGAAGCAACCTAACATCTATTCACAGTAGAAAGGATAAATAAGTTATAGTATATTTGTACAATGAAACATAATTATTACAGTGAAAAGGAATGTATTATAGTACACACAACATAAATGACCCTCACAAACATAATGTTAAATGAAACAATCCAGTACAAAGATTGTGCTATAAGATTCCATTTATATCAAGTTCAAAAATTTTACAAAATTACACTGCAGTGTTTAGGGATCCATGCTTAGTAAGAAAGCATACCATAAAAATCAGGACAGTAGTTACTGGAGGGAGAAGCAGGAAGAAGTCAGTGATGTGGGGACTTCTAGGGTGCTGGCAGTGAGTTGAATGGACATTCTCTTTATGATAAATTTTTGCTCTGTAAATGTTTTACTTACCTTTTTGTGTTATTTTCAATAATGAAAGTTTTAAAAGAACAAAACCAGCAACCCAAATTGCTGGAACTTACTGGAGATGGGTGAGCTACAGGTTTTATATAATTCTATTCCATCAAGAAAAAAGGCTAAGAGAAGCCACTTTGTCCTCAGAAGTTTTAAGCGGGACTGACTTGAAGTTTCAGTATTTATGGCGTGTTAGTGCTATATAAACATGGAAATAAAATCACCCGAGATTTTAAATCGGACTGTGTGCAAGCAAGAAAGGGAACATTTTGCCTCTTCCCAGGCTCAGCAATTGAAAGGTGCTAAGTTTTGACAAAAGCTGGTCCTCTGGACCCATGTTGACAGCACAGCCCAAATGCCCTCAGCAGTTCCCTGGTCTCTGAGCCACTGAGTCATTCTCCCCCCCACCACCCCTTTTTTTGGTTTTGTTTTGAATTTGTGTAGGAGTTTATCTGAGCTAAACTGACAGCACATGCCAGGGAGCAAGATCTCAAATGCTCCCAAGTCTCCCCTTTTCTGAATGATGAGTTCATGTCGACAGCCAGGGAGTTCTTTCCTGCCCATGGACGCCCAGAAGTCTGACAACCCTCCTTCATTTTGCGCCCAAGCTGGCAGTGGCTCGTGCTGAGAAGGCTAACTACACCTGTGAAGTCACACATCTAATCTCTTCATGAAAAGCTTCCCCACCACACGCCTGGCCTCCTCTCCAGTGTGCTATCTGGGTAGGCTGCGAGTTTTCCAAAGCAAGTGCTGGTTCCTTTTTGCTACCAGTTCCTTCCTCAAATTTCTCAATCCCCTTACATTTTACTATCAGCAGCAAGGAGAAATCAGGCTGCACTTCCTACACTTTAGAAGTTGCCTCAGCTAAATATCTAAGTTCATTGCTTTCAAGTTTTATTTTCCTCCCGAACAGTGTAACACAATTCAGCCAAGCGCTCTGTCACTTTATAGCAAGGCTACCTTTCGTCCACTGTCCGTGCTCATTTCCGTCTGAGACTTTTCCAGAATCATCTTTAATGTCCATATTTTCTAGCAAGATGCTGTTCATAATATATGCATCCTCCAAGATGACTGCAACTTTCTCTACAGTCTCCTCTTTTTCTGAGCCCTCATTAGAATCACCTTTAACGTCCATAGTTCTACCAAGCGTCTCTACAAGACACCTAAGTTTTTTCTATCAAGGGCACTAAAACCTCCCAATCGCTATTAATTGCCCAATTCCAAAGCTACTTCTACATTTATAGGTATTTCTTACAGCAGCACTCTACTTCCCAGCAGAAAATCTGCATACTTTTAAGACTGCTGTGACAAGTACCACAAACTGGATGGCTTAGACAAACAGAAATTTATTGTCTCCTAGGTTCTGGGGGCAGAAATCCAAAATCAAGATGCCAGCAGGGCCACCCCTCTCTGAAAGCTCCGGCAGAGCATCCTACCTTGCACCTTCCTAGCTTCTGGTGGCTGCCAACCGCCTTGGCCTTCTTTGGCTTACAGAAACCATCACTCCAACCTCTGCCTCTACGATCACATGGCCCTTTCCCCTCTGTGTCTGTGTCTTCACAGGGTACTGTCCGTTTCTCAATGTGCCTAAATTTCCTTTGTCTTATGAGAACATCAGTCATTCAATCCATTATGATCTCGTCTTAATTTGATTACACCTGCAGGTGCACTCTTTCCAAATAAGGTCATATTCACAGGTACCAAACTTGAGCATGTCTTATTTGGGGCAGATACAATTTTACCTAAACACAGTTAAGTTGGAGACTTTTGGGAGAAAAACATAGCCCATGAGAGTAGCAATTTTTGCGATCTGAATATATGCTACTAAGCTCCTGGTCTTCAGATTTTCTTCTGATGGAGATAGAAGCTGCTTTAATCATGTTTAGGATCTTTCATGTAAACTTCATCATTAATCATTTTCTAAACAAAAGCATCTGTATTTAGAATGAACTAACACCCAGATCTCTACCTTTAGTGCGTCACTGGCCTTGCGAAGCTCCTTAATAACCGATGATAAAGCTTCTGGGTTAATTCCTTGTTCACAAAGCCGTACACAAATAGACAGAGTCTCCATATCTAAGCCAGTATTCAAAATCCTTGAAATCTCAAGCAGAACTGAAAAAAGAGAAAATTTTAAAAACAAAATCTTCCATTTTAAAATATGCACATAATACTTTTAATTCACATAACACTGCAAATACCAAAGAACTATCAGCATCATTACATTTGGAAAGGGGCATGTAATGTCTTGTCCTTACTTAGCTCTAGAAACTTCAAAATAAATTTTCAATCTCTCTCCGCACAACTGTTTTCTACATCTTAGTTTTTGTCCTACCACTCATTTAATGTCTATCTAAAATTTACGTATCGTAATCAGGATTATTCTGAACATTTCCCCACTTTCCAGTATTTTTTTTACAATATAATTTAGTCAGTCATGCAATATTCCATTTTATGGAAACACTATATATTACTTAACCCTCTATTTTAAGAGTTTGGTGGATCTCATATTTCCCCATTAAAATAATACTGTGATAAGTATCTGTACATACTAACATAATTTTATTAGAACAAATTCCTAGAAGTGGAACTGCTCAGTCAGTAATATACATGTTTAAGGCTTTAAAAACATTTAGAAACTTGTAATTTGACTGAGTGACCATGTTTGTTGATTCTAATAATAAAAATGAAAGCTTATATTTTTTAACTTCATTTTTACAGTACTCCATTTTATTATAGTTTATAAAAGTATCTGTCTTTCACTTGACAAGCACCAGCATTGAGAACCACAGGATATATATATATATATACATTGGTTGCATTAAACTTTGTTTTATGGCAGCTGTTTCCCAGAGTGTGTTCAGAATTTTCTAAGTCATTGGTCAACGTGTTATCTACCATTTCCTGCATCATTTTCTCTTGGCATTATGCTTATAGTTATTCCACATGTAGAGAGTATGTAATTATTCACCAGCATTCTCTTCCAGCACTTGAAAGTTTATTGCCCTCCCTCCATAAATATTTAAATGTTTAATTACCTGCAGTTTGGGTGGAAAATAGAATCTCTAACTTTAACTTCCAGAAATATTAGTAAGTCACCCAACACTTTTTACTGAATGATCTATCCTTTAGATGCCACCTTTATCACAAAATAACTTGCCATACACCTATAGATTTGTTGCATGCTTATCTTATGTCAGAGACACAATTTTAATTATATTAAATTTATTTTGCATAAATTTACTGTTGTTACTTTTTATTATCAAAAGCCCTTTCATTCTATGAACTTAAAAATATTGACCAATTCCAAGAACAAATTCCATTTGAATTCTGATATAAATTGCATGAAATACCGTATTATTTTGGGACAAATGAACAAGTTAATATTAAGTCATCCATTAATTGAAATATAAGTCCTCCCAAAAACTTTTATAGTATTCATGATGTTCATGAGATAGGACTTTACCTATTTTTCGTATCTGACATTTTCATCCCTAGAAGTTCAATTTTTGAGTCTTTAAAAAATATAAATATCTTCCACACCTCTACTTAACTTTCAAACATATGGGGTAGTTCCAGTCTTTGTCAGGTAATCCTAACACTTGTGGCAATTTTGGGTCTGTTTCAACTGCCTTTTTTCAACTGTCGAATTTCTTTCATCATGGGTCATAGTTTCTGCTTTGCCTACCTACCAATTTTTGTTTGGATGCCAGACAATGAATTTTATTTTGTTGGGTACTGGGTAATTTTCTATTTCTATACATATTCTTGAGCTTTGAAATGGAGTAGTTATCTGCAAACAGTTTGATCCTTTGGGTCTTTTAAGATTTATTAGTCAGGACCAGAACCCTGTTTAAGTGTAGGGCTAATTATTCCCCATCACTGAGGTAAGACCCTTCTGAGTACTCTACTCAGTATCTCGTGAATTAGGAAGTTTTCCATTCTGGTTGGTAGATACAGGCACTATTCTCAGTCCTGTGTGAGCATGGTGTACTGTTCCCTCTAATCCTTTTGGATGGTTCTTTCCCAAGCTTTTTGGATACTTTTGCTATTCAATGCTCTGCTGAATACTTGAGGGAGACCCTTCTGCAGCTCTCCAGAATTCTGAGTGTAGCTTTCTTCTCAGGCACTCTCTCCTGCAACCTGCTGTGGTCTCCTTGGACTCAGCTCCTTCTGCTCAATTCAGGGTGTCCACTGGGTTCTGTCTGGATTCCTCCTCTCCTCCCACTGCACTGTGGTCTGGAAACTTTCTGAAGGCAATAAGCTGGGACAAGTACCTGGCTCACTTCATTTGTTTCCTGTCTCTCAGGGATCGTTGTCCTTTGCTGCCTGATGTAGTGTCTTGAAAAGCATTGTTCTGCATATTTTGCCTGGGTTTTGTTGGTTGCTCCAGGTTGGGTGCTCCAGGAGAGTTAATCCAGTCCCTGTTATTCTATCTTGGCTGGAAGGCGACAGCCCTCTCCATTTTCATTTCTTCAGTTCTGATACTCCAACATGCTTAATACTTTTTCTTCAGTTGCATTCAAGGTGTTGTTATTCATGCTCTCTGCTGAATTTATTCCAATAACTCTATTTTAAGATTTCTAATTTCCCACCATAATCACTTATTCTTGTTTCACAGTTAACTGCTTACGTATAACCACTTCTTATTTTGTTTCTGCCCTTATCTATTTGAGGCTCTATTCTTTTTGTAAGCCATTTCTGAGATTTCTGCTTCTTTAGGTATAAGCAAGCAGCAAAAACAGAGTGGTTTAAGAGTGTGTTCTCCAGAGCCCAACCAAGGTTGAAATTCCACTTTCATTATTTAGTAGGCAAGGTAACCTCTCTGTGCCTTTATTTCATCATGGGATAATCACAGTACTTACAGGATTGTTGTGAGGATTAAAGGATATAGTTAGAATGGAGTTTGGCATACAGTAGTGCTAACCGAGTTAGCAATTATGTCTACTTGGTTGTTTTTCTCATTTTTCATGTTAGTTGTTTGTTTTTCATCTCCCTTAGTTAGGTACTTTGTGACTTAGGCTGAAAGCTCATCTTCCATAGGAGATTTTTCTTGGATGTCCTGGATTGGTGATGTGTTCTTAGATGGGTAGTATCATACTGGTCTCAACTCTCTTGATCAGGTTTTGTGGAAGCATCCTGGCTCCAAACACACAAAACACATGGATGGTGTTTCTCAATTTCTCGCTGTGGCAGATGGCACACTTCTGGCCCCAGCTCCACTCAGGCAGGGCAGCATGCTTCTGTCAGGTTCTATACCCAGTCCCCTGCTGTGGTTCCCATCTGCTCCTTTCTTTCGGGGGGACCTTTCTCTTTCTAATCAATGGAGACTTCCCTTTCCTGTTTTTAAACATGGATATGCTGATAATTGTATTTTAATATTACTTCTCGTCATTCTCATACATTTGGAACAGAAAAGTTCAGCCAGTGCTCAGTTATCATCAATTTTGATAATGAAACATCGATTTCTTTAATTTTTAGTTTTGGTTGTTTTCATAAATGGATTCTGCCTCACTCTTGCATATTTCAACTGATTAGTGCTGATACTCTATGTTTCTCTTGTGTTTTCTAGTCAGTTAATCGTTTCACATACGAATAGCTGTTTTGTGTCCTCTTTGATTTCTTTTAATTTTCTTATCCTGCTCTATTTGCTAAAGTTTTCATATCAATTTTTTTTAAAGCAATGAAAGCAGGTCTTTCCAATTTTATTTAGAATACATTTAACATTAACGTGAAGGGTGATATTGGTTTCATGTAGCAATCCTTTAGCAGGTTAAAAAGGTACTGTTTTCGTTTGCTAAGACTTTAAAATGAAGAAAAAATATTATCATCTTATCAGTGCTTTTTCATCAACCACTCAAATGACCAGGTAGCTTTTCTTCTTTGACTTAGTTAGGTAGTATCTTATATTGACAAACCATATTCACAGCTGAAGAACACGGAGATTGGGAAATCCCTATTTTTACAGTAAGTGGCTGGCAAGCCTGTCACTTTACCTGGAGGTAAATGTAAATGTTACCTCATCCCTCAGTGCTACTCACAGTAAACACAACTCTGAGACAGCAGGAAGAAGAGCAGCCAGGGTTTTGTATTCTCGGCAAATAGAGCAAGAACGTACAGATACGCTCAGGGCTCAGGAAGACATCACCTCCAAACAGTGACACTGCATGACTTTTGAGGCTAGGTTAAAAGAATGGAATACAGCTTCCTTCTTGCTCTCTCGAGACACTTGCCCTTGGAACCCAGCCTCCAAGTGAGGAAACCCACATGTTCCAGCCAACAGGCCCTAATGAAAAGCCAGCTAACAGTCTGCATCAACTAGTAGTTATGTGAGTGAGGAAGCTCTGAGATGACTCCAGACTCAGCACTGTCTAACTGCAATGCATGCGATACCCTCGGTGCAACTACCCAGATGAGCCTGGTCAACACTCAGAACTGTGAGAGACAAGTAATTTCTGTTGTTTTCTGCCACAAGTTTGGGGTGATTATGCAGCAACAGATAAACAGAACATATATTCTGACCCTATTCCAACTCTCTAACATCATCATCGACATTAACTGTTCCTGACAAATTCTCTCCAGTTTTTGCTTATGGTAGACCATTATCTATAAATGCTATGCTTATTCCTAACTTCATGCCTTTGTTTATGCTTTCTCCTCTCCCTTTTCAGTGCCCTCCATATAATTCCACTTCAATATTTGTGTTCCTTTAAGCATTCTTTTACAATTCACATTGATCATTACTTCCTAACTTCACAAACTGTCTGTAATCCATAAGTATTTCTGTAGTGTCTACTGTGTCACTGGTACCTATGTGTATTTTGTGCTGAAAATGTACTTGTGAAATAGATAGGTATAGTCCCAGTTCTCATGGAGACTAACAGATATTAAAATAACTGATTCCATTATGGCAAGCAAAATAAAGGAAAATAGCATACTTCCAAAACAAATTACAAGGGCATCTTACCTAGCTGTGAAGGATACAATGTTTAGGAACGGTTTGTCTGAGGAACTGACAATGAAGCTTAAACTTCAAGGGTAAACAGAAATCAAATTGGCTAATGCAGAGTCAAAAGAAAGAGCAAAGAGTGGGTGCCCCAAAACAGCCTGTGCAAAAGTTCCTATGCTGCGGCGAATTTGGTAAAATAAAATGATCTGAAAGGCTCATGTGAAAGCAATGTAATTAAAGGGGATAAACAGGTATAATACATGAGATGAGGAAGACAAAACAATCTACTAAGACTTAGTTAAGATTTTAGAACTTTGGGGAGCTATTAGAAGAAGGTGTAAAATAGGAGTGTGGTAAGATCAGACTTCCATTTTTAAAAGATATTTGTTGCATAATACGAAGTGGAACTTGCACAGGGACAAGAGAACACGTGGATAAAGAGTCTAGCTAAGTTATTGAAAGACTGGTGGATGGCATGGACAGGAGAGGTTAAGAAAAGTGGTCAAACCTGAGATCAGTGAACTGAAAGAGCTTAATGAAGAATAGGAGGTAGAGGAGGTGAGAGAAAGCAAGACTGACTCCCAGGCTTCTTTCTCACAAAAGCAACTAGATTGATGGTGGTAGCATGGACTATACGTTTGCTTCAATGACACTGCCTTATACACTGTGGACTCTCTTAATTTCTTTTTCTTGCTAACTACCTGATATAGTAGTTAGTTGTTACCTGATATAGTACCTGATGTAGTATTACACTGAAGCTTCTAGAAAGGAAGAGGTAATTATCCTAATTGTCAAAAACGTACTTATTAGTAGTAAAAAATTAGAACATAAGGAAAATCCTAGAATACAAGAAAATAAGAATTAAAGTATGAAGCTATTGATAGAGTATCTAAAATTTCAAAACACTGAAAAGCAAAAGAGACAACTGAGTACATAGGGGAGAGAGAGAGGTCGCTGAAGAAGCCTGACATTTTAAAGAGGGAATGTAGGAAGAGAATGTTGAAGATCTAAGAGTGAGTGAGAGTAGATGGTCTTATGCAATAGACTTTATACTAAGTCTAGGATCAATTAGGTTCTTTTCCGACTGATGAGTGCAGATAAATAACATAGTCCACTGCTTCCTTCCGTCTGAAGTGTCAATAAAAATGCTTTCATTTCACAAGAAAATTACAAATATTTCTAGATGAGTTCTACAATCCTTGCAAATCACTAACATCCATTAAAAGACTAAAAATGACTGATAGTTGACTAATACTGATGGGAGGGAGGCAGTAAGAGGATGAGGAGAAATACTACATTTTGAAGGTGGGTAGTCAGACTCAAAAAGTTCTGAACTATCCGTGAGAGTCTGGCTCTCATGGATAGATTTAAATACAAGGGAAACTCTACATTATCAGAATTTCAAATAATAATGATATTTAAGTAGTGAGCCCAGCTCCTTAGGCATGCTACAGTGTTATTTTTGGGAATGAGTGGAGGAAGGTGGGGTTATAAAATGACTGCATTTAGGACTTTTTCAGTTCAGTGTACAGTCAATTATTTACAGTGCAAGTGTGACTATGTTTCTTCCATTTGCACCTCAACCACTATAGACAACATAGAAAATATTTCAATGTTTTTCACTGACAGCAATAATTCAACTTCACATTTGACATGACTGACTGTCTTGGACCCAACAATGGCACGATAGCAGGGATTTTATGTAAGTTTAGAGCTCTAATGGACACGACAGTACCTGTCAACCTGGGTCCTTCTTTGCACCTTCTGGTTTGTGGACAAGCCATCTGTAGAGGGGCAGTGTTCTCTAATCCACACCTTCTCTCCTCCAATTTAAAAAAAAAAAAAAAGGTCTTTCTTCACTTTTCCATGTTCTTACACTCTCTATAATCTTCATTTCACACAAAGGTCTCCTAGTAATCATCTTGATGCAACCAATACAAAACATCAGTTCTCATTTCTACATCAGTAGTTCAACCAGAAAAAATTTATGTATTCTATTCAAACGGCATCCTGTGGCCATATAATTAAGGAACCTAAGCACAGCTAACATAGCTGTGATACATCAAGGATGGAAAAATAGGCCGAATCTGGTGTTAAGAACAAAATTCTATTTTTCAGAAAAACGAAAGGCAGATACTTGGTAAATAAAAAATGAGATGCAAAGGCTCTAATAATATAAGTAATTCTTTGAAAAGGAAATCAACAGCTAGTGCAGAAGTCCACCAGAAGTCTTGTCGGAAGTCCCATTAAGGAGATGTATTAGTGAAGGAGACATGCAGCACGAAGGCTGACACTGCTCAGTGAGAATTTCAGGGGATAATGTTTTCAGAGAGAGAGAGACTGGTGTGGGTATCCTCTGGAAAATGCAGAAACCAGCGTTTGACATCCATCAAACTCATATATACTCGTAGGTGGATGCGAAGAATAAAATGGAAACCAAAAACAGGAGTCTGCAAGTGGGATGACATGTTACTCACAAAAAAATACAGTATCTTTTAATGATCACCTTCGATATACCTTTACCTGGTAATCTTAAATACTCACGTTATAATCCTAGGAGGTAATCTAGTTTTACGGGGGAAAAAAAAAAAAGGCAGCAGGCTCAAAGACATTTAAGTGGCTTGTCCAAGCTCACCACCAGAGGTCTAAAAGGGAGAACCCGCATCAGAGGGTAGAGAGAGGGTAGTTAACTCCAAGACGCTTATTTCATCTTCTATGAACGTGTACGCTTTAACTCGCATGCCTCGCGGCGCGAAAACATACCATGAACCCCAGGATACCCGCTCCAAGTCAAACGGGCAGTTCTGAGGAAGAGGCGACTTGTTCATTACCGAATATTTTAAAAGCGCCTACTGGAGTGCCAAGGACAAAATAGTAACGATGACCAAACAGGGCTCACAGCAATGCCCGCACGGGGCTTACAGTCTTGAGAGTGATCTAGACTTGCACCCCGCTCTGGACTGAGAGGAATGGGCGTCCCGCACTGGACCACCGCGCGGGGTCGAAGGCGGAACGGGCTCTGCGGGGTGGGCGCGGCGCGTGAGGCTGGTACCCAGGGAAGGACGCCGGGGCGGGAGGGGGGCGTAGCGCGCGGGGAGGGAGCGTGGGATGCGCGCGGGGAGTGGGACTGACGTGGGAGCTGGAACGCCGTGCACGCGACAAACTACGCAGCAGCGAAGAGACAACTCTTCAAGGATGAAGCCATCAGCCCTGCGGCCCTGGCGGATCCCTGGAAAGGATCTCCAAAGATGCCGTTCGGGACAGGAAGTGGTCCTAAAGTCCTCCTGGGCTCACCTCCGTCTGGGAGCCGTGGCTCTGGGAAAAGGAAGCAAGGTAAAAGGGGCCAAACGGGCAACTCACCGTCCATGGTCTCTCTCACCGCATTCAGATTCGTCGCCGCTGCGGCCGCCGCCGCAGCCCCTGAACCGCTACTACCCGCCATGGTTGAGGCCGAGGGAGGCGGGAGAAGGGCCTGTGACCCGGAACTGGAGCGCCTTCCTTTCTCCTGGGCAATCACACCGCGCGTCTCCTGCTCACGCCGGACAGGCTCCGCCCCTCGCGCTCGCCGCAAGCGTGGGCCTGCGTTGATTTGAATTTGGAGCTTCGTTACTCAGCGCGGAATGTGAAGCGTGGAGTTTCCATTCGAATTTACTAGGCCGCCTCCATGCGATTGGCTGGTTCGCGGACAGCGGTGCGACGCGATTGGCCAATTGCCCACAAGCCCCGTGCCCTGGTTGGCCTAAATCAGCGCGGAAGCGGGGAGTTAAAGAGTCTGCCTGTCGTGGTTGCTGTCCTGGTACCTCCGGAGTGCCCTGGAGTCGCCTTTGGGTGGCTTCCTTTTTTTTTTTTTTTTAACACACTACTAGGTACGTTCTTTGTAGTTCCTGGCTTTTTCTCCTTCTCGAATTGCAAAGCTCGCTTTTCCCGGTCGCTGGTTCGCCTCATGGTGAATGGGAGCAGTCTGGGAGTAGGTCCAGAAGAGAGGGACACCAAGAATGAGTGGACGCGCAGGGTGGGGGTGACACCAGCGTGAATGTCCTCCACTGCTCTTCACCCAAAGAAGCCAGCTGCACTTCAGCCTTCCAAGAAGTGGATTCTTCTTTTTGTCTAATTGTAGCCTGCTTTGACTTGGTTTTAGCTTTCGAAACCAAGGGGTTTTAGCGAAAGGAGGATGTTTGAGGAGAGGCAACCAAAGGCGGTTAATTTCCTATCCCGAATCAGTCATACTTTTTTGACGGGGGCTAATTTGCGAGAAAGGCACGCGTGCACAAGTCTCCTCGTCTCTTGTTTGTTGCTTGCTGTAAATAATTGTTGTTTAGTAACTGTAGCTTGATAGGGAATTGCTGGGATATGCGAAGGATGTTCAAATTGTTTAGAGACTTGATATAATGAATTTAAAACTGCAGGTATAAGTCCTTTAGTTGAAAGGAATTTTGATCCTCTTGTAATATTTAGTTGCCTCGAAAGCGCACCTGAACTCATTCACATTTGGTTGATTGCTTTTGATAAGCCACTTCTCTGAGCTTATTAATTCTGCAAAATGATTATCAGTAATACCCTACCTCTCTAGCTTTTAAATTTGTTTCAAGGATCACTTCAGAAAATGTATGTGATGCTTTTTTGTGAACTACATAAAACTCCAAAAGTGTTAGGTTTTGAGATAATTTTTGTGAAATGTCTGTTGAATTCATTTTACTTGTCAAAAGGAATGTCTATGGAACTTTGTCGTTTTATTGTATATACTTCTGCTTTCTTTTTAGTTTTTGCTCTGTGCTATGGGAGATGTCAGAGAACCAAAAATGCAAATAACACCGGAAACTCCAGGAAGGATCCCTGTTTTAAATCCTTTTGAAAGTCCTGGTGATTATTCTAATCTCCATGAACAAACTCTCTCCAGTCCTTCTGTTTTTAAATCAACAAAATTACCAGTAAGTTATTCTTACTAGTGTTTACAAATAATTTTAAATATAAATATCTTTTTTTACAAGGTAAGGGGGAAATTTATCATGGAGAATATGTACCTGGAATGTGCTTTTTTAAATTGTAATGTTCATTATAATATAGTTATTGGGCTAAAAGTAAGTTCCTAGAAGATATTTCTGGTTAGCATTTCTCTTTTTTTTGATTTAATGGATAACATGTTAGCTTCCTGCAATTGTGGGTGTAGCTAGACACTATAGTTGATGATATATCTACTACTACCATTTTGGAGAAGAAGGTATGTCACCTAATTATTCCCTTTTATTCAGCAAACATTTGAATGCTGCTGCGCGTCAGTGCTAGGCATAAAGGTTACACCGTGAACAAATCAGGGTCATTAGACACAAACTCAAGGAGCTTATACTCAAATGCAGGGGTCAGCAAACTCTTCCTGTCAGGAGCCAGTTAGGCTTTGCTGGTCATCTGGTTGCTGTTACAACTACTGACCTCTGCCTGGTATCACAAAAGCAGCTACAGGCCATATGTAAACAAGTAAACATGGATGTGTTCCAAGAGAGTTTTATTTATGGGCACTAAAACTTGAATTTCTTGTCATTTTCACAACATGAAATGCTTATATTCTTTGAGGTTTCTGTCAACCATTCATGGCTTGCAGATTGTACAAAAAGAAGTCAACCTGTACTCTAGTGGGATAGACACAACAAAAGAAAATGATGTGTGTTATGACTATAGTTAAGAACAAGGGTGATATGCAAGGGAAAGTGCTCTTTAAGAGATTAGGGAAATAACCTTCATCAATTAGCTTATTTTTACTGTTGTTGGCTACACTGGAGAGTTTTTGAAGTCTGATTTTTTAATATATTATCAAGAAAACTGCCAACTGGGTGGCTGTTTATGCTATACGAGATGTGGTTACAAAATATGGTGAAGGTTTATTTTTTTATTTATTTTTTTAATTAAAGTTTATTGGGGTGACAATTGTTAGTAAAGTTACATAGATTTCAGGTGTACAATTCTGTATTACAGCATCTATAAATCACATTGTGTGTTCACCACCCAGAGTCAGTTCTCCTTCCATCACCATATATTTGCTCCTCTTTACCGTCATCTACCAGCCACCTCCCCCGGTGAAGGTTTAAATACAAAAAAATTTACAATAAGACACATTGCCAATTAATTCCCCTCAAAATACTCCCCTTTGCTTTGAACAAACTTTTCCCATCGTACTTGTCATTCTGAAAGCAGTTCTGGAAGTTCTCTTTCGTGAGTGTCTTTAGTTGTGCTGTCGTGGCTGCCTTGATGTCCTGAATCAATCCAAAACGTTTCTTTCATGGTCATTTTGACTTTGGGGAAGAGCCAGAAGTTGCACGGTACCAGATCTGGTGAATAAGGTGGATGAGGACACATCATAATGTTTTTATTTGATGGAAATTGCTGTACCAGAAGCAATGTGTGACACGGAACGCTGTCATAATGGAGGATGAAGTAAAGACACTCAGGAAAGAGGACTTCCAGAACGGCTTCAGAAAGTGGCAAGAACAATGGGATAAATGTGTTCGAGGTGAAGGGAGTATTTTGAGGGGGATTAATGGCAATGTGTCTTTTACTTTTTCAAATTTTTTAAATTTATGAAAATTAATCTGGGGAACGTAATTTGGTGGTTACCAGAGCGTAAGGGGGTTGGGGGGTGGGGGATGAGGGTGAGGGGGATCAAATGTATGGTGATGGAAGGGGAGCTGACTCTGGGTGGTGAACACACAGTGTGATTTATGGATGATGTGATACAGAATTGCACAACTGAAATCTATGTAATTCTACTAACAATTGTCACCCCAATAAATTAAAAATAAATTAAAAAGAAAAAATTTTTTAAATTTAAATATTCACCTTATTTTTTGATCACACCTCATACTTTCATATTGACATGAAGCAGGTATGCATGAGAGGAAAGTTTTACAGTTACACAGTTTATATTGAGTCATTAACCTGACCTCATTTTTAACTGAATCATATTAAATCTTAATTATCTGTTAGTCTTAATAATGGAATGATTGCAACTTAATCCTCAAAGAAAGAACGTATGGCATCTTGGATTTTTAATCCTGAATTGGTCAAAAATATATTCTGAATTACAGTTTAGGATTTGGATAAGAGTTTGGTTTAGTTGGACAGTTGAATACAGAAAGGCAGCACTGGTTACCATTCATAATTATTTTAAGGATCAACTATTTTGTGAGCTTTGGCAGGTACTTCTGTAGTCAGGACTTTAATTTCAGTTCATTCTTATTGAAAGGAAAGACCTTTGATAACTAATAAGAGGTTTTTACTTTTTTGGGGGCATATTGCATCAATAATGAGTGTTAATTGTAGAATTTCTGTACTGTTAATACCCTTACTGTGATTTTCCTATTATTTGCAATTTTAAAAATCACCCAGAGGGAAGATTTGGCTATTTTAAAAGTAATAGTCAAGTCAATTGATTTAGTGTGATTTGATTACCATTTGCCATTTAATGTAGTAGTAAAGTCAAATTAAAAATATGAGCTGTAAGATATGTTTGTATTAATAACCATTCTCTTTATTTTTCAGTTGAAATTGGTTAGTTTGCTTTTACTCATAAGCTCACTTTCTTTTGTTAAGACTCCAGGGAAGTTTAGATGGTCTATTGATCAACTAGCTGTAATAAATCCTGTAGAAATAGACCCAGAAGACATTCATCGTCAAGCTTTATACTTAAGTCATTCTCGGTAAGTTTTCCTTTCTTTGCACCGAAGTTGTAATGATATACTCTCACGTGAAGAGAAATAGGAAATTCTGAAGTTGAATATTTTTATATATAAAAATACCAGGGACGAAAAATTGTGATACAGTTTTGTCTTACCTAAATGAGGAGTGAGGTCAAAAAAATACATGCAGAAAAATTCCTCTGCTAACAGTCCCAAATCTGGGTGGGATTCCTTTTCTTTTAGAGATGACCACCTCCCCCTGCTACTTATGGGACGACTCTGGCTCCTCAGCATTTGGAAGAGGGAAGGGCATTTTGAGATTTGTACCTTTCTACATGATTATGGCTCCTGCCATTGAATTTTTGTTTTGTTTTCTTTTTCGGTGGTGCAGGGTAAAGTAAAATGCTGTTTCATTGCCATGTATTTACACATTTAGGGAAACCTAAAAATCCCCTTACCAAGTTAAGACACATTGAATGGAAGGGTATCCATTAGCATCCATTTTATAGACTTCATCCAACTTTGACATCGGATGCTTGGGGACCTGAATTATATTGTCTTGAATTCAGCCTAGTAATCAGAGCAGCCTTAACTTCTTTGTCGATGTTTGTGTGGGTTTCCCAGGACTAGTGTGCCTCCAACTTGTGCTGCCTAATGACGCCTCATGTAATGAGAACATGCACTTCTTTGGTGGAGCAGACCTGGCTTTTGATTAAAAATTGCAATGACCTGTAATTAAAAATTACAGCAAACAGTTTTCATTAATAGTTTGAGGGACTTTTTTGTTGATGTCAGTTTTATTGTCTGATTTTCTTTATATTTGTAAAAGTTGAATACTGGGTACTAAGATACATGTGTTGTCAGAAAATAAAGGGTAATCCTTTTCCCTTTAACTTTAGAATGCAGTCACACAAAGATGTACACCTGTTGAGATGCTCTTGCAAATATTTGTCTGGTTTTTCTATTTCGTCTTCTCTTGGCTTGGTAACTTGATGGCCATTCATTCATAATTAACGTCCATCCAAAGTGTTGTAGAAAAAGAACAGAAAAAGGAATAAGCTTAAAAGGATTTTAACGTAAATCTAAATATCTTTGAAAGAGAAGGTGAAAGATTATTTAAAAGCAAATGAGTCACAAATGAGACTAACTTTTTATTTCACACAAACTGTATGCTTTATTTTGCCTCTACTCTTCAGTATATTCCCCCAGGGACAACTGTTACCTATCAAGTCAGCAGGTATTTCCTGAGACTGAGGCACTGTGAGGAACACTGAAGAAGTACAGGATATTCTTCCTGCCCTCTAGAGTCAACAGTACCGTTAACCAAAGTTGTGATACAACATTTCTGTAATTACTAATAAGTGATCTATTGTCTGGGTGGGTTTATGAATCTTGGTGTATATCAGTAGATAGATTTGTAATATAGGCGAGGAGGAGAGAGTGGGAAAAAACCCTAAATTTAGCTTAATTTACTAATGTAATTCAATGAATGGTTATGGCTTCTACCAAGGATAGTGAGTATACTTTTAAAACGGATTGATTCATTAGTAGCAGCAAGCAATGGCTTTCAATGTCTCTTCCTATCTAATTAAAGTTCCCTATTTCAGTGCTTCCCACCATTTTTATGCCATGCTACACATAAAACATAACCAAAAGGCACACTGGTGTAAGCAAATGAGTCTGTCCGTACAGGAGGTGAACAGTCATGAACCACCTCTCCCCTCCAAGGATCTATTGAGGGCATATCTGTAACCTGTATGCTCATGCCAGTGTTGTGTGGTATGCTGGTCAGGATACGTACCCTATATGACTTCTTGCAACCTTCTACGATCTGGCCCTATAATATTTAGCCAAACTGATTTTCATGGCTTCTAGCGATTACTTGAATATCTTAGGTTCTTAAAGTCCCTCTGATAAAACAGCAAAAGGGTTTTGAATGAGGTAATGCTAGATCAGAGCTTTCTATTACTATATGCTATTAATATGATGCATTGCCATTTTGACCTGGTTATGTCCATGATGTGATGAAGAGAACTGAGTTATTCTCAAAATGGCTGTTGTTCAAGCTGAGATACGGGGATTGCTACCGTAGTCTTTCTCACAATTCCCTTATTTGAAAATCCACTTGATTTTAGTTTCTGAAGTATGCACATTATCATGTAAGCTTTCTTAAGCCACAGATATACATACGTATATATGAAGAAATTTTAAGACAGAAAAAAGTGTCTTACCAATTTATTAATGGAAAGCATATATTCTTTCCTGGAACAGATTAAAGAAGTGGTCTTACAAGGCTAACTGCTGAATCCTTGGCAAGTATATGTCTTGTACTTGAGACCCAACATTTTATATTAAATCTCACAGCTGACAAATTTGTGTTACTGTAATTGCATATTGTATCAAAGTGAAAAAAATAATCATTTGGACAAATTTTATATTGTTGGTATTTTATTTCACAATTAATAATTTTGCTTATTTATTTAGCTGTCTAAGGATGATAATTTCTTTTCTTCTCTTTCGGAGTAAGTTGATTCTAAAATTACAACTATGATAAACTTGCTATAATTGAAGAAAATGAATTTGGACAATTTTTAAATTTCTGTGGAATGAAATACTTTTAATTTGTTGTGATTAAAGGATAAAGCTTATCCAAATTACTTTCTTTGTGTTGTTAACAGTAATTTTTAAATTATATCACTGTAAGTCTTTGAAAAGAAAATAGTACTCTGTTCACACTAAATGAAACAGCGCAATGCTGAATATCTAAATATTGTGAACTGTGATAAGATTACAATTTTTCTTTTAAAATGAGCTTAACATTTGCCAGTTTTCAACAGAAAGAAATTAGTTCTTTGAAAGGTTATTTTCAATGTTCAATCAGCTGAAGTAATGGCCTGTTTATTTTCTTCATCTTTGTATAGAATGGATAAAGATGTGGAAGACAAAAGACAAAAAGCCATTGAAGAGGTAACTTAAAACTTCCTGAACATTAAACCAGTTAAGCGTCAATTCCACATGCATGTCCCCTCTTTTAGGAAGACTTCCTTCCGGTCCTGTACTGCCCTGGCTCCTCACCCGTCCGCCTGTCCTCAGCTGTGTGAGCCCCGCTGTGTGTTCCCAGAAGACCAAAGTCTTGCAGCTAGTTCAGCGCCTCTCATAGCACTTATATACTATCGGAAGGATCTATTTAGTGCTTTTCTCCCCTGGACTGAATTCCTTTTTGGCCAATATTGCGCTTCCTTCATCTTTTCATTCTCAGGGCCTAGCACACTTTGTCTTCCTGTGCCTTCAGAATATCGATTAGCAGAAACTCTGTTTCAAGTTGGGGTTTATATAAAGGAAGTTGAAGATTTTTAGAACTTGAAAATCTAAATTGGCATTGATAATGGCTTTTTGTTGTTGTTAATACTTTGGATTTTTAAGACAATGTATTCCATGTAATAAAATGTTTTGCCAATAGAAAAAAGTATATCACAAATACAGGGATTTTTAAAAAATAAAAATAAGGAACTAAGTTTTTTACTTTTGCTTCTTTGTTTGCTAAACTCTTAGAGCGCAAGTAAGGGTCATCTATCGAGTTATTTCCTCAGAAAGTCTTTATGTCATGGCAACATTTCTTATTTTTCCTTTTTCCCTTACTAGCCCACTCTACTCACCTGTATTTCTTAGCGATACTTGTCTCTTCTGCGCCCCAAAAGACTTTAGCTGTGTCATGTTCAGAGATCAGGTGATACCTTTGGCCCCTTCTGCACCTATTTTTCTAGTGTCGGTATTGTTACTTTGTAACAGATATGGCCTGTTACTTCAAAAACAGTTTTATGTAAAAATATGCTTTACGCTAAACATGATCTACTTCTTAGTCAACCTAGTAATTCCAAATTTTCATTCTGATCCAATTACTTGATCCCCCCAGTTGAATATTCTCACTCTATCCCATTTCCTAACATTTTGGAAAATATGCTTTCTCTTTAGAATCCTGAATATTAAATGGACATTCAGAAGAAAACTTAAGAAAATGAAGTCAGAGTGAAGATTAGAGTCAATGTACCAGAAACAAATTTAATTTTTTCATATATATATATATAGAGGTTCCAAAAAAAGTATGCACATTTTAAGAAAGGAAAAAAACTATTACAATTGTAATACTCAACATACCAATAACAAAAGATGAATACAAGTCACGTTTGACTTGTAATTATAGGAGGTGCTAAGAATGGTTACCATCAGCATCCAGACACTTCTGATTACAGCGAACTGCTGCTTGAGCAACGTTGACCAAAGTGTCCACTTGTATACATTTTTGGGGGGCACCCCTGGTATATGTACATATCTGAAAATAGAATAAATGCATGCACATAGTAAAAAAAAAAAAGTTCAAACTGAACAAAAAATAAATAAAGGGAGGAGCCTCTTGTTCCCCCATCCAACTTCCTAAAAGTAACAACTGCAACATTTATACTTTAGATTAATTTTATGTAGGTAACACCTTGTGTCCTTTTAAGTATTTTACCCAAATAGGATCATCATTCTCATACTGTTTTGCATCTGCTTTTTTTGCTTCACAATTTTTCTTAGATATTTTTTGATTATCAGCACATACTGAATGTATCATAACCTAACCCAGCCCCTACTGATAGATGTTTAAGTTGTGTTTGATGTTTTTCTATCACAAATAATGCTACAGTGAGCTCACTTGAACGTATATCTTTATGTAATTGAAATGGACTTGCTAAGTCAGAGGCTTTGTGTTTTCAGTTTTGGTAAATTTTGCCATCTTGCCCACGCCACCCCCACAAAAAGAGTTTGTACCAATTTTTACCCCTTGCTACATTATGATACTGTTTTCTGTCATACCTGCAGTACTAGTTATTAACAAACTTAATTTGTGCCACTCTTATTACCTTAAAATTTTTATCTTGTTATTTGGATTTGTATATCTTTCATTTTGAGTGAACTCATGCGTGGCTTCATAAGTTTATGGGTCCTTTATATTTCTCTCTTTCTGGAATTTGGCCTATATCATAATCTCTGCCCCCGTCCCCTCCCTTTTACATCTTTTCTTCATGCATTCATAGGTAGTTTAGTCAAGGAAAGTAGTTCTTTGTTATAGGTATAGCAAAATACAAAGGAAATTTTATGAATTGCCCCCAAACCATAAAGAGGGAAAAGAAGAATACCGTTTTAGGCTTAATTTCATATCTAGAAGGAAAGAGGATAGACGTGTAACCAAATGCTCTATCTCCATTTGAGTATACTGGCCAGGAGTGTGCTGGTAAATCTTTAGCAGTTGGCCCTCTGGTTGTGGGAAGAGAATGAGTTTTAGTTTTACATCTGCTATCCATGATGTAGATATTCCAACTATGGCCAATTTCAAGTTACTAGTGTGGTATCACTGAATAGGAAAAGAAGTGTGATCGTACACCATTATATGTAGGCGTTCCCCCACACAGATATAAAAGAGATAATTAACCTCAGGAACATAATTCACAAGTGATAATTTTGAGTATCCATACCTTTGTTTTTAATATAATTGTAAGTTTATATAATTTTATTTTTAGTATTTGCTTTGCACAAAATATTTGAAAATTTAATAGTTAGATCTTGAGACCCGGTACAAGCCAGTTCCAGCACACCATTCATACTGGCTTATTGTCTCCATTTATTCCTTGCTTTTTCATGATCCCTTTTGTCATTCCCCGGCCCCCCAAAAAAAAAGTTGGGGAGAAATTAAAAACACTTTATGATTAATCATTATAATGAATGATTAAATATAACTATAAAGTCAGTGTATAATATGTTTGGTGGTTATTTAAAAATAACACGAGTACTCTTTTATATTTTGAGGGGAATTTATGCCTAATTGTGTGACTTTAATTCTATTCTCCTAGTTTTTCACTAAGGATGTCATCGTACCCTCTCCTTGGACTGATCATGAAGGGAAACAGCTTTCAGAGTATCATTCCAATAAATGTGAGTATACTGAAAATCACCTGATCAAAGATTGTAAAGTTTAAAAAAATCAGTGAATGTGAAGCAACACGTAGTGAAGTGTCAGTTAATAAAAGTGCTTTGGTAAGGAACTTACTATAAATTAAATTTCTAGATACCAGCGGAGTTAACTATATAAGGGTTAGGATTCAAAATTTGACTAAAATATACTGAATCGGTTTTTTGCCCATCCTATTCTGAATTTAACTTTTTCTTCATGGCCATTGTGAATATCATTTATCATGATGGTTACGAAGGATCCATAGATGCAGAAATAGGATTCCATATAGAGTTGTTAGTGATTTTTGCAGTGATTTTGAAGGTTAACTTTTTAAATGAAATCCTTAAATTGCTTTGCATTTGTTGCTTTTTAATTTCTTATTTCTCTTGCTTGTTTTTTATCTTTTAATTGTTTTACTTTTTGCTAATTTGCTGAGCTCTTATAAAGGTAGAGGAAAGATGGACACTTGACCTAGGACAGTGTAATACAACTGATTATCTGCAAAACTAGTAAGGAAATTCAGGGCAAGCCAGTAATCTTTTCAAGTATTTTTCTACGTCCAGGAAGTTGGTTATCTTATATTTGCTCTCACTGTCCTGTGGGTTACTAGCAGTGTTCACATATTACTTGTATATAGGCATCCTCATTTCAATGACATTACCCACTCTTCTATGTAGCATACATTAATTATGTTTGCAGTAGAAGAGAATATTTGTTCCTTTCTTTATCAAAAACACAATAATAGGTAAAATGGATTGAGTACTTACCATGGCCAGAAGACTGCGAAGTACTCTCAGTAATTCTTTACAATAGCTCACATATGAGGTAGGTGCTATTATTGGCCCCATTTCATAGGTGAGAAAATACAGTTTTAGAAAGGTTAGAGCGCTTGCTCAGAATTACAGAGATGATAAAAGTGGTAGGACCTGGGTTCAAAACTGGGCATTCGAAGTTCAGATTCTGTATTTTCAGCCCTTACAACCTGAAGGTAGCATGCAGTAGTGGATGGAGGACCTGGGTTGTAGACCTGTTACTGTAAACCAGAAAGGGTGACTTAATCAAATTTTTAATCTCTTTAGACTTCAGTTTTTTATTTGTAAAATAACAGAGTTGAACTACATGGTTGTCTATTAATGACCCTTCCAGCTCTAAAATTCTATATTCAAGGTGACATTTTCATAGACACTAGTTTTTTCCCCCCAAATCCTTTAATTTTTGATTTTTGGACAAATGAACTAACCTTCTTAATGTGATCCTTTTTATAAAATAATATCATATACTAAGTACCCAGTTTTGGTTACAGTGATAGAGGATCAGGAAGATGCTAAAATACGACAGCCTCTTTGATGCGCGAATCCAGCCCAGGATGACAGAGTGCAACGGTTCATAGGGTGGGCTCCAGGGTTGTGCTGTCCAATATGGCGTGGGGAAACAATTCTCCATGGTCTCGAATTTCTGCGCATCAAGCGAGGAGTGGTACAGAGTGGTTTTTTCCCAAACTATCTTTTCAAGGATGTTTGTATTGTGAACATCCTTGGAAGACATAATGTGTCCCTCCAGAGCAGAGGGTAGGTTTTGTGTTTTCCTCTGGAGTAGATTTGCTTGCAGGCTACTATAAAAGAATGTTATTTCCCAAGCTCAGGGTTCCTCAAGTGTGATGAAAACCCACTGTGTGCCACATCCACCTGGGCTGTTTCATGTCACCTCCTTGGATCTTAGGGGCAAAGGAAATGTGTGAGCATGAACCTCCTGCCTGCTGTGCTGGGAATAGTGAAGTCCTTTGTCTTTGACCCAGAAACCTCTTGTCTTCAACCAGCATCCATGGAATGTTGACACGCTAAATTGTCAGCTTGCAAGTAGGGTAAAATCTCAGGTCAATACCTTTCACAGGTCTTGACATCTGGTAGCCACTAGCGAGATGTGCTTTTTAAAATTAATTAAAATTAAAAATTTAGATTCCTAGTTCCACTATTCACATTTCACATTTAAGGTGTTTGGACTCCAGCCTAAAGAGCAAGGACATGACAGGGTTTTCAGGCGGAAGATAGAAGGGAGTGGGGGGGAGGGCGTGCCTTGATTACATTTACCTCATAGTAGGTCACCCTGCCTACAGTAGAGAAGGAATTTGATTCTAGAATTTTATTTTTTTATGCATTTTGATAGTATTTAATAGGGAACTTTAACTCATTCACCCACTCCACGCACTTACTCATTCGCACATTTATTTATTTAGCTTTATTAGATTACTGGTTTTTATTCTGTTATTTTAAGCTTTCTGGGTTTTTGGGTCTCCTTACTTTTTCCTTCCTTTTATTTTGCTTATATTAGTTATTTTCGTTATTGTTTTAGTTTTTTTGTCTAATTTTCAAGTTATGAAGCTTAATATTTAGTCATTAACTTTCAGTTTTTTAAATAATTATTTGCAGCCATATTTTTGACTCCTGTTGTGGAAAAAAACTGAGTGTGGTTTTATTTATCAAATTTTAGGTTTTGTCAAAGTGATTTGGCGTTTTAATTCAGACGATTTTATCTAAACCCATTTTGCAAAAAACATTAAGTGACAGGATCTGTTTAAGGGAATTGAGTATGGGTGACATGCATCTCCACCTTTTAAGGTTGACATGACAGCATGTAGAGCAACTGTGCTTTCCTTAAAAATGATTACGTGGTGCCTCCTAATTTGCTTTACAGCAGTAATCGTTCAAGTTTTATCTTTGTGCTCCCTCAAAATTAATAAAAATTAAATAAATTAATAGAAATATGCTGAATTATACAATTATGTATGCAGACATTTGTTTTTTAAATGTAAAATAAAAGCTTCCACTTTCTTCACTTCCTTACCCTGGAAAAAGTAACCCTAAAGTAAATGAACAATATAAAATGTAAGATTTTTCACTTAAAATGTTTTTACAGGTATTAACATAAATAATGAATCTCCTGTTGGAAAAAAGCTGACCATTAATTCTGAGAAAAACAATGGTGAGTATGAATGCAATCTTAAAAGATGTTCCACAGTAAGCCACATTTAAGTTTAAATTCAGTTCATGTGGTAACACTTTACTCTAGAATTGAAATTATTTACTTTTTACGAAAGCATTATATGAGAGCTGACTTTTAAAAACCATCAGAATAGATACATCCAGCCATGTTTTAGAAATAGCAATATTGTGTTGTTTTCTTATTCAAAGCATGGGAATTAATTTCTGGTTTTGGAAAGCATTTTTTTGAAAATTCGTTAATGTTGAGAAATCTATCTCCAAATATAGCTTGGCTTATTTTTTGATTCAGGCGCCAGCAGAACAACCAGGAGTTCACCTTAACCATTGACAGGTTTACATCAGTGCTGGAAAATGTGGGAAACCACTTACGGGAAGGTGGCATGTTATGTAATAGATGCACAAATGAAATAGGTCTGTTTGTTTGGCTGGAACATCATGGAACAATGGTTGATTGGGAAGCACATACTACATGTAAAGTGCTTGCATTGATTTATCCATGTTTGTATTTTTTTATCTGCTTGTTTCTAGCTGCTTGTCAGACATTGCTATCTCTTCCTGTGGATTTTAATTTAGAAAATATATTAGGTGAGTATTGGATTTATTTAAACCTTTAATAACTTAAACAAAAGGTTTTGTTTTCATAGCTTTTTGTAAATGGAAATATGTGGAATTGCCTTTTTCTAAAAAAGGGAAACCATCCTGAAATTTCTACTTTTTTTCCAACCTGGCTTGAATTAGCCTTGTATCACAATGAACCTTATTTAGGCATAAACTACTTATAGACACATCTTATTGGTATACTAATAATGAAGCATTGAAAAAGAAGAAATAATTCCATATTTGAAACATCACATACACTGTTAAGCTTTGCCCTCTGTTTCAAAACAATCCCAACATAGAGTGCATGATGGTTTTTAAAAAATCAGGTAACTGAAGTATAATTGTTCTTCAAAATAACTCGCTTTGCCTTTTATTCTGTTAACATTAAAAACAGGTGACTATTTTAGATCTGATGAATTTGCAGATCAGTCTCCTGGCAACCTCAGCTCATCATCCCTCAGAAGAAAGCTATTTTTAGATGCCAGCGGAAGTATCTCTGAGTCCTTACCTCCGTCTTCTCCCAGAAGTCCTCGCAGTGGTGCTCAAGCATCACTTGAGGTTTTCTGTTCAATCGATTTATCTCCTGTACGGTGTAGGAGCCCTGTGCAGACACCAAGTTCGGTAAGAAGTGTGTTAAAAGTGGCTGGTTAGTTTGCTGTATGTATACTTGAACCTTGATGCTCATATTGCACTCAAGAGAAACAGTTGCCTTTTCAGTTTTATATTTCATGAAGATTAGATTAGTTCACATTTTGTCATTAGTCAGGAATGTTTTGGGTCAGACTTTCCAGTTTTGAATTCAGAGATATATGGGATAACCAAATTTATCATGTGTCTCAAGGAATTTCAATATAAGTTATTTACTAAATTATGTAAGATTTTCACTATAACACAACTGGATTGACATCAATGGAGTAATTATTTAAAAGCTTTTCATAAACAGCTGCTTAGTATGAAATATAATGGTTTGTTTAAATCGAGTGCATTTATATTTTATTTTGACTAACATATTCTGTTTCAAAACTTTTATAATAATTTTAGTTGTCCTTATTATCAGATGCCTTGACTTTTGGCATCTTTCCTTTGGGGGAATGACCAGAGTTTATATGATCTACTTTATAAATGTGTTTTGACTACAAAGATAAATAGGATATGGTATAATGAGAAAGGAAACATATAGTTTTATTTATTTATTTTTATCATAGGGGCAGTTTTCTTCCAGCCCTATTCAGGGTAGTGCAAAAAAATACAGTTTGGGAAGTACAACCAGTCCACCTATTTCTTCACCCACTTTCTCACCAGTTGCATTTCAAATAGGAAAGACACCACTCTCAGGTATGTCTCATAATAAAATACCTAATTAAAATTTTTATATCATCAATATTTGATATTAAAGAGCCTCTTTTTAGCTTGTTCTAACTGTAGAACTCTAAATGACTGCTTCGAGGTTTTTGGTTTTTTCTTTAATTTAGAAACTTTGTGTTTTTTTTTTTTTTTTTTTTTTTTTTACACAAAAGGAACAGTTTACCTTCAAAAACAGATTTTTGGCAATGTTCTACAGTAGTGTTAAATACAGGTAATTTGATGTCAGATATTCTTATAAAGGGAGTAAAAGAAAGATGTCAATTTTAGAGGTAAGTTGGTTTTGGCATGCTTTGATTTTGCTTCTTACCTGTAGGTTCACACTTTGGTAATTGAGTATTCACATTTTGAAAAGGGGGCCCGGCCCGGTAGCTCAGGTGGTTGGAGCACCGTGCTCCTAACGCTGAGGTTGCCAGTTCATTTTACAGTTTTTTGTTTGCATTTTAATGTTGCTTATAGTATTTTGCATAAACACATAGAGTTTTGCATACACTAGTTCCTCTTTTCTGCGGGGATATATTCCAAGACCCCGGAGTGGATGCCTGAAACTGTGCATAGTACTGAACTCTATATACACTAGGTTTTTTTCCCTATACAGACATACCTGTGATAAAGTATAATTTATAAATTAGACCCAGTAAGAGATTAACAACAATTACATAATCAAATAGAACAATTATAACAATATACATTAATAAATATATATGTAAATGTGGAGTCTCTCCCTCTCTGTCTCTCATAACTGATCTGATAGCTGAGACAACTGCTAAGTGACGGGCAGGCAGCATATAGTGTGGATATGCTGGGCAACGGGATGGATGATCTTTGTCCCGGTGTGACGGAGCGGGACAGCATGAGATTTCATCAGGCTGCTCAGAACAGCGAGAAATTTAAAGCTTAGTGTTTATTTCTGGAATTGCCCATTTAGTGTTTTAGGACTATAATTAACCGCAGGTAACTGAAAACACGGAAAGTGAAACTGTGGATAAGGGTGGCTACTGTATTTCATTGATCAGTTACAGCTATTAATTTGTAGCTGTCAGCTGATTCGCCTGGCATCTTCTTTGTATATGAATATTGTTATAGTAGCAATATGTTTGTGAGGAAATAATTCTCAGGGAGTATTTTAATTTAAAAAGGGGAAGTGCCAGAGGAATTATTTTTGAAGAGCCTCATTTTACTTATTGAGACTCATTCATTTGTGCTGTTGCTTTTAATCCCCAAATTTTACTTCAGTAAACAACACAACTATTAATAGAAATCCATTCTTTTTCTGGCATGAAACATGATTACCGTTTAGTAATGGCTTTTCCACTTTTGTGTTCTTATGATGTAATTTTTCCCGCCCAATCTTTTAGAACAAAGGAGGTTTACTGTGCGCTCTCCTGATGCTTCGTCTGGAATAAATTCCAATGGAATTACTAATCAGTGTATCAGAAGTCCTTATATAGATGGCTGCTCACCAATTAAAAATTGGTCTCCTATGAGACTTGAGATGTACAGGGGTGGTGCTCAGTATCGGACCTCGCTGATTCGGATACCGTTTACTCTGGGGGCTCCCAGTGAAGATGAAGAAGATAATGCGAATACTCGTTCCACTGCTGCCTCGTCACCTGCCATGGATGCTGCTGGAGTCCACCCGAGGCAGCTGAGAGGTGACGCTTCTCCACGTGGCGCACGTGTCCTAGTGACCGCCATGTCTGTGACCCAGAATCAGCCCCGTGCTGCTGCAAAAGGCTTAGCGCTGCTGCAGGACGCTGAAACTGAGGAGAATGACACTGTGGACATGGTGGACCCTGCAGAGATAGCAGATGAGAACACGTGGATTAAGGAGCCGCTGGATCCGGGGAGTGTGCCCATGACTGATTCTGTGAGTGGGATCGCCCTCAGCATTGAGAGCTCGCAGATGTGCATGTCGCCGCTTGCAGAAAGCAGCGTCCTTCCTGGTGAGAGCAGTAACGTTCAGGTACAGTACTGTCATATTCTGTAGTCCTCTCCTGGCTCCCTGGGTGTTCTTTATCCTTCCTTTTCTAAGATTATGGGAAGAGAAAATGCATTACGTGGCAGGCCTGGAGCGTGGTACAGCATAGTAGAATGTTTTTTAAATATTAGGTGGATGCAAAAGTAATTGCGGTTTTTGCACTTATTTTTAACCTTTTAAACCACAATTACTTTTGCACCAACCTAATGTGGTACTAGTTGACATCAAGAAGGTTTGTTTCTTGTAAGTTGGACTGGTGATACGTATTTAATGTTCACATTAACTGATACTTATTTGGAGTGGGAAAAAGAGGAGAGCAGAAAAGAAATCAAGCTGCTCTGTGTTTTACTCACTGCTAGAGTCAGACAACTTCTTAGGATTCATCTTTCATGTGGAGCTAGTACCAAAGGAATTCAATTTCTGGTATGGTATTTGTATTCTAAAAGTACACTAATTTTGTTTTTTCCTTTATATGACTTAGGGAGAAAAAAACTGAGTTTAGAGCACCTTTATGTATTTTTTTTTGTACTTTTAAAAATGTGATTTTATAACCAACATTTTCCATGTAATCAAACATTTCCAGTTTTGCAATATCTGGCAACAGCAAAGCATGATTCATTTGACAGACGTACTTCATAGCCAGCACTTACTTTCCGAAAGACATTTGTTCCATTAATTGCCATACTCTTTGAGCTGAAAATTTTGAAAGAACTTTAAAATATTGAGAAAGGCAATTTTTACCTGCTGTTTCATAGTAACAATATCTGACACTTATGTAGCTCTTACTACATGCCAGGCATTATTCTGAATACTTTGCATGTGTTAATTTGTTTAATCTTGACAACAATCCTGTGAAATAGGTGTGCTATTATCCCCATTTTAAAGATGAGGAAACTGAGGGTCAGAGAGGGTAAGTAAATTGCCTATATGGCTAGTGAGTGGTGGAGCCAAGATTTGAATCCTGGCAGTCTGGTTTTAGAGTCTATGTTCTTTAATCCAAATTTACACTGATTATAATATTTACACAGTATTTCAATGTGCCAGGCACCACTCTTCTAACCACTTTATATATCTATTAATTCATTTAATTCTCACAACAACTCTGTAATGCTTTAGTGCTATCAGTTTGGACATGCTAAAGTTTAAAACTCATAGAGGGACTCTAAGTGACCCAAAGTTAGATGTAATCTTTTGCTCATATTTTTATGCCTATGTTATTATGTATCCTGACTTGTACGATCATTGCTCAAAAAAAAAGAAAAAACCCAAACAAACACTAGAATCACTTTTACCTATTTTAGCTTCTAAATTTGGTTCCTGAATTAAAAAGCACATACAGTCAAACTTAGCTTTAAAGGTATAGAGAATTTCTTTTTCTCTCTCCTTTTTCTCACTACCTCTTTTTTCAGAGCATCTATAGAAGAATAAAATACTTTCACTGAAATACACTTAAATCGTCCAATGCAACTACCCATTGGAAACCTGTGTCACTACTAAGTTGTCATCCACTCCATCGGTACTTGAGTACCTGAGGGGACATTCCAGTCCATCTGGGGACTTCTCTTACCATTATAAGCCTCTTACTTGCATTGAGCTAAAATACGGGTCTGTGATATCTACCAATCAGTTTCAGTTTTACCCTTCGGACCATATGATAGTAATGCCCACCTTTTGTAGATCGTTTTGTAGTTGAAAAATATTTTCATACATTCGTATTTGCCTACCACCCACAGAGATAGCTTTCAAACATTCCAAGAAAGCCCTATTTTCCCAGGACCTTTTGACTTGCTTTATCATTCGTGGGTTGCCCTCCATGTATTGTACTCAGCTGTCATCCTGGAATGTCCTGTCATCATCCTGCGGATTCTCCTGTGTTCTGTATTGTTTTCTGTATCCCATTCTTCTCTTTCCTGGTTTGCTTCTCACTTTACTGGAAAACATTTTTCTGGTAGCTTTCTGAGAAAGAGTACATTTTTCAAGATACTGCATGTCTGATCATGTGTTCTTTATTCTCTCACATTTGAGAGTTTGGAAATAACTGTCTTCAGACTTTGAAGGCATGGTTTTATTGATTCTATTTGGTACTGCTGGTGAGAGATGAAACCATCTTAATACTCGATAACTCTTGGAAACCTTAGATGAGAAAGGAAAGATTTATGATAACTAAGGGAGAACGTTGAAGTCCAAGATGTTTTTGTAGTTTCTTTTTTGACTTTGTTTTTGCTTTAAAAGGGAGAAACTAACATATTTAAATAAAGAAGAGAGGAAGAAGAGTAAAAAAAAAGGGAACTAGGAATTGGCAGGATAATTATTATTAATTGGTGTCAGTTACGTGTTTTTTTCAAGTACCAGAGACCAGGCCAAGTATTTTACAGTCAGAATCTAATCCTCATGATACCTTACAGCAGATACAATAGATGTCATGTGTAAAACGGATTCATTGTGTACACGAGGGAGCTGCAGCACGCAAGATGGGATAGACCCTAGAGCCCTGGTAGGATTAGCAGAGCAACCCTTCCACTTTTATACACAGACGGGGCAGGGAGCAGGGGTGGGCATGAATGCAAATATTTGTAGCTGGGGGACCGGTGGGGGTGGGGAAGCTATTGCATCTTTAAAGAACACGGGGAACATAGCCTTGGGAACACAAATGGCAGATTTCAGTTTCTTTCTTAGCTGTTAGTTTTACAAATTTCAGAAAATGAGTTCTTTGAGTTTGTTCCCTCTTATTTAAAAAAAATGGGGATGATAATAGGATTATAGGATAACAATATGATCATTGTGATTTGAGTTGATGTAACTAACGGTGCCCGAACACCGTTTTCACTGTGTGATGGGAGACCGAGTCCTCTGTGAAAGGTAAGCAAGAGGGACAGGCAATGAGGAGGAGGAGGAGGAGGGAATGAAGGGCCCAAGTGCGGAGATCAGCTTTCAAGGAGTGCACTGTAAGGCACAGCGGTTGTCAGTCGGGACCCTGGAAGGTTTTTAAAAGACCACATCTGATTTATGTGGGAGAAAAATAAACTTAGTAGCCGTGTATATGATGACTGGCCCTAGAAATACCGCTTTTCAAGTCAGCGTAGTCCAACTGGAAGAATGGAAACCTCCAATCAGAAGTAAGTTTGAATTGGTTACGGGCTGAGGGATCTTAAGGCAAGATCCACGTGAGAGTGAACAGAGCATGACCTTGTAGTTTTTTTGAGCATCTCAGCCTTCTCAGCTGTAAAATGATGCCGATGGCTTTCTGCCTGTGGGGAGAGAAGATGATCTGTGTGGTCTGCGTGGTACATGGCAGGTTCGACATTCGTTGGGGTCTAGCTGAGAGCCAGAGGGGTCGGGCATCCTCTTCTGGGTGCCCATTGCTCCTCTTCCTAGAGGGGGACGAGCTCCTGGGTGCCTTACTCACTCCCGACTGTACTATTCCCTTCCCTTGGTAGAGTCGTTGTTTTTAGTTTTGCGTTCTATACGCCAGTGGTGCGGCACTGGTGAGTAATAAAAGGAGGAGTAATTGGCAGATTCCCTGAAAGCAATCCGATGATTACATTTTTGACCAAATAGCTGTTGAATGATTAGCCAAACAAGCTGTTTCCCCCAGGATGGTCATATTATTTTTACACATCACAAGGGTTTTGTTCAAATGGAATGTGACTTTCTCCATAGTGAACAAATATGCATCTATCCCTGAAAACTGGGAACTTTTTTGTGATGAAATGCACTTTTTAGGCTGCTGCTTGTGATGGGGGCAAAGTACACTTTTCTGTTCCCTCGGCTCCAATTTGGAGAACAAGGCTTAAGTACAAGGCGAATCCTTGTGGGGTTTTATGTTTGTGCTCCTACTAAGCAGGTAAATGCTGTGTGTGTAGTGGACAGGGAGGGCTTCGGAGCCTCAGGTCGTCTTCACCGCATGCTGCCGCTGCGAGTTAACCTTTCTGAGAGCCCTAGCTGCCTCGTCCGTGGTGAGGAGTGTGGTAGTGCGAGGAAGTGAGAAGGGTGTTTTGTACAGTGCCATACAGAGGGCCTGGCACGGCTTTAGGTGCCCAGTAAATATTTATTGTATGTACTGTCACTGAACTTTGCTAGAATCCCTTTTTCCTCTTGCATCATAGAATGGTACAATTTAAATGAAAGGTGAACTAACACCTAGAGCCATTTATATCTGGTATTATTATGAAGCTTTTTTTTTCAACACTGGGTGTTAGATTTAGCCCACCTTTTTAAAATGTGTCTAGTTTTGAATACTCTTAAAGGGGGCATGCCTTTTAGGTAAATTTTATTTAGAGATGTAACCAAAGCCTTTTAAAGAGAAGCTTGGCAAATGAGTTGGAAGGTGAAGTTGAATGTAATCTTCGCTTTCATCTGAATGTGATCACAAAATAACAGGAAAGCTTGTTCATGGCTTGTTCACTAATTCTGAGGGAAATTACAAGACATACTAGAAGGAATTGTAAAGTGACTACTTTGAAGAACCAGTTCTATGTAGAACTACCTTTTGTTTATATATTTCTTTTAAATTTTATTCAATATGAATATTAAATGTTACATTGTGTTCAGTTGTGAACGGTAGTATATATTCGCTTGTTTTAAAATTTTACAATTTATATATGTCATGTGTTTGTATATATAAATTTTATATTTTTAAATAAATTTAAACAAAAAAGTTCGTCAAAATAAATTGTGGATTAAGTGAATTGGCTTGCAGTGTTATCCTTAGTATTTTTTTCTCCTCGTTCCTGTCAGATGGATAGTGGCTATAATACACAGAACTGTGGAAGCAACTTTATGGATACGGTTGGGGCAGAAAGTTACTGCAGAGAGAGTGATGCACAAACCCTGGAAGTTGAGAATAAATCTCACATTTTTAATAGACAGGTATGGAACAATAACTTGATGTGGTTGTAGGTTATAAGTGTTTATAAATGTGACTTTTCGGTCAATTTTTTTCTCCATTTTGCTTACATTTTTATGCCTCATCCTGTCTTCAGGTGACTTAACAGCAGAAGGTGGTTTTTAAATGGAAGGACTTCATTTTCCTAACTCTTCTGCTCTGACAGTGTCAGAGGAGAGGTTGGGGAGGGAGAGCTAGCCCTGCTTTGGAATTAGTGCTTGAAATGAGTTCCTTAAAACTAAGGAAGAGTTGGGAGTGCCAAAGAAGAGGAGAGTCAGGTTTTTGCCTCTAATATTGTCTGACAGCTAAACATAAAGAATTTTGATTAGAGAGGGAAATGGTACAATTGAGAGGCTATACAGCAAATTAAGAACACTCAGAGGTACAGGCTCTTTTCTTAAAATCCAAGTCTTTATAGATTTTGGATGCTGAATAACATAGGTATTTTGTATACTATTTATACAAATACATAGTTGATGAGGACATTTACCGAACCTTCTAGACAGGATGATTATATGACTGTATGTTCATATTTGAAGAAACCGGTAAGGTTTAGGCACTAATCAGGAGAATCTTTGATTTTTATGTCAATTTATTAATAAACAGAATAAACATCAAATGTGCTACTGAAACCTAACTCTCCAAATGAATATTAAGATTTAATATGGAGGCCACTTTATTTTCCCTCTCCTCCATTTTGTTATGAGACGGGACTGCAGTTGTCCATTTAAAAGGAAGTGAGCATTAAGATACAGGAAGTACTCTTTTGTGATACGAAATATTGATTTGTAAAAAACCGTTTCATTGTCCCTTTAGAACTTGCATTCAGTTCTTAAAAACGGGTCTCATTATAGTTGCACCCTTGAGTGGTCCTATTTAACCTGAAAATAAGGTATTTTCTTCTCTTTCACAGCAGGACCACACAACACAGAGGTGTTGGATGAAAACAGCAAATCCTTCCTTAATGCAGCAGTCCACAGCATACCTTTCAGAACCAAAGACTTGCTGAATAGCTCCTCGCATATGCGATCATGATTGGGAAAAAAACTGCTTCAACTAACATGCTTAGCTTTTTTTCTTTCCCTCCTTAATGTGAAAAATCAAGGGCTTAATTTAGTGACATAGGAACACCAACAAAATCTCCTGAAACTTTCAACAAGTTGCTGAAGTGCAAGTTTATTTTTTAATCAATAAATATTTTTGTACTTACCTTGAGTGATGTGTTAAAAGTGTTCAACAATAAAAAATTTGAGAGCGATGATTTGGGTCCCATCCTATAGGGTCAGTGAACTGCACTGAATTCAGCAGTTCTGAGAACACATATTGCTGTGGAGTCCCTGTCTTATTTTATATAAAAATGTGAATATATGGATGAATTTCAATTATAACCTATGTGAAAGTAAACCTGATTTAGGTATAAAACAAATTTAACTTAAGAGGAAGGAAAGTTAAGCAGGTCCCCAGAAATTGTCATTCTTGAACTATCTGTATAGAAATTCTTAGTTGCAGTGGTAACTGGGCCGTTACTACTTTAGGAAGTGTAAATACTGGAACAGTAGAACTAACAGCATCTTCATATACTGTTTGTGTTAGTGGGGTAAGTGTGGGATGCCTAGGTCTCCCTATCCCTAAGGCAGGGAGAGACATCTTTTCCAGCTCAGATTTGGCTGGGAGAGGAGTAAGCGCTCGGGAGAACCAGGACAGACTGAGGACGGTGACAGGAGCTCCTGTAGGGCTTGAGACCTGTGAAGTGGTGGTTCGGCAGACATGTAACTCATTTTTAAAAACATTATATTCATGTTGGGAGAAGAATGGGTATATGAATTTGGGGCGGTATATGAGAATATGGAGAATCTATTTGTATTTACAAATCACCTTTTAAAAACTCTGATTCCTAAGGGAGTAATAGTTTATATGTAGCCCTAGGAAATAAAGACATCTTTGTGTCATTTTTTCCCCTTACTTCTTTTCGCACCTTTCAAGCTTATTGCTGATCTCCAAGTTGCTTGCTGTGTACCTGGCTCATCGTCTCCCCCAGCACACTAACCATTAAAGCCATCAGCCACAAGGTCCCCTGCTGAAGATAATGCAATGGGAAGCTGAGGCCTTAGTCACATAGGCTTTAGAGTCCAACTAGACTTAAGATGATTGTTGTACAGAGTTCTAGATCCGAGAAGTAGGCAATTCTGGCTACGTTTTCTTGAATAGCACAAGTCAAGAAACATAGTGACTGGAACTTGGACTCACACACCTCCTCTGTCACTCCACTACTTGATCTGAGCCACAAAACCTCAATCTTCTCATCTGTTAAATGGGGGTAACAACCCTACCCAATAGAGCTTTTAAAGTGAGATATTCCATGTAAGCTGCTTAGCATAAGTACTGGTACTAGAAGCATTTTAGATTTACCAAGGAAGAGGCTTTAAAAGGGTGAAAACAAGGCTTTTGGTCATACTGAACTACTAACGCCTGAATTGGGCCTTTCTCGTAAATGAGGCACAAGAAAACAAACTTGGAAATAGAGACCGAAGATCAGTCCTCGCCTCCTTCTACCAAGAAGCCTCCCTTTTCCTCTACTGCAAGTCAACTATGGTGGGGTGAGGGTGGGGGGCAGAGAAGTTTTTAATGGTTTGGGGCGGGGGCTGTGGTGGGGAGTGGTGTAAATCAGATGAGTAAAACTGTATGACACATGAAATTGATGAAACTTAAATTTCCGTGTCCATCAAGGTTTTGTTGGAACAGCTCCATGCCCTTTGTTTCCGTACTGTCCACGGCTGCTTTTGCAACCTCAGGACAGTGAGTACTAAGGTTGTGACAGACTACGGCTGGCCGAGCCTCACCGGCTGGCCCTTCACAGAAGAGGCTCGCTGACTCCTGCTCTTAACGTGTTGGGCCGTTACGTGGACCCAAGACGACTCAAAGCTATCTTCCTTCAACTAAAACAATGTCTGTCTCAATGTATGGATGTTTTTCTCCATAACAGGAAACTGGAATCATTTAACAGTTATTGAGTGCCTAGAAGTACACATTGTAATTATTCCCACTTAGTATGCCTGTTGATGTACTTGCCACTCTTCTCATTGTACCACAAGCTCCTTCAAGGCAGAGAGTTGACTTGACTGCTGCTAAGCCTGGTACACTGTAGGTACTTTAGAAATTGAATATGCAAAGTAAAATGCTTTAAGGTAACTCTCAAAATATTTAAAACACCAATTTACTCATTTCTAATCTTTGTGGTTAAGAAATGTAGTCATTCTGTTACACCAAACTATACTACTTCAACCTGTTCCCTTTAATATGTACTTATACAACCCTCCTTGTCCTATATAATTTGATGTATGTGCAGTTTAAAAGCCATTAATTACTGCTTTTATAAAGAACATGATGTGACATTTAAAGTGCCACCCATCTCTATTCTTTGAACCCTAATGTCTTATTTTGGGGGAGACATTTGAAGTACAGGTCAAGGATGATGATCACACTTATTACTGGGTAAAACAACTATTTTTCCAGTCAGATCAAAATATCCTACATCTTGCCTTCCTACAATATCCAATTTCCAAACAGTCACAGCTGTTCAAGGATTGCTAAGAAAATGCAAGAGGCTTTTAGCAGGAAGAACACTGACAACGTAAGATAGTTAACTTAAAAATGGCAAAGGAGATTAAATACTGAATTCGCCGACAGGCCTTGACTTCACCATCTTGAAATCTGAAAACTGCCACACCAAACAGCTTTCAAGATTTAGAGAGAATACACTGCTCCTTGCGTCTAAAAATGTTCTATTTTTCTCCATAGGAAATGGGAAGTATTTTTGTATCAATATTAATCAAATTACTCATGTGAAATTAATCTGCTCTTCAATGAGCAGATAAATGCTCTCCTTCAAATGATCTTTAGAGATCCCTGAATTTACTATCCTGTAACTATTTAAGGGATGGATATTCAATGGAATTTTTCTGCATAAATAGTTCTGTGCAATCCAGGAATGAAGTAGTATGATGGGAGAAACACAGCCAACAGTTCAATAAAAATGCAAATTTTTAAAATTATTAAAATGTACTTAAAAATAACAAATTTTCTCACACTTCTTAGGTTTAGAAGTGTTCTCTCAGGTTTTTTTTTTAAAGGAAACCAATCCTTGAAGATTTTTGTTGACTATAGCTATTTTTCAAGCTTCTTCTTCTTTCTCTCTGGTTCATTATTGGCCATATTTGAAGTATCAGTAGGAATGTTTATTCCAGGTATCTAAAATAATGCAAATGGGGAAAATTAAGGGTGAGTAAAAGCATAAAATAAGGAATACATGTTATTCTCATCTTCCCCTTCCCCCTGACACTCAAGTTCAATAGATTGGGAAAATGGATTTAGAAACGGTTCTCTACACAAAGTACATTTCAAACACAAAGTAACAGTGGTTCCACAGTATAAAAGGCGGATGTGACCTCAGCAGGTGAGAGGCAGGGTACTTGGGAAGTAAGTGTCTTGGAGTACATATAACACATCCAGTTATCCTAGCCTAGCTACTGACTGTCAGCATTGCAGGCTTCAGCTGTCCTGGGGCAGAACGAGGGTAAGAACCAATGTCTTACGTGAAACACACTTCATCTTAATCTTCAAAAGTGCAGCTTACAAAATTGATCACAAAGTGAAAAAGGACTATGCGGGAGGTCTCAAAGAGCTCTGCTTTTGGTACCAGTGACCTCAGGAGAATCCTAGGGATCTGATCCCCTGGCCTCGGACGATCAGTGAGAAAGTAGGAATTGCTATGCGAGCATCTGTCCTCCACACAACTTATGGGACTCCCTCTATCATTAAACAGGTAACACGACCATATCCGTCTTTCCCAAAATACACTCCATTACAACAGACAGCGAAAGTCTGGACTTACCTGTGGTTCCACCAGGGACATACGGATTTTCTGATGCTGAAGATTAGACGAGTCTAACATGATTTTCACTTTAACTTTATCAAATACATGGAACACAGTATCTTCTACTTTAAGTGAGGGCATCTAAATAAAATACATTTTACTATTTTTAATTAGTACAGTCGAGGCTTTAATTCTTTAGAGTGTATCTTTCCCATTCATTTAAAAGCTTAAATTTAAAAATCATTTCACTAATAAGCACATCTGAGGATTCAATTTAACAAAACCACTGACCTAGGGGCCTCACGTAAATATGAGCTATTTATGTGAATACTTCCTCCTTTCATTAAGATGGTCCCAGTATATATTCATTCATCTCAGGATTCGCGCCTCATTGGTCCAGTAGAGGAGCACAAAGGTACTGCAGGCAGAGCTTACTGTTTCATACTTCTATACTAAGGTTAGGGAAGTAGGAAGTGTGTCAGATAAGAGACACTGAAAACAGGAAAATTTCCTTCCCTGAGCTCTAAGCAGCCATTTATTCCATTATTATAATCCATCTCTCCACCTAGAGCAAAATGTAATTCAAATTCTCCTTGGGGAGGGGCGGAGCACTTTACATGGAATTCTTTCAAAAGAAATCCACTTTACATGGATTTCTTCCGAAAGAAAGAAATCAACGTCAACATTTGTATGTGTGAAAATATACTGAGGTGAGAAACTGAACAATGGTAAACCTAGTTGGCATAATTAAATTCTGTAGGGTACAAAAAACAATTTTACCCTTTATAGGTACCACTTGTAACCTATCAAAGAAAAAGTACCTCTCCCCCTGCCAAAAACAAATAAATGAAAACTGTAGACATACTGTACCTCATCATCATAAATAAGCCGTGGCTTTGGTTTGTCCTTTTCTTCAAAAAAGACTGTACCTTCTAAGCCGTACTTCGGAATTAACACCACAATAGCATTTTTTCTTACAAACAGGATATAGGCTTCTTCACTTACTATCCCTTTGCTTTTGAAAAACAACTGTAAAATAACATACAACCTTATTAAGAACTGTCTTAAACATTTTGAAATTAACAAAAATCTGAAATTAAAAAATGAACAAAACATCTCTCTCCTAACATTATCAACTGAGGGCAAATACCTGTGTATGAAAAGCCACTGATGCCCGTTGGGCATATTGAGCCATTTTGTGCCGGAAATTGAGATTTTTACATATATCTGCAAGTTTGTGTTTGTCTGTCAGCTCTGGATAAGTACAGTCAGCCCCGATAGCCACAGCCAACAACCGATGAACAATGATGTCCGCATATCTAGATACATAAAAGAGAAATAAGAATCACGCCATGTCAGCACTAGAATGTCTTTAAAATTCCAAATTAACTGTTTTGTATTTCCTTTAATTTCACAAGAAAAAAGTACCTTCTGATGGGTGAAGTGAAATGTGTGTATATTGGGGATGCTAAGCCATAGTGATGAAAATCATTATCCATTCCAGAGCAGAAATACACAGCTTGCATCATGCAGCGAGTGGCTAATATTCTTAACAGAGTGTTCAGATATGGGAAAGTAGGAGAATCAGCCCGATCCAAAGAGTCAGCCAAAGATTTGGCTGTATCAGTTTTAATTTCCAAATTCTGTGAATAAAGAGGAGGGAAAAAGCACCATATTAAACATTTTAAAATCAGAAGACAAGACCATCATGTCTTCAAAATAATCCAATTCAACAATGTATGCAATAAATGGACTTGTTTCTTAGGGACATGATATACAGAGGACTTAACTGAGTTGAAGATAAAGAGAACAAAAGTTATTTGTAAGTCTCTGAAGTTGGCAGTTCTGAGGAGGTGTAAAGTAACAGGCATAAAGAACATAGGTAAAGGCAGAGACATATGGAAGAGCTTAATATGTCTAGGATACTGCAAATAACTTAAGTCTATATAAATGTAGCAAATTAACATGTTTGTACACCTTAAGTTTACACAATGGCACATATAAAATATATTTCAGTAATAAAAAGGAAGAACTACTGGCGTATTTTTGCGCCAAGAAACAAGAAAACTTTTACAGAGATGTGAATAGATTGACTATTCAGTGCTATGGCTAGGTCACAACACAAATACAGATACCACTTCAAACTGTAAGGTCTTGCCTTTGACTTAGCTGCCTTCACGAGAATTTCATAATTTGATGGAGGAGGAGCAGGATGTTTTCGAAGCAGAGCATGTTCAGAAAATTCTTCATGAATTTTTTTTGCAACAGAGATATTGGCGAGTAACATAAATTCTTCCACCATGGAATTTGTTTCTCTGCCAAAGAAAAAAATGATTAAGAGAATCTGAAACTTCTATATATATTTATTCACAGGTTACTTTTTCTACTTACAAGGTAATGGGAATACTTCCTACATAAACATTGTATGTGTGTGTGAACATGTAGATTTTGAGTAACTTAGAGCTCTTTCTCAGCTACTATGTTAACAATCTCTTATTATGCATCTACTGCGTGAGTAAATCTTATGCTAGAGGAGACTACAAATTGCATTAAAAAAAAAGAAGCTTTACTTACTCGTAATATGTAAAATTTAAATGATAAACATTTTTACCTCTTTTTACTGAGTCCAAATAAAAGGAATTTAAACTATAAATCCATAAAAATAAAGTTTACTAATAAAAGTTTAGGTCACACAAATTTTGGTTTAAGAATTAAAACTTTCACCACCGAGTCACCAATATGAAGACATCGTATTTACAATACTCTGGTGATTATTATGGACCAGGCCTTGCGCTGTAAGTGATACACATAAACACACACACACACAAACACACTCACTCACTCACTCACTCACTCACTCACTCACACATTTATTATGCCATATATATATATATATTTGCCCTACTTGGCAGATGAGAAAACCGTGTACCATTATTCTCTGCTCAAGGTCAGAGTTATTAGTAGTGACAGGATCCAAGTCCACATAACCTGACTTCCAAACTCTTAACCAACCTGATACTGCTTTCCATTCTAAATAGTTAATGTATGTCCATTTAAAACTTCATTTAATAAATGATCTACTCTGTTTACATAGTGCTTTCTTTCTCCCAAGTCACTGAATATGTATTATTAATCTTTCATTCATGTTTCCATTTTAGATAATATAACTTCTTGACAAGATTCCTCAAGTTTATTAATTTTTTAAATATTAGCAACACCTCCTATCATACCCTTGGGGACAATCTCTTAGAACTGTTTTTCTTCTAATTGGTAGGAAGACATGGGTGATTTTGCAAAACTGGATTCAACTTTTTCCTCAAAAAACCTCCTAGCGCTGGGCTGATTGTTCAGATCAATGTTAGACTTATCTGCACAGACGCTCCCCCCCACTATGATAGTTTTTTTTCCTAATTTTAGCTCTAATGCTATAAAGCACATACTGGTCCTAAATAACAAACTTGAGTATATTCTCATTTTTAATCCTCAGTCATCTACTAGAAAAGTATGAATGCAAATTTAATTTCAGAGTTACCTTACATAAGACACATGGAAAAGAGGCCTTACTCTGATTTAACTCCAAATTTCCTTGCTTCCTAAATCTTAACTAAATCAATAAAACAATAGCAACAATAGCTGAGTACAACATATTAATACTCTTTAAGACACTCTGAGGCAGGTACCATTATCAGTCACAAATAACCAGGCCAGAAAGATCAAGTAACTTGTCCCCAGTTTTATAGGCAGTAGCGGCAGACGTAGGGTCCAAACCTGGGCAGTCTGGCTTCAAAAAGCCCTGGGATCACTACTCTATTCCACCATAGTACGTTCTACATTAAATACTTAAGTAATTAGCCAGGGCAATCTTCTTTTGCTTACTGTAACTATTAGTAGTCAAGTGCTAATATACCACACACATCAAGACAAACTAATTCAAATTGGAAATTTTTTTATCTTAATACAAATCTGTTTTATGTAAGAAAAACTTAAAAGTGAGATATTTACTTTTCTATATAGTTTATAAGTCAAAAAAAACAATAACATAGAAATCATAACCCTACTAGAAATAGATATTTTGGGTATAAATATGTTTTGTTTACTAACAAACACTACATTTAAAATCAAAATCTTATCGAACGCCCATTAAAAAAATTGCATACCTAAGTTCCTTGGTCTGTAGATCTATAGGATCATGAGTTTCACTGTCCATGTGAAATCTAACTTCCGGAGAAGAAAGAGTCAAAGCCCTAAATAAAAATTAAAGAGGTGAATTACTCAAATGAGTCAGTAACAAACATAATTCTGAAAGTTATTCTTTTAAAACAGAAAAATGACTATAGCAAATGTGTAACAGTTATTCTTCTGAAGGTTTTATGACCATCTGCTAAGTTTTATGTTCTATTTCCATAGATATTTTACAGATCTAAAAAGCTTAATATTTTACAGATCTAAAATGCACTTTACAAGAGAGCACAACAGGAACACAAGTTGTGTAACAAAATAGGAGTCCTTGTGCTTCGAAGGTTTGAGTATCTTCTATACCCAAGCTATTGGGTTGGTGCAAAAATAACTGTGGTTTTTGCAACTATTTTTAACCTTTTGAACCACAATTACTTTTGCACCAACCTAATACGAGTTTTTACTAAGCTACATGGGTTTGTAATCACTTTTACAAATAAAGGTGACTGGCAGCATTTTATTTACCACAGAAAACCATATACTGGGGTAAGGAATGCTGAAGAGAGGCAAAAAGGAAGTGCTAAGGGTAGATGAGAAACATTAGAAGATCCACAGTTCAAAAGTATCTTCCGCATACACTCAACCAATGGAGAGGAGACTGATAAACTAAAATTAAAGAGGTGAATTACTCAAATGAGCCAGTAACAAACATAATTCTGTAATTCTGGTCTGTTACAAACATTGATGGCTATTAATACTTGAGTGCTATGTGTCAGATAACATACTATGCTAAGTGCTTTACATGCATGGTCCATTTATGACTTGGCAAGCTCTCCTTTGAAAAGTAAATTCCCACAAGGCAAGGTAAGGCTAATGTTTCTTTACACCTTGCCACTACTTTCATCAGGTCAGCTACAAATCAACCTAAAACTTAGAATGTCTATGAGGCTGGGTAACCTTGTACAATCACGGAAAGGGGAAAAAAATAATATAAGGCATATGAGAGCCAAGTCCTTTTCTTCTTTAACTCCTCACCTTTACTAGAAAAGCTGCAGAAGAAACTAGAGAGGAAATCCCAACAAATAATCCTTTCTTGCTATGCAGTATTTACAAGGTTCTACATCAGATCTAATGTGTGTTTATTAATACATTTTGACTTAAAAAGCAAAGTAAACTGATCACATTTTTATCATTTTTCTTCATAGAACACTATCCATTTATCCTTTAACATTTACCCTTTAAGACAGACATAATTTAAGCTAAAACAGAACATATCCTTTAAGAAGGCAAAAGATGCCTTTTTGTTTTGTTTTTTTACTAATTGCTACCTCAACTCTCCCTAAGGTTGAGAAGATTCAATAATAGGTTTTACTAGTAGATAACCTTCTATTTACAAAATTAAAGACCATTTTTGAAGTTAAAAAATTTCTTTTCTATCCTAATTATGAAAAGCTATGTTACAAATGCCAGGTTTACATATCCTATTTTAAAACCACCAAAATGAATTACGGTTCCAATTTGTATTTTGTTCAGTTGCTTTTAAAACAAACTTTCTATCAAGTATCTTTACACAAACTTTCTTCTGATGCCTGGCAGATTGTAAACCTTCAATAAACAAATATTTGCTGAACAATCTTTCATTTTGTTTCATGAAAAAAATCGAAATACAGTCCCCTTGTTTACATCTAAATGACAAGCTTGAGAACAGTTTCACTCGGTTTTACTGCATCCAAATTATCCTTACACAGTTTCAAGTTGCATACTTAAGATCATATGAAAATTTCCCAGGAAACTGAGGTGTGAGTAGACATAGGAGTGGCTCAGGATTAACTACTTGGAACAACACTGTCCGATGGAACTTTCTGCAGGAATGGAAATGTTTTCTATCCATACTAATAAGGTAGTCACTGGCCACGTGTGGCTACTGGGCATTTGAAATGTGGCTAGTGCAACTCAGGAACTAAATTTTTTATTATAATAGGCACATCTTATGAACCGGTGCAGATCTAGAGTTTGCATTCCCCAACCAAAACACTTAGTAACTGCTTGTGACCCTCCGCTGGATGGGTATGGGAACCCAGACACCAACATCAAAAAGGGTCATGTACTTGTTTTATTCTCATAACTGATGGCATCTTTCAAGAACCAAATTTCTTTTAACTACTTTACTTCAACAAGATTGTGTTCTTGGACTCTCCTTGTACCTTCTGTAGTTAGGCAAACGCCATGATGTGAATTTGCCACTAGCTATCAGATCTTTGGGAAGACTGCTTCTATGTAACTCTTAATCATTCAAAAACTAAAGGTGTTGGATTAAATAATCTCTAAAATCTCTTCCAACTCTAAAGTGCAAGAACTTTCTCTATATTTATTTACACTGAAAACCTATGTTCAATCTGAAAACTCATTTCTAATTAAAATTAGAAATGATCCATAGAAAAGTATTCAGGAGCGCTTGCCTTCCTTGATTTCTTTAAGATCTTTAACTCAAACATATCAAATTTTTGGACAACAAATTACAAGGACCAAACTTTTGAAAAAACGTGAGTCCAGAATCAAATTGCTAATACTTAAGATAAGGTAGCTAGAAGAAACAGGATGTATCTATTCAGACTACTAAATAATTCACCCTTGTCCATTACAAAACACTTTGAAGAACTCACAAGTTATTTTAACACCAAGATCAATGAATTAAGAAATATCTTAATAGGTATTTTTGAAATGTACCCTTTTTCAATTCTTCCTTTTTTCAAAATTTTAGCTAATTTATTTAGTCCACGGAGACTATTTGTAATATCATCATTCATGGTTGCTGAATCAATTCTCATCTGAGCTTCAGCATATGTAAGAGAAGCCTAAAAAAGAAACCATATGTTAATATAACTCTTATAAATTACAAAATTGGTTTACTACATTCTCGTATTTCCACTACATAAAATCCATGAATTTGGAAAACATAAAAAATCATTAACAGAAGAGAAATTCCTAGCTATAATATGCATACTCCACACGTATTTCTGGTTCATTAGCTTTTTTCCTTTTAATTGTTAGTTTCAGGTGTACTAAGCAATGTAATAGATGTTTATACCCCTCACAAAGTGATCACCTCCTCCCCAAATCTACTACCCCTCTGACATCGTATATAGCTGTTACAGTTCCACTGACTCTGGTTCCTCAACTCTTACTTGATGCATTATACAACATAAGCAAACTCACGTTAAAGTAATACAGTGGCACTGTTAGTAAATTAACTGTTTAAACTTCAATTACTTTCATATTTCAGTTAATGTATAAATACTTAGGTAATGTCAAAATAAAAAGTAAGGTTAGATTATTCTCTGATAGTAACTCTGAAGTGAAATCCTTTCCAGAAAATCATTATTCTCCTACTCAGTGGCAAATAATTAAGAAAATTTTAGTAGTCTAGTCATCATGCTTTGCAGGAACTCTACTCAATACCCAAAATTAAGTATCTAAAAATGGGACAAATCATAGAAGAAAAAGATTTAAAGTAATTTCCAATTTCAATCCAAAATATACAAATGGCTGCTTCTGATCCTATTTCACTCATCAGGGAAAACATTTTTCAGCTTATTGAAAAAACAAAAAAAGTAGCTTCACAAGTAAAAATAAGGAACAGCATAAGAGAGTCACATGATGCAAGCCAGGTCAGATTATTGGGACAGTCAACTTCTCTACCAGCAGCTAAGAGTTACCCTCCTAAAAATGTTTTCTGTTATATGTTCACTGAATATTTTTTTTCATATAATTTAGTTATACTGTTGAAGCCAGAGAGAATTATAAATTCATTCTTATTTAAAAATACAAATCTAGGAAGGCTTAAATCATCCACACATCACTATTTGTCAGTATAACACTGCTTTCTTTCCAGCTACTGTAATAGTTGATCAGAATAGAAAGAATGATGTTAACGAGCGAAAAAAAGGTAAATTTGGAAATAGTATCACTGGAAGAAAAGGAGTTTGGCAAATCTCACAGGAAGATTCAGGGCAAAAGGAGATCACAAGGGAATCTGGGGAGAAGTACAAAAAAAGGAAAAGGATGAGGAAGACAACCTGGCTCAATTCTGTCTGAACACACATCTCAGCCTAGGTCTGCTGGACTCCAGCTATGATTTATAACATCATTTCTATGAATAAACATGAGAAAAAGAAGATGATGTACAGGCCAACTTTTAAAATGCTAACCGTCACAAACTGGGACAACTTCAAATACTGAGTTAGGACAAAAGTCATCTATTTGGTCTTCTCAAGCATATACATTTTATAAGTTTCTGAATACAGGAGAGCTGCTACATTAAATTAATTTCTAAATAACATCAAGAAATAATAGGCAGATAACTGCAAAAAACTAGATTGCTAGATTGTTTTGCAACACTGGGGAAAAACTCCTTTTTTTTCCCCCCTGTATTCCAACTTCCATATCTTTTTTTAAATTAAGGCTTATTGAGGAGACAATGGTTAGTCAAGTTACACAGGTTTCAGGTGTACAATTCTGGAATACATCATCTATATATCACACTGTGTGTTCACCACCCAGAGTCAGTTCTCCTTCCATCACCATATATTCGATCCTGTTTACCCTCATTTACCACTCCCCTCCCTGGAAAAGGGAAAATTTCTTAACTTCATAAGCCTAACTTTTTCAAACCATTCCAGAACACTGTTAAAAGTGTCAAAAATTTTATACATTAAATGTTAACCATGAAACTAACCTTTGAATTAATGGCACTTTTGGTAAACCTTGTTTTTAAGATTTCAGCACTGTGATTCATTTCCCAAATACATGAAAATGCCAGCCTATGGGGGGAAACAGACAGTGTTTGTTCATGGGAATCAGTTAAAGTAGTAACTACTATGTTCTTACAAAAAAAACATGCCGTGCATAAATACCTGTCCACGTTACATCTTAAGGAACATAAGTTAGAGCTAAGCAACTCTGGAACCATGTCAATTCTCTGGAACATAAAAGTAGAGCCACAGATTACTTAGCTATACCCATACATTTATTTGACATTCTATTCTCAAATAGCACTAATTTAACAAGAAAAAAAAAGTATTCTGGTCTTTGTAAATAGAACTGAGAAAACATGAAATAAAAAGTCTATTTCTAGAAAAGTCCGTATGCAAAAAACGGTTACAAAAGGGAAGTAATGAAAGAAAACTGGACCTCATGTCAGTGGATCAAAGCAGAAGTACTCTACACTAACCACCCAGCTGTGCTCTGAAAGTCTGAAATCTCTGGTCTGGATAGTAAGTTTGTACTAGGTAACGGACTACTACTAGTTCTATGATTGGCCCTTTTTTTAAGGCTTAACACAAACCATTTGGTGTTTTGAAAATACTAAAAAAGAAAGACACTCCATTTTTATGGAAAAAAGCCACATAGAACTTTGATAATGAATTCGTTAACAGACTAAGCTTAACTTTCCCCTCTACTGTCATAATTTTTGTCTGTAAGTTTATGGGACCATACTTAAAGGAGAAGAAACAGTTAACTGACAGAATAGACTCAACTTTATAAAAAAATGAAAATACATTTTAATTAGTTATACATAAACAGTAAGTTAAATGCTACACAACAATTTGTAACAACGACACCTAGTTGTTATTTGGGACTCTCAATGACAAAAACACTTCTGTATTTCACTGATTTAAGGACACCTTATTCTATGTATTATTAGGCTTCCAGCTAATTCATGCACTATTCCAAACTGTAACTCTTCAAGAAGCTAAAAGTGCCCATGATTTTTACAAACTGACTATGCACAATTAACACAATAGTTATTCATCAAATTTCACTAAATACTGAGGCTGCCCCTTCTCAGGAAACACCTGAGATGATTTTATTATTAAGAATAAAACAGATGATGAAAAAGTTATAAGCATGCATCAATATTCCATTTTAAATGTAACACATTTACCTTTTCACAAAGATACACAGTTGTTCCCCTTCTGGCTGATTCCTGATCCAAAGCATTTCCTGGCCTAATAAAATGGCTAACATCAGCAATATGAACACCAACCTTAAAAAGATAAATATAAAAATATGTCAACATGCTCAATTGGGTAAACAGAGTTTTCATGAGAAAAAATTTAGATAAACTGAAAAAGGATTTAATCACATCTACCATTTCAATTTTTGACACATGCCCATTAGTCTCTATAGCTTACAACTGACTATATTTGCCATGAATAACTCACAAATTCTACAATGCATCGAAAGAAAATGACCTCAAGAACGAAACTCTATTGGGATAAGAATGTAAGCACAATACAAATACCTCCACATTTCCATTTGCCAGTTCTCTATAATGCAAAGCATCATCTATATCAGTACATCCTGGGGGGTCCACACTACAAACACAGAGATGTCTCAGGTCCTCTCGGTTTTTCATGTCCTAGAAGATGCCACATGATTAATAAAAAACTATTTTGGTGGAACAAATCCAACACAGCTGTTACAAAATCCCCAATATCTATATTTAAAAAAATAAAAAAATAAAAACACTTCGTCTTAATGATAACCAGACATTATGAATTGTTAACTTGTGGTTTCCTTGCCTTTGAAAAATGTGACATAAGCTAATGCCGGTCTTCTAGAAAAAAATCATCTTTCAGTAAAGCAAATAATTTCTGTAATACCTAAAAGTTCTGCATCTAACTAAATGTGGGGAGGAGGGGACTATGGTTTCTACATATTTAAAAACATACAGAAAGCAAACAAATTGCTCAGATGTAGTCATTTACAAAGTTACGAAGAATTCTTTTCGGCTCACCTTGTCAGTAATGGTCCAGGGCATCTGTGGTAGAAAGCTAAGAACAGCTTGTGAAAAAGGCTGATGGGGAACATCATGCTCAAGTAACAAAACTTCAGTTTCAGTCTCTTTATCTCCAACTTGACCCAAATTTTTCACAAAGTGTCCCTAAAACCAAAAGCTATTATCAGAAAGGTGTGTTTTATAGCTTTTTATTTGGTGACTGATATTTTATTATCACATTAAGTTCTTGAGCATTTATGTATCACCTTAGTATTTCTAATGTATCCATTAACTACTTAAAAAACGACCCTTTGGTACACTGAAGTTGATAATGACAAGACTTCTCAAGTGTTCATGATGGAGACTTGTGAGGGCCTCGTCTTATGTAGCAAAGTATCTGTTTATTTCCTATTGTCTTTCAAGTTTAAAATGTGCTGCAAATACAGTAGCTTCAAAATCTGTTTATTAGCATCTACTTAGGTCTCAAACACCATTTTTGTAGTCACCATCAAAAAACTTTATTTGGAATTCTGAGTAAAAGGAACCAAGTGATTTATACTAGAATTTCATAAGATTAATTTTCATATTGGATGCACTACTTACCAGGTTGTGAAATATTCTTAAGTTTCAGTATGAATTTTATATATAAGCATGTTTGATTCTAGTTTCATTAAAAAAGCAATTTTATCCCCAATTTTAAATGAAATAGTCTAAAATAAGATTAATAATTCAAACTTACATTTGGATATCTGGAATTTCTGGGCCATCCATCAATAGCAACGATAATTCTCTGTCCTTCTAATGTAGAAGCCTGTCTGGTTTCTATCCGAATTCGAGGAATTCTCTTATCAGCAGGTGTAAAGAGATGTCTTCTTGACTAGAGAAAATTAGGAAAAAAGATTTCACATACACACAAAAATCGGGGTGGGGGTAAGTGGGTGGGTTTTAAGTTCTATTAAATGTGTATCAATTTTTATTACATAGCAACATGCTCTCTACTCACCTCCTTAATGTCAGACTTGGAAAGCATGCCACAATATGGTCTCCAATTCCTTTTTATTATTCCTACAACTCTACCTGTAGGCTTTAACATTTTTTCATTTACAGCAGTCTTAAGCTAAGATTTAAAAATAAAAGTAAAAAATCTTCAGTTATTTTTCTCTAAGTAGAATGACACAATTCTCCTTCATAATTAGAATATGAATATGGACACTAGTATTTTCAGGCACTAAATTATGACATACATGTACAGAATACGGACGCTTCAGAGTTCTAAGCAAGAGTATGCCAAACCAAACCATGGAAATAGTTTCATAACAATAAAGTACTGCAAAATCAGATAATTGAAAAAAATATATTTATAACTGAATAAGTATGTCAGAATTCAACTCTTTTCAGTTTTAATATGAGGGTATACTGACCAACACACACACGTCTGGGAATTAACAGACTGGAATTTTAATTTGCACGAATTAACTGTGTGGCATTTATTAATTCATTTTTAAAAAGAGCCGTATCTTTAAAGTTTCTTCTCTATCCAAAATAAAAATTCAAATAAAGAGTGTTTCTTACAGAAATAGCCAAAGGATCTTAGAGTATTTCACCTCTAACACTCTCCTATAGCCTAGACTATGCGCTGACAATGTCACAGTAAGACTCCAGAGCAGTGAACATATTCATGGTAAAAGAACTACTTACGTTGTATGAATTCCAACTATTTGTATTATTCTTGTAATTCTAAAGTAGGGAACTAAATAGGTCTTATCAGGTAGACTTTGGCTCATATATGAATAATAATTGAAAGCATTATTTTCATAATAAATATGGTAATAGAGAAGGAATTCTTAAACAGACCCAAATGTAAGGGCCCAGACGTATATCTATTATGCTAAGGAAATTTTAACATTACATAAAAGCATTTCAGAAAATTTTAATTTGTATTTACTGGAACCTCATTAATTCAGACAGATCATGTACCTGAGTGTCACAGAGTTCAAGTTTCATACTCAAGAGTTTTTTTGTATTTAAACCCATTTATTCGAGCAAAATAAGACATTAATTTAAAAGAAGACTACTTAAATACTTTGAGAAAAAATCAGCTATGTGTACGACATGTATTAAACCTACAGAACTGTAACTTTGTTCAATAAATCTGAAAGCAATGAAACTTGGTTCATTTTCTCCAAAGCTAACACATTAATTACACAAAGCTACACAGACAAAAATTAAAACCTGGTTTCATACAATGCGTTCCCTTTCTTCTTCTTTCTCCACATCATCTTCATTTTGACCTTCATCGTGTAAAACCACAGAAGATGGCGCTACCCACTGATTCTTGGGGAGAAGCTCCACACCCACAATATCTTCATGAATAGCTCGGTTTAAATTTTTAAGTCCTTGTATGATTATCTGTGTGAAACAGCAAATGGCACGTGCCCAGTTTTAATGGAAATATATTGTCAAGGTTCCCTAACAGCAGGTTAGCTATATTCTGAATATCTCTATGTATCTTTGTTTCTCCTCCTTTATGTATTTTCTTCTTTTACACTGTCCCTTTACTCCACTCTCTTAATTTTTCAGTATCAAATAGAAGAAACATGGTCAGAAAATATGGGTTGTGTTCACACCTCTGCTGTGACGGTTAGTACAAAGAGACCTTGGGAAAATTTCTTATCCTCTCTAAATCTCAAGAGTCCTGATTGGTAAAACAAAAAACGAGTACCTCCTTTTATAGTCTGGGTTGAAGATGAAATGAAATGCAGCATGCCAAACAGAAGAGCACCTGGCAAACAGTGAGCATCCTCCAAACAACTGCTATTCAAAGAGTGTGAAGCCCTCTGGAGCAATTACATGCTATGTAAATAGTACTTCCCACAACTGGTCATAATATAGAAAATAGAGGCATCCTATTTAGTATTACTTGACTGACTAGATTTTTGTTCCTTAAAAGCAGGTTAAGAGAAAGTTCTTTCCTTCAATAAGCAGTTTTCTAAAAAAGTAATTAATTTTACTATCTATACTCTCACATAAGAGTCTTCAAGCTGATAAACTGGGAGGATAAATCAAATTTGAATTCTCATACAAAATTTTAAACACTTATCAAAGAAAATAATGAACAAGAAGTATTTTAGTGTACAAGGAATTTATTTACACACTTGCCTCTTTATTTTCTTCAGCGTCTCCATGAACCCATACCGTAGCTTCTAAGTAATTCTCCCTGCTGGCTCTAAATGTTCCTTGAAGGTATGTACCAGATTTTATGCCTTGTTGTAGTTTACTTAAGGGAAGATGCTCTGAAAATATTATTTTTCCACTTTCCACTTCATTCTGTGAAATAAGCAAACCAAAAGATGCAGTTAGTACGGTATGTAAATCCTTCATATGTGCTTAATATATAACTATAATCACTATCAGATAATATCTTTTAAAAACTATCCACATCATGGTATATATAACTCCATGAATGAGAGAATACAGCACAGAGAGAAAAAAAATGCTTTCTATTCTTAGGGCAGCTTACACAAACATTTTAATTTCCTTACATTCAGGTGTTGAGCCACAGATGTATGTCACTAAGAAACTCTGTATACCTCCGCTCCCTACCCTAAGTCTCCTAAAACAAAGCTGTGTATTTAAGTGGGTAGGTAGTTACGTAAAGGCTAATTTGAAGCCTCAATTCCATGAAAAGACTGTGGCTACTGAAAGCACAAGAAATGCTACTTTTATTTTGGCTATTTTAAATAGCTAAGGATCTAAGACACACGTAGATTGGGAACTGCCTTAGATCTACCACAACACCTATCAAGATTCTGACTTAAACATCCAAAATCCTGACTGCTTAGCTCCTTTCATTCCCTTCTCCATGACCCACAATTTTCCACCTTCTAAGGAAAGTACTTTGTATCCTCTTTTTTTGCTTAACTCTCTAATTTCCCTCTCTTCCTTCCTCACTCAGATGGGTGACCTCAATGTTCTTACTGAGAATCAGAAGCAATCAGTAGAGACCTGCTCGTATTTCATCTTCCCACCAAATCTGTCTACCTACTTGCATCGACACCAAAAACTCAGCTTTCTCGCTTGTAATAATGAATAGGATATTTCCGTTCACTTGGGCACCACAAACCATCTCTTCTTCTCCATTCAAGAACTTTTCATGTAATTATCGTCATATTTCTCTCTCTCTCTTCTACTGTAACATTCTCACCATCATTAAACATATGAACTACTAAGAATAAACAAATAAATAAAATGTGGGTCCGCTTCCAGACAGTGGCTGGATCCTCTGTTCCACCTGACACCAAAATGCTACGTAAGAAGTATTAGCTGTGAATCTACTTTTTCACCTGCACTCTCATGAATCCACTACAGTCAAGTGTCATCCTTAGCCAAGAATGGAACCACTACTGAAACCATCACTGCCAAGGTCACTAGTAATATTATCGTAGCAAATTCAGTGTTCCATTCTCAGTCTTACCAGAATTTTAAGACATGATCTTTCCTTCCCTGGAACACATCAGCATCCAAATCATTATTCTTTTGTTTTCTGTCCTACTTCACTGATCAGTTTCCTCTGCCAGTTTTCCTGTTCCTGATCTCTAAGTCTTGTAGTAGTATCCCAAGGCTCAGTGACAGGCCGTTTCCCTTTCTTCTTCCCATCTTAAAGAAGAAGGGAAAAAAACCCTCTTGATCCTACTTGCTCTGCAAATCCCACTCATTTCTCTTCATCCATGACAATATTCAAAGTGTTACAATACTGTAATTTCTCTCTTCCCATTTTTCCACCTATTCTAGTCAGACTCCTCACTCCCGACTCTGGATAGGTCCACTATACTGTCATAATGCTAAAATCAATCATGAGTCCTCATTAATTTATCAGCAATATTTGACACAGATGATCACCCCCTTGTCCTTGAAGCATTTTTGTACTTGGCTTCCAACAAACTCATACTCACATGGTTTTCCTCTTACATCTCTTTTGCTGGTTCCCCTCATCTTTCTGACTTCCAAACACTGCCGTGCTCAGCCCTTCGACTTCCTCTCCTCTAAGTATACTCATTCCCGTAGATCAGAGCTGGGCAAGCTAAGTTGCAAGTACCAAGTCTGACCCACTGCCCATATTTGATAAACAAAGTTTTACTGGAACACATCCACACTCCAACTATTTATCTATTGTTGATGGCTGCTTTCACACTACAACAGCAGAGGCTGAGTACTTGCAACAGAGACCACATAGCCTGCAAAGCTAAAAAAATGTACTATCTGATCCTTTACAAAAATGTTTGCCTGGGAAAAATTAGTTGCCAATCAATGTATCTGATAGGGAACTTGTATCCAGAACACATAAAGAACCCTTACAACTCAATAAAAAAACAAATAATGCAACTAAAAAGTAAGCAAAGGATTTGAATAAACATTTCTCCAAAGACAGACACACACACGCGCGCGCGCGCGTGTGTGTGCATCTAAAAAGTTCATGGAAAAAATGCTCAACACCATTAGTCATCAAGGGAAGGCAAATCAAAACTACAGTTATATATCATTTGATACCCATTTGAACGGCTATAATCAAAAAGGCAATCAATAACGTGTATTGCTGAGGGTATGGAGAAACTGGAACCCTCATACATTGCTGCTGGGAATGTAAACTGGTGCAGCGCCTTGGAAAACAGTTTGGCAGTTCCTCAAAAAGTTAAACATAAAATTACCATATGACCCTGCAAATCCATCTGTATATACTTAGGTACATACTGATGAGAAATGAAACCATACATCCACACAAAAACTTGTACACAAATGTTCATAGCAGCATTTTTCATAATAGCCCAAAAGTGGAAACTAAAATGCCCATCAACTAGTGAATGAATAAATAAAATGTGGCATACCATAACTAGAACATTATTTGGCAATAAAAACAAATGAAGTATTGATATATGCTATGACAAGGGAAAACTGTGAAAATATTATGCTAAGTGAAAAAAAGTCAGTCACAAAGGACCGCATACTGCACTATTCCATTTATATGAAATGTCTACAATAGGTAAATTTATATACAGAAAAATCAGTGGTAGGTTAGTTAGGGCAAGAGAAAGGGCATTTCGGGGGGAGACTGGGATCAAGTGGTAACAGAGATGGAATTTCTTTGACAGGGGAAGAAAACATTCTAAAATTAGATCATGGTGATGGTTGCGGAATTTTGTGAATATATTAAACATTGTGCATTTTCAACGGATGGGCTGTATGGTGTATGAATTACAACTCAATAAAGCTGCTAATTCCTGTCCCAAATAATCTCACTTTGTCTTACGGCTTTATATATTCCCTGTATGTTGATGACTTCCAAATTTATGTCTAGTCCTAACCTCCCTCGTGAGCTACAGATTTGTATCCCCGACTACTCAAACCATAAAGCTACTTAGAGCTCTAGTGGGTATTTCAAACTTAAGATGTCTAAAATTATACTTGTGATTTTCCACCTAATCCTGCTTTCCCCTTCATCTTGTATAAATAAAGCGATACTATCTACCTAGTTGGTTAGGTAAAATGCCTAGAGTCGTCCATATTCCCTCCGAGTGCCATCCAACCCATCACCAACTCCTAAAACATCTACAAAACACATCCAATCTCTGAGTTCTCACTACTTCAACTGCTCCTACTATGGTCCAATTTTCTGTCTTCTCTCCCTTAAAATACTAAAATCTCCTCCTACCTGGAGCATCCTGCTTCTAATTTATTCTGAGAGCAGCCAGATGGATATTATTCCCTCGCTCAACAGCTGTCCAGCACTGCGCACTACAATCCAGTATTTTCCCAGGACTTATTATATTTATTACTATACTTATTATAGACTACACGATCTGGACCCTCCCTACAGTTCCAACTTCATTACAACATTTTCTCCCTTGCTCACTCTATTCTAACACTTTCGCTGTCCTTGATCTTATCAGCGACTTTGAACTTCCTATTTGCTCTGCACGAAATACAACTCTTGTACATAATTCAGCTAAAACGAACCTGTCTCAAAGCAAACCTGCTTAGTTAGCATCCTTCACATCTCGGTAGACATTACCATCTATCACGAAGCCTGAACATCCCAAATCTGGGTTAGGTGCCCTTGCTAAGTATAGTCAGTTCCGCTACAATGCTTGTTTTGAAAACACAAATTGTTCCGATGCAACTGATATATTAGAAAATACTAGGTCAATGTGGAAAACTGCACCAGCTGAAGCAAGCTGCATAGGAATCCACAGAACACATACATAGCCTCTCAAACATCTCTCAATTACCTCAGATCACCACATGTGTTATGAGCCACACCATCTTCATCTAGTGTAACAACTTTCTGCCCAAATTTAGATAACTGTCTTTCCACCACTGCATAAAGTTTTTGAGTGTGTGCCCCTAATCACGTTTCCCCACAGACTCTGTGGTTTTATCACATGATACTACATGGCACAGGGAATATGAGGGACACACATGTTGTACTACAACAAAACTGATTGTCATTTCACCATATCCTACACTTACCCTGCCACAGTACTTAATCAAATACTACTACCAATGTTAAACTACTTCTTGTTTCTTTTTCGAGATCAGTGCTATTCAAAACAACCTTGTGAAGAAGGGAATATTCTTTTGTGATGTCCAGTATGGTAGCCACTAGGCACAAGTGGCTATTGAGCACCGGAAAAGTGGACAGTGCAACTGAGAAACTGAATTTTTAACTGGAATTAAATTTAAACATGCAACTAACTAGTGGCTACATATTACAGGGCAAGCCTAAATCTGTATTCCAAAAATCAAGCCCAGCTTTTATTTTCTCACTTCCATTTAGTTTTGTAAAGTAGCTTGCTGAAAGCAAGCAGGGATGAGAAAAATACTGTAAAGACTGGATGTATGCATTATGTCCTATCACATAAAACCTATGTCTATAATAACAACAGCTACCATTTGGAACAGTACACTTACCCTGGCTATGTGCCAGGCACGGAGATTAGATTTTATTGATGCTACTGTTATTATTCTCATCCAATCCTCGTAACACGATGAAGTCGTTATCGCTAACCACTCTACATGTAAGGAAATGAGGGCTCACGAAGTTGAATGATTCCCTCTCAGCATGCCCTCTCACGCCTGCTATTGCAGCGATCCCTTTACGCATCCGTCAGCCTCTGATCTGGCACTTGATACAGCGCATCATCCTACATATTGATATCAGAGTGCTCTTTCCAATAAATAACATTTCTGATCATTTTTCCACACCCTCCCAGACACACTTTCATACACCTTTAATTTCTTTTAGCCTGCCATTGTAAGGTAGGGGGCCCAGAATCCTATCTGCTGTCATCTCGTCACAGCAGCCCTTTAGGGAGATCTGCATAAGATAGTTTAAAAATTAGTAACGTATTATATAAATTCTAGGTCCTCATTACCTGGTCTCTACCCTTCTTGTCTACCTCTTATGACTTCCTTCCTCTTCCGTCAAGATTAATGCTACGGCTGTATGCTCTGGCTGCAGTGTGCACCACTTCTTTATTTGTCAAATACCTACTCCTATTCACAAACTAGCCATGGATTCCTTTATTTACTCGTAAAATCAACAGTGCCACCAAGTGCCAGGCCCTCCTCAGGCTGCTGAGGATATATCCACACAGCACTATTTTAGAAAGTCAAGTCTTTCAGGAATGGCATTACAGCCACTCTTGCTGTCTATAACCCAACTCTTATTCCAATTCCAGCTTATCCACCGACATTCCAATTTTTATATGATAACCCAAAGTGGCTATTTTAATATTTTCATTTTTAAGAAACAAAATAAAACTCAAACGTACCCCTTCTTCAGACAAACAAGCAAGACGATCTATGAGTTCAGGATTATCAGTTAGACTCTTAACATATTCTTCACCTGAAAAACAAGTTTTATTGTTCTTGATAAATTCCAGTGTTTTTTCTGTGTTTTTTTTTTAGATATGGAGAAACATCAATAATTTTCTTTGTGATGATGTATCTATCAATTCTTGGAAAAAAGCGTATCTCTTGATGTGGTCATGTCCAAGCAGACAGGGGGTCAAATATACGAGGTCTGACAATTAAGTTCACGAACTTGTTGCAATGACGTTGCTAACCTTTTTTGATATCAGAAGGATTATTCATTATGAATTTGTATCAACTGGACAGTTAACCAAGTTTACTATTTGCAAGTGCTGAAAAGGCTGTGTGAAAAAGTTAGAAGAAAATGACTTGAACTTTTTGCCAACAATTCAAAACGACTTGAACTTTTTGCCAACAATTCATGGCTCTTGTATCATGACAATGCACCAGCTCACACAGCAATATCTGTGAGGGAGTTTTCAGCCAGTGAACAAATAACTGTATTGGAACACCCTCCCTACTCAGTTGATCTGGCCACAAAGGACTTCTTTCTTTACCCAAAGATAAAGGAAATGTTGAAAGGAAGACATTTTGATGACATTCAGGACATCAAGGGTAATACAACAGCTCTGATGGCCGTTCCAGAAAAAGAGTTCCAAATTGCTTTGATGAGTGGACAGGCACTGGTGTTGGTGCATAGCTTTCCAAGGGGAGTACTTCGAAGGTGACCGTAGTGATATTCAGCAATCCTTTTCTAGAATGAATTCACAAACATAATTGTCAGACCTCATATTAATATTTGTGAGCTTTAATTGTTAAGCCAATTCCAAACAGTGATAGGGAAATTAGCCATTGGGCACCACAACACACTGAGCTTAGAAATGCTGAGAGTGGGTGGCCGGTTAGCTCAGTTGGTTAGAGCGCGGTGCTCTTAACAAGCTTGCCAGTTCGATCCCCACATGGGCCACTGTGAGCCGCGCCCTCCACAACTAGTTGAAACAACTATTTGACTTGGAGCTGATGGGTCCTGGAAAAACACACTTAAAATAAATAAAAGTTCAAAGAAAAAAAAAAGAAATGCTGAGAAATATAAAAATGCAAAAATATCACGTGAAGTAATATAGGAATACGAAAATATATAGTCAAATGAACTTCTGACCATGGCCTGATGATATTTTTACATGCGTTTGCAAACATGAATTAGAAAGTTTCTCCATTTAGACTTACAAGTGAAAGCTGGTATTCCTTCTTCTATGGCTTTCTCTTTGTTTTTCCTGTCATTTGTTATGAAGATAACTTGCAGCTGATTGTCTGCTGACAATTTCTTCAAATGTTCATTGTACCATTTTGCTGCTACTCTAATGGCTCTATCATTCCTGTCATTAGAATTTTCTCCCTGTTTTTGTTCTACGTAAGTTTCTCTACATACAAAGGAAAGGAATAAAAAAAACAAGCAAAATGAAAATCAATAGAAAGAATATGTAAAAACTCTTAGGGCATAAATGCTTAATAACCACTAAACTTAAAGGTCAAGCCAATGGTGTATTTTTTCTCTTGAATGTATTCAGATTTGTATCTGAGAGAGGAAATAAATAGTATTCTTATAGTTTTAAGACAACAATTTGCTTGAAAAAAAAGAAAATCATGTTAATAATGGAAATATAAAAAGGCTAAAATAATTTTTTTCCACTAAAAAACAAATTCAGTATCAAAATTTATACTGCAATTGGCATATAAGTTGTGGTTTGTTGGGGGGAAAACCTATAATAAACCTTTGCAGGTCTAATAATGAGATTTCATCCTAACTGTAGATTAAAGTAATTCCTAAAGGCTATAGATAATATTAGTGGTGATTTATAATCATATGATTCTAGTTATTAAATACATAATGCATGTAAATTATCCATGGTAAACATGAAAAAAACACCAAGGGCTATCTAGAGACTGAAAGACCAGATAAAGACATGACTGCATACTCCTTCTAAGTCTATCTACTCTGAACTCCCAAATATGTCCACATAGTCATTTCTTGAAAACTGTTTACTAGGGTTGGCCTGGTGGCTCAGGCAGTTGGAGCTCTGTACTCCTAACTCCAAGGGCTGCCGGTTCGATTCCCACATAGGCCAGTGGGCTCTCCACCACAAGGTTGCAGGTTCAACTCCCGCAAGGGATGGTGGGCTCCACCCCCTGCAACTAAGATTGAACACGGCACCTTGAGCTGAGTTGCCTCCCTGATGGCTCAGATTTTTGGAGCACAGGCTCTCAACCACAAGGTTGCCGGTTCAACTCCCACAAGGGATGGTAGGCTGCGCCCCCCTGCAACTAGCACCAGCAACTGGACCTGGAGCTAAGTTGCGCCCTCCACAACTAAGACTGAAAGGACAACAACTTGACTTGGAAGAAAGTCCTGGAAGTACACACTGTTCCCCAATAAAGTCCTGTTCCCCTTCCCCAATAAAGTCTTTAAAAAAAAAAAAAAGACTTTATCAAAGTCAAGTTTAAGAACAATAACAAAACTCAGTACAACTTCCAGTGCTTAAAGATTCAATTTTAAAATTTTAGACTTACATTAATAGTGTTTAGAATCATTTTATTACTCACCACTAGTGCAACTGGTAATGCTTTAAGCTTACCAATCAAAAACAGTCATAAATTTTTGAATTGGTTTTAGCAAGACTTGAGCAACAGAATCTTAGACGAGATTTGCCCTAATGTCCTAACATCTAAGATTTTTCCTGTCAACCCCAGTATTACTAAACTCTATTCACTGCACTGAAGCTAACAAAATAACTGATTAATGATCTGATGATCAGAATACACAAAAACTTGGTCTTTCTGCATTGAAAAACAAGTGATGATTCTGCTTCTAAATTTCAAGAACGAGTTGGAAATAAGAAGTCTACAAGTGCTTTACTCATGTTCTTACAAGAACAAGTTTGTTTTGTTTTGTTTTGTTTTTAAGTTTGGGATACATGAATAAAGAAGAGGAAATTTAGTAATTAAATTTTAACTTGCATATTCCAAAGGGATTTCATTACCAGATCTATCATTTAATCCAGTTCTCAGTGAGAGTGACTTTGGCCACTTGGTAACATTTGACAATGTCTGGAAACACTCTGGGTTGTTAGAACTCTGTGGATGGGGGAAGGGTGGCTATGTCATCTAGTGGGTAGAAGCCAGGATGCTACTAAACATCCTACGATGTATAAGACAGCCTGCCCACAACAAAGAATTATCCAGTCCAAAATATCAGCAGTGCCAAGGTTGAGAAGCCCTGATCTAATCTACAAAGTATACTAAGATTTAGCATAGATTTATGTAACATACGAAATCATGATATCTATTTTCTAAGACCACACATTATGTTCAAAGATCTTGAATTTGAAACGTAACAAAGAATTCTATTCTTTAACCTTATCCTCCTCAATGTGATGTTATATTAGTTTAACTTATAAAAGCCCATAAAGAATAAATCTGCTTTATATTTTTAAACCCCCTCTGCAAACTTACATTTTATTAATCTATGTTGGTTATTAATATAATATGATACTCCAGGAACCCAGGCAAATCTCATCTGCCAAGATTCTATTGCTCAACTCATACCAAAAATCAATTCAAAATGACAATATTTTGGAAATAAAAGTACCTACTGTAGCATAGGAGTCAGGAGACCTTGGTTCTAGGTTTGATCGAATCAATGTCTGTGACACCTTAATGAGGTCTACTTAGCATTATCTTCTGTATAACTGTGTAAGAACCAAATAACACACCTCTAAGTATGAAACCTATCAGGTATCTTCTGACATCACAAATTATTGACAGAAGCCTCCCCCCCACCCCAAGGCAGCCAATTCTATGGTTTCTCTTCTACCTATGGTGCTCGTTAGTGAATGTATAAAAATGCTTCTCCAGGTTATTAGTCACGTCTCGGATTCGTTTATACACCGGAGCACTTCGATTTCTCACTTCTTGCAGAACTGTTTGTAGCACAATTACATTCCTGATGGCAGGGTCCTCAAGAACATCAATCTTTAAAAAAAAAGGAAAAATAAAAGAAACATTAATTTTTTCTATGTTCACTTATAAATTGTTTCTATCGAACATAAACCCTTTAAATTTTCAGGTTTAAAACACACTGAAAATAGTACATTATGGTAAGGAGCTATTTTGCTATAGAAACCCTTCAAGTCTAGCAGAGAAAGGCACATGTAAACAGAGGATTCCAAAACTTCGCGGAATTAATTCCATAATAAAGAAATACGTTGGCCCACATAGTTTTAGCTAGTAGGCACTTACAAACTGCCTGGGGGTCGCAGGCTGGAGGCCACAGAAGCCCAGGTCCCCGGCCTCCAGACATTTACAATCTAAGGCAAAAGAGACACCAGGAGTTAGAAAATTAACGTATCTAAAATTCTTAAGGCTCCAAGAACTCAAAAATAGTACGTACAAAAGAAAAAACCCTCTGCCTGGGGGGGACAGAGGGCAAGGGTCCCGCTGGTGTTTGCTTCTCCCTAAGTGCATTATGTTGCCCAAGACGCGCCTCCTTGGGCCTCAGTTTCCTTATCTGTCACACCCCCTTTTCCAAGGGGGCGAGTTGCCCGTGGTTCGCCCCTCGCCAACTCACCTGGTGCAGCAGCACGTTGGTGTCAGGCAGCAAGTAGTGCGGCTGCGGGCACAGGCTGCTCCCGCGGTCCAGGGGCTGCGACTCGAGGACCGGCCCCTCGTGCGCACTGCCGCACGCCGCGCACCCTGGCGCACCGCAGCCGATGTCGTCCCGCAGGTAGTGCTCGCGCACGATCTTCATCACCCCACCCGCCCGCGTCTTTTTTAAGAACGTCTTGGACTTCAGCATCTTGCCCCGCGGTGCGGAATCCCGACTCCGACAGCGTTCTTCCGGCGAAAAGTGTCAAGCTGAGCCCCGTCGCACAACTATACTTTACCCCGACGTTCGCCCCTTCTCACTCCAGGATCTTAGCAAACGCTTCTCGCGGGAAAACGTCGCCACTGACATTGGTTGGCTCTCTGAGGGCTGCGAGGATTGGGCGAAAGCTAGGGGCTCGGGGTGGATGGGCGGAGCCCGGAGTCATTTCCGCCCAAGAAGTGAGCGGGGCCCGTCTCTGGACTCCAGCTCCCAACATGCATTGCTTCCCGCGCCAGGTCGGATGTGGGCTGAGTTCCGGCGCCGTGGGCGTCTATACGCTGCCGTTTCCACCGTCCTTCTTTGGGAGTAATTGTTGTCCTGGTTACGGGTCCTAACGGTCCCCGGCCTGAGATTTTTTTTGTGAGGGGCTGCAACCTGAGCTGCTGTCTGACGACGCCTTCCGCTCCTTCAAGTGGCAGAAGTGGTGGCAGTGGCGGCTCGCCCAGCCTTCGACGTGGGGTAATTGAAGCTTTCGAGGTCGCTCTCGGCTATCCCTTCCTATCCCGCGTGGGGCAAGCAATTCTCCCACGCTGCCAAGTGTGGGTTTTCATTCTTCACCTCGCATGTGTAGGCAGCCCCAGTCCCAGATCCTTTGTAATCCAGCTGATGTTGCCTGTCTTTGATTTCCCTTTCCCCTTTTCTCTTGAAGAAGGAGGGAAGCCGATCCAACTAAAGTTCTTACGTTTCCCCGCCACACGCATCCTTTAGTTTGGAAAAACTGATACATGCAATACCGCAAAGCATTGTTCTAGCGTGTACTGTTAAAACACAGGAGTTGCTAAAATTCTTGTGAAAGGAGAAGTGGTTTGGCGTAGAATTCTTGAGTTTTTTTCTAATACTCTTGTTTCATTCTGCTATCTGCAAACCTATAAAACGTGTTTGTATGTCACTGGTTACCTTTTTAAAAAATCTTCAGTGATGCCTCATCGCCTGTAGAATACATTTCGAACACGTGTTGACTTACTAGGCCCTCCAGTCTTGATCCATTAAGGTTGTCTGTGTGTCTGTTTGGAGGTGAGGGCAGTCACTACCCTGCTACACAAAGCCTTGGCCCCAGCCTGACCACCACTGTCTGCTGCTGCTGTTTTATATTTTTGCCACCTCAGTACCAACCTTAACACTTGCACATCTTTCCCTTTTTACTATTCCTCTCCAAATCCTTCAAGATTCCAAGTTCTATTTCTGTATTACCTTCCCCTGACCAACTCAGAAGGAATTTTTCTAATCTTGAACATGTGCAGCTTGTATTAGGAGCATTCCTGGGTACTAGTGATTTAGAGCTTTATCCTTTATCTCGTACATTACTTTGTTTCCTCCAACTACCGTGTTTCCCCCAAAATAAGACTGGGTCTTGTATTAATTTGTGCTCCAAAAGACACATTAGGGCTTATGTTCAGGGGATGTTGTGGGGACAGAGCCCCAGAGAGAGCAGTTTCCAGGCTCTCGGCCTCACATGGAAAGGTGCTGGCTTGGGTAGTAGATGGCCATCGCAGTGGCTGGGTGGCCGTCAGCTGTAACCAGTTAGCCATTAGCCACTAATATAACTGCCATGGCTGTGCTAGGGGGTTGGGTTGGTTGGCAGAGAAGCTGTCGGCAGGTTGCGGATTGTGCAGCTCCTGCTTCCTGTGTCTCCAACCGGGCCGCCAGCGAGAATATAGTGGTATGACTCCCCTACCTGTGGCCCCGTGGGTGTTCCTTTTTGGCCTCACCTTATCCTGCGTTCTTAGGCTGGGAACGGGACCAGAGACCCCGCATGACGTACATCATCCTGCAAAATCATGCTAGGGCTTATTTTCCGGTTAGGTCTTATTTTCGGAGAAACACAGTAAGATTCCTGCCTACAGGAACTGGGTTTCTTAATTCATCCAAGAGCCTGAGTTCATAGTAGGATTTAATGAGTTTGATTTAATATGTTTGATCTGAGCAGTAATTTTCTAATCTGTCCTAGATTTGGGGTCCTCCAAATTGCCCAATAGTTACTTAGGGAATCCTCAGCATCTCTTTAATATACTTTGTTTTCCACAGAGAATATTTGAGTGCATTTAAATTAATTTTTTTTAAACCTACAGAAAATTGAAATAGAATTGGAGAAGAAAACTGAACCATAATAATAATGTCTCGAAAAATTGCCTCGGCATCAAAAACAATAAATGTCTCTAGCTCTCTAGAATCTGAAGACATTAGTTTAGAAACAACAGTTCCTACAGATGACATTTCCTCATCAGAAGAACGAGATGGTAAAATCAAAATCACCAGGCAGCTAATTGAACGGAAAGAATTACTTCATAATATTCAGTTACTGAAAATAGAGCTGTCCCAGAAAAATATGATGATCGACAATTTGAAAGTAGATTACCTTACAAAGGTAAGATCAGTTGCAAATTTTGTTATCTATATACTTTATCGTCTTCAAGACGCAGATAAATAAGAATTACACTTTTGTTTTTATATATGTAACTTGAACTTGAAGTGATACATTTATCATGCTTTTAGAAGGGGCTGTGAATAATATTTCTGTGTATCAAAAAGTACTGAAAGAAGGGGTGCTTCTGTAGGTTTAATTTTTTAAATCTATCATGTGTGAGGTATATTAGGTGTTTTTTCCTAGCCAAGTTGTTTTCTGTTTCATTGAGAACTAACCCTGATGTGACTAGTTTGGTTGGGAGAATCAAGATCATAATTTAATTATATTATTGAATCTGTATAGTCCTCTGCCTTGGAGATTTGGTTTCTTTGGAGTCTCTGTTTGATAGTGATTATATTTGTCTTTCAATTTGATATTACTGTGTTATAGTACCAAGTATAAATTCTGTTACCATAATCTTTAATAAGTCTTTGTCAAGTAAGAAGGGATGTCCTACTCCTTGTTTTTCTGCTTTGTGGTTATTTACCGTTACAGTGTATGTTATGTAAGACCTGGTAAAGTTGTCACTAGCTCTAAGAAATTTATAGTGATTTCATAAAGAAAAGAGACCCTTCTTAACTCCTACTGTCTCTAACTTGAGAAAATCTTTTCTTTCCAATAGCAGAACCTCCACCTTTGCTCTTGATCCCACATCTTTCTATCCCGTCGTCCCATTTTGTTGTTTGAGTACACCTTCTCTTGCTAAGTCAGTATGCAATTTTAGTCCTTCACTGTGCACACTAATGTACTTCAATATCCTGCCTATGTCTCTAGGAAAATAGCCTCCTAAACCCCAAAGTCTTGATGAAGTAAAGAAATCGTTTAGGCAATTTTATTTTAATATTAATAACTAACACTTATTAAATGCTTATCTTGTGCCAGTCACTGTTCTAAGAGCTTTTCACATGTTCTCTCATTTAAGCCTCATAACTCTCTGAGATACAGGTGCTTTGGGGGTAGGGTGGGGGGTGTCTTACATGACCAATCATATTAAATGAATCAAAAGAATAAGTTAGAGTAGTGCCCGATATTTAGTAAGCACACAGTGTGAGTTATTGTTGCTGTTACCAACTAAAGTGATCTCATTTTTTTTCACCCCCTTTATTTTCTGTGCCTTACGTATGTTCATAAGACTGCCTGACTCTGTTGCTTTGGTATTTGTCTCTCTTAGTAGGTGTGATGTCCATGCAGACCAGGGACTTTTCTGTATTCACTGTTATATCTCCAGTACTTAGAACAGTTCCTGGCACATAGTAAGTGCTCAGCTATTTCTTATATGAGGGAATGAACCCCATTTTACTCTTGATGAAACAGAGCCACAAGTGGTTAGTAGCATATGGAGACTATTCAGATGGAAGTGATGGAACCACGTAGGACTCAAATCAAGTGTAATTAAATAAAGCCCATATTCTACCCAAGTGAATCTCCTAACACTTCCATTAGGCTCTCTACACAGTCGCCTCCCCACACTAGGTTCCTTGGTATTTATGGAGTAAATCCAGTGGTTTCCCAGCGCTATTCCTTTCCGTGTAATGCTTTCACTCCTCACATGGACTCCCACAGTGCTGCTGGCTTATATGTCTCCGCCGCAGAATCTCCTTTAATGCTAAACTCATTGAAGACGTTGAGATAGTCCCCCATTCATTAAGCCACCCACTCAGTCAAAACTATTTTATTAAGTGCCACATCCAGACTACGTTTGGCCACTTTTTTATTATTTGTTTCCAGTTTTCATTGTGCTGGGTTGTATGTAAATGGCTTCTCTCCTTTTTAAAATATAAGCTTTTTGTTAAAGAAATGAGAGGCTCTCTAGTGTAATAGATCAGAGCTACAGTTCTAGATACACAGTTTGGGTTTGAATTTGAGCCCTATTAGTTGCCTTGGGCAAATTCCTTAACTTTTTTATTCCCTCATTTCCTGTGAAATAAGAATAATTGTATTTACTTCATAGAAATAAGTTGTTGGGAGGATTAAATTACACACGTGGGCTCTTAGATGCCTGGTATGTAATAAATAACAGTAGTGGCTGCCCTAAGTCAGTACTATGCTATTACTTTTGTACTCGTGGTGCTTAGTACAGTTCTTTTTGTTGTTCTCTACTTGAACTGCAAATGTAGAAGACTGAATTACTCATATTCCCGAGTTTATGACACGTAATCATCGTCGGTCCTTGCAAGGTTACTTTATTTTGTGTATTTATTCCTTTTAGTCCCATAGCTCATTTCCAGTCCTCCTCTCTGTGCAGCTATTTTCTTTTTTACCCTTTTTTTAACACTTATTTTTGAAAATGAGTATCTTATTTTTTCCTTTACATGAATGTAGATTACATGTTTTGTTCTAGATTTCATCTCTTTTATAGTTGTTTTCCTTTTCTACTCAGCACTGGTTTTAAAATCATTCATATTACCCTGTGTATATCTCCTGCTTTGCTTCCAACTTCTACATAATCCTCTGTGTGCATTTACCAATCTATCCATTCATTTCCACAGTGATCGGCTCCACAATTGCTTCCAACTTCTTGCCACACATGTAGCATTGGCCTTCTGCAGACATTTCTCTAACAGACATACTCAGGCGGAAAACTTCTGTCTCGTAGGGTGTATATACTTAATTTAACTAAGTGTACTGCCAAATTGCTCTCCAGAATAGCTGCCCTACTCTATGTTCTCGTGGATTTTTGTCTATGGTGTGAGCACTAGGGTTGTTCTGCTTTGTTTGAGACCCCTTGGAGGTAAGATGTTCTCTGACAAATATAGGAAGAAATGTTATTATGTTAGAAGAATTAGTCTTCCATAATTCATTGGTTCCAAGGCACCTCGATTGTAAGACGGACCATTTCGTGTTTTGCCATAAAAACTGCCAAGTTAAATTGTTATGTGTTGTAGATTATAAAATGTATTCCACTTACAGATATGTAAAATGTGAGAAGGTGTGAGTCTGGGATTGATGAGAGAACGGTATTTTAGCTCTTCATTCTTTCTCCAGAGCATACTAGTGCATTGAGCGTTGGGGATACAAAGATGAAAATCTCACATTCTAGCATCACAAAAACTAGATTTCCCTCACTAAACTATACCTCCAGGAAAGTCACAGGAAAGGTAGATTATTGCTGTATATAAAACTGTTCTTGCTATTAACATTTAAATGACCTAATTTTAAGTTACTGAGCTTCCTGTTCTTGGAATCATTCAAGTAGTTCTGAATGGTCAAGTGTCATGAATAGTATAAGTTTTTCTGCTATGAAAAAAGATTAATCTGCTGTCCAGTCTGTCAGGGATTAAATTCAAGTGTTAGACCAGAGAGTTGGAAAATGGTGGCTGCCTTGTAACAGAGATGTGGAAACTGTAGCCTAAGCAGAATAAAGGTTTTGTTTCTCTTATATACCAGGAATCTGAAAATACGTAATTTAGACCTGGTATGGTTGGTTACTCTTTAGTATCATTAGGAACCCAGGCTCCTTTTTAACCCTCTGCACAGCTGTTTTTACCATGTGCTTTTCACATCAGACTCACAAATAGCTGATGTGCCTCCAGTATGTCTGTTACGGGCAGAAATAAGGAGAAGGGTAATTAGAAAGTGGGGCGTATGCCAAATGAGTCAGTCCCCTTTAAAGACTTTCTCGGGGGTAGCCCGATGGCTCAGTTGGTTAGAGCCCAGTGCTCTTAACAACAAGGTTACCTGTTCGATCCCCACATGGGCCACTGTGAGCTGCACCCTCCACAACTAGATTGAAACAACTACTTGACTTGGAGCTGATAGGTCCTGGAAAAACACACTTAAAATAAATAAAAGAAAAAAAAAAAAAAAGAATTTCTCAGAAGCTCAAGCTAGTGATCACAAATGACTAGAAGTATGTAGCATGACAACCCTTCACTGCAAGGGGTAGGAAGCTGGGAAACTTAAGTTTTTAGCTGGACACATTGTTGTCACTAGTAAAAATCAGAGTTACATTATAAAGAAGGGAAGACTTAATTTTGGGCAGACAAGTAACAGTGCTTTCCTACTCATGGGGCAGGGGGTCTTTTTAAGTTAAGAAATATGTGAATCTCTTTAACATCTTTCTACACCAATATGGTAGCAATACCATGTTTTATATTTATTACAGTTTATTACTAATGTTTCAGTGTTGCAATTTATTACTAATGTTTAATGTTACAATTTACTATAGTTTTTTTTTTTTAAGAAGGGAACAGGACTTTATTGGGGACTTTTTCCAAGTCAAGTTGTTGTCCTTTCAATGTTAGTTGTGGAGGGCGCAGCTCAGCTCCAGGTGCAGTTGCTGTTAGTTGCAGAGGGCGCAGCCCACCATCCCTTGTGGGAGTCGAACCAGCAACCTTGTGGTAGAGAGGACACGCTCCAACCAACTGGGCCGTCTGGGAGTTCAGCGGCAGCTCAGCTCAAGGTGCCATGTTCAGTCTTAGTTGCAGGGGGCGGAGCCCACCATCCCTTGCGGGAGTCGAGGAGTTGAACTGGCAACCTTGTGGTTGAGAGCCCACTCTCCAACCAACTGAGCCGTTTGGCACTGGCCCATGTGGGAATCCAACAGGCAGCCTTTAGCATTAGGAGCACGGAGCTCCAACCGCCCGAGCCACCGGGCCGGCCCTACTATAGTTTATTGCTATGAATGTCTTGACCTATGTTGATTTGATTCCATGTCTAAAAGCAGGAACAAATATGTTCAAGGAAACTTAAAAAGTATCGCTAAGGTTAAAAACTGCCACTTCCCATTCAGCTGCTTGCTAGAACTTAGATGTATAACTGCTTAAGCCAAACTTCCTGATACTAGAGAATTATTAGCTTTCCACTTTAACCCATCTACTACTGTCTAAATCCCCTTCCTTACTCCACTTATTTAATCCTTTTCTCTTCACTCTTCTTACTCATCCGTTTTTAAATGCCAAGAACTCTTTGTTTATCTTCATCAGAGATCTGTGGGTTCCGTATTGCTTGGGAAATGAAAGAGGGCATCTTCCCAGCCTGATTGTCTTTGAGTTAAGGGACTTAATTTAGAAGTCAGTTGAAATTGTAAAAGTTGTAACCCTGGAAAAAGAAGTTTCTGTCCTTGGGGTTACAGTATTCTTGGTCTGCAAACTAGTAATTATGAGGAATGTGGTTATCATTTGTTAAGACATTTATTGAGACGTGTTGCTGGGAATATAGCAATGAATATGACAAAGTCCCTTATTTATGGAGATGACATTCAAGAGAGAGACCTGATCAAAAAACATATAACAAGGTGTCTTTGAGGTCATGTGACATAGCATCACTTAACAATGGCTACGTTAGATAAGAAGTCAGCAAACTTTTTATGTAAAGGGCCAAAAAGTAAATATGTTATGCCTTGCAGGCCACATATAGTCTACCATGTATTTTTCTTTAAAAAAAAAAAAAACCCTTTACAAATTTAAAATACATTCTCAGCTTGTGGGCTGTACTGAAACAGGACATGGGCCTGGATTTTGGACATCACCATTGTTTATCCCTTGCTTTAGATTATGTAGTCAGAGAAGCTGTTGGCAGGTTTCAGGCAATTGGAGTTACATTTCCTGATTTTTAAATTCAAAATAGCACTGAAGTAATAAACTAAGGGCAGATAAGGTAGAAGCAGAAGATAGTTATTAGGCTGTTGCCTTATGCAAGACTCCTACAGTTTTGTCTTCATTAACTGGAGCCATTTATTGATGTATCAAAGGCTGGGAGAAAACTGATCTGGGAGGCAAAATATAAGCTGTGTATTGAACATGTTAAACTTCTGATTTCTGTTAGACTCTCAAATGGAATTGTCAGAGTTTAGGGGAGAGTTCATGACTAGATTGTATCTGTGTGCTCATGCACATGCTGGTGTATTACATGCACCTGCGTATAGATGGCACTGAAACTCATGAAATTAGACGACATTACCTAGGCAGAGCAGAGGGCCCCAAGTGCAGCAAAGGAACCTGAGAAGCTTGAGCGTATGCACTGAGTTAGGAGGAAAACCGAAGAGGAGTATCATGGGAGCCAAAAGAAGATGGAGCCGTCAGCTCTGTGAAATTATGCTGTCGCGTCCATACGTATGCAGAGATAACTATTGGACAGCGCATTATAGAGGTGATTCATAACTTTGACAAGAACAATTTTACGGGAATAATATGAGACAAAAACCATATTGAAGTTTTGCTCTGATGGTGAGCAGAGAAATGGTACTACAGCAGAGGGAGTGATGTGGCCAAGGGAGTGTTGTTTTTTTAGTGGGAGATAGAACAGGTTTGGTTAATGGTAAGAATGATCCAGTAGAGAGGAAATTTGGTGATGCAAGATACTAAGGATTGGCTGTTAAATTAATCTATTTTACAGGGTGAATAAGATGTGCCTGGGTGGTTGGAGAGAATAAATAATTTTTTAAATAGACTAAGAGCAAAATGCCAGTTCATAGAGGCTTAAGAGAGAGCACGGCATATTTGGGGAATGGCAAGCACTTATTTTGGCTGTTTCCTTTTAAGCTAGTAACGAGAAGTGGATGGCAAGGGCCAGATAAAGAACGGCTAGTATATTACGCCATGAAGTTTGGAATTTATTGTGAAGACAGGATCCACTGAAGGATTTAGAACTGGGGAAATAGATTTTTCTTAGCGTGTGGGTGTGTGTGTGTGTGTATTATTAGTTTCAGGCGTAATAGCATTTTTAAAAAGTAAAATAAAGCTGGGTTTGGAACTTTACAAACTGGAGTCAGGGGAACCATAGAGGAAACCATTATAATAACCCAGGTGGTTATTATAATAAGAGTCTGACTGAAGACTTGCCAGTGAATACTAAAGAGGATGGAACAGTTTTGACAGCTATTTATGAAGTAAACTCAAAAAAATTGGTATTTGATCAGAATAAGCAGTGAGAGAGAACTAGATATATAAAACATGGTTCAATTTTTTTTTTCTTTGAAGACTAAGGAGATGCAAGGAATATAAGATTAGATAAGGTTGATGACTAGTTTCAGTTTTGATAATTGTAGTAGTCAACTGTAATATGAGTAGTAGTCAGATATATGGATCTAAAGCACAAATGCAGAGTCTGGCCTAGAAATAATTTCCTGGGTGAAATACCAACATAAAATCCCAGTTGTCAGAAGAAATGGACAATTTTCTAGAAGCATAACCTTCCAAGGCTAACTCAAGAAGAAACGGAAAACCTGAATAGACTGATTGCCACCAGGGAAATTGAATCAGTAATCAACAAGCTCCCAACAAACAAAAGCCCTGGACCAGATGGCTTTATAGGTGAATTTTACAAAACATTCAAAAAAGAATTATCGCCTATTCTCCTCAAACTATTCCAAAAATTCCAGAAGGAGGGAAGTCTCCCAAACCTTTTTATGAGACCACTATCACCCTGATCCCAAAATCAGACAAAGACATTACAAAAAAAAGAAAACTACAGGCCGATGTCCCTAAAGAATATAGATGCAAAAATCCTCAACGAAATATTAACGAACAGAATTCAGCAGTACATTAAAAAGATCATACACCATGATTAAGTGGGATTCATTCCTGATATGCAAGGGTAGTTCAACATCCGCAAATGAATTAATGTGATACACCACATTAGCAAAATGAAAAATAAAAATCATGTGATCATATCAATAGATACAGAAAAAGCATTTGACAAAATCCAGCAGCCATTTATGATAAAAACTCTTAAAGTGGGACTAGAGGGACCATATCTCGACATAATAAAGGCAATATATGATAAACCCACAGCTAACATCATGCTCAATGGGAAAAGCTAAAACCATTCCCCTTAAGATCAGGAACAAGACAAGGTTGCCCACTTTCTCCACTTCTATTCAACATAGTGCTGGAAGTTCTAGCCACAGCAATCAGACAAGAAAAAGAAATAAAAGTCATCCAAATTGGTAAGGAGGAAGTAAAATTATCATTATATGCAGATGATATGATACTATAGAGAGAGAACCCTAAAGACTCCACCAAAAACTCTTAGAACTGATACATGAATTTAGTAAAGTGGCAGCATACAAAATTAATATTCAGATATCAGTTGCGTTTTATATACCAATAATAAAATATCAGAAGGAGAAGTTAAGAAAACAGTTCCATTTACAATTGCTTCAAAGACTATAAAATACTTAGGAATAAATTTAACCAAAGAAGTAAAAGATCTGTCCTCAGAATATTATAAGACACTGAATAGAGAAATTAAAGAAGATACAAATAGATGGAAACACATACCATGCTCATGAATAGGGAGAATTAATATCGTTAAAATGTCCATACTGCCATAAGGCAATATACAGAATCAACTCAATTCCTATCAAACTACCAAGAACATTTTTCACAGAAGTAGAACATATAATCCTAAAATTTATATGGAACCATAAAAGATCCCGGATAGCGTCGGCAATCTTGAGAAGTAAGAACAAAGTGGGAGGTATAATGATACCTGACATCAAATTATACTACAAGGCTACAATAATCAAAACAACATGGTAGTGGCATAAAAACAGACATATAGATCAATGGGACAGAATAGAGAGCCCAGAAATAAATACATGCCTATATGATCATTTAATCTACGACAATGGAAGCAAGAATTTACAGTGGGGTAAAGACAATCTGTTCAATAAATGGTGCTGGGAAACCTGGACAGACACATGCCAAAAAATGAAGCTGGACCACCTCCTTACACCATATACAAGAATAAATTCAAAATGGATTAAAGACTTAAATGTAAGATCTGAAACCATAAAACTCCTAGAAGATATAGGAAGAAAGTTTGCAGACATTACCCAGAGTAAGATTTTTACTAATATATCCCCTCAGGCAAGGGAAGTAAGAGAAAAAAATAAACATGTGGGATTACATCAAACTAAAAAGCTTTTTCACAGCAAAGGAAACTATCAATAAAACAAAAAGGGATCCTACTGAATGGGAGAAGATATTTGCCAATGATATATCCAATAAGGGGTTAATATCCAAAATTTATAAAAAACTCAACTCCAAAAAAACAAACAACCCAATTAAAAAATGGGCAGAGGATATGAAGAGACATTTTTCTAAAGAGAATATACAGATGGCAAACAGACATATGAAAAAATGCTCAACTTCACTAATCATTAGAGAAATGCAAATACCACAATGAGATACCACCTCACCCCAGTCAAAATGGCTATCATCAATAAATCAACAAACAAGTGCTGGCGCGGATGTGGAGAAAAGGGAACCCTTGTGCACTGTTGGTGGGATTGCAGATTGGTGCAGCCACAATGGAAAACAGTGTGGAGGTATCTAAAAAAACTGAAAGTGGAACTACCTTATGACCCAGCAGTTCCACTCCAACGTATCTATCCGGGGAAATCCAAAAAACTAATTCAAAAAAATTTATGCACCCCTATGTTTATTGCAGCACTATACATAATAGCCAAGACATGGAAACAACTGAAATGCCTATCAGTAGACGACTGCATTAAGAAACTGTGGTACATTTATACAATGGAGTATTACGCAGCCATAAAGAAGAATGAAATCTTAACATTTGCAACAATATGGATGGTCCTAGAGAACATTATGCTAAGTGAAATAAGTCAGACAGAGAAAGACAAATACCGTATCTCACTTATATGTGGAATCTAAAGAAAAGAATAAATGAATGAACTAATCAGAAACAGTCTCAGAGACATAGAGGAAAAACTGTGTTGCTAGATGGGAGGGGAGAGTGGATTAGAAAGCACAATCAGTAACTACAAGATGGCCACGGGAGTGTGAAGGTCAATGTGGGGAATGTAATCAATAATGTTGTAAAGATTTTGTAGGGTATCCAATGGACACTTGTCTCCTTAGGGAGACCACCTCAGGGATGGTGTAGATGCCTGATCATTGCACTGTACACATGAAGCTGAAGCTGAACAATAATGAATGTCAACTACAATTTTATATATATATATATATATTTATATATTTTTATATATATATAAAATATAAATATATATATTTTATAAATATATATATAAAATATAAAATATTTTATATATATTTTTTATATATATATTATATATTCATATATTTATATATATAATATAAATATAAAATATTTATATACAAATATATTTATATATAAATATATATAAATAATAAATACATATAAATAATAAAATATAAATAATAAATATATAGAAATATATATAAATATATATATTTATATATAAATAATAAATAAATATAAATAATAAATATATATAAATTTATATATAAATATATTTATATATAAATATATATATATTTATATATATTATATATTTATATATTTATATATAATATAAATATAAAATATTTAAATATAAATATAAAATATATATATATGGTTACAAGAAGTGGAGTGCAGCATTAGGAACAGAGACAGTGGAAATGTAATGCCTGTGTGCGATGTCAGAGGGATAGTGGATGGGGGGAGGGGAGTTGTCACTGTGTGAGGGATATAAATGATAAATGTCTAACTATTACATTGTTTTGTACACCTGACACTAATTAAAAAAAAAACTCCCAGTTGTCAGTGGGCTTCTCACTGAGTGTGGGTTAAAGGAAAAAAATAATCTGAGTGACAGCCTGGCAGAAAAGACATTCACGAGGCAGCAGTTTCAAACCACACTTTAAAAACCATTTTATGAGCAAACTTTGTAGTTTGTGGACAAACCATTGCAAAAAAACCTGTATCTATTTTTAGCCTATTTCTTTTAAGTGCATTTTAATAATAAATTTGAAAATTGACTGGATAATTTACCTTTTCCTCTTTATTGAGATTGAAGAATTGGAAGAGAAACTTAATGATGCACTTCACCAGAAGCAGGTGCTGACACTGAGATTAGACAGCCAATTAACTTTTCAGCAGAAGGATGCCAGGTAAGTTTTTAAAAAGCAACAATACTTATTTAATAGTCAAAAGTAATATTATTACTTTTCACTCACATGAGTATAAGCCAAAATAGAGAAGTTTTAAACCAAAGATGGTAACAGTTTTTACGTAAAAACAAAGTAGGTTTACAGTACACAAAGTATAAAAAGTCAAAGTTCAACGTTCATTCAGCAAACATTGCCAGTGGAAGACAATGGGAGCTCTCTAAGCTGACCACCACTTAACCTACTGTCTGGATGAAACTTTTTTATTTGCTCTGAAAAACATACCGATTGATTTTTCATGGCCTGTTGAACTCTCCTAGCGTAAAGTATCTTCTATTTGCCTGTGTAGTTTCTCCAGTTCAGTTGTGGTGCTTATCACGAGTCCATTGTGTTTACTCTCAAATATGCCTATTCCAGTTGTACTTACTATACTTATAGAACTTAATTAAAATTATATAAACAGATGAGTATGAAAAAGATGTGTCATTTCTATGAAAATTATAGTGAATTCCTTGGAAAGAGTCAATAAAAAGGAGCGACTAAAAAAATCATCAAATTAAGTGTAAGCATGACAGACTTAGAGATTGGGGGAAATTGGGGGCAAAAATAAATATATCCATAAAAAGTCTCCTAAGATTTCTTCTCAAGTCTGTTTTAAGGTATTTTGACATTGTAAAGAAGTTTAACTTGGAAATTATGAACAGTGATTTACACACACACACAAATACCTCCATATTTAAACAAATCTTGACCCTATATAAAAAATTTGGCAGATGAGTGTTTGTTTGTGTATTTTAATTAGAGGTAAATGTGTGGAGTAAGGTATCTTTTCCCTTTATAAGATTTCACTATTTAGCTGAAATTAAAATTACCTGACCAAATTATCAGCCACTATAACAATAGATCAGTGGGCTCTCAAACTTCATCATGCATCAGAACCACGTGGAAGGCTTGGTCGAAAAGATTTTTGGGTCCCACTTTCAGGTTCTGACTTGGGTTGGGGTCCTGAGACTTTGCATTTGTGCCAAGTTCCCAGGTGCTGCTGGTTGGTGTTACTGCTGGTTTGGGGACAACACTGAGAACCACTGCATTCGGTAACAGGGCTGCTGTTCTCATTCTTCAGACATTTGTCATATTGAGTGATGCTGAGGCCAGTTAGGAGTCTATCATGATAATCCTCATCATAGCTGATGGGGGTGAAAAGTAGGTGGATTCTGAATATATTGAAGGTAAAACTGATAGGATGTTCTAATGGATTAGATGTGGGGTTTAAGAGAAAAAGAGGAGCCAACGATTGTGCCAACATTCGTGACGTGAATAAATTAAAGGATGGAGTTGCTGTTAGCTATGAGAAAAACCACAGTGGAACAGGTTTGCAGTGAAGAACAGGAGTTCATTTTGGACATGTTAAGTTAGAGTTGTCTGAGTAGAAATCCATGTAGAGGTACATGAAAAGTCTGGTCTAGAGATAGAAATCTGGGAGTCATTTGGATATAGACTGTACTTAAGTCATGAGGCTGGATGAATTCCCTACAGGAGTGAGTATAGAGAGGAGAGGACCAGGTACTCCAGCATTAAGACAAACCAGAAAAGAAGACTGAGAAAGTACCATCAGTAAAATAGGAGAAAAATTAAGAGAGTATGGTTTCTTGGAAGTCGGCAAAGAAAAGAATATAACTAAGGAGAGATCAGTTATGTCAAGTGTTATTAGGTTAAGGATGAAAAGAACTGAGAATTTATTATTAGCAACATGGATGTCATTGGTGACCTTGAGATTTCAGTGAGGGGAGGGGAGGTGAAAACTTGATTGGCATGAGTTTAAGAGGAAAACTGTTGGAGATAGTGAGTGTAGACAACTTTTGAGAAGTTTTGCTCCCTGGGGAAGTGAAATGGAGTCAAAAATTGTGTGTTTTGTTTGATCATTTGAGATAGGAGAAATAACATCATTTTTGCTGGGAGTGATGTAGTAGGGAGGGGAAAAATCAGATGGTCCCTTCCTACTCAAAATCTTTGGGTACGCAGTTGACAATAACAGTGTGTACCACATGTATTCTTTGAGAATGATGATTATGTGCAGATTACTGTTTTCATTACCTCATTGTTTGAATGAACACCTTCGGTGATTCAATATTGCCATATTAAAGAGGTGCACCTCGACTTATCTGGACAAAGAGGAATGATAATTACTTTAATAAGTAGGATCCAAAACAGATGTATAAGCCTGAAACCTTAGGCAGAAGAAATGTGTAGTTATATAATTTGAATTTTTGAAATTATTCTTTAAGAATATATTCTCTATTTCATAATTTACATGGCTGCATATTTAGTAATTAGTGTAGAATTGTCATTTCATGTTTAACTGGTTTAGTAAAGAAGCATTTAGCTACAGCCAAATACACTATTTGAGCTTCTCATTTTCTAATTTTCTTTTCTAATTTTCTAATTTTATGTTACTACAAAAAGGTGACTTTGAGAAAATTAACTCTTGAGAACGTTTTTAAGCTTGCCACAAATTCTCTCCTAACATAGAAAATACCAAGAACTAATGAAACAAGAAATGGAAACTATTTTATTGAGACAGAAACAACTAGAAGAGACAAATCGTCAGCTAAGAGAGAAAGCTGGAGATATTCGTCGAAACCTGCGTGACTTTGAGTTGACAGAAGAGCAATATATGAAACTCAAAGGTTTTCCTGAAGATCAGCTTTCTATTCCTGAATATGTATCTGTAAGTGTCTTGTGTCGTTTTCTTAAAAACGACATGCATTTCCAGACTAAAATTTGCTATTTTTGTTGTAGCCATAGCTTCTGAAGTACCCAATTATTTTATGGCCCTGATCTGAAGATGGTGAATGGTGTGCAGATCATCAAATTTCAAAGGGTCCTGACCATTGACCTCCAAAGTCAAGCAATAAATAGCGCTGTAAAGTTAATAGCTGCATAGTCTATAGAAATGAATTACTTTATTATGAACTGGTGGTTTATAACATTCTTAACATGAAAAATTATAGAGATAAACAACAAGTAAATGGTTGCTGGAGGTTAGGGTAGTAGAGGAGAGGGGTGTTGGTGTGATTATAAAGGGGGTCAAATGAGGGAAAGCTTTGTGGATCTAGTTCAGGATCTCGCCTGCAGTGTTGGTTACACAAATCTGCACGTAGGATTGATCTATGGCGATAACCTCAGATTTTTTGGTGTCAGCATCCCTTTACACTCCAAAAATTACTGAGGACCCAAAGAACTTTTGTTTATATGGGCTATATCTGTTTATGTTTAACATATTAGAAATTAAAACTGAGACTTTTTTTAATTAAAGAAAACTGAGATGTTTTTAGAACACAATAATACTTAAGCACATTTTCCTTTAGCCTTGACGTTAGTGAGATCACATGTAGCTATCGGGAAACAGGCATAAGAGAAATGAGAGCAAAACAGGCAAAACATTACTAGGAAAAGAGTTTTGATCTTGTGAATTCCCTGAAAAGGTCTCAGAGTGGTGGGGTGGGGAGCCAAGCATCCCCAGACCACACAATGAGAACTGCTGGTTTATGATATATAGATGTCATTTCTATGTATCATATATCCTTAAGAGGTTTGAATTTTTTCATCTGTGAAAGGGTTAATAATAATAATAGCGCCTTTCTTTCTATTGAGGTAATTATGAAGATTAATTGTGATTATGTACATAAAATGCTTAGCTCGGTCCTAAACATAATAAATATTACCTACTCTTTTTCTGGAGTGGTGATTACTATTCTTGGTTCTCATTTGGATAAGGTTTCCAGATGAAATCATTCATCTGGAAACCTTATCCAAATGAGAACCGATGTAGTGCTATTTTTTGTCCAGCTTTTTATTTAAATAGCTTAAATATAATTTTTCTGCCCAACGTGGACCGTCCAAAACAAATTAAGTGCTGTCCTTGAGGCTTTATCAGTAATAGATATAAAGTATCCCGTTAGTGTCAGTTATGCATATTTTTGCTCTCCGGTTTATTAGTATTCCTTGTCATATTGTGTGTTTTCACAGGCAGTATTATCCTACTAGTTATTTATACACAGATTTATTGTGTTGAGGACTAACCTTAGGACTTACCTCCTAATGAATACTTTTGCAACACAGCAATTTATTAAGGTGTTTCAGATGTTATACCTACACAATAAATAGTCCCTAGTGGCCCTCTCCTAATTTACTCGTGACTTCTTAGTTTTACTAGGTTAGTGCAGGCAAAGTTCCCTAAGAGAATTAGGAGTGGGAAGAGCGGTCTGAACCGAGTGGAAGTAATGATGTGAAAGATGCCTCCTGCTTCATCCTGATTGTACCTTGCAGTGCAGTGGTATCAGTCTTGAGAGCTTCACCAAGAGCCTCGGATATAGGCTTATCCTGTATTTAGGCGTTGGAGATAGAGCAATGTACAAAGCAGACAAAAATGCCTGCCCTCATGGAGCTTACTTACATGCTAGTGGAGCAACACAAACAATAAAAAGTAAAATGTGTAGAATGTTTGTCATAAAAGCTATGGAGAAAAGAGTGCAGAATAGGGTCTGCCGCCGGGGGGAATGCTATTTTAAATCATGTTGGGGGAATTAAGGGACTGCGTTACTGACAGGGTGACATTTGATCAGAGGCCTGAAGGGAGTGAAAGCATGAGCCATGCACTTATATGTGGGAAGAGCTTTTCCATCAGAGGAAATAGCAAAAGCAAAACTCTTGAACACTTGAAGTGTTTAGGAAATAACAAGCATAGTGTGGAGTGAGCACTGGTAGGACATGACGAATAAGTAGTACATGGAATATTGACAGAAGAGAGGAAAGAAAGACTGTCAGGTAGGAACTTATAGGTAATCCAGGCCTTGAGGGCACTGAACTGAACATTATTAAGTATTAGTGGTCAGGTAAATTAACGACTGTCTTGTTTTAGTTTTGTACAAATGAAAGAAAACTTTATTGTACAGGCATGCAATCTGAAACGCCTTAAAACTTTCATTATCTTAAACTTTTATTACCAATAATCGAGAGTACTGTAAATCAGCAAATTTTAATTATAATTTGGGTTTTAAGACTGCTTATTCCTTTAATTTTTTTTTTAAGGTTCGGTTCTATGAACTAGTGGATCCATTAAGAAAGGAAATCTCTGAACTACAAGTGAAAAAGAATAACCTATCAGAAGAATTAAGTGAAAACAAAGGCCAACTGAAACAACTGACAGAGGTTTGTACGATTTTGATCACTGGTGACAAGAGGTGCCAAGTTTTTCTATAGGGTGTTCCTCAGGATCTGTAATAAGAATATAAAAGTCAATGATAGAAATGCAGGAGTAGGGGATGCTAACTGCTGTGATTCTTCATAAGTGGTGGGAAGATTACATTGGAAATAGTCATCTTAAAGATTGACAAATCCATGATACTGACCTGTAATCCATGGTTGGGCAGTTTGCTGTGACTCATTCTCAGTTCTTCACTACAGATTAGCTTTGTGATACGAAAGGAGCTACTGTCCATTTCTCAGTCACTTTGCCTCTACAGCAGCACAGGTAGCTCTCCTACCACCTGTTCAGAGCATGTGCACTGATCCTGGCATTAGCCCCAGGGGTGTGCATGGCGCCGTGCTAGGTGCTGGCAGGAGTGAACACAAAAGAGAGTGTCTGCCCTTCTAGAGTTCAAATTCTAATAGACTAGAGTTAGAACCTGAGATGATATCTTGACACTCACATTTTCTATGTGACCTTGAACAAGTCATTTAATGTTTTCTGCTCACATGGAAAATATAATACTGTTTGTCCATTCATTTCATTGAATTGTCCGTGTTTCTGTTTCAAGATAAAAATGTGATTTTTTGGAAAGTTGCGTATAAATATTTTGTGTCCTATGTCAAGGGCAGGTTTTACCCAAGATCGATTATTTAGAAATAAGTAATTACAATTTAATTTATATTTCAGGGCTGTAATTTGCTGCACTATTAGTGCTGAACAGAATCTCCTTTTATCGTTAATATAGAGCCACTTACAGGCAAAATAAAGACTCGGCTGCCTTCCTCTCATAGGAGAGATGAAGTCCTCAGGAACAATTCCAGAGAGGCAGATGTGCCGATGTGAACACTGCCACACGGTTCTGTGTACTGTGGGGTTTTTTCCTTCTGCTAACCTGGCACATGGTGCAGGTACTGTTTTGCACATTTAGAAACATACCTTTTAATTTTTTAAAAATTTGCATGTATAGTCAAAATAAAGAACAAAGTTAAAAGGCCTCAGTTTGGCTAACTAATTTTGCAGCCTTGGGCAAATCATTTGATCTCTATTGTTTCTGTAAAATGCCCTGGATGGTGGTGGTAGTAGCAGTACAGAGTTTATTGGGGACAGGCAGTTGGACAAGTTTTCAGACTTTGTTCTGTAACAACACCTCATGGGACTTCAGCATCCCTCAAGGACTTGTCTTTTACGAGGGCGTAGGCATGTTCTATCCTTGTTTATATCAGATCCCCTCTTTTTTAATCCCTTTAACATTCGGGGATTCTAAGAGTGGGTTCTCTTTAGCAAAGGATTCCTGGGGCCAGAAAAAGGAAAAAATTTGCAACACTAGAATATGGTTAGTGTGCGATACATTTTCTCTCTGTGGTAAAGCCAGTCTCTGCTCTGAAGGGTCATTGATGGCCTTGTGTCCCAGCTTTCAGTTAGTTTCAGCTCCGCTGACATTTAGAATTTTATTGATAGGACAAAAAAGGTAATTAACACATGGAGTTCCCTAGTCTTTCTAATGCACAAGTAACTCTTGAACTTAGAAACAGTTTTGTTTGTGAACCTGTGCTAGTCAGGGTTCCCCAGAGAAACAACCAACAGGACATATACACCGGGGGTGCCAAAAAACTGTACACACATGACTTGTATTCATCTTTTGTTATCAGTATATATTGAGTCTTGCAATTTTAATAGAGTTTTTCCTTTCTTAAAATGTGTATACACTGTGTGTGTGTGTGTGTGTGTGTGTGTGTGTGTGTGTGTGTGTATGAGAGAGACAAAGATTTTAGGAGTTAGCTCACATGATTATGGAGGCTTACAAATCCAGAATCTGATGGGACAGGCTGGCAATTCAGAGAAGAGTTGCAGTTTGAATGCAAAAACAGTCTGCTGACACAATTCCTTCTTGCTCAGGGGAGGTCAGTGTTTATTCTAGTAAGACCTTCAGCTGATTGGAATAGGCCCACCATATTATGGAGGGTAACCTGCTTTACTCAGTCTTGTGATTTAAATGTTAATCTCATCTCAAACATACCTCACAGAAACAGCTGCAATAATGTTTGACCAAATATTTGGGTACCTTTGCCCAGCCAAGTTAACACATAAAATTAACCACCACAGACTGTGCATGTACGGGTTTGTTTCTTAAAGGTTTATAACCTCTTAGCTGGTGCAAGTGGTGCACACTGGTTGGATATATTTTAAAAGTAGAGACCATAAGATCTTTGATGAATTAGATGAAGGGTGTGAAAGAAAGATAGGAGTCAAACTAACTCCAGGATAGTTGGGCTAAAGTAACTGAAATTATGAATTTGCATTTGGCTGAAATGGGTAGGTTATAGGCGAGGCAGATTTAGGGTCAAAAGAGAGTTCAGGTTTTAGATACGTTGAGTTCTACTCAAAATGTATACTCTGCCTTTTGGGCAGCAGCTCAAATTTTAGTTAAGTTTTTTTCACCTTAGTAGTCCTGATTGGGTCTGCCCTACACATGTGTTGTTTAAAGATCAGCCAGAGATTTGGCAGAGGTTATTCACAGAACTCAGTTCTCTTTCTCTGGCTGTCTCTGGAATTCCCTTCTCTCTCTCTCTCTCTCTTTCTCTCTCTCTCTTTCTTTTGGTGTTCCAGTAAAACTTTATTTACAAATACAGGTAGTGGGTTAGTCCTGTTGTAAGCTAACATATTTAGCTACAACTAATTTTTTAAAAGATTTTATTAACATATAGCTAACATACAATATTATATTAGTTTCAGGTATACACCGTAGTTATTCAGCATTTATATATCTACAGAAGTGATCGCCATAAGTCCAGCAACCATCTGACACAGTACCACGTTATCACACTATTTTTTACTATATTCCCTATGCTATACATGCCCCTGGCTAGTCTTGTACTCATCTGGCACTGCACACAGTTATTACCATATTATTGACTATATTCCCTATGCTTTACTTTACATCCCCATGACTATTTTCTAACTGCCAATTTGTACTTCTTAATGCCTTCAACTTCTTCACTCTGACCCCAACCCCCCTTCCATCTATCACCCCAATAAATCTAGTACCCATCTAACACCATACATACCGTGTTTCCCCAAAAATAAGACCTAGCCAATCAGCTCTAATGCGTCTTTTGGAGCAAAAATTAATATAAGACTCGGAGTTATGTTATGTTATGTTATGTTATATTGTGTTATGTTATATAAGACACGGTCTTACATTATAGTACAATAAAACTGGGTCTTATATTAATTTTTGCTCCAAAAGATGCATTAGAGCTGATTATCTGGCTAGGTCTTATTTTCGGGGAAACACGGTAGTTATTACAATATTAGTCATTATAGTCCTTATGCTATACCCTACATTCCCATAACTACTTTGTAACAACCAATTTGTACTACTTTTATTTTTTTTAATTAAAGTTTATGGGGGTGACAGTGGTTAGTAAAGTTACATAGGTTGCAAGGGTATAATTCTGTAATACATCATCAATATATCACATTGTGTGTTCACCACCCAGAGTTCTCCTTCCATCACCATGTATTTATCCCCTTTTCCCTCTTCTACCACCTCCCTCCCCTCTTACTCTCTGGTAACCACTAAATTATTGTCTGTGTCTGAGTTTTTGTTTCTTTGTTTGTCTTCTTCCTTTGTTGCTTTCAGTTTTATATCCTACATATCAATGAAATCATATGGTTCTTGACTTTTTCTGTCTGACTTATTTCACTTAGCATAATAATCTTAAGATCCATCCATGTTGTCTCAAATGGCACTATTTCATCTTTTATTATGACAGAATAGTATTCCATTGTGTATATATACCACATAATCTTTATCCAGTCATCTATCAAAGGACACCTTGGGGTTGTTTCCATGTCTTGGCCACAGTAAATAAAGCTGCAATGAACATTGGAGCACATATATCTTTATGGATAAATGTTTTCAGATGTTTTGGGTAGATACCCAGGAGAGACATTGCTGGGTCATATGTTAATTCTATTCTTAATTTTTTGAGGAACCTCCACACTGCCTTCCATAGCGGCTGCACCAGTCTGCATTCCCACCAACAGTGTATGAGGGTTCTTTTTTTCCACAGCCTCTCCAACACTTGTTATTATTTGTCTTGTTGATGATAGCCATTCTGACTGGGGTTAGGTGATATCTCATTGTGGTTTTTATTTGCATTTCTCTAATGATTAGTGATGTTGAGCATCTTTTCATATGTCTATTGGCCATCTGTATGTGCTCTTTAGAGAAATGTCTCTTCATGTCCTCTGCCCATTTTTCAATTGGGTTGTTTGTTTTTTGTTATTGAGTTGTATGAGTTCCCTGTATATTTTGGATATTAGCCTCTTATCGGAGGCACTGTTTGCAAATATCTTCTCCCATTCGGTTGGTTGCCTCTTTTATTTTGTCGATGGTTTCTTTTGCTATGCAGAAGCTTTTTAGCTTGATATAGCCCCATTCAATTATTTTAGCTTTTATTTCCCTTGCCTTTGCAGTCAAAGTCATAAAATCCTCTTTGAACCCAAGGTCCGTAAGTTTGGTACCTATGTTTTCTTCTATTCAGTTTATTTCAGGTCTTATGTTTAGGTCTTTGATCCATTTTAAAATAATTTTGGTACATGGTGACAGATAGCAGTCCAGTTTCATTCTTTTGCAAGTGGCTTTCCCATTCTCTCAGCACCATTTACTGAAGATGCTAACTGTTCTCCGTTGTATGTTTTTGGCTTCTTTGTTGAAAATTGTCCATATTTATGTGGATTTATTTCTGGGTTTTCAGTTCTATTCTATTGGTCTGTGTGTCTGTGTTTCTGCCAATACCATACTGTTTTGCTTATTGTTGCCCTGTAGTACAAGCTGAAATCAGGGAGCGTCATACCTCCAGCATTGTTCTTTTTTCTTATGCTTGCTTTGGCTATTCAGGTTGTTTTGGCTATTTTGTTGTTCCATACAAATCTGATGATTTTTTTGTTCTATTTCTTTAAAAAATGCCATTGGGATTTTGTATCCTAAACAAAATTCTAGCAAATCATATACAACAATGCATTAAAGAGATTATACATTGTGACCAAGTGGGGTTCAACCAAGGGGCACAAAATACACAAATCAATCAATGTGATACACCACATAAAAAAAATAAAGGACAAAAATCATATGATTATATCAATAGATGCAGAAAAGGCAATTGTCAAAATACAACATCCATTTATGATCAAAACTCTTAATAAAATGGATATAGAAAGAAAATACCTTAATATAATAAAGGCCATACATGAGAAACCCTCAGCTAATATCATAATTAACGGTGAAAAACTGAAGCCCTTTGTTCTACATTCACGAACAAGACAGGGCTGTCCCCTATCACCACTGTTTTTCAACATAGTATTGGAAGTCCTAGCCAAGGCAGTCAGGCAAAAGGAAGAAATAAAAGGCATCCAAATTGGGAATAATGAAGTAAAATTGTCACTTTTTGCAGGTGACATGATGCTATTTATAGAAAACCCTAAAGGCTCCACCAAAAAGCTATTAGAAACAATAAACGAATACAGTAAAGTTGATGGTTACAAAATCTATGTACAAAAATCCATTGCATTCCTATATACTAACAATGGAATCTCAGAAAAAGAAATGAAAAAAAAACAATTCCTTTTTCAATTGCAACAAAAAGAATAAAATACCTAGGAATAAACTTAACCAAGGATGTGAAAGACCTATATGCTGAAAACTATAAGACATTTTCAAAAGAAAATTGAAGAAGACACAAAGAAATGGAAAGACATTCCGTGCTCATGGATTGCAAGAATCAACATAGTTAAAATGGTCATATTACCCAAAGCAACATACAGATTTAATGCAATCCCATCAATTTGTACTTCTTAATCCCTTCTCCTTTTTCACCAACCCACAACCCCCGTCCCATCTGGCAACCATCAAAATATTCTCTGTATTTATGAGTTTGTTTCAGTTTTGTTTATTTTGTTATTTAGATTCCACATAAAAGTGAAATCACACACATCTGTCTTTCTCTCTCTGACATGCCCTACTCAGCACAATACCCTCCAGGTCCATCCTTGTTACTGCAGATGGCAAGAACCCGTTCCCTTCCATGGCTGAGCAATATTCCATTGTATATATGTATCACCTCCTCTTTATCCATTCATCCATCGATGGACACCCAAGCTGACTCCACAGCTTGGCCATTGTAAACAATGCTACAGTGAACATATGATTGAACATGTCCCCATGAAGTAGTGTTTTGGGTTTCTTCAGATAAATACTGAGAAGTGGGATTACTGGATCTTTCTTTGTCTCTGTTACAGCCCTTGTTTTAAAGTCTATTTTGTCTGGCGTAAGTATTGCTACCCCAGTCTTTTTTTTTTTTTCCATGAAAAATCTTTTTCCCATCCCTTTACTTTCAGTCTGTGTGTGTCTTTCAATTTGAAATGAGTCTCTTGTAGGCAACGTATGTGTCATGTTTTCTTATCCATTCAGCCATTATGTCTTTTGATTGGAGCATTTAATCCATTATGTTGAAAGTAATTGTTGATAGATATGTAGTTTTTGCCATTTTATTCATATTTTTTCTTTTTCTTTTTTTCCATCTTAACGAAGTCCCTCTAGGATTCCTTGTAATTCTGGTTTGGTGGTGATGAACTCTTTTAGCTTTTTCTTGTCTGGGAAGTTCTTTATCTGTCCTTCAATTCTAAATGATAGCTTTGCTGAGTAGAGTAATGTTGGTATTATGTCCTTGCTTTCATCACTTTGAATATTTCCTGCCAATCCCTTCTGGTTTGCAACGTTTCTGTTGAGAAGTCAGCTGACAGTCTTATGGGAGCTCCCTTGTGGGTAACTAGCTGCTTTTCTTTTGCTGTTTTTAAGATTCCTCCTTTGTCTTTAACGTTTGGCGTTTTAATTCTGATATTTCTTGGTGTTGGCCTCTTTGGGTTCATCTTCTTTGGGACTCTTCTGTGCTTCCTGGGCTTTTATATTTATTTCCTTCACTAGGTTAGGGAAGTTTTCCATCATTATTTCTTCAAATAGGTTTTCAATTCCTTGCTCTCTCTCTTCTCCTTCTGGTACCCCTATGATGTGAATGTTGGTATGCTAGATGTTGTCCCAGAGGCCCCTTAAATTATTATTATTATTTTGGATTTTTTTCTTTTTGCTACTCTGATTGGGTGTTTTCTGCTACCTTTATCTTATAAATTGCTAATTCAATCTTCTTCATCTAATCTGTAATGTATTCATTTCAGTTATTGTATCTTTATATCTGACAGGTTCTTTTTTATGTTTTCTATCTCCATTTTTATGTTTCCTATCTCTTTGTGGACGTTCCCACTGAAATCAGTGAGCATCCTTTAACCAGTGTTTTGAACTCTGCATCTGGTAGATTGCTTGTCCCCATTTTGTTTAGTTCTTTTTTTTTTGGAGTTTTGTTTTGTTCTTTTATTTGGAACATGTTTCTTTGTCTCCCCATTTTGGTTGCTTCCCTGTGTTTTTTTCTAATTATTAGGTAGGACTGCTATGTCTCTTGGTCTTAGTAGAGTGGCCTTACATAGTATGTGTGCTGTGGGGCCCACTGGTGCAGTCTTCCTGGTCACCTGAGCCACGTGCACCAGGTGTGTTCCTTGTGTGTGCCCTCTTGTTGTACTTGAGCCTTGGTTGCTGTTTGCATGACTATGGGAAGGATTGATCCTTGGGCTGATTGGTTGTGAGAAATGGCCGTGACTACAGTGGAGGAGCTGTTGTGCAGCGGCTGACCCTATGGAGCAGGATCCACTTTAGCAGGGCGCTCTTTGGGCCCCACCAGTGTGCTCTTTGGGCATGTTGTCCCTGGAAGTGGACAGGTGATGCTCCGACATGCCAGCCTAGGGCCTCCTTGTAAGGGCCCCACCTCAGGCCAAGTTCAACCACAGCCTGTGCCCTGTGCAGGGCCACCTGGGATGAGCCACAAAGCAACCCACAGATGGCCACCACCCACTCTGGGCTTGGAGGTGCTTTAAGAGGCCAAGCTGTGAACTGAGGTTGGCTGTCGTTAGTCCCAGGCTTTGGGATGCGTAGCCAGAGCCATGGGACACACTGAAAGCCAGGTGCTGCTTGTTTAGATTTTCTGAACCTTTGAGAGATTTTAGGAAAGTCTGCAGCATGAGCCAAGACAGGCCATTTATACATAAAAGCCACTGGAAGGGGCTTGGGTATTCCTGAAAGTTGGGTGGGGCAGGGTCTCACGGAATCAGAGCCAGGTTGATGGGGCCTCAGATATGGTGGCTGCCTGTGCCTGCGCCTTGGGATGGGGGAGGGCTCAACAAAGAAATAGTAGCTTCCACCAGCTCCTCCATCCAGAAGAAAGCTGCCCTTCCAACCCTCCCATTGAAGCCAGACTATTTAGTTCCTCCTCATACCTCTCTGGCACCTTTCAAACCGCTGCCCCAGAGCTGGAGCTCAGAGCAAGTGAGTCCATCAGCGAATAATTCCATGCACAGGCCCTTTAAGAGGAGCACCTGGGAGTGCAGCCGCCTTCTGTCCCACTCAGGCACAATCTCCACTTATTTTCACAGCCAGAAGTTATGGGGACTTCTCTCCCTGGCAGTGAAGCTCTGGGCTGGGAAGCCTGTTGTGCGGCTGGGACCCCTTACTCCTCCGGTGGGGAGGAGGAACCTCCACAGCTGAGATGTCCCTCCTGATTTTTAGTGGTCACACAGGGGTGTGAGACCAGCTCTTTCCACCCTTCCTACCAGTCTCAGGGTGTCTTCTTCTCTATGTCCTTAGTTGTAGGACTTTGTTCAGTTCAGCTAGACTTCAGGTGATTCTCAGTGATGGTTGTTCTGTAGTTTATTTGTAATTTTGACGTGGTCATGAGAGGAGGAGGTAAGCACAGCATTTATCTACTCTGCCATCTGTACCAGATCTACCCTCCCTCCTCACTTTAGAGTAGATGAGGTGCGCCCTAACTCTTCTTCTGGTTCTTCAAACTAGGAAGAGGAAGGTTTTTCTCTTGTACCTTTATCCTTCCAACTTGGCATAGAGTAGGCCTGCCCTCAGGCTAAAAGCCATTTAAAAAAAAAAAAAATAGGAATGTCACCCAGTGCCATTCCTTTTTCCTCACACAGACAGATGGACTCCCCTCCAGAATCTGCCTGATTTTGGTCACTTTCCTGTGCCTTCAGGTAGTTGTTTTATATTTTGTCCAGAATTTATAGTTGTATCTGTAGTAGGATTGGTCAGATGGGAACTTACATGGCCACTACCAGAGGTAGAACCACCTTACAATTTTGTTTTCAACAGAAGTGAAGAAAGAGAAAAATCTAATCTATATGTGCAAAATATTTAACTTTGAAATTCTCCTGGTTTCCCTAAAAAGAACCTTAGTTTCATTGGAGAATCTTTTTCTCAGCATGCTTAGCTTTGTACTGACATGGATGATGACATGTTAGGCGTGAAGAAAAATAATAGAAGCAAAATAAAACACAAGACTTTAAATGAAATGTAGTTTTGAACATTGTAACTTTGGCGGTTTGCATTTACTACCTATTAGTAACTATTGAATTCCTGATAAAGCCATAGAGTTCAGAGTTTAGAAACTACAATCTGGTATTTGAGGAGCTGAGTTTACTATCTAGGACATATAAAGATACGGAAGTGTCAGATGTACACCAACAATGAGAAAAATGTGACTGAAGTTCATAAAATCACAGTACAGATTAAGTGAGGATAAACTCAGGACAAATATAAGAAGGTATTACTATTTCATAGAACAAATAATAAATCAATAGAAACTTAAAAAAGGAAGCAATAGCCAATATAGATGCCTCAAAAATGACAGAATAATGACAACTGTAACCAACAACAAAAAAAGTTTAGGCTGTACTAATACCAGAAGCATTTACTTGAGCCAAATGTTACAATCCCAGAGATGCCCGCTCAGTAGCAACTGCACTTCTCTGGAGAGAACAAACAAAGGCAGGGTTTATAAAGGCAAAACAAACAAACAAATTTAAAAAACCCTCAAAATATAATTATTTCATGGAAATGAAGGATTGCTGGCTAGGTTACAGGGATTGGTTAGTTCCAATATGCAAATGAGGGAGTTGAAAACTACAAGGAAGGAAGTAAAGTCCATGTGTCCACTCAGTTGTTCCAGGTTGTTTATGGCTCCAGGATGTTTTGAGCTGAGTTTAGCAACAGGTTTAGCAACTTAATAGCAGTTCTGGAGACTGAGGCACAAGATGTACAGAGGCTGGATGGGCCCCACTTCCTTAATAACCTCCTGACTATGTGAAGTGACTTTCTTAGCAATGTGTATTCCATTTTGTTTTCTTCATTCTCACAACTCTATAGTGGTTTACTTGAACAAAGAGATTTGTTAGTTGTATCTCTGAGTTTTGATACTGGCAATTAGGAAAACAAACTTTCCACTTTACCTTGACTTTTCTGGATTAACTTTCTTTCCCAAAATAGTCTTAATTTTTTTCTTTTACCACATGGTGGCAGCATACATCCATCTGTTCAGCCAGTTTAGGGCTACTCAGAAAATCTCATTTTTAACCTAGAGACCAAAGTACTATGTTAAGTTACCATATTTTCATTTAGAGTCCTTATTTCATGTTAGCTGCCTTAAAACAATCAAACACTATTTTTTCCTAATATGATTCAGTAGATCTTTAAATGGGAGAAAGAATTATACAAACCAAAACTTTTGTGCCATAACATGTCTTCAGATCAAAGGTATCTCAATTATTGTATTGATTTCGTAATTATACCTAACGAACATCCAAGATGTTAAAAGCCAACAAGTAAACAGTTAATTCTGCTTTTGTTCATGTAATCTGCTAGTTCATGGCCAATATGAGGTAAAACCATTATAGAAATTTAATAAAATGTGATTTTTGACCTTTGAAAAAGAAGTCACTCTTCCTGAAGTGCCAATTTTAGTAGATTTCTGCGTTCCTCTTTCATAGTTTTTTTACCACATCTTTAGTTATTTGAAAATAATGCCTAGGTACTAAAACTGGAAAATAGGGTTCATCTTTTACTTCAAGTTTAGAGTTTGTGTCAATAACATAGAATAGAATATTTTGAGCTGTATTATGTACATGAGCTTGTGTATGCTACTTTGTGTTTTTATAAGTGCTATGTTTATATATCCTATTTATGAATTCTCTTTGTGCAGGTCAGAATTTTGGTCCAGTACATGTAGCTAAGCTATGTGCAGCTGTTTTGCTACTGTAGACTTATTTCAGCATGCTTTCATTTCAAAGAAGGAAATGTTAACAATACTATGTAGGGTTTTAATGAGTCTGTAGTTAATAAAGCTGTTAAGTTTCATGAGGAAATGGTGAAATATTTTTCTCTTATGAGAAACTTGGTAACTAGGAAGCAAAAAGAGTGTTTTGTTTAAGATAACTTCCTGGTTTAGAAACAGTTCCATTTACTGAGAAAAGTTCTGCAGGATTACCTTGAGTCTCATCTTAAATAGTCATAGGTGAGTAATACAGTTAGTTTTATTTGTATGAAGATGAGATATATCATTAATGATTCATACTTGTTATTCAGGTTTTTATATTTCAGGGAATATTAACTGTTTTCTGAAGTTTCTTTTGGATTCTCCCCCACTTGTGAGAATTCTGATGACTGAATTCTCACTTTCCTAAACCATTTCTTCTCGTTTTACTAAACTGCTAAGCATTGTAAACTAATTCTGATTTGAACCATTGACCTCAAAGTAATTGTCACTGTATCCCATTTCCAATTTCCTTAGCTGCTCTATCTCCCCACAGGCAGGAAATCACTTCAGTTATTAAAGATTTATTTTGACACATAGGTTACCACTCCCTTCGCAGTTTACATGTTGTGAGAGACAAAAGATTTAAATGATGCTTAGAAATTTATTATATCTAAAGTAAATGCCTTTTAGTTTACACAGCTACTGACCGTTCAAAAGGAGACTATTTAATTGCATCTTTGAATAATTTTTTTACTTCTTATGGAAAACACTTAGATTTGATGTTATTTTGTCAAATGTTTTTTTGAATATGTATTTAAGGAATAATTGTAGTAATTGCTTTAAAGGAGAGGAGTCCAAAATTAACTGATTTATGCATGTGCCATATTTAAACCCATAAAATTTGCAACTAAAGTAATTTTTAACACCCTGGATTTGAGCAGTAAATAATGATATTAACTTCTGGTCAATGGTTTTATAGTTTCCACAGAATAGATTCCTCAAATAATAGGAACTTGAAGTTAAAAGAATGACCTATGTATGAACTCAAGAACGTAGATTGTAGCTCTGTCTCTGCTAGCTTTGAAATCCTGGACAAATCATTTAACCCTTCTAGGCCTTAACGTTCTTCTCTTGAAAATAAGAACAAATTGGTATTCACAGTATTGCCACGGGGATATGAAAGACAGTTTGGGGAATATAATCAATAATGTTGTAAAGACTTTGTAGGGTGTCAGATGGACATTGGACTTATTAGGGAGACCACTACATGGACGGTGTAGATGCCTGACCACTGCACTGTACACCTGAAGCTGAAGTTGAATAGTATGGGATGTCAACTATAATTTAATATATATATAGTCACGGGATATGGAGTACAGCATAGGGAATAGAGTCAATGGAATTGTAACAGCTATATACAATGTCAGAAGGGCAGTAGATTGGGGGAGAGGGGTTATCACTTTGTGAGGGGTGTAAATGTCTAACTATTACATTGTTTTGTGCACCTGAAACTAATAAAAAAAGAAAGAAAATAAGGTAGTAATAGATTATCTCCAGGGTATGTTTTATCTCTGAAATTCTATGAATCTAAAATACTTAGCTACTGATTATTTGCAAACGAGGCTTGGGAGGAGACATCTTACTATAAATATGAAAGGTCTAGTAGTTGATAACTTTACTCAAATACTCCGTAATATATAATTTTCAGTTTCTTATGTCAGTCACATAGTAGAGAAATAAATCGAGTAAAAAAAATATCCGTTCACTACCCCTTTCTCCGCTTTCCCTTCTGCTCCCTTCCCACTTTGATAGGAATCTCACATGTTGCCCCTCTCCAAGCCAAATACAAGCTTCCCTGCAGTCTCTCCCCATTAACATTTTCCTGGTGGAAGCCTGTTTTACTGTTTAAGAATATTTCTGTAACATACAGAAAAGAAACCTTAATTGAATTTTCACCAAGTGAACATGCCCGGTTAACCACCACCCAAATCAAGAAATGGATCTTCTTTCTTGCTGTCTTTCTGAAAATCTTTGAAAAAATTCTGCAAATATGTTGCATAGATGTGGTAGTTTCAGATGAGGTGTTTTATTTGCACACTTACGATAATATTCTTTAATTTCAGTTGGAAAATGATAATGTAGTAAATACCAATTTTTAAAGTCTCTTTTTCTATCTCTTGAGCAGTTACTGTAAATGTACATAGTCCATTGATATTTTAACATTAGTTCATCCTGCAAGCATTTTCAATGCAACTAACTATGTAAGAGTAACTGGATGTACAGAGATAAGGCAGGTCTTTAAGGAGTTCCAGGTCTTAGGTTACTCTGGGGAAAGGTGAGGGGTATGTGCAAGACAAGGTGGCTTTTTACTTTTTCTTCTTAGTCTAATGTCCTCTTTTGCTCCTTTCCACAGACATTAATTGCAAACCTTCCATATAATAGGCTGAGTCCTAGGTACTAAGATTATAGAAAACTTCCTTAAAATTTTCCTTATGATGTGGGACACAAGTGGTGGCTGCTCACAGCACATATGGTACGTTTTTCTGACATAAGTAATAACCAGATACTGTGAGAAAATATAAGAAGGACACGTAGCTCAGATTTGCAACTTGGAGTCTTCCCATAGAAGTTGATGTTGAGTTTAAAACAGGAAAGAATGCACCGGGACAAATAAAAATAACGTTTTCTACCCTCTTTAGCCTTAACCTCAAAGTTCTACACAGTCATTTGGTTTGGTTCATTTTGAGGGAAGATGCTACTTTTCCTATTTTCCAATGTTATGTTTAATCTGTTTTAGTTGCTAATAGTAAGTGAAGTAGATTTTTTTCAAAATATGAAAGTAATAATTTTATTTAATGGGAAATTTTTCATCTGAAAAGTGTTGGTAGAATATATACCTTCCTCTGCTGAACTTCAGCTTATACTTGGTCATATGGTGTTTAAAGAAAATTTATATACGTGTATTATATATAAACATGTATGTAGTGTGTATGTGTGTTCGTATTCATATCTCCCAAGGAATTGCTCTCTGGACCAGAAGTCCAGGTGCTGATGAAGTTTTAGATCTTTACAATGTTAGATCTTAGCACTTGAGCACACTCAGAAAACCATCTGTTTCTTTGGGCATTCATGTCCTCTAGTTACCCCACCTTCTAACCTTCCTCATTTGCAGACCCCTGGGGCATTCTTCTTTATTTAGTGAAACCCTTGTTCCAGATTTAGTCTTCCTTTTCATCTTAGCTCCTGTTTTGGTTACTTTTGTGATTCATCCACAATTTTGGCCTTGCGTTTTATTAATCTTCTCATCTTTAGTGATTGCTTCTTATCTACTCCAGCACTTAGTCTCATGGCCCACATTTTGTTCTTTGTCACCCAGAACTGATTCACTTCTGAAGTTACCAATTCCGGTTGATCACTGAACATACTACTTCCTGTATTTCCATGTTTTGCTATCATCTACTTTCAACTTAACAGAATTTCCAGTTCATGTAATATATTTATCTGTATCTTCCTCAATTTTTTTCTTTCTTCTCATGTTATTAGTCCTAAACTTTTCACTTGCTAGTGTTCTCTAATTCCTTTCCAGCTGTCTTTTTATCAAACCTTGCCTGACAAAATCTCACGATTTTTCCAACTGAGCACTACTGGAGAAAATCACATAGGCAGTAATAAGCACTATAAGTTTATTGTTACCAACCTCAAATGGGCCCATACAATTGTGCTGAAATTCACTTTTTTCAGTCCTCTCATTTTTTACAGGTTATTTAGACATTCACCATTCTACCCTCATCTCCAGCTTTCAACTTACCTTCTCAGTCTCAGCAGATGGCTTGGTATTCCACAGAGAAAATGGAAATCCTCAGATGAAATTCCCACAATTTACTACCATGAAACCTACAAACATATTTACATCTGCACTTGTTCTGTTTTGTTTGTTTGTTATTACTGTTTACAGTGGGAAGAATTTTGCTTTCAAGGAGTGGAAAACTCATGCTTTTAGAAATCAGGTATATAAATATGTGAAGCAGTAGGGTATGGAGTAGTTCTGTGGATGTAATGAATTGATAAGCTGTCTAAGGACTTCAAACTTAAGTTTTTAATACAGGCGTACCTTGTTTTATTGTGTTTTGCTTTGTGCTTTGCAGATACTGTATTTTTTATAAATTGAGGTTTGTGGCAACCCTGCTTCAAGCACGTCTATTGGCACTATTTTTCCAACAGCATTTGCTCACTTCCTGTCTCTGTGTCACATTTTGGTAATTTCCGCAATATTTCAAACTTTTTCATTATCATGATATTTGTTATGGTGATCTGTGATAAGTGATCTTGATGTTATGGAACTATTGTAATTGTTTTAGGGTGCCACAAACCACTCCCATGTAAGGCAGTGAACTGCATTGATAAACCTGTGTTCTGACTACTCCACCAACTGGCCCGTTCCCCATCTCTCTCTCCCTCTCCTTGGGACTCCCTATTCACTGACACACAATACTGAAATTAGGCCAATTAATAACCCTACAGTGGCTTCTAAATGTCCAAGTGAAAGGAAGATCTCTCTCACTTGAAATCAAATGCTAGAAGTGATTAAACTTAGTCAGGAAGGCATGTCATAAAGAGCTAGGCTGAAAACTAGGCTTCTGTGCCAAACAGTTAGCCGAGTTGTAAACAGAAAGGAAAAGTTCTTGAAGGAAATTGAAAGTGCCACACCAGTGAACACAAATAATAAGAAAGCAAAACAGCCTTATTGCTGATGTGGAGAAAGTTTTAGTGGTCTGGATAGAAGATCAAACCAGCCACACCATTCCCTTAAGTCAAAGTCTAATCCAGAGCAGGCCCTAACTCTCTTCAATTCTTTGAAGGCTGAGAGAAGTGAGGAAGCTGCAGAAGAAAAGTTTGAAGCTAGCAGAGGTTGGTCCATGAGGTTTAAGGAAAGAAACCGCCTCCATAACATAAAAGTACAAGGTAAAGCAGCAAGTGCTGGTGTAGAAGCTAAGATAATTAATGAGCGCGGCTACACTAAACAGATTTTCAATGTAGATGAAACAGCTTTATGTGGGAAGATGTTGCCATCTGGGACTTGAATTACTAGAGAGGAAAAGTCAGTGCCTGGCTTCAAAGCTTCAAGGTCAGGCTGACTCTCTTGTTAGGGGCTAATGCAGCTGGTGACTTTAAGTCGAAGCCAATGCTCCTTTACCATTCCGAAAAATCTGGACCCTTTAGAATTATGCTAAATCCACTGTGCCTGTGCTCTGTAGGACAATAAAGCCTAGATGACAGCACATCTGTTTACAATATGATTTACCAAGTACTATAAGCCCATCACTGAGACCTACTGCTTAGAAAAAAAGATTTCTTGCAAATTATTACCGCCCACTGGTAATGCAGCTGGTCATCCACGAGCTCTGGTGGAGCTACACAAAGAGGTCACTGTTGTTTCCTCGCCTGTGAACACAACATCCATTCTGCTGCCCAAGGATCCAGGGGGAGTTTCAATTTTCAAGTCTCATTGTTTAAGACATACCTTTTTTAAGGCTATAGCTGCCATAGATAGTGATTCCTCTGCTAGAGCTGGGCAGTGTAATTTGAAAACCTGGAAAGGATTCGCCAGTCTAGATGCCATGAATAACATTTGTGATTTATGGGAAGAGGTTAAAATATCAATATTAACAGGAGTTTGGAAGAAGGTGATTCCGGCCCTAATCGATAACTTTGAGGGCTTCAAGACTTGAGTGAGGAACTGCAATGTGGTAGAAATAGCAAGAGAACTAGAATTAGAAATGGAGCCTGGACATGTGACTGAATTGCTGCAATTTCATGATAAAATTTGAATGAATGAGTTGCTTCTTATGGATGAGCAAAGAAAGTGGTTTCTTGAGATGATGATGGTGTTTCCTCAGCTATGAATCTATAATAAATTCCATAATATTCCATCATCTTGGAGAAAATCATTGGAGGAGAAGAATATAATACTATCCCAAAACAAAACACATCGAATGTAGTTTTTCCAGAATTACATTTCTCAAACAGTCCTTCTTCAAAGTTGTGTTTGATAGTTTTAAAAGGACAAAAACAGTGTCTTACTCATCTTTGTATCTACAGTGCCCAGCACAGGATCAGTTATATAGAAATAATTCAGTCAGTATTTGTGGAATGAATGTGACTTAGCTGGTTAGCTACTTAAGAAGGAATGAGTTGGGACAGGATGTATTCAACATGACAGGTTCTAGGGTGGAGTTAATGGTTGCTTGCAAGATCTGGTAAGTTCAAAGGGGGAAAATAAGTAGGAACTCCTCCCCATTTTCATATTCATGTCTTAATTTGTTCAGAAGCATTCATTTCATTCTTACTGTACACCAAGTACTGTGTAAAGTGATGGAGATCCAGTGGGAACTAAGACAAAGTCCCTGCCCTTGAGGTGCTTACACTCTGGTGAGGTGTACAGAAAACCGATTTGACGGACGGACAGTGAGAGTCAGGCAAAGGTTCAGATCCTATGCTCCTATTCAGGCAGTGAGAACAGGTTAGAGGAATCCTGGTGCGTTTAGAGAACTTCAGGTCTTCATTAGGGTTGGAGAGTGAAGTGTGAACATGAGACATGGTGAGAAAGGAAGCTCGTGAGCAAGGCCAGGTTGTGGTTTCAAGGTGTTCACTTCTACACCTCTCCCATAGCTCTACAATCCCTTTTTACTGCTCTGGTGAGTGGAGGGAAGCTCAGTGTAGAAATATGTTCCGAGTGCCACAAAATTCCTTTTTTGCTCAATATTCCCACTGAAAGTGCATAATTAATCTCTTCACTAACTATATTTCATTGAAGATATTTGATATTCATGTGGCTCTTCATCTCTAAATTGTGAAACTCCTCAAGAATAGGGGCTATGTTTTATTTATTTCCATGTCTTTAGCATCTAATAGTAACTTGGTAAATGTTGAAAAACATCATTTCACATGGGTAGTCATTTTATGTATTATTCTAGTAACCAGAGCATGGTTGTACTGTTTTTTTCCCTATGAAAAACAGAGCTCAAGTTTTAAACAAATAAACTTATAAACTACTCTGTGAGTTTAAAGATTACTTGTCTCTGAATAGAGAAAAATTACTAAATAAAAAAATTGAGGTTTTTTTTTTTAATTACAAGGACATTCAACAGCTTAACAGAAGAATTTTAATACAGAATTTAGTCAAGCGTATTTAGTTTGAATTGTTTTATTGTTTTGATTTACAGAGTTATGAGGAAGATCGAAGAAACTACTCTGAGCTTCAAATTAGATGTCAACGTTTGGCCTTAGAATTAGCAGACACAAAGCAGTTAATTCAACAAGGTGACTACCGTCAAGAGAACTATGACAAAGTCAAGAGGTAAGTAGTTAAGATGCTACCGTAGTTCTTCTCATGTTTGGCATGCATCCAAGTCAGCTGAATTTTTACCATCAGCATTGTCTATTCTGCTTTGTACAATCACGTGCTGCTTAACAACAGGGGCACCTTCTGAGAAATGTGTCCTTAGGCAATTTCATCCTTGTGCAGACATCATAAAGTGCCCTCACACAAACCAAGATGGTGTAGCCCATTACTGTAATTGTACAATACTTGCATACAATTGGCAGTGCAGTAGGTTTGTTTCCACCAGCATCACCACAAACACACAATGCATTGCATTGCGAAGCACGGCTATGATGCCCCTACACAGAAGGAATTTTCCAGCTCCATTATAATCTCACCGGATCTCCATCGCATATGCAATCTGTCGTGGACCAAAATGTCACTATGTGGCATATGACTATACCTTATTTTTTTTGCTGTCTCCACAGTTTTGGTTTTTCCAGAATGTCATATAGTTGGGATCATGTAGTATAGAGCCTTTTCAGATTGACCTATTTCACTTAGTGATATACATTTAAGTTTCCTCCATATTTTTTCATGGCTTTGACAGTTCATTTCTTTTTAGCACTGGATAGTATTCCACTGTCTAGATGTTCCACAGTTTATCCATTCACCTATTGTAGGACATCTTGGTTGCTTCCAAGTTTTGGCAGTTATGAATAATCCTGCTGTAAATATCCATGCACCAGTTTTTGTATGGGCATAAGTTTTCAACTCCTTTGGGTAAATATTAAGAAGCACGATCAGATGGTAAGAGTATGTCTAGTTTTGTAAGAAACTACCAAGCTGTCTGTCCCAAAGTGGCTGTACCATTTTGCATTTCCACCAGGAATGAATAAGAATTCCTGTTGTTCCACATCCTTGCCAGTATTTGGTGATGTCAGTGTTTTGTATTTTAGCCATTCCAACAGGTGTTTAGGAATAACTAATTATTACTTTAATTTGCATTTCTCTGATGATACAAGATTTGGAACATCTTTTCATGTGCTTATTTGCCATCTGTATTTCTTCTCTGGTGAGGTGTCTGTTAAGGTCTTTGGCTCATTTTTTTAATTGGGTTGTTTGTTTTCTTATGTTGAGTTTTAGGAGTTCTTTATATGTTTTGGATAACAATCCTTTATCAGATATGTCTTTCGCAAATATTTTCTTCCAGTCAGTGGCTTATCTTTTTATTCTGCTGACATATACTTTATTCTCATTACATAAAAGTATGTAGTTTGTAGTTTTGGCACTTTGTTGGGTTAAAATTGTATTTTATTTTATTTAAAAGTTGCTGCTGTTTTTTAAAATGTAAATCTTAGAAGTTAAGGACTCAGTAAAATCCCATGTATATAAATATTCTTAAAATTTTACTTGATGATTATTTTTATTTTATGAGATCAATGTAAATACTTCATGGGTTTTTTATCTGAAGTTTTTTCAGCAATTCTTTGTGACTAAAGGCATACGTACTTCCAAAAAATAACACTGTCTGAAAATATATTGCCGAGTGTGTTGCTACTTAGTAGTAGCTATTACAGATAAGTTTTCTTTTACTGGAATATACTGTTGTGTTGTTTGTACATTAATGAACCACCACTTAGCGCTATGTCCCTAGGTAAATCTCTTACATTCTAAGCCAAAGTTTTTGTCATCTCTAAGATGGTGCTAATACAAATAACTATACTATATACACTTAAGAAGGTCAAATAAAGGACTATTTATGCAAGTATTTATAACCATGCCTAGAGAGAAAGAGACATTACCCTAATTGTTCACTGCTCTATGGGCCTGCTCCTGAAATAATTCTTGAAATATGCTAGTCATGTAGGGAATATTTTTTAAACGAATGAATGCTGTATAAATTGGGTAATACCGTAAGTAACTCTGCAAGGATTTGGGGATATAGCTTGGGTGCTCCTACTACCAGCATGACTGACATGCATATGTATTTTGTAGGTGTTGTTATGTCAAAATACGGTAATTATTGGTTCTTGAAATCCGTGAGAGCTGTACTCAGTAGACTCTTGAATAACGCCAAATCTCAAAAGAATCATTTTCAAAATGAAGTAGATTGTGATGGTAAAATGATATTTTGAGTTGGTGTTTTGATATCCTCTCTGCCACTACAAATCTTGAGCAATAATAGATAAGATATGAAAAGAGAAAACTGAAAAGCGTAATCATCAAAATAATCCAGTGGCCATGAATGAAAGATAAATGAACCAAGTTGAGTCACGAGTTGATAATTATTGAATCCGGATGATGAGAGCATGGGGATTCATGATATCGTGTGTGTGTGCGTGCGCGTGTGCGCGTGTGTGCATGCGTGCTTTCTACAATAAAAACCAAGGAAAGAAAAAATATAGCCCTGACCAAAAACATTGCAAAACGTCTTCATGTGCTAGAAATGAACGGAAAAACAAGCAATAGGTACACTCAATAGATAGAATGGATTTAAAGAAAAATGTACTGGTCACAAAAATATAAGATAAACTGGGGGAGAAAATCACTTTTATATCCTTCGTAAGTTCTCACAAATATGCAAAGGGAAACAAGTATGGATGTTAATTGCATCATTACTAGAAAGAATTCAAATGCTTTTTATCCACAGAATGGAAAATAACTTGTGAGTTATTTCTGTAATGCAATTCTATTTAACAGTTAAAATCATTAAATTAGACTTGAACTTATCTATATGCGTAAGTTAAATACATAATATTAAATTTTAAAAACCAAAATGCACGTGCCTTTTTTTTTACAGCAGTTTCTTAGTTTCTGACATAATGTCAGGTTTACTTTGTAATTTCATTGTCTCAGCCCTTTGTCTTAGGAGTCTTGGTTCCTTTAAGTGGAGAATACTATTCAGAAATTAAGATTTGTGGAGATTATTCCCCACTAAAATTAAAATTAATTTTAGTGAGGAATACTATTCAGAAACTAACTGCTCATTACTACACTGGTCATTGTTTGTAGGCCCTTTCAGTAGGCAGAGGCGATGGAGAGGGAAGATGGCTTCACAAACTGTGGATAAGATCAAACAGATACCCTTAACTCCAGTTCAACACCACAGTAGCTGGTTTGAAGGGCTACAACTGGCCAAACATGGTGCAACTTAAATATCAAAATGAATATTAACAAAAATGAGTTAATCCATTGAGTAGAATAAGAATCCCTGAGTACATGCTCGTAATAGAGAAAGAGGATCTCTACACTAGAGACTGCCAACCATAAATGTATATGCAAATTAGAATTACCATTTTCTAACCTTATAAAATTGTAATCCAGAATCTTCAGTGGAAGCTAAAACCGTTGGGGAAAAGGACGTTAGAGAACAAACAATTGATACAAATTTAAAGTATGTCTCCACAGATTACTTATTAATTGCAAAAAGGTGCTTTACAGTTGAAAACTGGCAGGTACCACCTTGAGCAAATCATCAAAGTTACTATCACCAATCGTAGGGTAAAGGAACATCATGTGCCTCTTTATGTGGTGTGCTGAGAGCATTATCACTTACATGATATTCCTGCCCAGAGTGCTTAACCTGGATCTAATTGTAGAAAACATCAGACAAATGAAAATTGAGCGACATTCCATAAAACAGTTGGCCTGTACTCTTTAAAAAGTCAATGTCGTAAAAGACCAAGGAAAGCTAAGGAACTGTTCACAGTTAAAGGAGACTAAAGACACAAGACATCCAGATGCAATGCATGATAATACATTGGGTCCTGAACTGAGGAAAAAATTTCCATAAAGGACATTTTTGAGACAATTGACAAAAATTTGAAACTGGATTGTATATTAGATATTATATTAGGGCTAAGTCTCTTGAATTTGGTAATTATACTCTGATTATGTAAGGGAGTATCTCTAATCTTAGGAAATTCACAGTGAATTATTTAGGGATAAAGGGACCCAATGTCTGCGTATAACTCTTAAATAGTTTGGGGGGTGGAGAATGCACATTTTGTGTGTGTGTAGATGTGTATACATGTATATGTGTATATATATATGTATATATATATATATGTATGTATATATATATATACATATATGAACAACAGGGAGAGAATGTGACAAAATAATATTTGTAAATAATATAAAGTAAATATGACAAAATGTTAATTGCTGAGTAAAATTATGTAGAAAAAATGTAGAAACACTAAATTCATTGTATCTGGGGGCTGATACAGGAACAGTGAGGAAAAAAGAGGGAACTTCAAGTTTATTCATAGTATTCTATCTTTTTAAAAAAAACAAAACTTTAATGCAAATATAGACAAATGTTAACTGTTGTCAGCTATGGATAGAAAGTATATGGATGTTTTGCTGTATCATGCTGTATAATCGTTTTTTACATTAAAAAAAATCATAGCAAAGGGAACATGATCTTAACCTTGTAAGAATAAAAACATTTGCATGTAAAAGCCCAAAACATTTAAAGTAATATGTACCAAAATATTAATACTGAAAATCATCTTTAGTTAGTAGGTTTATGGTTGGTTGTTATTTTTTTAACTTGTGCTTTGCTCACTTCAGTAAACATAATACTTTGTTTACCAGAAGGGGGAAAAAATCAGTTTCTGAGTTATTGAAAAATCTAATGAAAATAAAAACAGTTCTTAATAGCCCTCTCCATGAAAATCCCAGGTGGGAAGATGAAATAAAACGCAAAGAAACTGATTCTGACTGGGGCGGATAAGTAAAGAGTAAATTTATTTCTCTGTTCATATTTTTAAGAAATCTGTTGTAGGTTTGGTGCAATTCTTGGTTTTACTCTTTGGGAGAAAGAACTGGTCTGAATATGGAAATTAGAATCTCTGGGTAATTGTAAACAATTTGTGAATGAAAGAGTCACAAGAATGCCTGCCTGTGTATCTGCTATGCAGTCTGAGTGATGAGTTAAGGCCTTTTGGCACTGAACTGAAAGCCTAGAGCCATGTATAAATTCTTTGAAAATTTTGGCTTCAAGATAAGATTGAAGATGATTAGTGAATAGATGCCGGAGTGTACCTTAGAAAGTTTTATTATTTATTTTTTAAAGAAGATGAACTCATATGTATGTATCTGAAAAAGGTACTTTAAATTTAAACAGAAGATACTTTATTCTTTATAGAATGACACTAATGCCCTACTGCTAGTATCTCTCTTCAGTTTCCTGGAACATAGTCAACACCCTTTAAATGTTCACTGTGAAAAGGCGTATAAAATTTACATATGTATTTGAATTTTATTTTAGTAAAAATAAATAAATAAATGTATTTGAATTTTGTAGTGAACGTGATGCACTTGAACAGGAAGTAATTGAGTTAAGGAGAAAGCATGAAATACTTGAAGCCTCTTACATAACTCAAGGGAAAGAAAGAAGTGAATTATCAAAAGAGGTAAGCTTATAGAGTCACTTGTATTTAATTGTACAGTGATTGTGGGACCGAGCCCAGGGCAGACTTGGGGGAGGGACATTTTTCCTTTTTGGTATAGTTGCCAGAAAGAAGGTACTTTAGTAGCTGCTTTTGGATAAAAAATTGCAAAGTAAAAATTAGCCCTTTGTAGGTGGTGAGCAAAAGCACACATGCAAGAAAACAATACAGTAAACGTTGGAAAGGCAACATTGCTCTGGATACTCTCTGTTTCTGTGCATGTGCAGGTGACCACCTTAGAGCAGACTGTTACTTTACTGCAAAAGGATAAAGAATATCTCAACCGCCAAAACATGGAGCTTAGTGTTCGCTGTGCCCATGAAGAGGATCGCCTTGAAAGGCTTCAGGCTCAACTTGAGGAAACTAAAAAGGCTAGAGAAGAGATGTACGAAAAATACGTAGCATCCAGGCAAGTTTGCATCATTCTCCATATAAAGAAATAGAGATTCACACCAATTTCTTTGAGGGAACTCTTGGCTTTGGGGAAGAAAAGTGATTTTTTTTTAATGTGTATAAGATGATAAAATAATAGTTCATTTTGTTTCTATATAAGATATTCTAGTTGATTTTTTTCTTAAGAAACATTGTGGTTTTTCCAACCACCAAAAGCCTATTTCTTTCAGGTAAGGACATATACATATAACTATATATTTTTTCTTAAATGTAACTTTTTAAGTTCCCTATGACCAAGATTTCTGTGTAAGTATTTCTGAAAGAAAGTATGTAAGTATCTCTATAGAAGTATCTTTTCCAAGAAAATGTAATCTAGTCATGCGGAGCTTAACTAAGCTGCACTTTCCCTAACTGTGTGAAACATAAAAGAAGAATGAGGCAACAGTATGCATACTGTTTTAAGATGCAGGCTCTGGAATCAGACTCCTGCATTTCAATCTTGTCTTCTCTCTTCAACTAGATGTATAAACTATTTGAATTTCTTTATACTAATAGCCCTTATAATCCTTGAGTTATCTATTTTTAGCAACACATCAGAAAACTAAAGCCAATTCTAAATTTTATCCTTTAAGACTTCACACATTCACAACTTTTTCCCTAGTCTGTGGTATTTTTCATCAGTTTATGCTCCTGCTAATACCTTCTGTAGTGCTTTGTGACTTTGCTGAGACATCAGAATGGCTATGGTTATTGTGCTTAGAAGGAAAGGTTTTGTAGAGTCAATGAGTCTTTTTTTTAAAAAACATTGTTTGTCTGTCAGCCTGCACCAAACCAGATTATATTTCTAAATGAAGGACATTCCACTTGCATCAGATTTCAAGTCTCTGACCATATGCATTAAAAACTATTAGTAAAATATTTTTGAAGATGAATAATTATTCAGCCTGAGTTAACTGACATTTTATGTAGTAATCAAGCCTTAAGGGCAATATGTTTAAAAAAGAAGTCTTAGATGGAACTAGTTTGGAACAGTATTTTTTAGGAATCATAAAACTTTATATCTAATAGCTATGTTTTTTTAGTAACATTGCATTTAAAGTATATTTGACATAAGATATTAAAATCTTACATGAAGGCCAAAAAACCTATTTCTTTCGCAAAAAAAAAAAAAAAAATTCATGCTATTACTTTTGACTCCTTTCAGAGACCATTATAAAACAGAATATGAAAATAAACTATGTGATGAACTGGAACGAATCAAATTGAAAACTAATCAAGAAATTGATCAACTTCGAAGTGCCTCTAGGGAAATGTATGAACGGGAAAACAGGTAAAAGCAAGTAGGAAATTTGTGTGGTACTTTATTGCTCTTTATTTGAAGTTTAAAGTTTTATCAAAACTAAGATTTATTTCTGTGATACAATGTATTCGGGGTTTTTTTGTTTGTTTGTTTGTTTTTTATTGGGGAAGGGGAACAGGGCTTTATTGGGGAACAGTGTGTACTTCCAGGATTTTTCCCAAGTCAAGCTATTGTCCTTTCAATCTTAGTTGTGGAGGGCGCAGCTCAGCTCCAGGTCCAGTTGCCGTTGTTAGTTGTAGGGGGTGCAGCCCACCATCCCTTGCGGGAGTCGAAGAATCAAACCAGCAGCCTTGTGGTTGAGAGCCCACTGGCCCATGTGGGAATCAAACCAGCAGCCTTTGGCGTTAGGAGTATGGCGCTCGAACCAGCTGAGCCACCAGGCCGGCCCCATAATGTGTTTTTTAATACATTAAATTTGTCATAAATCTAAATATAATGGAACATTAACGTTCTAAGGTCTTTGATGACTGGCTTAGAACAGAGTTTAGAACCTTAGGCCTTTTTACTCTGGTATATTCCCATTATCCCTTTATTACCCTGATAACTTGTCTTTTTACATTTACTTCAGTTCAGATTGAGGACAGAGATGAAAGGGAAATTAGACTACTAACAGATACCAGTAGTTTCTTGTAACCATGTCTAAAATCTCCAGGAGATTTTTAAAAACTAGTATAATAATATGAAATATTTCATATGCCTCATTTAGCTGCTGGCCTTGAAGACATCATGTAAGATAATCTTGAAGAAGGATTACTTTTTTTCATGCAGTTACTTTCAGATCGGAATATATTAGGTTCCCTTAGTGATTGGCAGTGTTAGGGGAAAGTAAATGCTTCTTATTTCAATAATAGTTATTTTTATTAATATATACCATCATTAGAGTTCATATGGCTTTTGAAAGTTTATATTTTAGTGGGAAATTATTTGGGAATTGTCTTAATTGTCATAGTAGTTTATCAGCACTGATTTGAGTATATCATATTTTAATCTTTGCCAACAAGCAAGACTTAAAATCAGGCTAAGGTTGATGTTAGAGAAGTTTACATTAGAGCTCTCAGAGCAATAAAGTCACGTATTTAGCAAATGTTTATTGAGACCCAGCATGTGACAGATACATGACATGATAGATGCCATAGGTACAGTGGTGCCTCGGCCTTCACAAAGCTGGTCGTCTAATGGAGGATAAAGACAAAGGAAAAATGGTAAGTATGATGACATTGTAGAAAATAGCAGGATACACAGGAGGAGGCCATGTAGACTGAAGGTGTATCTAACGCAGCTTTGGGAGGAATCAGGGAAGACTTCATGGAGGGAGAAATACCCAGGCTGATGTGATGACAAGGGTAAGACTGTGAGTTACAAGAGGGAACGAAATTGGGGGAATGAATACACAACATGTATAAAAACTTTGTAGGCAAGACAAAAATGAAGCTTTTTTAACAAAGCGTGAAAATAATTCAGTAGGGCTAGAGTGTAGACTGAGAGACAGGGAGTTGTAAGAGATGAAATAGAAGAGGAAACATGTCCAAATCATGCATTTGGACTATTAAATAAGACCAGTGGGGAACGACTGAAAACTTCTAAGAATAGCGTGATACGATCTGATTTTATATAACAAGATCACTGTGCCACGTGGAGAATAGATTAGAGGAGTATAAGGCTGTAGACAGACCACTTTTAGAGGGTGTTTCCATTATCAAAATGAGAAGTCATGATGGAATTGGGTTAGTAGCAGTAAGGATGGAGAGAAATGGTCCAGATTGGAAAAATGTCCAGGAGGAAGAATCAACAGGAATCAGTGACTAGTCTGGATTGAGGAGTTATAAGAAGTTAAGGATATCACTAGGTCCTTCTTTCCTCCCTCCTTCTCTCCTTCCCTTATAATTATATAAGTTTCAGGTGTACAACATAATTAGACATCTGTATGCACTACAAAGTGATCACCCCCAAAAGTCTAGTTACTGTTCATCATCACTAGCTATCCTGATTGGGTAGCTACATGGATGACGGCGCAGTTTTTAAAACATTAGAAAAAGACAAGGCTTTAATCAGAAAACATAATACATTTAACTTAGTTTCATTTGAAGTGTCTGAGTTATGCAAAGAGAAAAGTTGACTAAGGTTCTAAATCTCAGGAGAAAGATCTGGACATGAGATAGTCCTATGGCATAGGTGATATTTTTTCTGTTTTACAAATACGTACTTTTTGTCCTGTGGCTCAAATCTGTTATGGATTTTATAGGCTTTTATCCACCACTCAATAACCTTAAAATTTTGTGATAACATGCATGCTTATTTCCAAACAGTCCACATAGACACATAACTTTTGATATGTATTCATTTTGAGAATTTCCTGATGTTTTAGTTTTTATTATTGCTGCTGCTATTAATTTTTTTAAATCCTTTAAAATGTATCCCATGGTAACATAAATTTAGATAAATCAGCCCTGATTCTCTAAGATGGTTGGTAGAGGTAGGTTGGGAAACAGCCAACAGAACCGTTTCTGGAAGCTGGGAATCTGAAAGCAGGTTTCTTTTCCCTTTTGTTATTCCACCTCCATACCTACATCAAAATGGATAGCACCTGATCAGAAGATCCTGGGATTAGGGCTGCTGTCCTGGAAGCCCCAGCCAGCGGCCACAGGGCCCAGAATGACCCATGGATTGTGAAGCTAGAGTGGACAGTTGCCACCAGGTGGTGCCAAACTGCAGCCTGGGCTGAATGGCTTTGAATTGCACAGGAACTCCTGGCCAGCTAGTTGTATGTTTTACCATTTTATTAACCTCACAATAAATCCAACTCTGTATTTTAGGTGACTGAATCTTTTTGAATCACAGTTTCCTTATTCTGGCCGAATTTAACTGTAGTTACAGTTTATATCCTATTAGTCTGTTACAAGTTTAAAATAAATTGTAAATTATTTCTTTTGAAATCTTGCAACTTAAAATAATTAAGGAAAGGATCTTAGTATTCCTTGTTGTAAACTATACAACTCAGAAAACACAAATTTACGCTTTTAGATATTTTTATGTCTGAACAAATTATTCACTTGCTCTGGACTTCGATGTGTATGTGTCAGTTACTTGTATTTTATCCAAGTTCGCTGTTACGATATGAATTAAATGGATGAAGTATTTGTACTTAGTCTTTTTACCTCTTCCCCAATAAATATTTTTAGAAGAAAGTTAGGTAAGATTAGAGAAATGCTTTGCCTTTGGTTTGCTTTCTATTTATTGGAGGATATTAAGAAAGAGCGCCTTTTATTTTCTCTCAGATGGAGAAAACAAAGATGAAACTCATGCCATCTGATCTCAGTATCTGTCCCTGCAGTCAGTCATGCCAGTAGTTTGGGAAGTTAAGGGGTTGAGAGGGATGAGGAAGAGAGTAGAAAAGATAAAGTCTTGAGAAAAGGCAGAGATAAGCAAAGAAAGAACTTGGGTATTTGGGTACATCAGAAATACTATGCAGTACCCCTCATCCGTGGGATACTTTCCATGACCCTCAGAAGATGCCCGAAACTGTGGATCCTACCAAACCCTGTGTACACTATGTTTTTCCTGTACGTACACACCTTTTCACTTAAAGGAAATACTTTACGGCTTCTCTTTGGCGTATCTTTACCAACATCACTACTCTTGCACTTTGGGGCCATTATTAAGTAAAATAAGGGCCCCTGGAACACATGGCAGTGGATCTGATAACTGAGAAGGCTACTGAGTGACCAGCGGGCAGGGAGCGTATGCAGCTCCGAGACGCTGGACAAAGGGATGAGTCATATCCAGGCCGAATGGAGCAGGCGGGACAGCATGTGATTTCATCATGCTACTTAGAAAGGCACGCAATTTAAAACTTATGAATTGTTTATTCCTGGAATTTTCCGTGTAATATTTTCAGACGATGGTTGACTGCAAGTAACTGAAACCGCGCATGAGGAAGGACTACTGTAATTGAGATTATAATGTGTGTGTATGCTTTGGCTCAGTCTGTGAGTTAGGTTTCTTGTCTGTTTCTGTACTTTTTCATTTACTTTAAAATGCCAGTTTGGAGTTGTGGGAAATAATGAGTGTAACTTACTCTGGTGGTGAGATTTATTTTATAAATAACTTCTTGGTTAGTAGATATTATATGACTGAAATGTATGGACCCTGTCACACATTAGGAGGAAAATTGGGAGTATATTATGAAAGAGATTTGGAGCAAAAGACTAAACCTAAATGGCTCTACCATTTATTAGCTGTGTGAATATATCACTTAATATCCCTGAAGCTTAATTTCCTCTTACACAAAATCAGCTAATAAAACTACTTCACAGGGTGACCTGTAAGGTTTAAATAAGATAATATATGTGAAAGGTATATTATAAATTATAAAGATACATATAGAAATGATAGTTATTTTAATACCTTTTGCATATGTGCAATACTTAAAAATTATTTTATCCATTGTGTTGACAATTTAAGTAAAATGAGCATTATATAAAAGTCAACTGATAACATTATGAAATTGTCTATCATCGTTAAAAGGCACTATTACAAAATACATAATTATTCTCAAGTATTAATCTCCATTTAAACCATTTTTCATAAATGATACAATGTAGACAAAAAGGGTCTGCATGCCATTTTGGATCTTAATTTCTGCATAAAATAGCTAACTTACTTGTTCCTAGTTAGTACTGTGAGATGATAAAGTAAGGGGAGATAAATTCAGCTTGTTATTTAAGTTTTTCCAGAAAGTAACAGTACCTTTACCTAGGGTAATCTCATTATTGTAAACACAGAAAGAACTACTCTCGTAGTGATACTGCAGAAAAGATGAGGATGCATTTGTTAGAGGTGTTCATTATGCTCTTGATGCTGCACGAAATACGGAAATTCAAATTGCTTTATAGTTATTTGAAAAGGGGAAGGAGATGGGGAAAAGGAGATGGAAAATACACTTTTAAGTGTAATGATTCGTATTGCTTTAGGGATTTTGTTTTCCCACCATTTCAATAAAAACCATCTTGACCACAATTTATCATCTTCCAAAAGTACTCAAGAAGAAAGTTCAATGACATAAATTTGAAATTTGTGTAGAATCTTGGAGTGATAACCAAAACACCTTTGACCTGTGAACCTAAGTTTATTTACAAAAGTTAGTTGAGTATGTGAGTACGTAATGCATTACAATAGGTGAATTGGAACTAGTGTACAGAAGCTCCATTCATCACTCAAAACGTGTACGTCCTCATTAGTGTTTAAAAAAACAAACCTACTTTCATATCTTACTGGATAATTTTTATAAGTTCTTTATGGAAAAATCTGAGAATATTTTACTTTGTCTTTTCAGTTGGATTATTCTGAACGTATAACTCAATATCTGTTCAATAAAATTAAATTTTATTGTTAGCTATCTTTTGTTTACTATATTCTTTATGTCTGTAAGTGATTGCCACATGCGTTCACTGCTTAATTAATAGTATTTGAGTAGTGCAAGGTTTATAGGGTGTTCCAGATAAGAAGCCAGGTGAGTTCAGGTTATGTAGGGACTTGGCTTTGCCTGTATTGTACAGTTCGTAGGGTGGTGAGGGAGGCTGGTAGAGTAGGCTAGGGTCAGATTGTAAAAGGCCTGTTGTCAGTGGGAACATTTTAGTAGTTTTATAGGAGAGTGACATTATGTAATTAATTTTTTAAATTGCGGTTGCAGTGTGGAGTGGATTAAAGAATATTTGGGTAGTAAAATTGGCAAGACCTGGTGATTAACAGGAAGTGGACATCAGGAACAACTTCGACTTTTCTCCTTCACTGGCCTCTGAGATACGGACCGTCAGGCATGGCCATTAACTCAGGGTTTCAGATAGGATTTAGAAAGGAAGATAATTAATTTCTGACCTTTTACAGATATGGCAGCTTCGACCAAGCCCCAAAGTACTTGTCTAAAATCACATAGTTTATTACTAGAAATTTTTCTCTCCTATACCCCAGATGTTACTTCCCTCAGCCGTCAGAGTGTAGAAGGGACCTTGAGCTGCTGAAGTCCCTCCAGGGTTCTCTTACAGATATTATCATTTTCTTTTTATGCAATAAGAAATCATGCAAAGCGTTGCCCTAATTATCATTCTCTAAAAGAATACTGTCATATTTTTAATTTAGACTTTTTTGCTATTTCTTAAATACCAATTATGCATCAAGTGTCATACTCAATACTTAACATACATTTTAGAAAGAATTAAATGGGACATTTTTTTGAGGTTGTAGGTATAGTATTCTCATTTTACAAATAAGGAAACTGAGAGGGTGTGATTTGCCTGATCGCAGACTTACTTGGTTAAATTAGATACATCGGAATCTACAGTGCAATGCAGACTCCCATTTTACTGGTCAGACTTACGAAAATTGACAAAACAAATCTTATCAAAACTGTAATTTATTTATAATTCTTTAGTTCTCGTAAGAGAATTTGCAAACCCTATTCCACACTTATGGGCGGAGTATAGATCATCAGAACTATATAAAAGCATTTGTAATTTTGGAAATTAGTAGAGAAGCCTTTATTTTTCTACAAAATGGTGTAAGTTTTTGGCAGAACCTACCTACCCTCTGACACTGATCTCCTGAGGCCCAGACTCTCCACTGGTAGCTAGAGCCCCTCCCCGTCTCCTGCTCAAGGACACCACAGCTCTGGCAGTTCTCCCCTTTGTCTCCTATATCGGCAGGCAGTTTTCCCCTTTCTACCAGATAATTCCCAACTATGTGCATATTATTTCTCCCATCTTTAAAAAGCCTTTTTTTTTTTTTTTATCTCCACTTCCCTCTTAAGTTACTGCCCCATTTCTTTATTCCCCTTTGTGGCCAAATTCCTACAGAATTGTATACACTCATTCTTTACCCCCCATTTAAAAAATTTTGCTATCAAGCTTCCCCCACCACCACCACCACCCTGTACTGCTCCAACAAAGCTGTTCTTATAAGCCCCCAGAGACCTTCATGCTGCCAAAAATCTAGTGTTCAGGTTCTCAGTTCTCATCTTACTGGACGTATCAGCAATACTTAATACAGTTGATCATTCCATACTCGTGGAAGCACATTCTTTCCCTAGTTTCCAGGATACCGCACTTTGATTTTCCCCTTTCCTCTTCTGACTCTAGAGAGTCTGGGCACTATTCACTCCCTTTACTAGTCCTCCTCACATCCTTGACATCTTTTGCAGCTGCTTGGTTATCTACTAAGTATCTTAAATTTAACGTGTCCAGAAGCAACCTTCTGCCCCTCCAGTCCTGCTCTGTCTTCAGTCTGACCCAGCTCAGGTAAAGGCATCCCTAATCTACCCACTTAGACCAAAAATCTGAAGCCGTCTTCAACCTCTTCTCTCTCTTTCACATTCCATATTCTGTCAGCAGATCCCTTTGGTTGTATCTTCAAAATTTATGATCTCTTACCATCTCACAGATACTACCTTGGTCCAAGATGCCATTATCTCTGACCTGAATTACTGCAGAGCCTCTTACATGGTCCCCCAGCTTCCTTCCATGCCCTCACCAGTCTGTTCTCAGCACTGCTGCTGTTAAATGGTAGGTCACATTGTGTCCTCTGCTCGAATAAAAAGGTTCCCCATCTTAGTAAAAAAGCAAATGATTCTAATGGACGGTGATGCTACCTGATCTGCTCCCAGTCACCCCGTCCTCGTTTTACTCCTCCATTCTAGTCACTTGCTTAGTCACACTGCCTCTTGGTCCTTAGCTGTGAGGTAAACATTCCCCCCCTCAGGTCCTTTGTATTTACAGTTCCCACTGCTAACCCTGCTCTCTTGGATATCCTGGAGCCCTGTTCCTCACTTTCTCCAAGTCTTCAGATGTCACCTGCTCTCTGATGTCTTTCCTGACTACCCTGTTTAAAGTTGTGACATCTCCCACCACCCCCTGACCCTTGCTGCCCACTGGCCCTTTCCCTGTCTTATTTATTTCTGGAACACTTAGGACCTGCTAAAATACTTGTGGATTCTTTTTTACTGAAATGTAATTTCCATGTGAATAGGGATTTTCATCTTTTGTTCAGTGCTGGCTTCCTTGTACCAATGTCTGGTCCATAGTAAGTGCTCAATCTGTTAAATGAAAGAATAAATAGGTCCTACTTTTGAGAAATCGGGTGGCTAATGGTTTAGATGAAAACCTACACAAAGATTTGTAATGAGATAGATTTCATGAGGAGCAAGCATGGTGACCGATATAATACGTCGTCACTCCGTTAACCATCCACCAGGTTCACCTCGTTTCATTTTAATATATTACGTTTTGTTCTAACAGCTACTTTTTAAATATCAATACATTAATGGATTTTAAACATGTGTTTTTGATTTTGGTGCATAAATGTTTCATAATATTTTAAACCATGGTTTGGATTACATATTTATCTACTTTTAGCAAAAGTTTCCACATCTGTAAAATGAAAAAAATTAATCTGCTTGGGCACCAAGTAAAATAAAAGGATGAGAAATTATAGCATGTTCAGTCAATAGTAATTTCAGAAAGCATCGACTCTTAAGATGCATAACTTCCCCCAAGAAATTGTGCTAAATAAAATTTACACTTTGCTCTTTATTTTTATGTCCTATTCATTCACTTTTCAATTATCTAAGTTAATTAAAGGACAGATTATTGGTCATTGATTATATAATAGCAGGTAATCCACTGTAACCCTTCTATTTTGTGCCATCTTAAAAACAAAAGCACCTGGAATGGAAATGAGTAGTTTTCTGTTTTGTCCAGGAAGAAAATCTGAAGGTAAAAGTGATTAATTCATATGTTTTCCCTGTAAATAAGCTTGTCATATAAACAGCCTATTTCATTCCTTTTTGTTCCAACTGGAAAAATATATTCACTTTTATTAACCAAAAATATTTCACATGGAGGCAGAAGGAGAATGGGTTGCTTAGTTGTACCTGTTGAGCTCTTCTGACAGCTACGTATTTTTCACTATTTATTCCTGGTAAATTTCAAATTCTGAGGTATTAGTGATGTTTATTCAGGCTAAGACATGCTCTTGGCGTTGCCAAACTCTGATTTGTTCCTGTTAGAATTTCAGTGGTTCCTAAAGTTTTCCTTATTCTTTGAACATTTTTCTTACTACTTTTGAAATGTAAATTTAGGAGTCATCTCTGCACAGATACACTAGATTGTGCATGAAATACATCAATTTTATTGTAATATTAAAATCCTTTCCATAGAGAAATAATTAAGAACTTAACTTTGTAAGTTTCTTGTTTGAATGTTATAATTTAAGTTATAATTTAAGACGATATTTCCCCATTGTTTGTCCATAGAAGTTCTGGTTTGTGCCTGTTTCTCTGGCATGATTATTAAGAGCACCCTCTCCCACTGTAAAAAAGTGCCTCAAGTTGAAAAATACATTATTTGGACACTAGTTATAATACTGGCATACTCACTTTCCTTTTGCATTTTATGTAAGATTGATAAGATTTCTTTTCTGTTTTCTGGCATCTTTCCTCTCAGTTCACCTCCCACACGCAAATACAGGATGGATGGGAAACATAAACATGTGTATATGGGGGAATGGAGTTTGTAGGAAACAATATAAAAGAATCATGAAAACCAGTTTTGGAATCAAATGCCAGGCTATCTAAAAGCATTTTTAACGATGAAATGTTTGAATTTTTGTATTTGTAAAATACTTGTTCTAATGTCCAGATGGCCAGTTCCCAACATCTTTCTGTTATTTGATTATATATAGATTATATATAGATATAGTCATATGTTTAGTTACATTTTATTACATGTATTATATATATTCAGGTGGACTTTTAAAACTAGCTTCTTTTGCTTGCACATGCTATAGTGTCTGTCAGTTTCTCAAGTTTGTCTTTTGAAAAACATTTGAATTCCTACTATTTAATTGTATTTTGTTAACTTTTTCTACTGCACTTAATATTTTAAAAATGGATAATTTATTAGTTATATGGCAGTTATGGTTTTGTCTGTGGCTGGAATACAGTACTTCTGGTATTTTATCAAACCAGTCTAAGTTTCAAAGAGCATGGTCCATAAAAACAAGTGTATAATATATTTACAGTTCTTTTAAGGATTATTTTTGATTTAACATCTATTTGTACTCTGAGATCATCGTATAATATAAATCTCATAATGACAGAATTTCCCAAGGAGAAAACTTCGGTGAAACAAAGGAAATCTTGAGAGAGGCAGCATAATATGCTGAAGAGCATGATTCTAGAACCAGGCGGTTTGGGTTCACATTGGGGCTCCATCACTCACTTGTTATGTGACCTTAGGCAAATACTGAATTTCTCTGTTTCAGTCTTTTTCTTTGTAAAATGGAGGTAATGATACAACCTACACTTTGTGGGGTTGTTGTGAAGATTACGTTATTACATGTTATTTTAATGTTTAATATTGTTATAAATAATAAAAGAGTTATTATGCATCAAGAGCCTAGAATCGTTAGTAACATGTGGTAAGCACTCTGTTTGCTATTATTACTATTGTCAGTGAAAGAATAGTTCAGTTTCTCTTTCTCAGACTTAATTTGAAACATTAAAAGACAATTGATAATATTAAAGGAAGTATGCTGCTGCTTACTGAAATATGCAGGTTGTGGGTGGGGCCGTGGGAGGTGTGGTACCTGATAATTACACATCATCTTACCAGCAAACACCTATGAGAGGACCTCTTGGTAGAGGCCTGGGTTTTTAGCACTTTCTCCCATTCATTGCAGTTTTCTCTTGAAATTGCCTCTACTTTTTTGTCCTAGGTCCAACTTTCATGTCTTTTCTTCATTCACTCACCTGTCTTCCTCCAGTTATAAATAATCAGCACAAACAACAAGTGCTGGCGAGGATGTGGACAAAAGGGAACAGTCGTGCACTACTGGTGGGATTGCACATTGGTGCAGTCACTGTGGAAAATGATTTGGAGGTTCCTCAAAATATTAAAAATAGAGCTACCCTATGACCCATCAATTCCACTCCTGGGTGTTTATCCAAAAAATCCAAACACTAATTTGAAAAGATATATGCAGCACTATTCACAATAGCCAAGGTATGGGAACAAGTGAAATGCTCATCAATAGACGATTGGTTAAAGAAATTGTGGTACATTCACACAATGAAGTATTTCTCAGCCACAAAAAAGAATGAAATCTTACCATTTGCAACAATATGTGTGGACCTAGTGAGTATTAGGCTAAGCAAAATAGTCATACTGAGAAAGATAAATACTATACGATCTCACTTACATGTGGAATCTAAAGAACAGAATAAACAAACAAACAAAATAGAAATAGACTCATAGATACAGAGAACAAACTGATGGTTGCTAGATGGGAGGGGGTGGGGGATGGATGAGAAAGATGAAGGGATTAGGAAGTACAAAAAAAAAATCAGTAGTCATCGGCAGGCATGTGAAGTACAGTATGGGGACTATAATCAATACTATTGTTAAAACTATAATGTCAGATGGGTACTAGACTTTCCGGGGGATCACTTCATAAATTATATAAATGCCTAACCACTATGCTGTACACCTGAAATAATATAATATTGAATGTCAACTAAAATTTATTAAAAATATGTATAGTCATAGGATGTAAAATACAACATAGAATATAGTCAGTGGTATTGTAATAGCTATGGACGGTGTCAGATGGGGTAGTACCCTCTTATTATACCTTCTCTCATAAGCCCTAGTGTTAGTTTAATCTGGGTTTTATTTAATTCACTTACAACTTGTTTTTTATTTCTAATGCCTATTAGTGCAGCAAAGAAAATATTGTTAGAGACTGAAGCTTCTCCATCTACCATCTAAGCATTCATGATTAATCAGTATTGTAAATGTGATCTACCTGGAATTTTGCTACTGAAATAACTTACAGAATGATGAGGCTATATTTGAGAAATGAAAATTGCAATCAATTTGTGGTGATTTACTGACTAAAACATAGAGGTCATTTAGGAAGGAAGAATATGCAAATGTTTAATATACTCAGAATTTTATTCTATCTATAAAAGTAAGTTTTCATTTTTCAGTTAGTTCAATAATAGAATATTTTTTGAAGGTCATTGCAATCAGGATGATATCAGAAAATGACATGCCATTTGTGATATTTTATGATATGTACTTCCACTTCGATAATAGTATACAGAAGTTATTTTCTTTTTAATAAGAATTATCTGTACTCTAGTTCCTTTGAAATTATTTTATTTCTGGCTCATAAACAATTTCACTGATGAATCTCTATTGGTTGACATGTTTTCAATTTTAAGTTTGTTGCATCTTTTTGCACTGTGCAAAAGATGGCATTGAGCACTGGCACAGCAAGTATGGCCACTAAACTTTTCTACTATCTAGTTGTTACTATACCTAGTAACTTATTCCAACTATGTGGATTTTCATGACTTCCTGCTGACAGTCTCCATGAAGGGTAAAAACCAAATTCCAAATCCCATCCAGTTCTTAATGGGAGATAGGGTGATGTGATGTAAAAAAACCACTCTCTTTGAAGTAGGACATAGCTGGGCTCAAAGTATGGCTTTAACAGTTAGGCCATGAGACTTGGGGCTAGGTACTTAAGCTCTCTAAACTTCAGTTTACTCAGCTATAAAATAGGTTAGAAGATACAACATGAGGGATTTCTAGAGATTAAGTGAGCAAAATCATTTATTACACTCTATCTTTATTTATGTTGTAACTCTGTTACAGAATAGAATTTTTGAAAAAATTGACCCTGACAGAAGCTTACTGTTGGTATTTTTCTTGATCCAAACTTCCACTTTGATTAAAAAACAAACAAGATTTGATCTTTGAGGGCTCTGTCTGGCTGTATCATCTAATTCCTCACTGGTGTTACCTTTTACTCTTTGGACATTCCTCTTAACTGCCACTAAATGTATCTTTCCGTCGATTTTAATTCCTGCTATCAGCACTGTGAGTGATTAATACTCTAGTCTCATACTTCCTGAGCCCTACATGAATATTGACCTTTATATCAGCTGTACTTCATTAAGCTACCCAGTGGTCACACACTAGATCTTAGTGTCAGCTAAAATTCTATCACTGAAAGTACTATTCTACCTCCAAATCACCATTCTCCAACAGAAATCTTCCATCTTGGTTGTACAACTTCCACATAATGTGTTTGTCATCTCATCAGGACTTCATGTACTTCGTCCCTTCTACTTTCTCCTAATCTGTCAGTCCTTATGTGTTTCCTTCCCTTTCCTTTCTCCACAAATGAGATCCCCAGGTCTACCACTTCAGTTGTTTTCTCACTCATATCCCAAACTTCATTTCCATTTTGATACTTGTGATCTCTCTATTATATCCTTCACTTAAAGTATTTTATAGAACATTGATTAACATCTCAAAGCCTCAGTTTTCCTTTGGGTAATATGTAATTATACCTGCCTCATTCGATTATGGTTTTAAATAAGTTACTGTTTAGCCTACCTTCAACCCACATGTAGAAAGGTGACATGACCTATAGAGGTAGCCCATGTCCGCACCCACACTGCTGCGTGCTGCTAACAGAAGCTCCGCAAGCCAGCGAAATGCATGTACAATTTGAATTGTCATCTTCTCGGAGATCTTTAATAACAGATACTACAACTCCAAGCAAGCTCATTTATGAATCTTTAAAAGATGGATACTTACGTACCTGGAATAACTGAATGTATGTATGTTTAAATATTAGACATCTCCGAGAAGCAAAGGATAATGCTGTGGCTGAAAGGGACCGAGCAGTGATGGCTGAAAAGGATGCTTTAGAAAAGCATAATCAGCTCTTAGACAGGTAAGTGTCCTAAAAATAGAAATGTTAAAACTCTTCAGTTTTTGTTCTTGTTACTTTTTCCTTCAGAAAATCTATTTTTAATAAAATACAATTTTCGATTTCAGTATAATATACATGCATTATTTTTGTAATGTGTAATTATTTCATACCTTGAAACATGATAGAGAGCAATTAATCATCCTAGAGAGTTTCCTAATACCGTGTTTGTCAAGCTCAGTCAGGAGGCAAACACTTTCTGATTTCTGTCACCATAGTTTAGTTTTGCTCTTCCTGGACTGAAAATGAATGGAATTGTACAGTATGCACTTGTACTCTTTCATGTCTAGCTTCTTTTACTCAACATTGCGTGTTTCATCTATTTTGTTTTTGTATCAGTAGTTCATTGTTTACTATTGCTATAAACGTACCAAAGTTTGTTAATTCATTCACCTGTTGATAGACATTTAAGTTGTTTCCAGTTTGGAGGTATCATGAATAAAGTTGTTATGAACATTTTTTATGCATGTCTTTTTGTGGGCATGTGTTTTTATCTCTTTTGGATAAATACCTAGGAGTTGAATTGCTAATCATAGGGTAGATGAATGTTTTACTTTAAAAGAACCTGCCAAACTTAATTCCAAAGTGGTTGTACCATTGTACACACCCTAGTTCATTTTTGTAAATGTCTATATGTTCTGCTTCCTGTGTGTAGGAGGGAGGGGAAGAGAGAGAATGACAATAGAAAAGGATATTTAATAGCCTAGTTAAAGAGATGATGAATAGTAAGGTAAATATTACCTCATTGAACACTGAATTTTCAGTGGTTAGACTACATTAAGACTAAACCGTGGCTATCCTTTTTGTTAACTTTTTATTTTGAAATAATTTCAGACAGAAAAGTTCCTGTGATAGTATACTGATAAATTTTGAAAATAAGCTCAGTGAATCTTTCAGCTGATAAATGAACACTTGCACATTCACTTGTGATTTAAGCAATATGTGAAACAAAAACAAAGACAACTCTTCACATAATTAACCTATGGTTAATCCTTTAGAATGTCAAAATCTTTTAAAATGGCTCAAATTGTTATACTTCTCAATGCACATCAACTTTACAAACCTCACCCAAGGAGGAATTTTACTAAATATAATACTGAAGAATTGTTTCCTATAGTGTATGTCTAATTTCAAAGATCTTAATATAAGATAAATTTATAAATCAACTGTTTTTATTGCAGTGCTGTTACAACCTATCTTTAAATTATCTTTTACAAGTAACATGTATAACCTTTCTATTTATAAATCTATATGATTTCCCCTAAAGATTTACTTGGCTTTTTGTTGATGTTTTTTTCAACGTGATATAGTTAGTCATTATTAAATAATATTTATGAACAAATTAACAAGCTTTGAAAGAAAGCATAAGATTTTAACTAGAAAACCAGGCATAATTTCATAACTTGCTAGCATTGGTTTGTTTTTGTGAATTTGAAGAGAAGAGAATAGTAAACGTAACCTTAAAATTGGCTACTTTATATTTATACTAAGCTCTGTAATGTTCTAAACTCCTGACACCTAAAATTCTTTTTATCTACTTGTCGAGAGACTGGTATTTATCCTAAACGCCATGGGATACTTTAGTATTTAAAACTATCTTATGAATTACTGAGAATTCACTCATTTAATGTTTCTAAAGCACATAGAACAGTATTTGGCACATATATATAAATGTTTACTAAGATTGTACAAATGTTTGCTAGTACTATAAAATTGTTCAATTATTTTTGTTAATTAAGCTTTACTAACTGAATTTTTGCTATTCAAAAATTGATATTGTTCCAAATCATTTCCACTAGAATATTGAATATTCCACCAGAATATCAAAACTGGAACAGCTCGTTCTTAAACTGCCAGATGAGAAAAACTTGATTCTTAATCCCTTGAAGTGAGAGTAAAACCTTGCTTATTCAGAGCCTGAATTTCAGTCAACCCTAAATACTTGTGATAGTTTTAAAATCAAGACAAAGAAGGAGAAAAAGTATTTCTAGACACACTAGAAGTAACCTATGAGCAACAAATAGAGTTAATGCTCACACCTTTAAAAGCAGTTACAGGACTAAGCATTTATTGAACAAATGAATGAGAATAACATCTGGGAATCTAAAACTCAAGTGTGGGTTTTAACAAACTGCTTGAAACAGTTACAGGTACTTATCTATTTTTTTAGTTTTAATATAGACAAATAAAGGGGGAAATCCTCCTTAAGGCTATAATGTTGCTAAATGACCAAAAAAGTAGGATTCTAGACAGTCCCACAATTTAATTCTTCCTTAATTAATCTATAAATTCAATACAATTAATGTCAAAAATTTAAAAGACTTTTTATTGAAACTTGAACTGACTCTAAAATTCTTTTTCAGAATTGCTGTGGCTATTCTTGTACCTTTACTCTTCCATATGAGTTTTTATAATTACATTTTCACGTTATAACTTGCATCTATCCAAAGTTCATTTTGGGGAATGATGGGGAATATATGAACATAATTCAAGGTTAGGTAAATTTTGTTAGCTGTTGAAGGGCTTTACCCAAAAGTTTTTAGAGAATCATTAATAATGAAGGGGTAGGTTTATAATGGCCATGATACTTTGTAGTATTATATTACTACATTCAGTACTATATTTCTACATTTTTGTCAGTGATTTGGGTAAAAATGAAAACAGCTTACATTACAAATTTTATATAAGAGAAGAATAACAAAGAAATTGAGTTACAGAATGAAGACCAAGTAGATCTTTTCGGGCAGAATTAATGAGCTGAATGAAATTTAATGAATAAGTATAAGATCATACACTCGGGTCCAGAAAACCTGTGTTGGTAGTATAATTGAATTGAAATTGAATTCAAATGTGAAAATAAGTGCTTAGAATTGAAATGGGAAAAGAACTTGGAAGATTTCAATATGGAGATATTATCCTATAGTAATGGAAGTTGTATCTAGAATGTGGTCAGTGATTACCTTATCTATAGAATCATACTGGGATCTAAACCCAAACTTTAAACCCAAGGTCTTAAAAGGAAAATGAACTAAACTGGAAAGATTCAAAAATGTCCTAATAATGCTAGATTATAACTGTCTACAAATATTTGAAAGGTTCTTACATGAACAAGCTGATTTTCTCACTTGGTAAGACTTAAAGTAGTAGAATTAGGATCACTGGGTAAACATTACAAGAAAAAATAAGGATAGACTTTCTAACAGGGCTTTTCAAAATGCCTTGGCATGTATTAGGTTGGTGCAAAAGTAATTGCGGTTTTTGCAATTTTTTTTATTTAACCTTTTAAACCGCAATTACTTTTGCACCAATCTAATAGTGTATTATTCTCCATCAGTAGAAATGTTCAGGCCAAGCATTCAGTAGGAAGGTGCTTCTGAGAATTGAAGCATCCGTGGGTAGCTCGGTGAGGTTGAAGTCCCTGTTGATTCTGACATTATCTGTGACAACAGCTCAAAAGAGTTAATATGCTGGCTAAGGTACCATGGAGAAGGAATGGTAAACCCAACCTATTTCTGAGAGTATTGTTTTTTAAATCTCTGCAGTTCACTTCTTTGTTTGTTTCAAAATAAAAACCTGCTAAGGACTATTGGAAACGGACACTATATACTGTTTAATATCCACTAAAATTCTTTTGCGTATAAATTGTCTAGGAGTATGTGAACTCACATGTTTTGGGAATATCATGTGTAGTTTTGAATGTAGTAAAACCCAAAGACAAATATTTTTATTATTTAGAGGTTAAGTTTTTAATACTCAAATATGTGATTCTGCTTCCTTGGTATCATGATCGGAATAAACAAATGTGTTTGAATTTTTACATAGATTGTGCTTAAATAAAACTTCAGATATGCTTATAGACGATTTCCTGATCAGGTATAATTAGTCTCATCTTTTTCATTTATGTTAAACGTTTGTCTTTACCAAATGCCTCATGTAATGATTATAAACAACCTGTGTTATTGTAAAGAGAAATGTAAGGATGTAGTGTGCCACCTTCAAACATGAATGAAAAGTGCTTTTTATTCAAGGACTTTAATTTTCTACAAAGGAATGGACTTTTCTCAGGCATATCCCCATTCAAGTTCAGTAATTTATTTAATATGTAACAAGTACCCAGCTTTAATGAACATGAACTGTTACTACGTCATGTTCTGTTGCTTGGGATCTCTGCACGCACTGTGAGGATTCTTTCTGTGAAAAGGGGAAATTTTTTTTTTTTTTTAAGATTTTATTGGGGGAGGGGAACAGGACTTAACAGGACTTTATTGGGGAACAGTGTGTACTTCCAGGCCTTTTTTTTCCCAAGTCAAGTTGTTGTCCCTTCAATCTGAGTTGTGGAGGGTGCCGTTCAGCTTCAAGTTTTTGTCCTTTCAGTCTTAGTTGTGGAGGGCGCAGCTCAGCTCCAGGTCCAATTGCCGTTGCTTGTGGCAGAGGGCGCAGCCCACCCATCCCTTGCAGGAGTCGAATCAGCAGCAACCTTGTGGTTGAAAGGATGTATTCCAACCAACTGAGCCATCCGGGAGCTCAGCGGCAGCTCAGCTCAAGGAGCCCTGTTCAATCTTAGTTGCAGGGGGCGCTGCCCACCATCCCTTGTGGGACTCGAGAAGTTGAACCAGCAGCCTTGTGATTGAGAGCCCACTGGCCCAGGTGGGAATGGAACCGGCAGCCTTTGGAGTTAGCAGCACAGAGCTCCAACCGCCTGAGCCACTGGGCCGGCTCAAAAGGGGAAAATTTTTAAACTCAATCAGTGTGAATAGTAAAATAAGTTGAATATACTGTTCGATCTGTGGGAGCCTACGTGAGAGGCCTATATATGAATCTAAAGTAAGCTTGCAATCTGAAATTAATTTTAATAGTATTTTTTTATTTATGATTATTTTAGCTGTTTTAAAATATATATTTCATATTTTGAAATATATTTCAAATAGTTTTCAGTCCATAAGTATTTTTAAATCATTATTGCTTGAAACTGTTTTCAGTCCCTGCAACATTGCTGATTATAATAATAGGATTTTGTTCTCATTTTTTAATTGTAGAGGACAACAGTAAAAGGTGAATAGATAAGTAATTTTTAAGTCATACTGGGCTAGTTTAAACCTTTAATAGAAGCCAGCTGTCCTAAATTTCAATTCAGTGCTTTATCCCCAAGAGTAAAACAGTTTTAACATGACTTTAGTCTTCCTTTTCTCATAGTTTTGTATTGTTTTGTTTTTGTTTTATCTGTCTTTTAATCTGTTCCTGGCTTCAGCAGGCAAGTCAGTATTTGTATCATTTGCAGAAGAAACTTAATGGAATAAAGAATGTTGAGATTTAAAATAAAAGCTATAGTATGGTACTCAAACTCTTCTACTTAACTCCGTGATAACTTTTTTCATATTTTTCTTAGATTTCATGCTTATATACAGGAATTCACATCATAATTGTTATTTGAATGCAGAAATTCCTAATTCTCAATGTATATTAAGTTATTCTTTTGTCATACTTCTTTATGAAAGAATATACAATAAATTTGTACGTTTTAGATGAAATTTTTAATATCTGAATTTTTTTCATAATTTGCAAAATACTCTCAATGGGCCACTGTAATGATTTTCTAGAGTTTATAAAATTAATCTTTTCTATGTTATTTGATTTCTCTCATTCTTTATAATGTTCAATTTTTCCATAGGTTTGCTTTGTTTATGTTGAGTAGTCTAGCCCCATGTTGCTCTAAAATTTTCTCTTGGTTTTTAAGCTGTTGCTCCATCTGATATATATTTATTTGCTCACTTTTATAGGATTGTTATGTCAAGCTGTACTCATTACTTTCTAAGTTACCACAAGTGATTCTACTTCTTTCCTCATTAAAGGCTTTGGAATTAATAATAATACAGTATATGTAAAAGCATTAAGAAATGTATTGCTGAGATGAAAAGTGGCTGTTTCTTTTCAGTATAGACATCAATCAGGCTCTGAAAGGAACTGGTAAACTCCCATATTCGGGTCACAGTGTATAGATTTTATTTTATGCCACCTCTCTTCTATCTTCCTTTCTCTTTATTAGGTATTGGTCTGATTTGAAAGTCCTTGTCCCACCAGAAACAATGGCTCAAGGAGTCCTTTAACCATTCATGGGAACTTTATTGCTTACAATTGGGCATAAATGATACTGGTTCTAAAGTGATACACCTGTTCTCCTCCATCTCAAAGTAACATGTATCTTGAATGTCTTTTGTGCAGCAAGTAAGAATACAGAGAGAGAGAGAGAGAGAGAGAGAGAGAGGAGAGCAATTGGGTATTGTTTCATGAGTCCTTTTCCTTAAAAAAGTACTGGGGCTTCTGTGGTCAGAAAGCATATTGTTCTGTATCAGGAGAGTTAATGACGGATGCTAATGTTGTTAACCTGAAATTCTGTGGGAGAGAATATCTTTATACAGAAATGCACTAGAATTATCACATATGTTGTGCATATTTTGTTACATAAATAGAACAGTTTGTCGTAGAGAAATGCTCTTTCCGTACATACTGACGTGAACCTCTTCTCTCCTCAGTCCTGAGTAACTGAACGGCTGTCACTCTTAAAAGGATCAGTTCACTTTTTACCTTATAAAATCAAGGCTGTGTTCCAGGATTCTATCTTGGTCCGTATTCTTTTTTAACTTCTTATTTCAAATAATTTCATATGTGCACAAGAGCTACAAGAATGATACAAAGAAGTTCTGTAATACATCTTTTACTCACATTCACCCTTTTTAACATTTGGTATATTTGTTTTATTCTTATTCTGTCGCCATCTCTCCTTTCTTCCCTTCCTCCCTTACACACACACACACACACGCACGCACACACACTCTCACACTATTTTTTTCTCAATAGTTTAGTGAATGTAACATATACTTTTACCTCTTCACAGTTTATTTCTTAGGAATAAGAATATTCTCTTACATAACCACAGTACATTTTCAAATAAAGAACAACATTGATAGCAGTACTTTTACCCATTTTTGTCATTTGTCCCAATAATGTCTTTTTATAACAATTTTTCTTCTAGCACAATATCCAGACCAGAATCATACATTATTTTTAGTTATCATGCCTTTTCAGTCTCCTTCAATCTGGAACAGTTCTTCAATTTTTTCTATTTTGTTTTCATGACATTTGGTCCTGTATGTAGGTATGTGTGTTATATATATATACAAAATAGAAAACAAAATAGAAAAAAAAAAAAAATATATATATATATATATATATATCTTATTCTTAGGCACACGTCTTCTACTCATCTTCAACTGTTACTTTAGAAAATGACCAGTAATGTTCTTAAACTCCTTAGGTCTTAGAAACTGAGATTTCCAGCTACTCTATTGATATTTTATGTGGCTGTCTTCGTGAAACAAACTTTGTTTCCTCCCACATTCACCCCTACCAAAACAAAAAGTTACTTCAGCTGACTTCACATCCATCAACCGTACCACCATTTTTAAGCTATTTCTGTTTGACTCTTCAGAATAGCAGTCCTTTCCCATTGCTCCTGTGTCTAATCACTTGTTGATTTGTATGTATTCTGCCGCAGTAGTATTTCTGAAATACCCTTCCCCCCTGTTGCAGGCTCCTGGATCAGCCTCTCATGACTTGACTGGTGTCGTGTTGTAATTGGGTACAGTACCTCTTAATTGGTCTCTCTGTCTCTCCCCACTCAGTTAATCCTCGTGCCCAGACCTGTTCTTCCTCCTGTAGCTCTGCATTCTGACTACCATCACCACTTGCCCAGGCACTTGAACAAGAATGTTGGTAATTCACAACTGCCTTTTCCTCCTCACCCCCCTGCCCATTTATTCAACCAATAAATAATTACTGGTAACCTACCGTGTGCCAGTCGCTGTGAGACACATTAGTAAATACACTGGAAAGTGACTCTGCTGAGAGTTAGTTGAGAGAGACAGAAAATACATAAACACACAAACAGTTTGGTGTATAATTATATCATAATTATATGTTTTGGTGATGGCTCTTAACTAGGTTGTGTAAGGAAGAATAATGGCTTGGGTAAGATGTACCGTGATAGTCAAGAACGGCCTCTCTGGCACTAAAGCTAAGCCGTGACATGTTGATTCTAATTTCTAAATATATCTCATCATTTCCCTCATTTTAATCCCAGGTGCCACTGCTCTAGTCAAGCCTTTATTTTCTCTTGCCTGTACTATGTATCATAGTCTTTGAACTCTCTGTCTTCTGTTCAGTCCTCTCTCTTTCATCACTCACTCCTCCAAAGTAATTGTTCAGAAACTGAGAACTCGGATCAAGTCATTCAACAGAGTGGCATTCAGACTGCACAGCTTAGCATTTAAGGTCATTCGTAGACTCCTTGCCTGTCTTTCCAGACTGAGCTCTTTCTTTTTACTCTGACCCATATACTCCAGACAGAATGATCGCTGGCAGTTTTCTTAAGCGTATGGTGCTTTCTCTCAATCCTCGATAGTATTCTTTGCAAAGAATGACCTTGCGCCTCCCCTTGCTCGTGGATCTCAACCATTTATCTACTAGGTAGATGTCCACTCATGTGATAAGACTGAACTCAACAGTTACAACTTCTTCTCTCTCTCTCTCTCTCTCTCTCTCTCTCTCTCTCTCTCTCTCTCTCTGTCTCTCCCTCCCCGTCTCTCTGAAGTATTGGTTTTTTGAAGTCAGAGACTTTCTCTTCCCCATCTTTGCTTTTCTAGTAAGGCCTCTACTCAGTGTCTTTACTGTAAGTAATTCTCAATAAATATTTATCAATTTCAGTTGATTAGAGTTTTCCATATTAATTTTAACTTTATAATTTTCCATTGTGGAGTCAGTTTGAATGTTGAAGAGAGTGCTCAGGACTCTTCCTCATTTCACTACATCAGTGGTTCCCAAATCTAGATGAATTTTAGTCACCTGGAAAGCTTGTTTGTTTGTTTAAAGACATATTCCTTTGCCTTCCTCTACTCCTAGTAAATAAGGATCTCTGTAGAGGGAGCCCAGGAATTTGTACTTCCTACAAAGCTCCCCAAATGATCCTGATGTATTTTTCCTCAAATATGTGTTTGGAGAACACTACAACAGCCTTTGAAGACACTTTGTAAAAAATAAGTACTAAAGAAATGCTAGTTATTTCTGTCTATCACTCTGCCCTCCTAGGTGCCTTAACCAGGAATCTCAAAGAAGATGTAAGCCTCTTCTTTCAACCTTCGTACCCTAAGGTTTGAAAGAACTTGAAGTGTTGGTTGTTTTGTTCAAACGTTGTTATCAGACAAAGTTCCAGAAATCTGGAAATAAGCAAATGTCTTTATTCTCTAAAAGGTTCAAGAGGAAAGATGCCAGAAACTATACACCAGTTAACTTGAATGCAGCCCAACATGAACTAAAACATATTATTAAACAGATAGTGAGGATTTAGAAAAGGAAATGGTGAAAACCAGACTACCATTAGATAACTATTAAGTCTTGACAGAGTACTTTTACTTATCTTTTGGAGGATATTTACTAGTAATGCTAGAGAATGCCAGTGACACAGGGTGTTCCAATTACAAGAAAGCATTTTATCAGGATTAAAATATCCTTATAGACACATGGATAAATGTGAAATTAATAACTAATTGATGTATTGGAAGCAATTGAAATATAAGTTTCAAAGAATGTTCGTTAGTGGACCAACCTAGATGGACATTACTGATTAAGTGTTTTCAGGCTTTTGCTTAATTTTAACCAGTCATTGGTTAAATCAGATTGGTTAGACCTAAATATGACAGTGAACCCAGCGCGTAATTCTTTTGTAAGTTCACACTTGAAACACACTTTTCTTCAGTTAATAACATGAATAAACTGAGCAGCTTGTACCTGTCACTGCTCCATTTTGATATTTCTCCTGTCAGTTAGCTAGTTTCAAATAAAATCATAGATGGGCAACTGACTTATGGTTTAAAGATGAATTTGTCTTTAAAGTGAACTCTGAAATGTTAAGTTGATGGAGGATTTCTAAAGATGTAGATTTTGTAAGAGCATTTTTATGACATTCTCTGTGCACATATTATATAAATAAAAATAAAGTAGAGAAGAAACTCCCATCTCCATTGGATACTAAGGAAGACCTCAATATGTATCATCAATTTCAAAGACTATTGATTTGATACAGTGTAATCGGTATCAACATGTAAGAAAGTGTGGCAGGAGCTCAGCTGATTGAGTGCAGTGGGGTACGTGGTATGTAGAGGAAGTTGTGAAGTGCTCCACCAGAATCCCATCCCTGAAGGTAGCACTCTCCCTTAGAACTTTCTGCAGTGATGGAGAGATTCTGTATCTGCCTTGTTCACCAACATAAAAGCCACCAGCCACGTTGGGCACTTGAATTTGGCTAGTATAACTGAGAAACTAAATTTTTTTAAATTTTACTGTAATTAAATTTAAATAGCTAGTTGTGGCTAGAGGTTGTTTTATTAGACAGTTTAGTCCTAACGTGAAGGAGTGAAGGCTGGAGATTTCAAGCTCTTCCTCCATCATGTATCTGCAGGCATGCCAGGCTCGAAGAGAGCCTTTTTCTTTCATGTGATTGAGATTCTCAACCAGGAGTGACAGGGTATGAGAAAAAAACAAACTGAGTAGCTACAAAACAGATAAATGGGCAGAGAAAAAGACTTGCTATCCCATGAGATGAATGGAGGTTATTTAAAACCTGACGGGTTGTGATGAAAATTTTAGTCTAAGCTGAGTTTTCGCCCATATGACTAACTCTCCCAGAAAGAGGAAAAGAAATACCAAATATGAGAGGCAGCAACACCTACATATACTTCCATTCCCATAAACTAGACGCTGGGCATAAAAATGTAGAGAAAACCCAAAGATAGCCTTCCAGAGTACCTTCTTTAAAAAATCCCAGCTTTCCTCCCGTAAGCAAAGCAATTACTGAGTCATACTCCCCAAATTCATTGCATAATGGGATCGTCCAAATAATATCTTGTTAAACAGGAAGGGGCAAAATGCAGGCCTTGCTAGAACTACCTTCATTTAAAGATTAATAAGTGATTAGGGGTAGAAAAGACAAGTATGGGACATATGTAAACATTTTTTTTTTTGATGGAGGAAGACCCCAGAGTAATATAAAAGCTGCAAAAGACAAAGACAACATTTTGAAAATTTATTCTAGGAATCTAAAAAGATTTTAGATTATAACTTATTCACAACTAAAAATTTAAGAAAGCAGACTCTCTGAAGTTAAAGGTATAGCAATAGAATGAAATGAAAGGAAACTGGCAAAGTTAAGGAGAGAAATTGTCTAGATAAACGATGTTCAAAACTTAAAAAGCAGGGAGGGGAGGTCCAGAAAACTGAATTGGTCACTTGTGGCGGGGGGTTATAAAGCAGAACCAAACAAACAAAAGGACAAAGTGGTGAAAACAATTAGAAAAAAGGTATTAGACATTGAAAACATGTAACATACGTAGTCACATTCAGAAAATTAGTGTGCCAAGGGAAGAAAACAAAATGGAAGGGGGAAATGTTTAGAGATAAAAAGGGAAGAAAATTCTTTCTGAAATAAGGAATCTGCAGTTTAGCAGAACTCATCATATTCTGAGTGGTGGAAAGAGGATGGAAAGCAGCAATGTAGTGAATCCAAGTGAAGTTACTGAGTATGAACATTAAAGGAACAGTATTAGACAGTTCCTAACTAACTAGTCTTAGTATTAGCACCTTGGTTGAATAAGTATGTCACTTACTAAGGAAAAAATGAATTGGGTTGAGTCAAGTTTCTCCGCCACAACTACAGATTTATTTATATATTCAGCAATATTTATTAGCCATCTGCTTTGTGCCAAGCACTTTCTTGGTACTGAGATTGAGGGTTTAACAAAACAGAAGGGTCTCTTGTCTCAATGGAACTTGCGTTCCTAAGGCATTAATCATAAAACATAGAAATAACAAAATGAAGATAATTTTAGACAGTAACGGTTATTTGAAAGATATAAAACAGAATGTGATTCAGGGAAATGAGATTATCTAAGAGGACATTTTCTGCATCCTTAGTGATGAGAGGGGACTAGTCTGTGAGGACTGGGGAAGCCTGTTACCGTGCGGCCCTTCCTGAAAAGCTTATGTGAAATTATAACCTCCCCAAAGAACTCATGGCTTGATATAGCAAAGTGGAAAAGAACAGGCAGTGAATATTTATGTAAAATTAAATCTTAACTCTTGTTATTCTAGTTACAAAATTATAACATTGTAACATAATTGTGAAGGGAAAATTACAAAATAAAAATAATTTAACATAAACAGAATCAAAAATAGCAGCAACATAAAATTAAAATTAGAGAACTGATGGTAAGAAGAAATAGTATATATGTATAAAATATTGAATAGTTATACTTTCCTTAAACTTCCTAAGAATGAATAGTTTTATCAAGAAATATATATGTAAGGCAGTAGCTGCTTTTTCTCTGAGCCTGTCTGCTCTGACTATCTTGAGAGTGTACTATCCTTTCCTAATAAATCTACTGCTTACTTGGCTTTAAAAAAAAAAAAGAAATATATATTTAAGTATATCACTTAAAGTCATGAAAGCAACCTTCAATTAAACATGATATGCTATAATATACAGCAGGTGGTACACTTACCATCCGAGGAAGTGGGGAGAAAAGAAGCACAGACCTTATAACAAAAGGTGGATAATAAAGCAAACAGCACAGGAGCGAAAAAACAGAAGGAATGCAAATTATTAAGATGGCAGAAGACTGAAAGTATCTTTTCTGACAACACTTGTAAATGATGAACTACCTAGGTATATTTGTGTGTGTGTGTGTGTGTGTGTGTGTGTGTGTGTGTGTGTAGGAAAAAAACAACTGGGACAAAACTAAAACTATATTCTTTTCATGTTAATAAATGACTCAGGATGTTTTAAGATGAAAAAGATAAAAAGGTTAAAATAACAGAATTTCAAACTATTCTACAGTGGTTTCAAAAATTTTTAAAATACTAATTCGGGATCTTGAGAATCCCTCTGTAATGACAATATGTACGCTATGAAGATACGCTACTCGGGATGGGGACAAAGAGGGTGAAGGGGGTCAAGTATATGGTGATGGAAGGAGACTAGACTTCAGGTGGTGAGCGCACAGTGGATTATACAGATGCTGTATCATAAAGTTGTACGCCTGAAATTTATATGATGTTATTAACCATTGTTACCCCAATAAATGTGATACACACACACACACACACACACACACACACTTTTTTTTTTTTTTAAAGAGTTGCTCAGGAGCTTTTATGTAGCAAATTTTCGAGAGGGAAAGTGCTATTGTCCTACTCGTGGGTTACGCCCCACTGCTCAATTGTTGCCCGAGGTGATGGTCACATTTATAAAACACGGTTTGGGGCTAGGGATAGCCTCCAAATAAAAGTCCTAGATAAAGGGGTGCTGAACAGATACTACAATGAATTGATTACTCCAATTCCTGATAACAAATAATTGATGAAGTAGGAAAACTAAACTCAAAATGTAAACACTAGAATTCATAAGCACCGTTTGATTTCGTCCAGCTTAAGGCCACATTAAAGTTAAGTGTATGTCTCATTAATTAGCTTAGAGAGAATGTTGGTAGTAAGACCAAAGTTTCAGGTCCATTCCTCTAACAGACCTTTTAGGGCGTTTGGGGACGGTGGGGAAAGGACTAGTGAGTTCATGGTCTTTTCTCAGTCCAGCCAGCTGCCTCACAAATGTGTAATTTTGGGTCACAAGGGGAGAGGGTAGATAGAATCAGTACACATATTTACATGTTTACTTCTAGAAAAAGTGCTCAAGTACATGGCCTCCTTGTGACTTATCAATAACGTCACATTTGTAAATGAAGGCAAGCACATTATCATTACGTCTACCCTCTTTAGGGTGCTTTCGTAGAAATCTAGAGTCATAATTGGCCACTGTGCATGTGAACTGAACAAGGGAGACCGAGACAGAGAGAGAGAGAGGGCGGGAGTTTACACAGGTTTCTTTATAGGCTGCTGCTCTGTTGCTTTGGGGGAAATTTTCATAGATTTACATTTGGTAAATATATCCACATCCAGAAAAAGATATGTATTAAAAATTGGAATGCCAGCTGACTAAGTCAACTTATAAAAATTTCAGTTAAAAGTAAGATATTTTCCACGATTATTTTAAAATATGATGTTTACTGGAAGAAAAGTCCAGAGAATTACCACAGATGAAGTGTGAGTGTATTTCTCCCACTTGTAAATGAGCTCTTATTTCCTACAGTGTATATTCTGGTCCACAATGAGTCATTTTCAACATGTTTCAATTTAACTCCTAATACATTTTTAAACTTGGCAGGCATATTTAGATGAACATTACTTCCAGTTTTAGAGACTGCTTCTAAATTATACTTCAGTATTACAGTCATCATGAAAAGTTCTTTCAGTAAAAAGGAAACAGGATTGATTTGAAGTGTATGTTTTAGGGGAGCAAAAAAATGGTTACCACTGAATGAAAATCAGTTGGTGAAGGTTTTAAAAATTTTGTTACTACATAAACCTTCTTAATATTATTTTTAAAAGTTGTAGTAATGAGATCTTTTTTATTGATAGAAGACACTTAAAAGAAGAAAAGATAATTTACCCCAGATAATAAAGTTAATATTTATTGATTTCTTACTATGCCGAGCAATCTTCAAGTGTTTTATATGTATTAACTTTTTTTAATACCTACATAATAGGTGGTAGTTTATTTTCTACAAATCATTCAGGCTTTGTTTCTGTTATAAAACATGAAGCCTGGCTCATTTCTGGACATATAACTAGAGCTCCATCAGTGTTTTTAAAAGCTAATGCCTTTATGGAGAGTTTTACGTAGAAGTGTCAATTCTTGAATCTTCTGGCAGATTTCAGTTAACCAACCTGTCCATTGTTACTGTTTTAACGTTCTTTATATTACAATTTGTACACTGTACTTTATTATTTTTAACTCTTTAAAAGTTCTCAAAAATTAGAGTTAGGAAAAACTTAGAGATCACTGAAAACATCCCACTCATTCTGTGAATGAGGAAACAAATCTAAAGAAGCTACATGATTTGCCCTCCGTTATTCTGTTATTAGGAACAGAGCTAGAAGTAGACATCTGTTCTCTTTGTTCCTATCGCAGTTGTTCCTTCTGCGACCAATTATGTCATACTATTAGTAAACAGTATGTGTGATGTGAAACAACATCAATATGTACATTTCTGCTCTCTAATATACAGATTTAAAACAACCACAAAATTCAGAATGATACTGTATTAATGTCCTGTGGTTGCCGTAATAAATTACCACAAACTTGGGTGACTTAAAACAACAGAAATCTATTATATCACAGTTCCAGAGGCCAAAACTCTGAAACCAAGGTGTCTGCAGGGCCATACACCCTGAAAAGCTCTAGGACCCATCTGGTCTGTGTTTCTTCCATCTTCAGGGGGCTCAAGGCATTTCTTGGCTTCCTTGGCTGTGGCCACATCACAACAGTTTCTGCCTCTGTCTTCACGTGGCCTTCTCTGCATGTCTCTCCTAAGGATACATGTGAGTGCACTTAGGGCCACCCAGATAATCCAGAACAGGCTCTTCCTCTCAAGGTGTGTCACTTAATCACACCTGCAAAAGACCCTTTTCCCGAATAAGGTCACATTCGCAGGTTCTAGGGATGAGAATGTGGACATATATTTTGGGGAAGAGCCACCATTCAACCCATTACATATGCCTTTTAAGTCACTTGGATTAGTATTTACTCAGGTCCTTCTATAAGAGTAACATTTTATTTTTAAATTTTCCAACCAGAATCTTATCAAGTGTCCACTATTTTAGGAGTGATTAAAATTCTATAAAGTTGGGTTATTTTTTCAACCTACTAATGTGACATTTAGCAAATTACTCTCTTGAACAGATGATTCTAGACTCTAGCCTTAGATGATTCTAGACTTAGAGATTCTACATTCTACCATATGATATATGACTTATTATGAATTAAAAGTCATCCTACATGATTTTTAGTAATAACATCATAGTAGTGACATTAAGGGTGAAAGAAACAGTTGGGCATTTTAAAGACACTGTAAAAATCTAGTTTTAAAGTAAGCTATATTAACTTCATTTAGACCATTTAGTTAGTCCTTTCTACATAGCAATTGAATTTTGCTTTACTGTAACTGGGATTCATTAAATAAGATCTCAAATGCTTTAATAATAAAATGGCAATTTCGTGTCTTCTTCTGTTCTACTTTTTCTTTTCATTGAACAAGCTTTTAGCCTTTCCTGATTTTAATCAATGTTTGTTTACGTGTTACCTGTATATTTCTATGGTATATGCCACATATGTGTTCATGTAGTTTCTCCTTTTGTAGAAGTCATTACTAGATGTAAGAAAGTTCTAAAGATCACTTTTACTAGATGTGAAGATATTCTCAATTCCTTTTATCTATTCAAGTGTGTTATTGTAAATGAAAGAAGAAACATAACCAATATATATAATTCTGTGCTTCATAGAATTAAATGAGATTTATTATACAATTTTGAGTACTCAGTAAATGTTAACTGTTACTTATTATCATCATCCAGTTAGTTGATTTTTAAAGTTAGATGTATCTATAGTCTCTTTCCAGTACCATAAAGATAAGTGGTTAGGAGCAGTCTCTGACCAGATCTGGTAAAACTGTTTCATGCAGTTGATACCCTTCACTGTTACAAAGCTCTCTAAAGAAGGAGGTTCCTTTCCTAAACTTATTAGTATATATTTTAATGGTGAGCAATTCACATTATTGGGATTTGGGATTTCCCGTATATTTTTGTAAATTTTAAAATATATATACATGTGTTCTTTTAAAACTTAAAAGGCAATTTGTTTTTATTTTACAAATGAAAAGTCTATATGTTTCTGAAAACTAGGAAATATCTTCAAACAGCAGGACTTAAGTGACATCCACATATCTATTATTAGAATTCAGATGTTTTCTTTAAATCACTGGGACCCCAAATGTGAATTTTTATTAGCTAGATTATTCATAGATACTCTAAGTGTAATGATGCCTGTCATTTCTAAAATTCTTTTGTCCAAATTCAGACATGGAAAATGCCCAAAAGAATACATCTCCCTGCCTGCTGGCAAGAGTGCACTAGATCATTCTAGTCAGATAGGCTGTCCATACATAAACTTGTAAAGGAACTCATGTACCTGTAAGTGACAATGACATGTTAGCTTTGAAATAGTTTACAGGAAAGTCAAGGTATGGCTAATAGCCTGTCATTTATGAGAATGGAATGTTCTGTATGTTGGTGCCACAAAACATGTCTATTCTTATTCATTTGTCATCTTTGCCATTGGTTAGACTCTGCATTTGGTCCAGAAATAGGTCAACAGATGTTTAAATGAGAAATGTCTGTTATGAAATTCAATCATTTGTATATAGTAAACAGATTTTTTTTAGCCCAAAGTAATAGCACTTATAAATCCGAAGTTGGATTCTTTAACTAAAGTGCTAATCTCTCATTTTTGAAAATGAAAACTGTGAACTGAATGTTTCTAAAATAAAACAATTTGTTAGCCTGTTTTTCATGTGCTAACTGCTGTATATTTCCACTTGGTATCCAATATAGCCAGTAATGCTTCTTTTTATTATAAAACTACACCTTCCCCATCACATTCAATAGCCTCCTTAAATATTAAGCATTCCATTTTTAAGAAATTTGTAAGCTCTAATTGCCCTTCTGCAAACTTATGTACCAGTTTCATCCCACAAATTTTAGGCAATGCTACATTTACAAATAAGTTATACCAAGGCATAGCTAAAGTTTATGGCTCCTTAAACCATACTTACATCTTTGATGGTAGAGAGTACTAGAGCAGTATTGAATTATATGGCTCAAATGTCTCATAAACTTTCAGTAGAAACATTAGCCATAGTAATTCCTGGGGTTCATTCGGATAGAGCTGTGGAAAAAGCATCTAACTTCTTAGGAAATTTATTAAAATTATGATTTAATTTTATAAGTACTTTTGTGAATTTTTAATTGTGGATACAATCTGATAAATGTTACAAACTTCTACCTACATAACTATACATAAAGTAAAATTCCGTGCAGCAAAACTCATTTTCCTTTGCCACGTTATAATAGAACCTCATGGAACCTGATCACCGTGACCACCTCTTCCCGTGACAACTGAGTCTTCATAGGCCAATTCTGTGAACTGTTGTCTGCTTCCCTTCATTCTTTAACATGTGGATAACCCTAGGGTTTTCTTCCTGGCGATTCCAAATGTTTAACATTGCTTGCCTCATTCCCTTTAAATGAGATCCAACATTATGAACTCTGCACTTTACTGTGTACATCAAAAGGCAAAAGAAAAACATCTCTCTCCCCATGATTTCAGAGGAGAATGTGGAGGAAAACATGTATCTTGTACTCAGATTTCTCTTTGGTAGAGTGTGGACCAATAAAGAGCTAAAATACCTCTCTAAATTTTTCTTATGGTGGGCTAGAAATTATTCAACTCAATATTCATTGAACCTTTGTGCATGACACTGTAGAAGAATTTTAAAATTTTAAGACACTATTTCTGTTTCCCAAGAGCTAAAAGAATAAAGGTGTATATATTTATAGTTTAAAGCAAAATATTACACATCTTAAAGGAATCTATAGTGGTCTATGGATGTCCCTATATTTTAATGGAGTGTTGAGAATGATCTTTTAGAAGAGGTGGTATATGAAGCAAGCATGTAATTGAAGTACGGATTTTGATGTGCAAATCTGAGAGAAGGACATTCCAAAAACTTGATAAACCTTTCTAAATATAGGAGGAAAAAAATTAAAGGATTGTCAGGAAAAATAGATAATTCAGTGCACAAGAGGTTCAGAGATAGATAGTTTCATATTTTGGTGGGCCTAGAATGTCAGAATAAAGGCATTATTTGCTTCAGTGAGCAATGCGGAGTAACATGATGAAAACCACATTATAGAGAATTAACTTGGCCGTAATATATGTATATTTATTCAAGGTAATTCAAGATACCCTGGAGTGCCTACAGTCTAGGTGAGAGGTAACAACGGCCTAATTTGGTATGATTGCATGGGGAACGGATGGGAAAATTGGTTTTTAGAAACAACTGGGGATGGTGATTGGTGGAGATTTTTCCACCCTGCCCTTGACTCCCCTTCCCCTTCTCAGAGAAGAGAGATTTCTAATATGTTGGCATCATATTCCAAGACATAGTTTGGGCTTCTCATTGGATGGCCTCTAGCTAAAAGGCCAGTCATGAGAACACAGCTTGGTCTTCCACTTCCGCTTTTCCTGTGACTGAGAAATCAGGGTTAGAGCTCACATACGCCTCGTTTCAGTCTTCTGCGATATGTGTGTTTACACCCTAACGTGTTGAACCTCCGGGAGCCAGCCAGTGTTCATGAGATTGGGGGGAATGACTGCTCTTCAACTTGAAACCTCTCACATTCTCCATCCCTACCAGCGACCTCTGAATTGAAGATTTCACTATAAACTCAGCTAATAACATAGTCATAATTTTATTTACTATTTGCTACCGTTCCCTTTGCACCTTTCTTTCAAGAATACCATGGTAAAAATGGAGCACTACGCATTTCTTGGATTTCCCCAAATATTATATAATAGAACCCAATCCCGCTATCTCCACAAGGAAGTGGCTGCCACGGTTGCACACGTGAAAGACAATATAATTCATGTTTAAGAGTACCATTTCTGGAGGTAGGTTGCATAGGTTGTGATACTGTTGTTACTAGTACACAGATGCATGGGAAAGTTATATACCTTCTGTGTCTCAGTTTCCTCATCTATAAAATAAAGACAATAGTAACTTAACTCAGAATTGTTTTGAGGGTTAAATGAGTGTTTGACATAGTGTTTGTCACATGAGATATTACTTATTGTGGTTATTACAGTATTTGGTGACTGACTAGATTTGAAAGTATCTTGAAGAGTTATCAGTGATTTCTACAGAATTTTCTGGATAGTTGAGATGACAATGATTTTCTTATCAGAGATAGGACTTTCAGAAATAGAACGAATTCAAGGGTGAATGAAGATTATGATTTTGATTTAGGACTTGAAGTTCTAAAGCACCAATCATGTCACTTCATAAGGTATGAAGTCTAACCACTGTGTTGTACCCCTGAAACTAACGTAATATTGTATGTTTACTGTAATTGGAAAATAATTAATTTTAAATAAATAATATTAAAGCACCAGTCATGTGTAAAATATGATAGATAAATGGGAATAAGGATCTCGAGCCTGGAGAAAAGATCAGGCCTAGAGTTAAAGATTTGGGGCGTGTTCACACTGCTGAAACTTATAGTAAGGACTCCAGAATTTGGGGAGCTCTGTTAATCCCCAAACTGATGAACAGATTCAGTACAATTCTGAAGAAAACAGCAGCAGGTTTTTTTTTAATAGAAATTGGTAATCTAATCTAAAATTGACAAATTCATGGGACCCAGAATATCCAGAACAATTTTTAAGAAAGATGAAAATGCCAGGGTAATTCATAAATAACTTAGAGTCTTTCAACAACAGGCTTGAACATTTTGATATCTATATGCAAAATAACTGAACCTCAACCCTTACCTTGCACAAAATATAAAAATTAATTCATAATCATTCATAGACCTAAATGTAAGAACTAAAACTAAGGGGGGAAAAAAAGAAAATCTTACTAAACTTTGGTTAATCAAAAATTACATAAACATTACATAAATTGGGCAAAGATCATGAACCATAAAGAAAAAAATTGTTATTTCTTATCAAAATAAGAAATTTTTGCTCTTTTGATAAGAAAGGAAAAGGCAAGTCACAGACTTGGAGAAAATATATGAACACATATCTAATAAAGGACTTGTATCCAAAACTCTTACAACTTAAATAGAAGACAAACTTCCCAATTAAAAAAAAAAAAACAGAATGGCCAAAGGATTTGAATAGACATTTCATAAAAGACCAACAAAAGATGCTCAACATTATTACTCATCAGAAAAATTTAGAACTAAAACCACAATTAGATACCACTATGACCACTAGAAGGCTAGATTTTAAAATACTGGTATTTCCAGATGTTAGCAAAATTGTAGATCAACTGGACTATTCATACATTGTTGGTATGAATGCAGAATTGTAAAGTCACTTTGGAAAACAGTTTGGCAGTTTCTTATAAAGTTAAATATGCACTTACCGTATGATCCAGCAGTCCTACTTCTCGTTATTTACCCAAGAGAAATAAAAATACACGCATGTATGTTCACACGGGACTTGTATGTAAATGTTTATAGCAGCTTTATTCATAATAGCCCAAAACTGAAAACAGCCCAAATATGCATCAGCTAGTGAATGTATAAATAAATTTTAGTATAAATATACCAGGGAATAATACTCAGCAATAAAAAAAAAACACACTACTTTTACATGCAACAACATGGATCAGTCTTTTAAAAAGCATTATGTTGAACTGTTTAATTTCATTCATGTAATATTCTAGAAAAGGCAAAACTAATGACAGATCAGATCAGTGGTTGCCAGGAGCCAGAGGTAGGATGAAGGAATTGACTTCAGAGCAGCACAGAGAATTTGGGGGGGAGGATGGAAATGTTCTGTATCACGATTGTTGTCATAGTTACATGACTATAAACATTTGTCAGACCCATAGACTTGTACACTTAAAATGGATTATTTTTATATATGTAAAGTATATCTCATTAAAGCTGATTTTTTAAGTGGTGGCGGTGTTTTTTTTTTTTTTTAAAGGTATAGCCAGTGGGTGTTTGTGCCAATAGTCACATATTTCTGTATTTTCATGGCAGGGTTGGGAAAGTCAGACAGAAAAATCATTGAAAGTTTAAGATCTCCTATTTTCAGATGTCTGTGTGAATGAGAATGGCATGTAAGAGGTTAAATTGTGAAGGTACAGAGGCAGTAACTATAAACAAATGGGAAAGCTAAAGGATTTTTTCTTTGGGAACCGGGGAGAGCTAAGCTTTGAAAGGGAAAATTTGAAAATGGAATCAAGAAGTGATAATGAGGAAGTTACAGTATTTTGGTATCCGGGTTGAGTGGAGAACTATGATCCTTCAAACCAGAGAAGGACTGTTCTCAGAGGCAGGAGGGTAGGAAAAGAAAGAAAATTATAAAAAGGTTTTAAAGCAGAGAGGGGGAAGTCGGAAGAAGCCTTTGCTGGATAGATACTGATCTTAATAAAGAGGAAGTCATCAAATGAGAGTGAAGAGGGCTCTGAATGACCTGAGAGTCTTAATAAAAGACAGCAGTTTTTGGCACTGTAGATTTGAATAACTTTATTCCAAGCAGCAAGTGATAACCGTCATGGACTTCATAAGCATGTTGTTATTAATATTCCACAGCTTCCATCATTCAAATCAGATGTTGACAGTTCAGATCAGAGGCAGACCAAATCCAGCTCGCCATCTGTTTTAGTACAGCCTACAAGCTAAGAATGTGGGGTTTTTTTATTTTTTAATTATTAGAAAAAATCAGAAGAATAATATAGCATGACACATAAAAATTAGATGAAATTCATATGTTAATGTCCATCAATAAAGTTTTATTGAAATACAACCACACTAATTTGTTTATATGTTGTGTGTGCTAAAACTTTATGGTTGAGTTGTCGCAACAGAGACTTTATGGCCCTCAAAGCCTAAAAGTTTAACTCTGACCCTTTCCAGGACAAAGCCCTAGAGAATAGAGCATTTATGCCGGCTGTTCAGCAGCTTCAGTTAAGTAGTCATTAGCAGTGGTCATGATCCTTCTCCCCAGGACCAATCACAGGTCTGAGTAGGTAGGTGGGTCACCATTTGTAGACTGCTCCCTGGATCTCAGCACTGCTCATTCTGATGCATCTCTTTAGCTGGGTAAATAAGAAATTATTGGACTTTGAAGACGTATTTTGTTTCTTGGTAAGGAATGTTACATTCCGCTGGATGAAAGAAAAATCAGACTCTGTGCTTCTGAAATTCCTGTAGTTTACATAATTAGAACGTCTCATTGTTCATAGGAAACATGATGAGACATCTTGGGTTGGCCAGGAAAGCATGTAAGGTCACCTGTCATTTTTCCCATGATAAGCTTTTAAAAAAATCTTGAGTATTTTATTCTGCAAACACCTAGTGCTTACTGTACCAGCACAATTTTAAGCATTTTACTAATATTAACTATTTAATCCTCATAACATGATTAGATTGTTACTATTCCCATTTTATAGATATGAAAACCAAGCCACAGGTAGCAAGGGACAGGTGTGAAATTTGAACCCACACACTTTGGCTTCAAAATCCTTGCTTAATTTAGTGATATGTAAATATTCTAAATTACATTATACAAAACAATACTTTAGTCTCATCACATAAACCTTCAGGTCATTTGAGGCACTTTGTGAATCATCTAACAGTTTTCCAAAATATATTCCTGTCACTGATTTTTGTATTATTTTCACTTAGATTCCCTAGATGACACTGTTACTGTATTTTCATCTTTAGCCACAAGTATCCATTAAAATACATTTTTTTCCATTTGTTCTTCTGTTTTTGATCTTCAAATGAGGTTAATCATATTTCTATTAAATAATTTTTAAAACCTGTTTTCAGTGTAGCTGTGAGCCTGCATTCTAGAAATAAGTATGAAATCTGTGTTAAATGTCTTTGCTTCCATGTTTGATTCCTTCAAGTGAACAATATTTGCATTCAAAATTTGCATGGATTATGGTCTTTGCAAGCCAGTGGGTCTTCCCTGAGCAGTATTTTACATTTCAAAATAAAATAATTGAGAGAATACTCAGTGAGAGAGATTTTATAAGCACTCAAATAAAAAGGGACACTCTTTTTTCTTAAGAATAAGTTTTGAAGGAAAGCCTTCTCATATATTCACACCCAGTATTGGCAGGGCGCAGAGCCAGCTTGGTCCAAAGCAAAGTAACATTTCTCTGTAGCTGCCTTCTAGGACATCGTAACACCCTCAAATGACCTGAACCTCCTTAAACCTCTGACCCAAAACACAGGTTTTCCTCTGCCCTGGGAGAGCCTTTATGTTTTATTCTTTTTGTGGAGAGCCCTCACCTGTTTCCTTCTTCACCTTTCAGTCATGATTTAGCCTCTACTACCTGCTTCGTTTAGTTGTGTCTGTCCACTCTTACCTGCCAGTAGCGTGTTGCTGGAGATTGTGTATTTGTTTTTGGTGCGTGCTTTATTTTTTATTTGTTTCAATATTTTTTTCTCTCTTGGGTACAAGATATGACTGTAAGAGCCGAGAAATTTGAGGCAGTCATAGGTGCAAATTCCAGCTTTTCTACTTGGGCGAGTTATTAACTTTTTTGAATTTCAGTTTCTGTATCTCTAAAAAGAGAATAATCTTAAATTCTGCCTTAGAGTTTTGGAGTTGATTAAAAGGAAAATGCCCACGCACAGAGCACGTAGAAAGCAAATATAAAGTGCTGAAATGTTAGGCTCCTTTCCTTTGTATTGGTCTCTACATATGTTGACAAGGAGTTGTGCCAATTAAGTGTTCTCGTAGAAAATGCCTTTACAATTCATCTCTGACTTTTGATCACAAGCCACTCACAACCCACTGGATTGGGTCTTGCTTGCAATAACAAGTGAGAAAAGGAGGAGGAGGAGGCCGGGCAATAATAAAAGTGCCAACTTTCCACCAGCCTAGAAAGGAGGGGCGGCCTTTTCTGGGAGAAGAGAGGGCATGGGAAAAGTGTAGGAAGAAGAGTGAGCCCCAAGAAAAGACTTAAGAAGAGAAGGCATTTCTTCAAAATAATAACATAGCATGTTAACAGTGTTTTAATTTTTTCATTCAGTAACTATTTATTATCTTTGACTATATTAGGTACTTTGTTATTTCATTTTTATCCTGTCATGTTTATAGCCATAAATAGATGGTTAGATAGATAGCTCGGTATGTAGATATCTTTTGGAATTTTATAAGCTTTCTCATTTGATAAACAGCTGTAGAAATAAAAATGCGATCATGATATATGTGTTAACTAACTGTGCTAACTGGCATAGTACTGTATTTTATATCTACTTGTTTAAAAATCCTGAGAGTATTTTACAGAAAACCTAATAAGTAGTTATTCAGTCTATTCAGTCTAATGAGAGAAATTTTAGAGATGGGAAACAGTGATTTAGTTCTCGTTGTTGTTTTTCTTCTTCATTTCAATTTTACATGGCTTCATAATAGACTTCATTACATTCTTGTGGGTAGGCTAGTGAGTTGCACTTATATTCCTAAAATTGTGTGTACATTTTGCAACAAGTTTAACTCATTACGGAACTTAGGTATATCACACTGTCATACTAACTTTGCTCCCTCTTCTGTTTTTAAAATGTTTTTAAAATCTTGTCATGTCTCCTTTTATCACCTTAGTGATTAGCCAAACTATACATTCTTAGAAACTTTAGTTTTTCTTGTAGTTCTGTCATACCTATGCTATAATCCTTTTGGTTTCTTTTTTCTTCACTTCCTGTAATTTGTTTTCATCTTAAACTGACAACTAAACCTGGAAATAATAATCTTAATTCACTGACTTTTTTCATTTTTTTGGAAAAGACTGCTCCTCATCTGAATTTGAACCCAGAACTCGGGTTTCTAGACTTTTCACTATTCAGGAGATTCCTAGAGTCAGAGAATTTCTTGACTCATTTTCAGAACACTGATTTGTATAATAAGTTAAGACACAGAGTTTGTCTGTTAATAGGAAGTTGGTCTAAATAAATGACTATTATATCCCTCTTTGCCTAATACAATAGCACTTTGTGTGTTAACCGCAGTAAATGGATTTCCTTTCTTTGAGCTGTATATTAAGGAAAAATAGGGCAAAACCACGATTAGCCTCCATTCTGCTACTCTTCATACTTGACATTATTCATGAAAGCATCCCCAAAAAGTGCTTTTTCTTACGATTTTTTTAGAAGACTTTACAGCAGTTTTAGCTTCACAGCAAAACTGAGAGAAAAACAGGTCTTAGGACTTTTTAGATTCAGTTTTATGTATTCTGATTTTCTTCTTTAATGTAGCCCAACACTCTGAGGTATACAGTGAAAGCAGCATGAAATAGTTTTGAGTGCTGTGAAGCACTGATACAATAAATATTCTTGGTTCAAAGGATGATTCAAGCAGAATTTTAAGTGTTTGTTGTCATGTTGCCACAAAAGGGAAAACAGCTCTTCACACAAACACTGTCATAAAATATTTTACTCTAATTTTATCTCATGCATGCTTTGATTTATTTTAAGGCAACATTCCTTTCATTATATTTGTTTCACTTAAGTACTTTTATCTTCACATACCTGCGGTACCTATTTTTTGCCTTTATAGGGTGGCCAAATATTACTACATATTATTTATTTTATTAATGACATTACATATTTTATTTGATCATGATATGATAGATGCGTTGAATTACTCTAAATACATACTTGAAATTCTTATAAATCCATGGTACAGTTGTTAAACATACTCAGCGTTTTTAACTCTGCTAAAAAAGATCTCACATTCATTTAAGAATTAGCCTGTAAGCCAAAAATGACAGATGTAGTATTACAGCTGAGAAGTGAACTGGTTGAAGAAATCATCTAAATGGCAGAAACATTTGGACCCAAACGCCTTTTAAATTCCTTTTTCCTGTCCTGTAGTAATCATTGTTGCATCATTGATGGTGGTTTTGTTAGGTTGGTGCAAAAGTAATTGCAGTTTTTGCAATTTTTAACTTTTTAAACCACAATTACTTTTGCACCAACTTAAGTTTCTCTACCTACATTCTTTTCAGTTTAGAAAATTTCACAATTGAAAAGGAAAGACCAGTTACTAGAATTTTATTTTATTTCAGTGAAAGGAAAGCAATTTCAGATGTCTTCTCTACAATATGTTAATTGTCCTAAACATGTTTCCTAGTTTCAGAACTTTCACATGTTCAACATATTCCTATCAGTAAAATTCTCTCATTACATACAGTGATTCTTTATTAGAAAACAAACACATCCTACTACCGGTAAGAGGGTATATTATAATATACAAAGTTGATGTGTCATCTGGGTAACAGGAGATTCTTATCTACCCGCCTTTCCAATTGATGTATAAATTGATATAATTGAAGAATATAGCCATCATATTTAAATATGAAAGATATAATGATATGAAAAGTTATTTTTAAAGAAATATCTATATATTTTTACAAATATGCCTTTCAAAATTAAGTTATGAGTTGTATTAATTTATATAAATGTTAATGTGTATATATGAATGTACATTGATTTTGATATCTTCTGAAACATATAAAACTACATAAAAAATTTTTTTTTGCTTTTTTAGTGACAGATTAGAAATTGTAGATTCAGTTGGGTAGAGCAGGGGTGCTTATTTCTGAGTCAGAGATCTTTTAAATGTTTACAAGATATTAAAAAACTAACGAACCATAGACTTTTAATTTACTAGACATTGATGATGTCATGGTAAGTACTTCATCCCTTACTGGGCTAATAATACTGTGGCAAGAAATAAACTATATTTCAGCTATAATTACTCAAATGGAAAGTACTTTTCATTTTTTAAATTGTCCATATCAAAAATTTTTCAGTTGCCTTTAGTAAAATTACTTTTAAGTCAAGCCATGTAATGTAAAAACAACTTTCTTTTCCAACCTCCCTTCTCCCAGATATTTTTACCTAGTGATATCATTTCTTCAGGATGTATACCTTTTCTTTTATATAACTATATATGTCCTTATATGATTTTGTCCTTAAATGATTTTGTCCATATAAATGTCCTTATATGATTTTGATGTACCCATGATACCTGTCTAAATATGTATATAAATAATGAGTAAAGTTTGTATTTTTTTTTAAAAAACATCAGAATATATGGATTCAAATGAGAATATCACCCAGCAGAGTAGACACAATTGAGGCTCCTGTACTTTTCCACACACATCCCAGCAGCTCTCACTGTGGTTATTTTATAGCACCGTCCTTAGAGCAGCCCTTAATTATAACGGCCTTCTCCCTTCAAAGATGTATTTCATTTTTGGAAATTCCAACTTTGTTCAGAGTAAAACCTATTGCATTGGGAGAGTAAGTAAACTGGGTACTACTATTTCTTGTGGAAAATGAGGTGAGAAATTGGGGAGAAGCTAAATGTCTGACAATAGAGGAATAATTAAGAATGGAAATACAGAACCAAGGAAAATAATACTTATGAAAGGGGTTTAATAACATAGGAAATTTTTTGTTATAATATCAAGTAAAAAGGATAGAAAATTCTATATGAAATGTATAATTCATATATAATGTGCATAGCAAACATTTTTATATATAATAATATCAAATATTGGCGATGATGTGGAAAAGCTGTATTTCTTGTTTGTCTGTTAGAATTTTAAATTGATCTTGCCAGTGGGAGGAGAATTGGGCATTATCTATTAAAATTTAAAATCCTTTGACTCAACAATTCTACTTTATGATATCTTTCTTAGAGAAACATTCATTTGTTCACAAGGAGACATTTTGTTTAAGATAGTCTTTGAAGTGTTGTGTATAATTTTAAAAATTGGAAACAATCTAAATGTTCATCACTTTAGAATTAAATAAGTGAATTGGAATTAATTAAATGTGTCTACATTGTGGTCACGTAGAACAAAAGTGAAACAAATGAAAGGAATGAGGTACAGACATGAAAAGATCCCCAGTGGAAAAAAAAAAGGATTATATATGACATGCTGCCATTAAAGAAAAGACTGATATATCCTTCTGCGTATAACGCGTATGCATTGTTTGAAAAAAAAACCTCTAGGAAGATACGCAGAAAACTGATAACGGTGGTTATCTCTGAGAGAAGTGAAGTTGAGAGAGGTGATAAAGAGGTCTTTAATCTTTTTTTGTTGATATTTGATGCTTTTACCCTAAGAATGGATTTGATAAATTACTTACAGAATTGAAACTATTTACTTGTGCAGAGAAGAACAGAAGGAAATATATGAAAATATAAACAGCAATTATTTTTATGGGCTTATCGATATTTATTTTCTCTATTTTCTAAAATTCATAATAAACATTCATTGGTTGTATAATCACAAAAATTAAAGACGTTTTTTAAAAGACATCAACTAAATGGTGAAAGAACATTTCTTATATGCTTTATTAATTACCTGTATAAAAGTGAATTCAAATTGTTTTTCAACAATGACAGAATTGCTAGTTCAAATAACTATTTCCCAGTACTGTGAAATATAGCACTCAGCCTGATACATGTTACCAATACATTTGATAAAAATTCAGTCTTCTTTCCTTTAGTTACAATTTCATATAGATACATTGGACTGTCTAGTAAATCCATTAGTATAGTTTTGGTACATAATTTTAGCTACTGGTTTAAGATACCAAGTGTCAAATCAGTGTAAAGGATTTCTATTTCCTTCACATGTTTGACATTATATCTCTTCTTTAAACTGAAAAAGCTTATATTATATAAATCTTGAATATGATACATGGCCAGCAAATATTGTCTGATTAATCACTTGGTTAATTTCTAAAATACAGGTTTTAGTAAATCCTGGTATACATGTCTTTGCTCAGATGTCACCTTAACAGAGAGATGCCTTCCCTGCCCAACCTCCTTAAAAGAGCACCGCCACTAATGCCTTTATCGTTCTGTCTCCTCACTCTGCTTTGCTGTTGTTAATTTCTGTGAACTTAGCATTACCACCTGACGTTTGTTTGTCTGTCTCCCACCATTAGAATGTGAGGTTGAAGAGTAGTGGTGCCATTTGTGGTTCACTGGTACCTGACCGTACCCCATACATTTAGGTGCACAATAAGTATTTTTAAATGAAATAGATGTTAAGGAATAAAATATTCTGGTTAATGGAAAGTTAATGCTGTATAAAATAATAGTTTTTAAAGAAGAAATAAAAATGTGTACTTTTGTAAAAAGTATTGTGTCTTGTGCCTTGTATTCATTATGCTTTAATTATGTCGTTGGTGGATACTTGTTATATAATAATTACATACAGATATACTAATTGAGAGCAAGAAAAAAAATTTTAGAGGTAATGGAAAACTCACTGGTTTAGTATTTTAGCTTAAGATAATTAGCTTTCCTCAGCCAAAGCGGAAAATCCACATGAACAGTTTTTTTCTCAGTTCTTAGAGTAAGTGAATCTTAGAGTTTGATTAACTATCGTTAAGTGACTCATCCAGAGGCATTTTGAATATGTGGTACAGGTCTAGAAATACAACACAAATTCTCTGTAAAAAGAATGAAAATGAGTTTTATCCCCTCAAAATTAGAAATAGCAGGTGTAGAGTAGCTAAGGTGCAGATTAGTTATTAGCTCAACCAGAATAAATAATTTAAGGGAATTGAACATCAACTCACGGAGGCCTTATTAATAGAATAAGGTGAAAGTGGAGTCTGAAACACCAAAGTAAAGTGGGATTCGTATCTCCCCATGTAAGCAAGATTGATTCTCAGTTGATTAGAGATGGCAACTTCTGCCCTTGTCAACTCCTATTTCCCACAGCAAAATCTACCACCCACCCAAGGCTTCCCCGTCTGCAGATTCAGGCCCATCTCTACTTCAAGGCACTCCTTTTACACGGAGAGAGTTTATCAGCAGCTTCTGACCCATTTGTGTGTAGAATTTAGATTTATCCTTCTTCACACAAAGGATTTAGTGGTCCAGCCCTGACTGACTGCTTCTAGGTATTCTTCCAAACCACAGTATTGGCCCAGAGTACTGTTCAATACTTTCTGCCCAGTTGATCTTCCTAATGCCTGACTACTGAAAAAATCCTTTCCTGAACCCTTACCAGTAACTGGAAATTCTGTCACTGCTTAGCTTCTTTTGCCAATCTTCCTTGTGCAAGTTTACAGGCTCTTTATCTACACACCGCCGTCCTCCTATACGCAGACAAATGCCTTTCCTCAACTGCTGCACTTCCTTACTTCCAAACCTGACAGCTCTTAAAATTTCTTAAGGGAAGGACCACTTCCTCGTCCTGGTGATTTCAGGAACCTCACCACTGGATACAATACTTCTTGAGTATTTTGCCTTGGAATGCCTGTGTACCAAATGAGATTACATATCTGGGTTCAGAATAAATACCTAGTTTTAATATTGGGGAAGCCATGAATATTTTGTGGACAAAATGGAAAGGTCAGCTGTTGTTTCTCATCAGAATAAGAAACTAAGACTAAACAAAAGGCTAATAATTACATGGGTCTTTCACCTTATTCAATGACAGCCTTGTCGATAGAGTTGGGAACAAACCATGTACATTGCTTGACTTAACACATCAGAGTGGAATGAGCACAACTTTCACGGTAGTATACAGAGGGTGCCAAAAAATGAATACGTATTTTAAGAAAGGAAAAAACTATTAAAATTGTAATGCAATAAAGGATGGTAGCATTCATTTGATTAACTCCATCTTTTGAGCGAACGTCCTACTGCACATTGCTACCATAATTCAATTCAGCTTCGAAAAGTAATAGATAGATAACATCTCTTAAAATGTGTACATTTTTTGGCACCCCCGGTATATGTAAAGATTGTTTTCCTATTGTTATGACAACCACTTGTTAGTGTTCTGTCTAGTGCTTCTGCTCAAATGTGTTCTGTCGTTTCTGAGAATCCAGTGCCATGTTGATGTCTGTCCTGTGGTTATTTCTCAGCATTGGAGAACATGCCCTGCTACTTGGAGTTTAATTCCCCACAGCCCGAGAGCCTTTCTCATGGGTTAGCTCCCCATATAATAGCTGAGTTTTCCATTTTAACATATCCTCTCCTTTATATATCCAGCCCAAAAGTCTGTTGCCGGGACTCTTACTTAAGAGCAAGCATTTCATTGTAGGACTTTATATTACTATTTTTACAGTAATATATAGGTATGATATATGGATGATTCTTATGAAAAACTAAAAAAAAAAAAAAAAAAAGAACAAAACCCAGTTACAAATGTAGCATCAAGACTGAACTATTCAAATCTGGGGCCTGGGTTGAGGTGGTTGTGAGGATAGTTGGAGATTCTGATTAGACTTTTACTTTATAGGAAATTTGACCTCTTACTATGCTGAATTAGAATGCCAAACATAAAGTTGTGAACATGTAAATAATATTGGCTTAGTTCAAATAAGATACTCATATTAAGAGGATAAGATGAGAAGATGAGTCAACACAGTAAAATGTGACAGGTTTATCGAATCAAGTAAGAGGGAGTTACCCTGAAACTATCAGGCTATGTTCCTGTCATCCATTCCTTGCTACTGGAATGGCTTTTGCAGCTCTAATGTTTCTTCAGCATTTTCATGGTTCAAGTTAACAAATTAAAATGATAATAATTAATACAAAGATATAATGATTTGAGACAGATTCTTTCATAGTATAAACAACATGGAAATAGATTAGTCCTTTAGAATTACCATTTGGTCTGTAGAATTATCATTTGGTTTGTCACTTTATTAAACTTAGTATTCTCAAACTTCCAGGAGATAGCTATTGTTATTTTACTTTTCAACATAAGGAAAGAATAATAGTGCTAAAAGTAACTTTTAAGTGCCATATAATGAATAAAAAGAGCAGGTGGAATATAAAACCTAAGCCTTTAATTTCTTATTTACAGTTTGTATTGATTTGTGAATTACCCAGAATGTCCTGAATCCATAAGAAGGCAAACTTCACAGTTTAGTCTTTTCAAAACAAATTATTTTAAAGATCAATATCACATTGTAAATGACTTATCCAGAATTTATTTTAGTAATGAGGTCTAGTGTGTTCTATAGTTTAGCATATAAAATAGTTATTGATTTCACACATTTTATACATGTATATTTATAAAACAACCCCAGGGAGTACAGGGATATTTTCATGTCTGTAAAATGTTGAATTAGTAAATTTTTGAGTAAAATAATTTTTTACTTCAAACTATGGATGCCTATAATCAAAAAGACAATGATAAGTTCTGATAAAGATGTGGAGAAACTGCCCCCACTCCATAATTGCTTGTGGGAAAGCAAAATAGTACAACCACATTGGAAAGCAGTTTGGCAGTTCCCAAAAAGGTTTAAAAAAAAAAAGTGACCATATGATTTACCAGTTCTTTTCCAAGGTATATAACCAAGAGAAATGAAAACATGTTTACACAGAAAGTTCTACGTAAATCTTTGTAGCAGCATTCTTCATAGTTGCCAGAAAGTGGAAACATGTCTATCAACTGATGAATGGATAAACAAAATGTGGTATAGGCATACACTGGGATGTTATTTGGCCATAAATTGTCGTGATTCTCCCTACAACATAGAGGAACCTTAAAAACATCAAAAGGCCACGTATTCTGTGATTCTGTTATGAAATATCCAGAGTAAACAAATCCATAAAGACAGAAAGTAGATCCGTGTTTGCCAGGGCCTGGGGGGTAGAAGAGGGTGAGGACTGCCTGCTGAATGGGCATGGGATTTCTTTTTGGGGTGATGGAAATGTTTTGTAATTAGTGGTAATGCACAACCTTGTGAATATACTAAAAAAGTGAATTGTACAGTTTAAATGGATGAACTTGATGGTATGTGTCTTATGTCATTAAAAAATTTATCAGGGGCCGGCCAGGTGGCTCAGGTGGTTGGAGCTCCGTGCTAACCCCGAAGACTTCCGGTTCGATTCCCACATGGGCCAGTGGGCTCTCAACCACAAGGTTGCCAGTTCGATTCCTCGGCTCCTCGACTCCCTCAAGGGATGGTGGGCTCCGCCCCCTGCAACTAAGATTGAACACGGCACCTTGAGCTGAGCTGCTGCTGAGCTCCCGGATGGCTCAGTTGGTTGGAGCGCATCCTCTCAACCACAAGGTTGTCCGTTGGACTCCTGCAAGGGATGGTTGGCTGTGCCCCCTGCAACTAACAACAGCAACTGGACCTGGAGCTGAGCTGCACCCTCCACAACTAAGACTGAAAGGACAACAACTTGAAGCTGAACGGCACCCTCCACAACTAAGATTGAAAGGACAGCAACTTGACTTGGAAAAAAGTCCTGGAAGTACACACTGTTCCTCAGTAAAGTCCTGTTCTCCTTCCCCAATAAAAATCTTTAAAAAAAAAAATTTATCAGTGTTTGCTTGTCCATATAAAAAGGTATTTTTAAAATAAAATTGTAAGAAGACACATATATAATTAATGCCAGGACTTTGCAACAAGATAAACACACAAGCTGACATTCACCTTCAAGCCCTGCTATATATTAAGTAACGTGTATGGAAATGAATGGAACTTCCACCAATCTGAATGTGAGATGCTTTTACCAAAGATAAAGAGTGCCGAGAGCTAAGTAGCCTATAGCAAATATCTACTGCCTCTCTTCTCTGCTTACACTCTGAATGGTATTGTTATTGTCACAAGAGTGAAAGGACCTTTAAAAAACATTTGAAAGTTTACCTGACCTCAGAAATGTCAGTTAAGAATATCATGTAATAGTGGAAAGATTATTGCTGTGGAGTCAAATATAGCTGGGTTTGAGACCGAGCCTAAAATATACTAAGAGCTTCTTCCTGTAAAAGAAATTATGTGATATCTCTGAGCTTCAGGTTCCTCATCTGCAAAATAACTAATAGGATTGTTGTAAGGATTTAATGACATACCATAAATAAAACAGACTATGTTCTCTGTTTCCCTGCCCTACACATACTTTTGTTTCTTCTTCCTGGAACACTTCTCACCCCATACCACCTCCTCCTCTCCCCCCTGCCCCCCCAGACAAACCAAGTTAAGTCTCTTCCTGTATGTTCCTGTTGAATCCAGGGATTACCCTAAGGAAGCCTTTAGCCTACTCTGTTAATACACTTCATGTTTATTTGCCTGTCTTCCTCTAGAAAACTTAAGTTCTTGGGGGTGGGGGGCAGTAGCCAGGGGCGGGGGAGGTGCACATTTTGTCTACCATTGTATACACATTTACCCAGCATATTGACTAGCTCAATAAATATTTGAATAAATGAGTTTTACTAACATATCTAGCATTATACTGGCTTCATAATAGCTCCCTGAAAAGGTATAACGTGTCTGTTTTGCTTTCTGTTAGAACATAGTCAACCTGAAGCATTTTGTGTGGTGATTTATATGTTTAATGGAACTGTTTTTACTAGTTATACCTATGGAATGAAGAGAATGTTCCTTATCTGTGTTATAACAGACTACTTGTAGTTATATATTTATCTTTGTAATTTGTACAGTATGTTTTCTTGTAATATCCGAATATATATACTTACTGACTTAAAAATTTATTTTACAAGTGTTTCAAGAATTTGCTGTTTAATGTACATATTTCATGCCATTGTTCTTCATCTGAGATTAGACTTTGAATGAAACAGCGAGCTTGGAAACAATGCTGTAGATTTAAGAAGGCTTGTGAAATATATAGAAATTAAATCATTTTAAGCAACATAACTGAAACTTGCTCTTACCATATTTTATTTTAAAAGACTTACAAAATAATAATAACAGGCAATTATTTTGTATGGAAGAAATGAAAATAAGGGAGCAATAGAGGAATTTTCATTGGTATGTTTTGTTCTCTGGACTTAGCATAGTTCCATATATATGCCCATCTAAATTATATACAAAAGCTTTGCTGAATATATAAGTTGAATGTGGAAGGTAGAAGTAATGTTTATATAAATCATTGGGATTTCTTTAAAGTCTCAAAACTTCTTCTTTCAGGTACAGAGAACTTCAACTTAGTACAGAAAGCCGAATAACAGAATTTCTCCATCAAAGTAAATTAAAATCTTTTGAAAGTGAGCGTGTTCAACTTATACAAGAGGAGACTGCAAGAAATCTCACACAGTGTCAGTTGGAATGTGAAAAATATCAGAAAAAATTTGAGGTACATGTACAAACTTTTCTTTTAAAATTAGCATAGCACATGATCTCCATAAGTACAAAGTCTGTATCCTGTTGAGCTTTATAAATAATATTTGGGTTATGTATGAGAAAGAGCCAATGTCCTTAACTTTAAAAGACCTCTTTTCAAGAGGACATACCGTCCTCTTCTAGATAAATAGGTAGAAGGAAAAAATGGACTGTTTCCAAGAAAAGAAATGCAAATTGCTAAGAAATAAATGAAAATAATGGTGTCAGACAGGTAGTGGATTTATTGGGGTGATCACTTCATAAGTTATATAAGTGTCTAATCACTGTGTTTGTACACCTGCAACTAATATAATATTGTATGTCAACTGTAATTTAAAAATTAAAAATTTTTAAAAATAGAAAAAATTAATTTAAATAAAATAAATGAAAATGTGTTCTCCCTAATAATTAAAGAAATGTAAATTTAAACTTTTTTTTTTTTTTTTACCTTTATGTAAGTGTGTGTGTTGTTTTTAAAGTGCTGGTAACCCTTAAATGGGAAATCTCATGCAGTTAGGAAGTGGAACATCCCTTCTGGAGAACAGTTTGGTAATCTGCGTTAACATCCTTGAAAAATTTATCCAGTAATTTCAGATAAAGGAATTTTCCCTAAAGAAATAATAAGAGATGCTTATAAAGGTTTATATTAATGATGTACAGAACAACAAAAAAAAAATTTAAAGAGTATAAGTTATATATTGTTGTATTCGTGCATTGTATGATTACATGCAATCATGTTCTTGAATATTTTAGATTTGGAGGAAATGGTCATTAAAAACATTGAATGAAAGATTCAGTAATCTCATTAGCATGATTAATTAATTAGCTGATGATGTAAGTATTCATTATAATATCTCAGAGATTACATTTCTGAAAAGTACTTTGGTAAGTAAAACTAAGATTAACAAGATAAAGGGTCTCACAGAAAATAAAGTCTTAGGGAAAAACATAAAAATGATATTAAATACATACCTATTTAAAGAAACATAAGTAAAAGTTATAGATGGTGTCCACTTGTAAAACAGACTAGTGTTCAGCATTTAAAACTTTTTCAGGTACCTTTCCAGAAACCGATGCAGTCATAATCTACTCCGACATACTCTCCCACACATTTTCAAATAGATTGTATTAGACGAACTGATTTGGAATTTGTCTTTTGCAAGTAATGTTTTCCATGATTTAAATTGGATAATTCCCGATGACTTAAGAAAGTGTCTTGGAACAGAGTAGTGAGGGGTGTTACATATACAGAAATAGAGAAGCACTTCCTTTCTCTCTATACTTCTGAAACAAACATTTCATTAAACAATACTTTACAATACTGTGCTGATGTTTTCTAAACCATTCTATTTTGTTATTTTTAGCTGGTTGCAATCCAAATTGATTTCATGACCTTGTAAAAGTTGTAACTTGCAGTATGAAAACCACTCTCCCATAGACCTATCCGCTTGGTCTGTGGATGCCCGTGACTAGTGATGATTGTATTCCTTTGTGTAAATGTCTTATATGGGGAAACACCTTTGTGAAAAGTAATTGTGATTCTAAAACTCTGGTTGACAAAACTGAGACTTTAGGGGAATTTCTTTACATTTTCTCCTCTGTTAAAGTAGAAGCCTTGGTAGGACATTTATCATTGTGTCAGCAGTGCCTAACACAGTGCTTTGATCGTGGTGGATGCTCAATAATAATTTAAGGAGTAAATGAATGGTTTGGTGAATGTTAATATGGTACTTTTATTTGAAGCCATTTTTCTGAAATACTAGAAGGTGTTTCTAAGACAATTCTTTTTTTTCTTTATAATAACTTTCTTATTAGTTTCAGGTGTACAGAACAACATAGTGATTAGACATTTACACCCCTCACAAAGTATAACCCCAACAAGTCTACTGTCCATCTGACACCGTACTTAGCTATTTAAGACGATTCTTATTTAAAATGAATTTAAAGAAAAAGAATTTTGTGCAGGTTAATGATTATTGTAATCACTATGTACTACTTTTCTGTGGCTTTTACCCAATATTCACATTGATTTATAACCTGGGAACAATTTATTTTATTTTTTCTTAATTATCAATTGGCAGGGCCCTGAAAACACTGGCTTTTTATATTTTTGATTTTTTAAAGCAATTATTAACCTGTAGTTTTGTGTTACCTGTGTAATTTTATGTAATTTTGTGTTATCATTATAGTATTTAAAGGAAGGAACTATCCACTGAGAGCTTGATATTTAATGGATTGCTAAAAGCAGTTGACCTATTGTATACATTCATGTTTAAACTCAAATGTTATATATTGGTTTTTCCGAAAGAATCTTGACTATAATAGCCTTCCATTGATCTAATCGTCAAGTTCTTTTGCAGCTTTTCAGAAACAGTAGTATATTTATGTGTAGCAACCATTCAGATAAATCCATAGTCAAAGGGAATTCATGGGGGACAGAGGTGTGGGAAGAGACCCCCAATCAGAAGTTTCTGGGAGTCTCTCCTCTGTGTTATGAAGAGAGAATTTTAAATTGTATCTCTCCAATTCTACTTTTAAAAATCTCTTCTTAAAATAATATTGTATGAAATATCCCATCTTCAACATTTTGAATCTTTAGATACCCATTTCTGCAGTTTTCGTTTATGTGGTGTTTTTGTTGGGGGAACTGGGATACAGGTGCAAAGTATCAGCTTTCCTGTGGGAATAGTCACTTAACACTGTCTCTTCTGATCCTCTCTTTTGAGAGTGGAATCAATAAGTGTCATTAGCGACCAGATTCTTAATAAATTACACCCCAATATAATGAATTCTCTGAAAGTCCCAGATTATCCCACTTTGCAGTGATTTTGTTATAATGAATTAATAAGTCTCTAGAAAACATATTCCCAGCTGGCAAGAAGAAATGGTGCTAAACCATGAATTTTCTTTTTTCTGACCTAATCAGGGACACTAGAAATCATCCTACAAATATTATTCCCATGTTATTATTTCTCCACCCTCCAAAGGAATATATTTGGAGGGTGGGGGGCTAATGTTTAGTTTACTTGGGGGGAAGCTTTAATGGAAATAATGTAAGGAAATGAAATGGAGTAGATAAGAAAAATTAAATTGTAATTTCTCCTTGTTAAAAACTAAATAAATATTCCACGTCTTCTTTTCCCCCCTCACAGAAAGCATACAGTCACATATATTTAAGGTGAGCTTTACATCATTAGAGAAAATAAGTTTTCTTCAAAAGTGTTTCATTATAGAGAATTGAGAATAATTAAATCTGTACAAATCTATTTCTATGAGCCATTTAATACAAAGTTTTCATAATTGTATTTCTTAGAGTAGTAATAGTATTTTTCAACACTTACTATGTTTTGTGCACTCTGCCAAGCACTGTGAATGTATCTCATTTAATACTCCAACAGTATTTGAGGTAGACCTAGAAAGACTTAAGTAATTGCCTAGATCACAATGAATTAATACCAAAACTGGGATTGAAATCCAAGCCTTTCTGGCTCCAAACCATATTTTTGACCGTAATATTCTATTGCTTCTCAGGAAACACTACATCTTTCTTATGCTGTGTTAGGAAGCAAGTGTAATACCACTTCATTATTTACTCTGTACTAGTAAGTAAACTTTCTAGATAATTGGAATTTAAGCATTAACACATTTGTCACACTAGAAATGTCTCCTTTTTTAGTAAATTCATTATCACATAGTGATTCCTTCAGTGAGTAACCATTGAACAACACAGGATTTTTTCGTCCTTACCCAAAATAACTCCAATTTCCATGCCTTCTTTTTATAGTATCACTTTTGTATCACTTTTTATAGTCTTTTATTTTTTTGCCTTTTTTTTCTATGCAGAGATATTTCCTGATACTGCCCCAAGTAGCACTTCACATTTACATTTTGATTGCTGTTTTGAACTTATGATTATTCAGAAAACCAGAAATTTTATTAAAAACATGGTAAGGTTAGATGAAATGAGCTCTAATGGAAAACTAAAGGACTCATTATGAGTATATCATTTTACACACAGCTTTATAAGCCTTCCTCTGATAGCTGCAATCACCAGATAAATGAGCTGCAAGTAAGTATGGCATTAGTGCATTTTTTGAATTCTAACAAACAAATGCTAATCTTACTCCTATAACTATTTTTAAGCTTTAAATTTGTTTTTTATTCAATATTAATAAAGTGCTTTGTAATCTTCACTTAAAAACAACTAAATTGTTTTTCTTAGAAATAAATGTATTTTACTTTCTCAGTCATCTCAGTTGAGCTACTTTGCCTTCATACATAAATCATTAAAAAGAGAAAAAAACAAAACATTTTTGTATCACGTTTTTGTCTTAACTGTTAATGTATTTAATTCTGCCTTTGCAATTTTGTTTTCTTTCACTATTAGGTTTTAACTAAAGAATTTTATAGTCTCCAAGCCTCTTCTGAAAAACGCATTACTGAACTTCAAGCACAGAACTCTGAGCATCAGGCGAAGCTAGACATTTATGAGAAATTGGAAAAAGAGCTTGATGAAATAATAATGCAAACTGCAGAAGGTAAGCCTCCCACCACCCTCCCATACGCACAGCTTTTTATTTCTGGCAGCATAAGGAACCTGGTATTGTTTCTAAAACTGCTTTGGTAGATTTCTTTCAAATATAATTCTTGATTTCTTTTAAAAGAATATATTTTAAAAATTAGTCTTAATTCCAATAGTTGGGATGAAAATAAAAAGTAAGTTACCTGTGGTAGATTTTATCTTTTTCATTTGTTTAGTTCACTCATTCAACAATTATTAAGTGTTTACATATGCCAGGATCTGGGGATATGGAGTTCGTGCAATGATGTTTGCTTATAGGGGTTCCTAGTCTAGTCTACTGGGAGAGATGAACATAGTAACAGATAATTAAAGTAGTGAACTAAGTGCTATGAGCAAGAGATAGACAGTTCTTAGTAAAAGTACAGATGAGATCCTGAGTTAATTCAACCTTGGAGGTGAGGAATACCTAAGAGTGGAGATGACATTTGAGTAAGTCTTGAAGGACAGATAGAAATTCGTTGAAACTGCTATGTTATAATCTTTGTCCTTGAATTTCTCTTTTTTCCCCTCTTATTATGCTGTCTTCCTGTGTTGTCCCTGACTCGATGGGAATATTTTTGTTCAAAAGTCATAAATAGCAGTGGCATTCTTATAAAAGTGGGTTTAAACTTCAGTTGAAGTTAAATTTGAATCTATTTTGGGAACATTTTCTTTCAAAGACTCTATTATATTTATAGGCAAATTTAAGAAAACCTTTTATTTTATTCCTATCATTTTTTCCATTTCCAAGGTCAATGATAATAGCAATAGTTTCCTAGTTTCCAAATTTACCTTCAGTTTGTTCACTGAAGTCAGAGTAATCTTTATAAAATACAGATTTGATTATACCAAACACCTGATATAATGCCTATCATCTTAAGAAAGCCGAAAGTCAAATTCTTAGTATGACTTTTTTGTGATTAGACTCATTTATCTTTCTACTTTTCATGCCTTACCATTTCGTATCATATATTATTTTAAAAGTTTCATACTCTTTCTTATGTCTATATCTTTGTGTATGTCCTTCTGTCAAAACAAGTTAGAGGGAACTTCCTCAATCTGATAAAGGATATCTATCAAAAAACCTATAGCTAATGTCATACCTGATGATAAAATATTAAATGCATTTCCTTTAAGAAAGAGAACAAGGTAAGGATTTCTGTTTTCATAACTTATATTAGACATTGTATTTGAGGTCCTAGCTAATAAAATAAGACTATAAAGAAAAAACAGGTATAAAGATCAAAAAGGAAGAGTAAGAATGTATTTTCAAATTAAAAAGCAGTTAACACTGATAAGTAAATTTAACAGGAATACTTAAGATTTGTATCTTTTACTAGATGTAAATTTTAGTTTTAAGAACTAAATAAATATTGAGTTATAGATGATGATTTTTATGTTTAACTGTTGAGGGTTGAAGGGCAAATGTCTACAACGTACTTTTAAATGCATCCAAAAAAATAAGATAGATTTATGGATGGATATGGGAATGGAAAGATGTGTGATAAATCAGTATAGTACAGTGTTTAATTTAGAATCCAGATATTGGGCATATGGGTATACACTGTACATCTTGTTCAACTTTTCTGTGTGTGTAAATATTGTCTTAACAAAATCTTTAGAAAAAATACAGAAATTAATTTTTTACTATTATATAAGCCATCTTAGAATAAAATATATTTACTTGTGCTTGGAAGATCAAGAAACTACTTTTTTTCTCTATCCATTCACATTGATTAACTGAAATTTCAAAGATGTAAGCACAGAACATTCTTTTAGTATTACGGTATACAGTATTCAAGGGATTATCATATGATTTCAACTGACATAAGGATAGTTGCACTTCATTTTTTAAGGTGTAACCATAGCAAATCACAGTCTCCTGTTTACACTTGAATTGCTTTGTGTAATCATAAGTGTGTTGTTTGGATATTTGAAGAGTTTAGTTTTCAAATACCTCATCAAGTTGTTAAAAGTACAAATACTGCCTAGAAACTAAATAAATTCAAATATAAAGTGAAAATCGGATTTCTTGTTGTCAAATTCCAGGACCCTCTGTCCATCTTCACCCTATTTGTAACCTTTACTGGGCATTTATCATGTTTCTCAAAACCCTTAATCTGGCTTCTTGAATCATCTGCCTCTGATTGTTTCTTCTACATCACTTTTGTTTTCTTTTCTTCTAACTCTAATGGTTCTCAATTCTTACTTGCCTACTTTCTGGTTAATCTTATCCTTTCTACAATTTCAATTACTAACTATAGGCTAGAGATTTGTTTGGAGTTCCTGCAGTCATTAAATACTAACATTATTTACATTTTCTCTTCTCTCTGAAATTTACTAATGTTCTTGTATTCTTAATCTGTTTATAAGGTTTAAGTCTTAAGTTATAAGGTTTAAATACCCAACTAGATTTTATCAGAATTGGTTCCTCCCTTATTCTATCTAGTGCCTCATCTCACCTCCACATGTGTTCAGTTGTCTAGAATCCAAGTTCTTTTCTGCATCCTCGGTTGATATTATGAACCATATCTCAACTGGTCATTACTATAACTTGTGAAGAGTTCTGTGTACTACAAATCTAGGCCATGCTTTCCCCATTATCGGGATTTTTTTCTATATTATCAGCATCAACAACAAAAATCTGTTGGTCATGTACTGTATTAATTTCTTGTTTACTGTAGAATAAGATCAAACTCCTTCGCCTAGCAAACAAGTCACATTCACATTTAGTTAGAACTAAACCTACCTTTCTACCACCATTGTACTCCGGATTAACTCCAGCCACTTTTCCTACAATTACTCAAACTTCACAGCTCTGTGTCTTTACATATGCAATTCCCTCCTGCACTTTCTCAGCACTATCTGGGAGGTGAATGCCAGTCTCCCCATACCTGCCTAATGCCTGCAGCACAGGAAAAATTTTGGCACTCACTAACAGTTCTGTGCTCTCTACTTCTAAGACACAGTCTTATCTTTTTAGTACATTTACCATGTTGTATAATACATTGTTTCTGTAATTAAATCACCACTAGAACAGTTAACGCATGAGTTATTAATCCAGTAAGTATTAAACTCAAATTTAAGATATCCATCAATATCTAACTGATGGGTTTTTCTAAGGTGTTAACTCAGTTTATCCCTTTCCCTGCTGAATGTATAACTATTTAAGAGAGACAAGAGTCAGATAGGTATCTAACGGCCAGCTGTAGTTCTGATAGAGCTGAATTGGAGAACCCAACTTGGATCTGAAGCCACGACATCTGATAACACTATTACCATTGGTATATATCATCTCTTGCTTCCACGTGTCCCTCACAACTAATATTCTACCTCTGAAAACTAGTCTTGGTTCACCATGAAAAACAAGGACAAAATTGAAGGAAAACACTTAGGACTATTCCTAAAATTTTTACTGTGCTACAAAAGGATTAATCAACAAATAAGTGCGTATTACAGTGATAGGACTGCACTTACTAATATAAAATGTGGCTTTGTTTTAAATCTGAAACACTTCTAAAAGTAGGTTTCTCTTGTTGACTTTAAAATAATGTTGATGAATAACATTACAAAATTATGTATCGACTGCTTTTATTTGAGCTAGTAAATCTTTCATTTTTATGGCCTTTGATTAAATATTTTTTTAATCCCAACTTATAGTAAAATTGCCGTTGCATTCAAACTTTTCACTCATAAAATATTAACCTGTTAGTTAAAATTTATTTGGGGCAGTGGTGTAACAAAAGCAAAATTTAGAACTACTGGTTTTCCTGGGTTTATTTTTGTGTTTTTTTTTGTAATTTAAAAAAAGCCATCAATACATTCTTCATACTGCACATTTTCTTCACAGAGGAGCCTACTTAAATGTTTAATTTTATTATCACAAGTTAAGATAAAGTTGTTCTTATGATAAAATAATGAACATCTTTCCTAATTAAAAAGTCATTTCTTTATCAAGAGAGACGTAATGAAATTGATGTCGTCATTACTTTTTCACAATTACATAACATGCATTTAATGCAAAAAACCTTTGAATCATTTAGAATAAAACATCTGTATTACTGTGTTTTATAACAAGAAAACTTAATGTGTCGTATGATGCACTCCCTTACACCTTTTAAAAATAAATGGAACAAATCCAAGCAAGCATATACTTTAAGAAATATGTTTCTACTTGCAAATAGCCTGTTTAAGATTACATATGAGCCCTTTTTAATGTTCTTATGCTCCTTGTTCGTTATTATGGCCTCTTTTATTTTCACTGCTGCCATGATTCTTAAGAAAGAAAAGTTATTTTACATCACACATTTTACTATTTTCCAGTTGAAAATGAAGATGAAGCTGAAAGGGTTCTTTTTTCCTATGGTTATGGTGCTAATGTTCCCACAACAGCCAAAAGACGACTAAAGCAAAGGTAAACTCAATCTATATTTGTTTTACTTATCTGTTTGAGCTAAATGTAATTATTATGTTATGCTTTTTGACAGTGTGCTAAGTTGCATGACAAAGTTACTTTATTCTTAGTATGCATGAATATTAAATTGCTCACAAAATAAAACACAGTAAATAATAATGTATTTCATGCATTTTTAAGTGAATTTAATTGTCAGTAGAATGGAAGCATACATGAGAAATTTCCTGTAATTAGAGTCAGTGATAATGACACTATTTTAATTTTATTTTCACATTAATTTCTCAAGTGAGTTACAAATGCTTTTGTACCAATAATTTTAGGTTAATTATTCATTAATTATGCTTCCTGTTTTTCCTCTTGTTTTTTATTCACCTGCCTACATTCCTTGACTTATACTTGAGAGAGCAAGAGAGATGGCGATAGTACATGTATTGTGACTGAAAGTATAAAAGACTGTGAAAACCAAGAAAATGTTTTGAAAGATCCGCTGGTTATCTTGTGAGATACTGTTTAAAGTACACTGAGAGAACATTGTACCTATGTTAATAGGTGTTCTAGCTGACCTGACTCCTAACTCCGATATCCCGCCTATTCAGCCTGCTTTGCAAAAATATCTCACTGCCCCATTCGCTAACACATCAAGTCTAAATGTTTCCATCAGACTTGTAAGCTCCTCATGTGTGCCCAACTCTCCAGCCTTACTTGCCTCTTTACGCAAAATAAGGGTAGAATATGTCGCTGCCTATAAACATCTGTTTTCTTCATACAATAAAGCATTTTGCTTATTAGCTCTCCTTTTCCATATTATTTCTTCAGCTAGATGAAAAACCATTCCTCAAGGTCAGCAACTACCTCTTATTCTGGTTTATTTTCCACTGTCTCTACCTAGTAGATGCCTAGTAGAATTGTCTCTTCATCTGAGTATTTGAGAACTCAGAGTTGCTTATTTATCTTTTATTTTTATATGAATCGATTTAAACATTTAGAGGCACTACACACTAAATAAGAAAAACAATCCATCTTAACGTAATTGCTTTTGTAGAAACTTTGAAGTGATGGCTCAGAAAATGAAATGTCCTCATGGCTAGCCAAAGTGATGTAAGATATAGACCATTTTATGAGACGTTCAAAGGATGCTTGGAAATTGTGTCTCATACTCGTAAAACTAAATATCTGGAAAATTTTAAATCAAGGGTAGATTACTAGCAAGTGTCAATTTTTAGCTGGAATGGTTAATTCTGGTAAAGATGCAAGTACGCCTAAATTACGTATCGCTTGAAAAATCAGTTATAGTCCCATCCCATTCTCATTCTTCCCCAAGTGCCTCCAAAAGTCACTAAAGGTGACGGGTTTGATTGTAATTTTCAGTATGTCTCTGTTTTGGGGCAGTATGTTGCCTAGGGAGGAATAGAAACATAGTTTTGTGGACAAGCGACTTCTTTATCAGTGTTAAATGATCGCTAAAATACTAAGTAATTGAACTTTTCTATTCTCTTCTCTATTTTCGCATCTGCATCCTTCAGAAGAATCTTGTCACAAGAAAAAAATAATTGCTATTGTAAACTTTCTTTCTTTAGCCCAAATACTGAATTCCTCCAAAATTGAAAGCAAGTATTGCTTATTTTTTTAAGAATTTCCAAAACAGATGTTGATTTCTTAAAATTTAGAGTGAAGATTTAAGAAACCACAACTGATTCATATTCTAAATAATCTTAACTGTCCAAATATTTCTAAAGATTTTATCACTGAGCTATCTGTGTGCCTTGAACAAGTGCCTAATGGGCATGCTATTAATATCTCCTGCCAGCTGGTGCCAGGCATTCTTCTCATGGTGAACCACAGGGTTATTTTGAGGAAGTGCTTCTCAGGTCAGCTCAACTGAGTATAGGTAAAGTAAGTCTAGATATCCAAAGAGGACATTTATGCGTTCTCTTGCCCATTCATTCAACAACTTTTATTGAGTGCCTACTGTATGCCCCAAATTAACCAGTGGCTCAGAAGGCTGTTTAGGCTCTGATGCATTTCTAAAGTTTGCAAAGTCCATATTGGATTTCTTAATGGATGTTCGTAAAGAAGTCAATGACTTTGTGCTCTAAGTTTAATTTATTTAAGATGAAAGCAATTTAGTCTTTGAGAGAATCTATACTTAATTTTTCACTTTTGAAATTAAAACAATTGAAACCTTAAGGTGAATTACCAAACAACTCAGAACAGCAAATGAAATATTTGCATAATAAAGTTTTCATTAAACATCACCCTGTACCAAAATATATTAAAATCTCAAAGGAATTTATTTCCCAACTACTACACAATATATCCTATTCATACTAAATTTGATTTAAAATCTCATATATTCAACAACCAGATTTAGGTATTTTAGGGTAACACTTCATTGGAGGGGATTTCTGATTATAAAAGTAGTACATGTTTATTTTAGAAAATTAGGAAAATTGCTGGTAATCTTACCATTCAAAGAAACAATTCAAAAATTTATACAGGCATATGTTTTTTTCTTACATATTTAGGGTATTGTATGTAATTTCGAAACTTAATTTTTTTATCTTATGAATCTACCCTGAACATTTTCTTACGTCATTGAATAGTCTTCAAGAAGATAATTTTTATTGTTTATCCAAAACTTTAATTTTTAGGCCTTCTGTTTTTGAGTGCCATGTTGCTGTTAATGAGTTTGATAGCCACTGAAAATTTTCATTAGTTGCCTGTTGCTACCCAAGGTATATTATAAAATGGAAATGAGAAGATAGATACAAAGTTTACTGCAGAATGCCTGGCATAAATAATTGTAGTTTGTAATGCCAATTTATGTTTCTTAACGTAAATTGCAGTTGATTTTAAGAGCAATAGCCAGTTTTCCAAAAACTTTAGGCACAATTTGAGTTTTTGTTTAAAACAATTTTGTTTTAAAATTTTAATGAGACGTCTTGAAATAATTACTAGAGACACCTCCTGGACATGAAACTAGTTTTGAAATTCACTTTCTTTGATATCAATCAGTTTCTTAAGATATATACTATAATGCCAATTTCCTGTAAAGAAGTAGCAAAAGTAATTTTTCACAATTAGTTTAAAAAATACGTCCCTAAAATGTCTCTTAAACACATTAGTAAATAAGGTTACTCGTCTTTTGAACTTTCAATAGACATATGAATAATAACTAAATATTATCTTAAACTCTTTCTGGGACAAAGTTGTGGAAAGTTAAAAGGGCTTATACAATTAAAGTATATTAAAATAAAATGGGCTCTTCTTGACTTGACTAAACTTGAAAATCTGAAGCAATGTTTTTGTTTCGGTCATGATTGTTTTGAAAATAGCAAACAAGATTTTCTGGTTACATGTTTTGGTAATGCTCTTTAAACCTACAACACGAAATGGGTAACACCCAGTCACTAACGTGGTCTTAGTGTGTGCTTCTCTGTTTGTTTTGGCATTTCTGAATGTGGAGACTCCTCTGAAGGTTTTTAAACCTTTCAAATTGCAAGATTTACTGCATACTATAGACCTTTTGTTTGGGTTTCTGTCTAGAGCTTTAAGTTGAATCTTTCACAGTAGATTGAGCTTCATAATAAAGGAAAAAATAAAGCAGAGAAAACTTTTATTTCCTCTAGCAAACTTTTGTGCATAACAAAAATTTGGTTTTTTTTCCTCCTGTATTCTCATATGTATGAGTTATCATTTTTGTCCTTAGGGAAAGTTGTGCTTATTTCATTTGAGTTGGTTTTAGGCATGGTCCTTTAAAACTTAATTCGGGCCGGCCCGGTGGCTCAGGCAGTTGGAGCTCTGTGCTCCTAACTCCAAAGGCTGCCAGTTCGATTCCCACATGGGCCAGTAGGCTCTCAACCACAAGGTTGCTGGTTCAATTCCTCGAGTCCTGCAAGGGATGGTGGGCTCCATGCCCTGCAACTAAGATTGAACATGGCACCTTGAGCTGAGCTGCTTCCCAGATGGCTCAGTTGATTGGAACGTGGACTCTCAACCACAAGCTTGCCAGTTCGATTCCTCGAGTCCCAGAAGCCCCCCTGCAACTAAGATTGAACACGGCACCTTGAGCTGAACTGTCGCTGAGCTCCTGGATGGCTCAGCTCAGTTGGTTGGAGTGTGTCCTCTCAACCACAAGGTTTCCGGTTCAACTCCCACAATGGATGGTGGGCTGCGCCCCCTGCAACTAGCAACAGCAGCTGAACCTGGAGCTGAGCTGCACCCTCCACAACTAAGACTGAAAGGACAACAACTTGAAGCTGAATGGCACCCTCCACAACTAAGATTGAAAGGACAGCAATTTGACTTGGATAAAAGTCCTGGAAGTATACACTGTTCCCCAATAAAGTCCTGTTCCCCTTCCCCTTCCTCCTTGAAATCTAGGGGGAAAAAAAAAAAAAGAAAACTTAATTCTAGTCTGTTCATGTTCAACTTGAAAGTTCAAACCTATTGACGAAAATAGAGAAAGTCTTATATAACTATAGATAATCAGCATGAAACCATTATTAAGTCCTTAGTAACTGCCAACAGAGCAGGCAGTACAGGGACCAACCTGAAGTGTTCTGAAGCTATAATCATTCTGGCACATGTGTCCCTTTTTTGAACCATTTTTTATGTTGTGTTAATAGACACAGAATTCTGATCTGCTAAAATTGAAAAAGATCAGAAAGCCCAGTGTTATTTCATACCAAGTAACTAGTTAGTAAGTATGTAAATAATACACTAACTTATTTGGAGTGTTGATGATACTCAGAGAACCACGGAAGGACTGGGGACAGCATCAATCCTCCATTAATAGAGGTCTGCCATGTTCACATTGGCAATTATGCAATTGTATGCAATAATCAGATGTACTAACTGCCATTGGCAGATCCAGTAGAATAACTTTTATTTGGAGTCAAGTAATGAGAGAGCTAAGAGATAACCCTTGGTGGAATAATTTTACCAGTTAACAGGTTAAATTTTTGTTTAATGTTTAAACACAAAACCATACTCTGTACTATTAGTTTCAGTTGATATCAATCTTAATTTTGGTATAGGTAAAAAATCAAATGGTAATTAATGTAATTACAAATAATTGTGTTATACCTATTTTTTTATACCTTTTTATTATTTTTTTATTGGGGAATATTGAGGAACAGTGTGTTTCTCCAGGGCCCATCAGCTCCAAATCTAGTTGTGGAGGGTGCCGCTCAGCTCCAAGTCCAGTCGCTGTTTTCAATCTTAGTTACAGGGGGCACAGCCCCCCATCCCTTGCGGGAATTGAACAAGCAACCTTGTTGTTCAGAGCTTGCACTCTAACCAACTGAGCCATCAGGCCGCCCCTCCAGAAGCTGCTGCTCATTGTCTTCAATCTAGTTGTGGAGGGCGCAGCTCACTGGCCCATGTGGGAATCGAACCAGCAAGTCTGTTCAGAGCTCGCGCTCTAACCAACTGAGCCACCCAGCTGCCCCATGTTATACCTCTTTTAGTGTCTCAACAGATAGCCTATAAAAGCAGTGCTGGTTAGAGCGCTGTGCCCTTAACAACAAGGTTGCCGGTTTGATTCCCACATGGGCCGCTGTGAACTGTGCCCTCCACAACTATATTGAAACAACTACTTGACTTGGAGGTGATGGGTCCTGAAAAAACACACTTAAATAAATAAAAGCTTAAAAAAAAAATGCAGTGCTTACTTGAGGAGATTAGTACATTCTATACAAAAAAAATAAGTAAATAAACAACCTTTAGCCGGAGTCATTTTCCCTGGGTGTCCATAGTTACTCATTATAAAGAATTGGAAAGGATTTGTTTTCATTGTACATGCATTGTAGTTAAGGAGACACAAACAGCTATAAGTGAGCAATTCTTCATCTGTCTTGATATGAATTTCATTTAAACTAAAACTCCCCTCCTCTCTTCCAATTTCTAATATCCCAGATTTCTAAACAGCATCCACCTACAAAACCAAATCACTCACCACAACAATATCCCACATTTAAAAATTTAGCAGGTTGTTAAAAAATATAATAAAAAACTAAAGATTTAGGAGGTTGAAATATACACGAAGTGAATTGGTATCTGTGACATTTGCCTTCTTCCCTTATTAACTTAATGTACTTGTTTATTACTAGTTCAAAGCTTAGATGCTAAGCATTAGTTGTACTTTAATATTAAGACTCTGCAGCCTTGGAATATGGTTTCTGGAAATGTATTCATTTGAACAAAATTCGCTTAAACAAAATCAATCAGGAAGAATTTATTAAGTGCCCACTGTGTTCATCACACACTGCAGGGGATAAGACCCATGTCTTCATATAAGTTGCACCTGTTGGGGGAGAAAGATGAACATGCCTGAAGGAATAGCAAGACACACCCAAAAATACACTGTATCAGAGGACCAGCGATCAGTGAAAGCTGGCATGGTCAGAAGTGGAGGAAGTGGAAATTGAAGGGAAACTTACAAAAAACATTGGCCTTTCAAGCAGTGGAATAACCTTTCTGCTTTAGGCTAGCGGACCAGTAGAGGTATAGTGGAAGGCATGTACAAAACATGTTTGTGGGACATTAAGAAGAGTGGACATTAATAGAAAATAAGGTTGGTTCAGTTGAGATTATAGGTGGCCTTGATATTTTTAAATAATGTAGAGTGTAGAGGAGAATTAACCCTGTAGGTAAGATTTGGAGTGGGTGGGGAAAGGACATAAACATCAGTTCATTAAATAAGAAGTACAAACATCTAACAAACACATAGAAGATGTTTAATCTCACAAATAAAGAAATTTAGTTTAAAATAAGATTCTATTGTCTGTAAGGTTAAGAAAATTTTAAAGATTGATGATGTCCAGTGTGGGCTAGGTATGAAGAAAAAGAAGGTCTTATAGAAAGTTTATTCTTTAAGTCCTTTATAACTGAACAGGCAATTACTGTACCAGGTATTATTCCAGACACTTAGAATAATATATTAGAGAACAAAATAAATAAAAATTCCTGTCCTTGGAGAACTTTTATTCTAGTTCCTGAGAATTTAAATTTGTACAACCTTTCAAGAGGAATGCCTGCAAATTTATAATGCACATGTGTTTGACCCAGTCATTACACTTTCTAATAAATCACAGTACAAGGAGTGCAAAGATAATTATTTAGAACTTTCCATAGCCAAGGTACTATTGTAAATGCTCTAATTGGTTTGTCTTTTTACTGTTGAGCTGTAAGAGTTCTTTGTATTTTCTGGATACAAACCCATTATCAGATATATATTTTGAATTTTTTTCTCCCATTCCCTGGGCTGTCTTTTCCCTTTCTTGATAGTGTCTTTTGAAGCATAAAACTTTTTAATTTTGATGCATTAAAATTAGGGCTTTGTACTATTTTTTTGGTGTTGCTTATGTTTTTGGAGCTATACCTGAGAATCCTTTGCCAAATCCAAGTTAATGAAGAGTTACTCCTGTTTTTTTTTCCCCTAAGAATTTATGTTTTTAGCTCTTACATACAGGTCTTTGATTTACTTTGAGTTGATTTTCCATATCATATGAGATAAGGGCTTTGTACTATTTTTAATGTAGCTACTACTAGAAAATTTTAAATTACATGTGTGGCTTACATTGTATTTCTATTAGAAAACTGGCCTTGACCGGTGGTCTCCAAACTTGTTGATATGGATCCCTATTGGGAAACCAATTAAATATGCACCCACCAATATATGTATATGTGTTTATATTTATTTATAAGTTATATGCAGGTACTTATATGCAGTTATATGCAGGTACTATCCTATGTATGTACTATCATATAAATGTTATGTACATTATAATATCAAACCTACGCCGAAAATGAAAACTTAAAAATATATAATATTAAAATAAATGTAAGTAATATTTCCCACACTTCAATGGATTACTGTGCACATAACTACTTTCAGAGATCCCTGGTCTAAACTATGACCTTAACCTTTTGAAGGGCTCAAATCTTCCTTCTCAAGTAATCCTCCACAATGTTGACAGAGGACTCTCTCAAGTACAGATCTGATCATGTCATGCCTAGCCAACTAAAGGATAAAATTTAAACTCAGCTTGTCATACAAGGCCTTTCATCATATATCCCTGCCTAAATCTCTCTAGCTTCCACCCTCACATGTGCCACATGTTTCATCCATCAATACCACGCTGCTTACAGTTTTCTCCAGCAGATCATCCTTTACTTACACTTTTTCCTCTACCAGAATGCTGTTTCTCTGCCTCTGCCCCAGATTGGTCAGAATTACTTTTCATTCTTTCTCATAATATTTAGGATACTACGATAATTTTTTTCATTTGCCTATCTTCCTCAGTAGACTGTCAGCTCCTCCAGGTAGAAATTATGTATTCCCAGTACCAGTGTAGATCATAAGCTTTTAAATGTTTGCTAAATGAAAGTGTTCATGAGTATCTTATTGAATTAAGTAATATATTTCCTCTAATTCAGCTGGCTTTTTTGCAGTCATTGATACTCATGATCAAGAAAAAATTGCTAATTTTCTTTTTATCATTTCTGTTTAATTGCAGCTGCTATAATGATGAAAAATTATACTTCTTGTTTTCCCTGTGTGTTCTATGGGCTTATTTATACAGTTTTTAAAAGAAAATATTTCACAGTATTATTTTTTATTCTTGTTCTTGTTTTCTTTTCTTGTTTTCCTTTTCCCCCCTATAACATCACAGGCTAAACAGGTCATTTTTAGGACGACCTCAGAAGCTTAATACCATTGTACCGTTTCTGATATGTCTGTGAGATGTGTTCTTCTACCTTACAGCTGAGACTTAGAAGTGAATGTTTGAAACGTGATCAGTGGATCAGTTGGAGACTAATTGTAGCACAGTGTCTTCTACGTTATCACCATTATGCATCATAAATGCCATCAACATTCATAATAATAGTCACAGTCATTCCCGTCAGCACCAGTTCCTAGAAAGTTTTTACTAGTACTGTAAGCTAGCGATCAGAATACTGTAGAACACATTTATAAGCAATTTCAAGAAATTATAAGATACCTTTCTGCTATTTAAAGTTGATTTTTCTCAGAATCCTCCAACCAAAGTCAAGGAAATTCTTAGTAAAAAAGGAGGTAGCCCTGATGTTAGGACTTAAGCAGCAGTATATCAAGAATTTCTTAAATGTAGTGTTTTATGTCACATGATATTTTATATTGATAAGTGGTATCACACCATGTTTGCATAAGAGAATCACGCAATTCTCAAGCAAACCAAAAAGCACCCAAACCAAATGAACTACTTAATATTGTTATACTTGATGTCTTCAAGTCATTATCTTCAAAATCAGTTGGTAATGGGTGACCTTTGCATCTCAGTATTTTCTCGCATACCTTTTTCTTCCATTTCATCTCATCTGTAACTCTGATTCTGTGTAATGGTATCTGATTCTGTAATAGCTTTTGATTGCGTTCATTGTTCTATACTGAGCATTACACAAATATGATCTGTACCTTCAACATACATTTATTGAGAAATTACTATGTACAGAAAGACCCTAATGTTGAGTTTTGTGGGAGACAAAGATGAAGGGACTTATTCCTAACATATATAAAAGATGAAAGAAAATGAAAGTATGAGTGAAGAAAACGCCAAGGTTTAACTTAGCGTAATAAAAAACAGAACTAATGATATAGCATACTGATGTTTGCACACATATAATCAACAGATTTAAAATGTAAACATCATATAAAATTAGCATTAAGATAATTTTATTTGTAGAGTTCTTTTTTTTAGGGTCAAATTTGAAAGAACGTGGTATATTTTACGTCAAGGAATGGAAAACAGGATAGCCAAACACTATAGACACCTTAAAAATCGATAAAGGAACAAAGTAGATTCCCAGGTCTGGGCAGGGAGGATGGGGAGTGGTGCTAACGGGTACACGTTTGCTTTTGGGGTTAATGAAAGTGTTCTAAAATGGGGGAAGGGGGTAGGACAGGGAAAAGGGGGTCTAATATATGGTGATGGAAGGAGAACTGACTGGATAGTGAACACACAATGCAATATACAGATGAAGAAGCATTATAGAATTGTACACTTAAAACCTATATAATTTGACTAGCCAATGTCACCCCAATAAATTTTAAATAAATAAATAAATAAAATTTTACTGAAACACAAAAAATTGTCCTAAATTAGATGCTAGTGAGAGTTGAACAACTCTAAATATACAAAAAATAATTGAATTGTACACTTTAAATGTGTGGACTTTATGGTATGTAAATTACATATCAATAAATTTCATATCAATAAAGTTGTTTTGTAAAGAAGCTATCCGATTCACTATATAAACTTTTATCAGAACTCATCTGTATTATTTGGAAAAACAAAAACAAGTTCTTAGAAATAGATGTGTAGGACATATAACATTATTTTCAGAGTTTTGTCTGCATTTCTTTATCTGATGTTAGAAAATATTTAAAAAACACAATGGAATTGTTTTTGTACTATAGTTTCATTTAGAAAGACAGTAAGTAGTTTACTTCTTGTCAGCGTAAAACTTCCTGTCTTCTTGGAATCCAGGGATTTCACAATTGAGATATTAATAAGTCAACGCATACAGATGGAAATGTGATAAATAAGAATGTTTAAGTTTTTGGAATTATAGAGAGGGTCTTTGGAGGACAAGTATTCTCAACATAATTAGCAGTTCTTAAAAACATTATGCCACTTTTCTTCCCCCAGTAGTTAGAAGAAAATGATTTTTGTAGCTGAAGCTTTTTTTCAATTGTGTCTTCAAAGTGGAATTGGGACATTTCAAATTCAATGTAATTTTAAATTCTAAAGGTAACCTAAATTTAAAGGTTACACTCAGTACAGTAAGTTGATGATCACAGTGTGGTCTTTCAACGATTTCTTTTAGTCCAGAAAATTTGCCTCTACATGGACATTTTCCACTTTTCATACATCTTTTCCATCTCTACTTTCAACAGAAAATCTATTCAGTTGACACATTATGTTGTCTGAGGTAAACACTGATGCTTTTCAAAGAGCAAGCTTATTGTTTCAACTAATTGCCAGATTTGTTTGTAAATGGGAAATTTTTATAAAAATGGAGAAAAGCAGTAAATTGCTACCTTACGGTCTTTTCAAACAAGTATCATAATGTAACTGCACTGTGGCAAGGGCTAAAAATTATTACTGCAGTAATCAGTGTATCACAGTTATGTTATTCTGAAGATGTAATGTTACTTTCAAAATTATGAGTTCTGGAATATTGGTCTTCCAGTGTTGACACCTGAAAATATTCGACTCCATGTTTTTCTGTTAATATTTAAGTATTATTAGAAAATGGTAAATCAATTTGTAAGCACACAAACACATTTTGAATATTTTAGATGGCATTGCCCTTTTGTGAGCATTGATTTTTTTTTTCATTCACCTAGTGTCCACTTGGCAAGAAGAGTGCTTCAGTTAGAAAAACAAAACTCATTGGTTTTAAAAGACCTGGAACATCAAAAGGAACAAGTAACACAGCTTTCACAAGAGGTAAATAACTTAAACAAAAGAAACACATATAAAGAATCACGGTGTTCATTTAATTCTTTGTTACTCCTTTGTGTATTTTCTGAGTCCTTTGAAAATAAGCTGTTTGCTAGTACAAAATGGTTTTACAATTTATGAAACTAACTTATGTTAAAGCCTTATAAAACAATTTAACAGTGTATGGCAAAACTAAGATCAAAAGAGAGATTAAATGCCCAGACTAAATATAAATGCAGACTAGACAGACAAAGCTGTGATTTCTGGGAATATCAACTGGCAAAACAAGTTTGGCAAATTTTAGTGGCATTTTAAGTTTTTAACTAAAGCCTCATTTTTTAAAATAGATTTGCTTTTTGACTTCTTTAATGAAAAACAACTTATCTATTAAACATACTTGAAGCTCTCACATTCTTTGGGATATGATAGTTCCCAAATTATGTATTTTTAAAATCAGATTCATATTTTTTATTTTCCCTAGCCTTATATTGTGTTATTAACAGAATATATAGGTGAAGCTTGAACAACAGGAGTCAGGGGCGCAGACCCCTGTGCAGTTGAAAAATCATTCTGTAAGTTTTGACTCCCTAAAAACTTTACTGCATCATCTGCCAAGGATTGTTTCTTGAGCATTCCAGATTTGGGTATCAAGGACCCCTGACAGATACCCAAATCTGGAATGCTCAAGTCCCTTGTATGAAATGGCAGAGGACAATGCATATAGTCGGCCTTCTGCATCTACAGATTCCCAGCTGCCAATGCAAAACAGAGGGATACAGAGGGCCAACTGTGTCTTTATTGAAAAACAATATGTGTATGTCTTGTATATTAGCCCCTCACCAGAGGTTTTTTTTGCAAATATCTTCTCCTATTTGGTTGGTTGCCTCTTTGTTTTGTGGATGGTTTCTTTTGCTGTGCAGAAGCTTTTTAGTTTGATATAGTCCCATTCATTTATTTTTGCTTTTACTTCCCTTGCCTTTTGAGGTCTCTTTGAACCCAAGGTCCATAAGTTCAGTACCTATACTTTCTTCTATGCAGTTTATTGTTTCAGGTCTTATGTTTAGGTCTTGATCCATTTTGAGTTAATTTTGGTACAAAATTTTTCCCAGCACCATTTATTGAAGAGGCTTTCTTTTCTCCATTATTGTTTTTGGCTCCTTTGTCAAAAATTATCTGCCCATATATATGTGCGTTTATTTATTATTTATTTTAATTCTATTCCATTGGTCTATTTTTCTGCCAGTACCATGTTATTTTGATTATTGTTGCCTTGTAGTATAGACTGAAGTCAGGGAGTGTGATACTTCCAGCCTTGTTCTTTTTTCTTTGGATTGCTTTGGCTGTTCAGGGTCTTTTGTGATTCCATACAAATCTGATGATTTTTTTGTTCTATTTTTTTATAAAAATGATATTGGGATTTTGATGGGGATTGCATTAAATCTGTATATTGCTTTGGGTAATATGGTCATTTGAACTATGTTGATTATTCCAGTCCAGGGACACAGAATGTCTTAACGTTGCTTTGTGTCTTCTTCAATTTCTTTTAATAATGTCTTATAGTTTTCAGTGCATAGGTCCTTCGCATCCTTTGTTACGTTTATTCCTAGGTATTTTGTTCTTTTTGTTGGAATTGCAAAAGGAATTTTTTTTTCATTTATTTTTCTGAAATGTCATTGTTAGTATATATGAATGCAATGGATTTTTGTACATTGATTTTGTAGCCAGAAAATTTACTGTATTTGTTTATTGTTTCTGATAATTTTGGTGGAGTCTTTAGGGTTTTCTATATAAAGAACTCGTGCAACTCAACAACAAAAAAAATGATCCAATTAAAAAATGAGCAGAGGACCTGAACAAACATTTCTCCCAAGAAGGCATACAATTGACCAACAGATATATGAAAAAATGCTCAGCTTCACTAGCTATTAGGGAAATAGAAATCAAAACCACAATGAGATACCACCTCACACCTGTTAAAATGGCTGTCATTAACAGATCGAATAATACATGTTGGAGAGGCTGTGGAGAAAAAGGAGCACTCATACACTGTGGGTGGGAATATAAATTGGTACAACCACTATGGAAAACAGTATGGAGGTTCCTCAAAAGATTAAGAATAGAATTGCCATATGGCCCAGCAATCCCTCTCCTGAGTACCCAAAAAATATGAAAATTTTTATCTGTAAAAATAGATATACCCCTATGTTCATTGCACCATTAATCACAGTGGCCAAGACATGGAAACAACCAAGGTGTCCTTCGATAGATGATTGGATAAAGAAGATGTGGTACATATATACACAATGAAATATTACTCAGCCATCAGAAAAGGCGACATACGGCCATTTTCAACAACATGGATGGATCTTGAGATTGTCATGCCAGCTGAAATAAGTTAGACAGAAAAAGTCGAGAACCATATGATTTCATTCATATGTGGGATATAAAACTAAAAGCAACAAAGGAACAAGACAAACAAACAAACAAAACTCATAGACACAGGCAATGGTTTAATGGTTACCAGAGGGTAAAGGGGATGGGGATGGTAGAAGAGGGAAAAGGGGATCAAATATATAGTAATACCGTGTTTCCCCGAAAATAAGACCTACCCGGACAATCAGCTCTAAGGCATCTTTTGAAGTAAAAATTAATATAAGACCGGGTTTTATTAATTTTTGCTCCAAGAGACGCATTAGAGCTGATTGTCCAGCCAGGTCTTATTTTCAGGGAAACACGGTAGAAGAACTCACTCTGGGTGGTGAGCACACAATGCAATATATAGATGATGTGTTATAGAAATGTACACTTGAAACCTATACAATTTTACTAACCAATGTCACCCCAATAAATTTAATTTAAAAATAAAAGAAATAGAAAGCCTGAGTACTCCTATAATCATTCATGAAAAAAAGAAAAAAATATAGAAGTGGTCCTACACATTAAACCCATGTTCAAGAGTCAATTGTAGGGCTGGCCCAGTGACTCAGGGAGTTGGAGCTCTGTGCTCCTGACTCCGGAGGCTGCCGGTTCGATTCCCACATGGGCCAGTGGGCTCTCAACCACAAGGCTGCCAGTTCAACTCCTTGAGTCCCACAAGGGATGGTGGGCAGCACCCCCTGCAACCACAATTGAACAGGCACCTTGAGCTGAGCTGCCGCTGAGCTCCCGGATGGCTCAGTTGGTTGGAATACATCCTTTCAACCACAAGGTTGCTGGTTTCGACTACTGCAAGAGATGGTGGGCTGCGCCCCCTGCAACTAGCAACGGCAACTGGACCTGTCTCTGAGCTGCGCCCTCCACAACTAAGAATGAAAGGACAACAACTTGAAGCTGGATGGCACCCTCCACAACTAAGACTGAAAGGACAACAATTTGACTTGGAAAAAAGTCCTGGAAGTACATACTGTTCCCCAATAAAGTCCTGTTCCCCCTCCCCAATAAAATCTTTAAAAAAAAAGTCAATTGTATATACGGTCTACATAGTATTTTCAATCCTCTTATTATTTAAGCCTACATCTAATTACATTTTCTGTACTTCTGAAATTCAGGTACTAAAACAATTAAAACCAAAGATGCCACCTCACTGATGTTCCTTTTAAAGACATATTAAAAACTGTTAATACATATCACGTATTCTTCATTTGTTTTCTTAAGGACCTGTTCACATTTGTCTTCATAGTGCCCTCTATTAAAGTGCTATTAATACTGTAACATTAGAAGGATCTTCATGCTCAAATTTTAAAATGTCACAAATATTACTGCAGTGCCTGTCACATAGTTGATGGTGAGGGTGGAAGCAGTCTTTTGCTAGCAAATGTCAACAAGTGGCTCTCCAGGCAGGGGTGTGAGGGATGGCTCTGATTTGTAGCATTTGCTTCTATCTGTAGGATAAATATTCCCACCATGCCTAACTTTGAGCTGCCAACTTAATGTTACTGAACACAGAGTAGAGAAAATATGCCCAGTGGCACACCATTAAATTATGCTTCCAGCATACAAGCGTCATAGACACACTTGTATGTAAGCACGAGAGCAGATATGAGAGTTAACTATAGTAAAATAATGAAAAATTGATGAGTTTTTTAGTATTTGGTGCTTTTTTAAATAAAATTTATTTGATTTTAAATCTAAGTAATTTATTAAATAGTGAAATTGAACAACCAGCCCACAAAATTCTTAGAAATTTACCAGTCAGCTATCAAAAACTCCTACAGGCCACCTTCAGCACACCACAGGGTGAAGCCATGGAAGGATCTATATATAAATGACAAAAAAAACAAATGAACCTCTGTATGCTAATGTACTATAGATTTTTCATATTTGTCTTAATTTCAGAATAACCTATCAAAACTATTTCTTAAAAAATGAAATATTAAAACATATAAATTTGTATGTATGTATGTCTTTATATTACTTTTTTAAAAAACCACCTTCTGGAGCACTTCAGTTTTTCAAAATAGGAATTTATAAATGGGTACACATTCTTATACTAATTGTAGGGGGAAATATAAGAAATTAAATGCTCTTGTAATGAAGTATAATTAACTTGTATGAAGCAGTTTTTAAAAAGCTGTCTAATATTGAGAAAATGACTTAAATACTGAAATATTTGTGATATGAAATGGTATGATGGTGTAGAATTCGCTTTAAAATATTCTGTAAGGATGGTGGGGAAAGGGCTCCGTATATAAAACAAGAATCTCAAAATGTTGATAATATTTGAAGCTGGGTGAAGTGTACATATAATTCATTATTCAGTTCTGTACTTTTCTGTATGTTTGAAACTTTTTCATAAAACATGGAGAAAGAATTAGTAACCCTATATTAAAAAGGTTTATACTAAGTATATAACCTTTCCCTTAACATTGAAAATAAAGTATCATAATTTGAAATATTCCATAGATTTTACTTTTTCCTACCTCACAAAAAAATTACACTGCTTAAATTGAAAATAATTGCATAAACTAATTACAGTGGTACCTCGGTTTTCTAACGTAATCTGTTCTGGAAGACCGTTCGAGTTCTGAAACATTCGAAAACTGAGGCACAGTTTCCCCATAGAAAGTAATGCAAAATGGATTAATCCATTCCAGACCTTTAAAATCAACCCCTAAAACTGCAGATTTATCATGAATTTTACTATCTAATGATACCATAGATCCATAAAATTTACTGCGTTCGTAAACCAAAATGTTCGTCAACAGAGATGTTCGAAAACCAAGGTACTACTGTACTCTGAAAGATGGTATTACTAGCACAGCTTGTTTTACTGCGTTTCACAGGTACTGCATTTTTTACAAACTGAAGGTGTGTGACAGCCTTGTATTAAGCAAATCAGTTGGTGTCATTTTTCCAACAGCATTTGTTCATTTTGTGTCTCTATGTCACATTTTGATAATTCTTGCAATATTTCAAACTTTACTATTATATTTGTTATGGTGACCTGTGATCAGTGATCTTTGATGTTACTATTGTAATTGTTTTGGAGCTCCACGAACTATGCCCATGTAAGACAGTGAACTTAATTGATAAATGTTGTGCGTGTTCAGACTGCAGCACTGACGGGCCATTCCCCTATCTCTTTACCTCTCCTTGGACCTCCCTGTTCCTTGAAACACAACAAAATTGAGATTAAGCCAGTTAATAACCCTACATGGCTTCTAAGTGTTCAAGTCAAAGGAAGAGTCTCATATCTCGCACTTTAAGTCAAAAACTAGAAATGGTAAACTTAGGAAGGCATGTCATAAGCAGAGAAAGCTGGGCCAAAAGCTAGGTCTCTTGCACCAAACAGTTAGCCAAGTTGTGAATGCAAAGGCAGAGTTCCTGAAGGAAATTAAAAATGCCACTTCCGTGAACACAAATGATAAGAAAGCAAAACAGCCTTATTGCTGATGTGGAGAAAATTTTAGTGGTTTGAATAGAAGATCAAACCAGTCACACATTTTCCTTACACCAAAGCCTAATCCAGAGCAGGCCCTACATCTTGCTATGAAGGCTGAGAGAGGTGAGGAAGTTGCCAGGAAAAGTTTGAAGCTAGCAGAGTTGGTTCCTGAGGTTTAAGGAAAGAAACCTGTCTTCGTAACTTAAAAGTACAAGCTGAAGCAACAAGTGCTGATGGAGAAGCTGCAGCCAGTTATCCAGAAGATCTAGCTAAGATCATTAATGAAAGTGGCTACACTAAACAACAGGTTTCCAATGTAGGTGAAATCGCTTTATATTGGAAGAAGATGCCATCTAGGACTTTCAGAGCTGGAGAGGAGGAGTCAGTGCCTGGCTTCAAAGCTTGAAAGGACAGGCTGACTCTCTACTTAGGGGCTAATGAAGCTGTTGACTTTAAGTTGAAGCCAATGTTCCTTTACCATTCCGAAAATTCTAAGACCCTTAAGAATTATACTAAATCTCCTCTGTAGGTGTGCTATAAATGAAGAACAAAGCCTGGATGACAGCCCATCTGTTCACAGTATGATTTCCTGAGTATTTTCAGTCCATTGTTGAGACCTAGTGCTCAGAAAAAAAGATTCCTTTCAAAATATCACTGCTCATTGACAATGCACTTCATCAACCAAGAGCTCTGATGAAGGTATACAATTAGATCAATGGTGTTTTCATTCCTGTGAACACAACATCCATTCTGCACCATAGATCAAAGAGGAATTTTGACTCTCAAGTCTTATTATTTAAGAAATATGAGGTCTGGCAATTAAGTTCACGAACTCATCCTAGAAAAAGTGCTACATACCACAATACCTAATATCACTATGGTCACCTTCGAAGTGCTCCCCTTAGGAAGCTATGCATCAATGCCAGCACCTATTCTACCTTTCAAAGCAATTTTGGAACTCTTTTTCTGGAATGGCCATCAGAGGTGTCAACATATTACCCTTGATGTCCTGAATGTCATAAAAATGTTCTCCTTTCAATATTTCCTTTATCTTTAGGTAAAGAAAAAAGTCATTGGGGGCCAGATCAAGTGAGTAGGGAGGGTGTTCCAATATAGATATTTGTTTACTGGCTAAAAACTCCCTCACAGACAGTGCCATGTGAGCTGGTGCATTGCCATGATGCAAGAGCCATGAATTGTTGGCAAAAAGTTCAGGTTGTCTAACTTTTTCATGCAGCCTTTTCAGCACTTCCAAATAGTAAACTTGGTTAAACTGTTTGTCCAGTTGGTACAGATTCATAATGAATAATCCCTCTGATATCAAAAAAGGTTAACAACATTGTTGCAACAAGTTCACGAACTTAATTGTCAGACCATGTGTGTCGTTCACATATCATTGTCTAGTTTCATGTGATATTTTACCACTTCACATATAGCATAAAACCTTATATAATACTATCCTTCCATTTGTCCCTTCCCAGCCTTTGTGCTCCAGTTGTTATAGATTTTCCTTACACATGTAATCCTCACACTACATTACTATTATTTTTACTTTAAACAGTTGATAATCTTTCTTTTTTTTTTTTGGTGGCTTAATTTTTTTTTTTAATTTATTGGGGTGACAATTGTTAGTAAAATTACATAGATTTCAGGTGTACAATTCTGTATCACATCATCTATAAATTACATTGTGTGTTCACTACCCAGAGTCAGTTCTCCTTCCATCACCATATATTTGATCCCCCTTACCCTCATCTCCCACTCCCCACCCCCCTTACTCTCTGGTAACCACTAAACTATTATCTGTGTCTATGAGGTGTTTTTTTTTTTCCTAGTGGAAATGGGATGGCTTGGTGCGATGTCAGAGAGATAGTGGGTGGGGGGAGGGGGGTCCACAGTGTGAGGGATATAAATGATAAACGTCTAAGAAAAAAAAAAAGTTGATAATCTTTTAAAGAGATATAATAATATGAGGAAAAGGTATTATATTTAACCAAATAGTTACCATGCCTGGTGTTCCTTATTCCTTTGTGTACATCCAAATTTCCATCTGGCAGCATATTTCTTCTGGTTGATGCACTTCTTTTAACAATACTTATATAGCAGGTTTACTGGTGATGAATTCTTTCTGTTTTTCTGTATGTTACAAAAAGTTATTTACCTTTTTTTATTGTTTCTTTTTTGTTTACATTTATTCTTAACAAAAGTCAAGATTAAAATATATTTATTTCTCAGTTATGTTACTAAGGCCAAATAAACTTAGAAGTGCACATTTAAGGGTTCATTCTTTTTTACTGCAATAAAATTCACATAACATAAAATTCACCTTTTTTCCCATTTTATGTTGTACAGTTCAGTGGCTTCTAGTATGTTTATAATGTACAATCGTCACCACTATCAAGTTATAGAACATTTTCATCCCTCAGAAGGAAACTCTGTACCCATTAGGTAGTCACTTCTCATTCTCCTATCCCTCGAGCCCCTGGTACCCACTAATGTGCTTTCTGTTTCTATGAATTTGCCTGTTCTACGTATTTCATATAAATGGAATCATGCAATATGTGATCTTTTGGGTCTGGCTTCTTTCACTGGTATGCTGTTCACCCATAGCATAATGGTTTCATGTTGTACCATCTATCAGTATTTAATTCCTTTTTATAACTGAATAATATTCCATTGTTCAGATATATCACATTTTGTTACCAATGCATCAGCTGATGGACATTTAGATTATTTCTATGATTTGGCTGTTGTAAATAATGCTGCTATGAGCAGTCATGTACAAGTTTTTGGTCTTAATGCCTGTTTTCTAATGGACATATACCTAAAGAATGAAATTGCTAGCTCACATAGTAATTCTGTGTTCAACTTTTTGAGGAAACATGAAACTCTTTTCCACAGCAACGGCATCATTTTAACATTCCCACCAGTAATTTCAAGAATTCCAATTTCTCACATCCTCTCCAATGCTTTTTTTTTTAATTCTAGCCATCCTAAAGGGTGGAAGTAGTATCTCATTGTGATTTTGATTTGCATCATCCTTATAACTAATGATGTTGAGTATTGTTTTGTGTGTTTATTGGCCATTTGTGTGTCTTCTTTGGAGAAATGTCTATTCACATTCTTTGCCCTTTTTTCCCCCCTTCTTCCACCTTCACCTTCCCAGCCCAGTTCAAGCTGTTGTTTCTCAGTCTAGTTGTGTAGGACACAGCTCCCTGGCCCATGCTGGTATTCTGAGTCTTGTGCTACCCCCAGCTGAGGCAGTCGGTCACTGGTCAGCCCCCCACAGCAGCTCTTGCCAGCTGCCTGCTGCTCACAATGTCTGTCAGCCACTCACGCTGGCCACTGACTACTCCTGGCAGCACACAGCAGCACAGCAACCCGCGGCAGCACACTGCAGCCTCCAGCTGCTCACGGCAGCCCAGCTCCAGGGAGAGCCATTGTTCACAATCTTAGCTGTAAAGGGCGCAGCTCACTGGCCCATGTGGGAATCGAACCAGCGACCTCAGCTTTAGGAGCACAGTGCTCCGACCACCTGAGCCACTGGGCTGGCCCACCCATTTTTTAATTGGGTTGTTTGTCTTTTTGTTTTTGAATTGTAAAATTTCTTTATATATACTGCATACTAAACCCTTATCAGATATATGGTATGCCATTGATTTTTTAAATAAAAATTATATATATTTAAGGTACAATTATATACATGTATAATTATATACATGATTTATATTTGATGTATATGTGTGTATACCAGGGGTGCCAAAAAAATATGTACAAGTGGACACTTTGGTCAGTGTTCCTCAAGCCATAGTTTGCCATAATCAGAAGTGTCTGGACGCTGATGGTAACCACTTTGAGCACCTCTTGTAATTACAGAAGTCAAACATGACTTGTATTCATCTTTTGTTATCAGTATACATTGAGTATTAAAATTTTAATACAGTTTTCCTTTCTTAAAATGTATATACATTTTTTGGCACCATATATATACATATATATACACACATACTCACACACACAATGAAATGACTACTGTAGTCAAGCTAATCAACATATCTGCCTCCTCACATACTTACCTTTTTTGTATGTGTGGTGAGAGCACCTGAAATCTACTAGCTTAGCAAATTTCCAGACGTATCCCATTTTGTTCATTCATTCATTCATTGGACAGTTGGCTTTTTTCCACCTTTTGGCTGTTGTGAATAGTGCTGCTATGAACATTCAAGTATAAGGATATGTTTGACTACCTATTTCAATGCTTTGTTTGTTTTTGTTTTTTATTTCAATGCTTTTGAGTATACACCAAAGGCTGGAATTGCTCATTTCAACTTTATTTTTGAAAGATATTTTCCCTGGGTAAAGAATTTGAAATTGACTTTTTTGGTCCTCTTTTTTAGTACTTGAAAGATGGTACTCCACTCTCTTCTAGTTTGCATTGTTCTTGCCGAGAAATACGCTGTCATCTTTATATTTGTTCCTCTTTAGGTAATGTGTCTTAGTTCTGTAGCTGCTTTAAGATTTTCTTTTTTTCACTAGGTTTAAGCATTTTGATTATGATGAGGTTTGATGTAGTTTTTTTCTTATTTCTTGTGCTTTGGTTTTGTCAAACTTCTTATGTGTGAGATATCATTGAATTTGGAAGTTTTTCAGCTATTATATCCTCACGTTTTTGGTCTTTTCAGTCTTTTTCTTTTTTTTTTTTTTGCCTTTCCTTTTGTATAATTTCTTTTTACTAAGTCTTCAAGTCCACTAACCTTTTCTTCTCCAATGTAGAATCTGTTAATTCAACCTAGTGTGTTTTTCATCTCAGATATTGTAATTTTCATTTCTAGAAGTTCACTTTAAGTCTTTTTTGTATCTTCCAGGTCTCAACTTTTCAAACTTTATTTTCTGAGTATATGAAATACAGTTTCAATAACTGCTTTGATATCTTTGTCTAGTAATTCTGTTATTATATTATTTCTTGATTGGTTTGAATTAAATTGATTTACCTCATTATGTATCATATTGTCCTCTTTTACATGCCTACTAATTTTTTACTGGGTGCTAGACATTGTGAATTTTATCTTAGAGTTTAAGATAATCCATTATTATGGATTCTTGTAAGTCTGTATCAGCTTTGTTCTCAAATATGGTTAAGTTTCTTGGGAAAAGTTTGGTCCTTTCAAGTCTTGCTTTTAAGCTTTTATAAGCGAAAAGAGTTTATCTTAAGGCTACAACCCCACCTCAGCATTTTAAAGGGGAGACTCAGTTGCTATAGTCCTAAAAAAAAAAAAAAAAAAAAAAAAAAATTTTAAATTTCAAGATCCGGCTTCCTACCATGTTTCTGAAGCTCCATTGATGTGAAAAAAAGAAAAAAAAAAACTCCACTGTTTTATGTACCACTAAAGAGTAAGATTAATCCGTTAAACTATGATACAATGCTTAACATACATTCTTTTAGACTTCAGGCAGTTGACTTTTATCATATACTACTCTGTTTCTTTGCTTTTCTTTTAACACACATTTTGTTTTAGTACTGAATCACGTTGTAATCCTTTGGAAGACATTTTAAATGGCAATTAAACTCAGCCTGTGAAGGATTAGCCATACTCAGAACTCAATTGAAATCACAATATAAACAGCCAAGACCAAATTGTTCACGTGCAAGCCTGGCCAACAGCGATTCAAAGATGTATTCCGTTTTCATAGAAAAGATGAAAAACATTGTGATTTATAGGGTCGTTTTGCTTACCAAAGTATTGCATTGAAAGCTTGTTGATACTTATAATTCCTATAATTAACAACAGTGCTTTTATTTCACCATTAGAATAAAAAGCTTAAAAAATAAACACTTAGATGAGACACCAAATTGCCAATAATTTTTTAAATTGAGCAAATGAAGTTTAATTCGTTAGTTTGTCAGAAGTCTTCCTTCTGACCAAAACTGTCCTCCATGATGTTGATCATGATTTCCTGTTTTAAAATGTCCATTGCCTCCCAGATAATGTCCAGATTCTCTAGCATGGCCTACGCCAGTTTGATCCTAACATATTCTCATCTGTTATCTCCCCTTTCCCAAGTCCTTTCTTGCTGCTCCCTTCCACACCAAGTAATGTTTCTTTTACTTCTGCTGCACCACTTTGTTACCCTCCTACTTCTTAGTCTTCTTGGTTTACTTATTTTTCTCTGTTATATAAATGCTGATATGGCCCAGAGTTCTACCTTGGGACTGTTTTCTTAACAGCATCTCACTCCATCTTGCTTAATGGCTTCAGCTACCACATGCAATGTATCTTTTTGTTGTAGCCTATTTTTAGTAAGTCAGATATGTATGTGATAAGTATATATAATCATAATTCAAAAGTATAAGAGTATTCAGCAAATATCAAGTCTTCCCTACTTTCTCGTCATACCCTCTTCTGAATATCTCTAGTCAGTCTCCTGTTTTAGTGGTACTGACTTGACAACCTCTTATCATCTCTCATCTGAATTATTTGAGTAACCATCTAATTTTGTTAAGTCCTCCACCTTGTTGTCAGAGTACTGTTTCTAAATACAAATCTGTTTTGGTTTTTCTTTTTTTATACAAGACCTTCCATTATCCAACCTCTGCCTACCTATCCAGTTTCATTTTACATTATACCACATACACACACTCTCTGCCATGCCCCCACCATACCTAACTATTTGTGCTTCTCCCTACATACATAACTTCTTGTGTTTTACTAGCAATTCTCCAAGTGCTCTATGCCATTTTATGTCTCCATGCTTTCATACACTCTGGTCTCTTTGCCCAGTATACCCTTGTCTACATCACAGATCTTTTAAAATCACGTCTTTTAAAATCAATTTCAAGTGTCACGTACTCTATTAAGGCTTTTTTGAACCTCGGGTAAAAATGACTACCATATATATGCCAAGATATATATAAACATAATTATTGACAAGTCTGTCTATAAGCCTCTTAGGGGGAGGAACTCTGTTTTTCTTGGTCAGTGTATCCTTACCACTTAGCACAGTGCCTGTTTGTAAACAGACACTTGTTGAAGGATTAATTTCTGGTTTGGGTGGGTCAAAGTATATTAGAGAACTGTGTATACTAGAATGAATCTGGAGCAGAGTAGAGGTTCTAAGAACCAAGAGGGCCAAAGGATGACACAGAAATCAGAGGTGCTAATTAGAGAAGGAAAGAAAACCTTATAGTATCACAGACTCAAGCACATGCTTTTTGTCACATGTAGAACCAGCATAGAGTAATCTATCAGCTCTACCCACCTCCACCCTGAAAAAAAAACTAATTGCATGGGATCAACAGAACCATTAACTTTTATTGAAAATACTTTGTAGTTTTTGTTTTGTTTTGTTTTTTGTTTTGTTTTAGGGTGAAAGGGGGGAACCAAGAGCTAAAATGAGTAACAAAAAGGGATAATAAAGGTAAAAGTATCTTATAGGTCTATAGCACTATTTTCACTTTACCACTGGGATATGAAAACCATGGGCTTCCAAACTAGGCAGACTGGCTTGTATGACTTCAGACAAGTTATTTATCCTCTGTACACCTCTGTTTTTCAACCTGTGATGTGGGAGTAATAATACAATACACATATTTAACCCAAGAATTTGAGATAACCCAATCTGAGATAAGCACTTAACACACCAACTGGTATATAGTAATCATTCAGTAAATTCAGTTTTTCTTGGCCTACTTTTTATTTATTTTTCTACTGCTGGCCATAGTAGTTATAAAATAAGTACTTTATTAATAAAGTTTGCATTTTTTTAAAGAAATAGTAGCTCCAGAATTGGAGTAAGTGATCCTTATTTTGCCTATATGGAAATAGAATAAACTATCTAAATGAATTTAAACACACCACAGTAAGATTTTTTTTTTAATGATAATATAAGTATTTTCTGTGACAAAGTACACAGTACTTAAAACTGCAATTCTGATGAGTAATTGCTCTTCTCAAATACAAACGCATATTTATAATTGCCGTTTAGGAGAAGCATTTTAGGAGAAGTGTAAAAAACTGCATATTTCAAAACTAATAAAAACTACAAATTAACCAGAATTGTTATGTTTAAGTTAGAGAACAAGAGTTACTGATAAAATTCTACTATTTGTTGAATCAGTGTATAGGAAAATGTTAAGCAATAATAATATATAATAAGATAATGAAGATAACATTAATAGCAATGAAAACAATCTTTATTACAAATTTTGAGTAAATATTTTATTGAAATCAAAATTATATGAATATATATATAAATAAATAAAAATAATGGCTAGCAATTTTGAGTGTTTACTTAATACCAGTAATACTACTATCTGAAACCATAGGCGTGTCGCTTGGACTAACTGGAAACTGCAAAGTGGGAGATCCTGGGTTTACTATCTCACCAGGCTTCCTGAGGCCTGGGAGAAGCTCCTCTGACTGAGTGGGTTTCTGTTAGATGGGCAAGTTATCAGAGAAGAATCAAAAATTAGACAAATGACTCATATGCAACGTCTGCTCAGTTACGTACTCTTAGGTTCCTGATGGAGATGCTGTTGGCAGAATTAAACACATTGAGTCCCGTAATATATGGTACCTGCGCTCTTCAAATCTAAAATTTTCTCCAAGTGATCGGGCCCTCGGAAAACTATCTACAAAATTGACCAGAAACTGATTTGGATTTGGACTGATTTGAATATAAATTTGGTCCTTTATAATTAAAAAGATGGCTACGACCTGGACAAATAGCTTTCATATTTTTTTGACCAAGACCTGTGTAGTAAGAAGTGCATCCTACATAGCAACCCAGTACACACATACGTGCGTGTATTTGCCTGTGTGTGTGTGTGTGTGTGTGTGTGTGTGTCTGATGATTTTCACAACACAATGAATATTTACCACATGTAGCACATTCTATTAGTTGCTATTAAGTTGTTTCTTTTTTGCTTTTTCATACTGCTTGTAACCCATAATATGCAAACACTCGTCTGGACAGATATGTAATACATTTTCTTCTTATGGAAGCTTTCCTGAGAAATCAGCTTGGGGTTGAGGAGAGAGAAAAGGTTAAAAAGTAAGAATGAGTAAAGCACGTTAGAGAAATATGTAGTCATCTGGTGTGACTGCAGAATAAAAATCTGTAATGCAGTGTATATGTCCACCATCTCCAGGGGCAAGCAATGCTAATCCAGTCTCTGTCCTTTTGAATTAATACTGTGTGCTGCTGAAGCAGTCGTTCTGTTTTCCTATATATTTATCCTGCGCCTTTTCTGCCCCCTTGAACAATCCTGAACAAGTTCACTGGGTTTCTCCCATTGGTTGGAATTAGTACCATTTACAAATTTGAATAATTGTAGTCTGTAACTTTGATCCTCCAAATTATTTATAATACATATATATGACTAAGACTCAGAGAACCCCACTGTTTTCCTTCTTTATCAATAGAAGTGTTTAGGCTTCATCTTCACAAAAAGGCATCCCTCTGATTCCATGGTGATTCCTTTTTATTTTGTTTATTGGTTTATTTTGTTGTTTAGATTCCACATAGGCGTATAAGTGAGATCATAAGGTATTTGTCTTTCTCTGTCTGACTTGTTTTACTTAATATCCCCTAGACCCATCCATGTTGTCACACGCGGTGATTCCTTTTTAAAAATAAATCTTGTTTTGGACTTTATTGAATTTTTTTAAAGGCCTCGTATTCATGTTCTAACATTTTTATTATTAAGCTACATAGACAAATTCTTGAAGAAATACAATAAATAGCAAGATTTCCCATTGTACAAACCATGTTACTTTTCTCCCAAATAAATTTGTTTCCCTATGGCTCTTTAACACAGAAAGAACTTACATAAGAATAATTTTTAAAGGTAATTTTATTGTAAAATATTTTAGCCCATTCCAATGTCATTTAACTCAGCATAAGAAATAAATTATTTAAGTAAATGACTTTTGTTAAGTGTTAGGTGGTACTGATATGAAATCCAGTTTTTCAGCAAATACTCTATTTAGGGGAAAATATTTTTTTCAAGTAAAAATATATACTCAGTTAGAACTTGAAAAGTTGTATGAGGGAAAATAAATCAGGGAAGAGGACAGCAAATAATTATTTCTCCCTGTGTTCCCCGGCCACATGGGCGTGCACACTGCATAAAGTGAGTGCCATGGTTCTTACATATCTTCTGAAAGTGACCAAAGCCACAGGAAAGGGGCTTGGGAGTCTCTGAGTCCCTCCCACAGGAACGTAGGAGCCCAGATGTTAGAAGCAGTTAGCGATCTGTGGTGTGAAAAAATGGCTGTGAAGCCTGTTTTATCCTGTGTGGATAATTGGTCCTATTTCTTTACTGTTTGTTTGTGTGCATGCACGTGCATGCTTTTAGTCCACATTATTTTGGGGTAGAAAAGGGCAGGAGTTCTTATCTTTTCACATTTTGTGCTTGTCTTATATTACTTACTTTTCTGTTACTGAGAGGCAATAACAAATATTGATAAACCACATGATTCTGGAGCCAGACTCACTGTGAAAAAATCTCATTTTTGGCAATTACTAGCTGTATAAACTTGGATAAATTATTTAATCCCTCTGTGTTTAACCCCTCTCGTCCTCATTTGTAAAATACTAAATTCCAAATAAAGTTTCATTGGAATGTTTCCTGATCAAATAAGTAGATTACTTTTTGTTTTTAAAACACATTATGTTTTGCAACATTTAATAGGGGAAACACAGAAAAGCAAGGCATAAGGGGGAAAAATAGCTTTAAAAAACAAAGACTCTCTGAGAAGGCTAAATACTGTATGATTCCAAATACATGACATTCTGGAAAAAGCGAAACTATGGAGACATTAACAAAAAAGATCAGTGGTTGCCAGGGGTTAGGAGGGAGGGAGGGATGAATAGACAGCACGGGATTTTTAGGGCAATGAAACTATTCTGTATACTTTAACAGTAGATACGCGGCATTATACATTTGTCAAAATCCACAGAATGTACACCACGAGTGAAGCCTACTGTAAACTACGGACGTGGTGATAATGGTGTGTCCATGTAGGTTCATCAGTGGTAGCAAATGGTGGTGCTGGGGAACGTTGTGGGGTGGGGGGAACAGGCCGTATAGGGGAACTCTGTACTTCCACTCAATTTTGCTGCGAACCTAAAACAGCACTAATAAAAAAGTCTTCAAAAAACAACAAAGATGAGAAAGGGAATGCAATCTGAGAACCACAGAAAAGACATAGGAGAAAAGGAAAGGAAGGGGAGAGAGGAAAATGTCAGTGACTCAGTTTTCGTTCGGGTAATTATGGCCGCTTTTTGTCACTTGTGCAGTTTGCCAGTCCTTGTAGCCCGTTTTATCAGTAGCAGGAAAATATCCCCAGCAAGGAATTTTGTCTAGAGAAAAATTAACTTCTTGACATAGGTAACAACTTACTTTTTTGTAATGTTAAAGAATTTGGGAGAGCTTTAGTTTTCTCGGTGTGTATTTCATTTGGTGTTTCACCCTTTGTGAAATTAATGTTCTCATATATCTTGTGGATGCACATATGTAATGTGTTGATGAATAATTAAATTGGAATGCATAATAAGAAGACTTAAAGAAACTGTTGGAACAAACGATATTCACAGGTAAGATGTAACATGATCAAAACACTACCAGAAATTGCCTTTAACATGTGTAAATTATTAAGTGTTGTTATTCTCTTATTTTTTTGAAGTTCTGATATATGAATTATGTAGAAATTAACATTTTTATTTTAATGATGATGAACATGTATTTATCTACCATATGAATGGCTGATTTGTTACATGGACAAAACATTCACTTTCATTGTAGTAACCGCTCTGTGTCTAACATTGCCAAGTGCTTAGACCAGGAAGTCTTTGTTACGGTTCATTCTTCAAAAAATTCAATAATATGGATCTAGGACAATATACTGAAATTTGTTCTTAAGCCATGCTTTTATACATTCAAATACCAGGTCATATGAGTGTGCGTGCGTGTGTGTGTGTGTGTGTGTGTGTGTGTGTGTGTACCAAATGCCAACCACCAATGAAGTAGAGAAAAACAATGACTTATTTATAAGTGATATCCTGTTTACACATCAGACAAATAAGATCATTGTTTAAACTTTTTACCTAACTGGTTATGCCTAATAACTCATCAAGGTCTATAAATTTTTCATTTTAAGAGCTATTATAAATCCCACTGCAAATCCCACCCCCCCGCCCATCAGTATTGTTACACAATTGAATCACATTAAAATGAATTTCTCAAGTGTAACTTGGAGGGGGAAACAAATTTAAAACCTTTGAACCCAAAAATTCCATCCTTTGACTCTAATCTCCTGTCCTTCCAGCTCTCCCAGTTCTTTTATTCCCACTAAATCTGTGCTTTATTGGGCTCATTACAAGTCCCAGACTCATAAACTCCGTATTTTTCTAATCTGTGAAGCCCCTCTTGGCTCCACTTTTCTTCCTACCCAGTCTCGGACCTTATCATCCATCTGAGTACTTCATTCACTAGCACTCTAGTTTCCTTTATTGCCAGAGTCATCCATCAGGCTTTTCTTGACAATCCCTACCTTTAGCATAGTATCTTACAACCTGGTAGTTGCTTTATAAATATTTAACGGAAGGAAGGAGAGAGGGAGAGAAAAATCTTGGGTTTTGTGGTAATGTGCTGAAAAATTCTTATGGAAATCTGCTATTTCTGCTGCTTGGAAGCATTACGAATTCAAGTCACTGCACATCAACCAGGCCCTCATTCCTGTTACCCAGTGTTTTTATTTTTCTGTATTTACTGTGTTCCCCTTTATCTTCATTGCAGAGCACTTCCACTGCCCAAAACCAGCAATCCATCGTCTGTATCTTTTCCTTGTTACAGTTAGGTCACCTAAATTTCTTTTCCTTAAATCCCTTTTACCCAATTGCTAGTCTTGCCAGTTCCCTGATCAGTCTATGGCATGACATTATAGATATTCTAGAAATTCTGTCCTCTCTTTGCTTCACAACACCAGATGGTTCTTTAGTCTTCTTAGCTGTCTTCATCTTCCAACCCTGAAATGTAGGTGTCTCTCTAGCGTCTGCCTTTTACCCTGTTTTTCCACCTCAGTAGTGATTCTCAAATGTTAGTGAATATGGGAATTACCTAAGATTCTTGTTTAAAATGTAAGTTTCTGCCCACAGAAGTTGTGATTAAGATAGGTCAGGAATAAACCCCAGGAATCTGCATTTTTAACAAGCCAGACTTCTTGTGACTCTAATAAAAGTGATCTGGGGCCACACTTTGGGGAAAAAAAAAATTCTCTACAAATCTATGTACTTCAGTGACTTCAGCCATCACTTCCATGCTGATTTCTTGCAACTATCTTATCATCCTACTCTCATGAATATCTCCTTAATATCCGGACATACTTTGAGAATCTGAGGACCAGAGCAGGGCTGGTAATAAACTTGCTTTTGATTATTAAAATAATAAAATATTTGTAAAAACATTGGTAAGTAGCCTCTGCCATAAGCCCCTGATGGTCATTCCACTCCCACAATCCTCTCTATCCTGGTCCCTGTGCTGAGACCCCCTAGACCTCTCCACATTACGAAGAAGTAATACCTGGCACCACAGAGTTTCTCAGGATCCTGCTCCAGTGCAAACACTGGCACCCTAGTTGGCTGAATTGTATCAGTTAAATATTACCCCTGGTAAAGATGATAATGTTGTTAACCATATGGGGACACTGAGAAGAAGCCAGTTTTAATGGGGAGGGTGGTAAATTCAGTATATAAGACGGTTTATGGGCAGTACCGTTAAACCTACTGAAATAGTTGGAATGGCCTGCAGCAAGTCCAAGATTGCAAAAGCTCTGCTTTCCAAATTTGACTAATCATCAGAATCTAAGTCTCAACCTTAAGAAATGTTGACTCAGTAAGATAGTGGTGGGGCCCAGAAATCACTGTTCTTTAACTTTCCCCAGTGATTTCCCCAATGATTAGCTGGGTTTGAGGACTGCTTCCTTAGATTGAGAACAGAGTGTAGGAACAGAATGTTGCCCCACGTTGGACATCCAATAGGCGTTTTACATTTCATAGCACAATCAAAAAGATCAGGCAAGGAGAGGTGGGTTTTTCAGCACAAACTACCAACACTACTAGCATCTCGCTTCCATATATTCCGTACACAGAAAGCAACTCAATGTTAAATTCCGTTCAACAGAATGCATTTTGTCCCTGGCAAGAGTTTCATTTCTAAAAGTTTCTTTTAAAATAAACTATACAAGAAAAGAAATTTACATTTAGGGAAAACAATAAAATGTAGTCACCTTTGTATGTTTTTTAAATTTTAAGAGAAATATATTTTAGATTATTATCCAAGAATAAGTTAAATTAGTTAGTAGTAGTTGAATCAAAATGCATAATTAGGTTGTAATCAGATATTGCTTTTCTCTGAATCATATGTACAGTTTATAGAAAGAAGGGATTAATAATTCTATAAAATGTTGTGTGATGGGTTTAGTCCTGAGTCATTTATTACGTTTATGATTCCTGAGTCACTAATTACTAAATCTTTTCCTATAAGGAAAAGATTACTAATAGGCAAAGTGAGTGATTGTGAAAATTTTTGAATACCAGTTATAGCTACAGAAAGACTTTTTTAAAACTCTGGAAAAATCAAATTCTGTTAAATTATATTTATTTCAAAAATAGAAATTATTATCATTTTGTATTGAAAAACATGTACTTTCTTCCTGAGGAATTAAAATAGATTTTGCAGATTTAGAAGCCTACAAACAAGTTTATAAAGAAACATATTCTTAAAAACTGATGGCACTTTAGTAGTTTTTAGTATCCAGAGAAGGAGGAGTTTATAGGTTGTATATTAAAGATACCTTTTGTAAGTACGACTTTTGGCCCTTAATTTTGTTTATAATATTAAAACCTAACATATGTAATTCATGTAATGAAAAAATTGAACTAAAAATAATTAAGACTAATGACTACTGTTGTATTTTTTATGCAATTGAAATTAGATTTGATAAGTTTTAAACAGAACTCATTCTAAACCACAGCTAACTGCAATTTGTAAATGCCCTAGTCCTTCCCTCTCTGGGACCTCCTCCCCGTGTTCCCCCCCTTCCCCCCCCCCACTACAGTCATATTCTCTCTCTCTCTCTCTCTCTCTCTCTCTCTCTCTCTCTCTCTCTTTCTCTCTGACTGTTCTGCACTTTGAAATACAAAGCAACTTGTCAGTTCAGTTTATTCAGTTAGGGTCAGTTCTGTGAAAACAAAGTCAAGGCAATTGTTTGACTTAATTGACGAGTGAAACTGGTTATACAGGTAAGTGGGACTTAGTTTTATTTTTGTCCAGCTGCATATTTGAATGTTCATAAAGTAACTTAGTAGAGTAATAAGATTCCAGTGACATTGTAATAGATTTTAAAGAATGATTATCAGAGCACGGAAAAAAGACACTAAAACCCAAACTATAGAAAATATTCATGGTATTTTTTTCTTTATGGCTCTGCTTTCACTATAATGAATTGTGTCCAAAAAAAAAAAAAAAAAAAGAAGTCTTCTTTCACTATTCATTTCCTTTTCTTTGAGGAATTTCTTTTTCCTGGACTATATTTAATATAACCAAAAGAAAATGTTCTAGTATAATTCAGATGAATAATTTAAATAACTTTTACAAAGTAGTTCTCAAACTGCAAGCACATATTCTCCAACAGTTGGTCAGCCACCTCTTGGCTTCATTTTTCTCCTTATCCATGTGGACCTCATGGCTGATCATTTTTTAAATTACTATTTCTGTCCCCCTTCTCCCAATTTTTTCTGGCGTCTACTGTGCCTTCCTCTTTACCCATCCTAGGAGCTGAAGCTCTTAGGCTGCTAGTCATTCTTTTTTTGAATGTGAGCATAAAACCAAAAAATTGCAGTGCCAAAATAACTAATGTGTTTAGATCTTAAGTTTTTTTTAATGTTGAACTTGTATATGTAGTTCATTTGAGAAAATAGTAGAAATCATTTCTTGTCCCAGAAAAAAAGCAAGCCGTTAGCCTCAATTGAGCTTTTTAGGGTTTATGAAGGAAAGGGAAGGGCAATGGTTATATAAATATGAAAGGCTAGAATTTTATTGTCAAAGAGCATTTTAAAGTCATACAGTAGTTAAGGAATGTATATATTTTTTTCTGTGTAGTAAAATATGTATATAATGTATATACAGTAGTAAAGTCATGCAGTAGTTAAGGAATTTTGTATTTTTTTTCTGTGTAGTAAAATACTCCCTTCCTTACCACCTAATCTTTATAATGGATACCTACCAGTTTTGTTGTGGTTGTTCAGTTTTTGCATATCCAACATTAGAATAGCTTTTTTGAGAACTCTTTATATTGCAAAGTAGGGACCTGCTAATACTGACAGTGGTGTGTTTAGTCGTATAGTGACATACATTTTACATATGCTTAACATACATTTTTCCTATGGTTAGGAAAAAAGAGCAAACACAAAAACAATTGGGTATATAATTTGATAAAAATCTTTTGGAACTTTGGGCTATAGGTCAAGAGCATCAAATAGTACTATCCCTTAACCTAATATATCTGTTCTGAAAGAAAATTTAACAAAGAAAGTATTAATATAAGGAAAAACACATCTACAATACAAAAAAGTTTGTTGTAGCATTATGTATACTAGTCAAAAATTAATAGCATCCTAAACGCTTGTTATATAAACAATGTAATTAAATTATCGCACATTAGCTTACTAGACAGTTTTATAACCATTAAAAATATAAATTAAGGTACTCCAACAACCTGGAAAAATGATTATGATATAAGGTAAAATGAAAACACATAATATAGAATTGTACATAGTGTACTAGTAATGAACAATTCCAAAAGGATATTAAGAAAACAATTCCATTTACAATAGCATCAAAAAGAATAAAAATACTTAGGAATATTTAATCAAACAGGAGAAAAACTTGTACAAAAACTACAAACATTAAAACAAAAAGACCTGATAAATGGACAGACATCCCATATTCATGGAAGACTTAATATTGATAAGGACAATACTACCTGAAATGATTTACAGATTCAGTGCAATCCCTATCAAAATCCCAATGACATTTTTTGCAGAAATTGAAAACCCCATCCTAAAATTCATATGGAATTTCTAGCGACCAAACAATCTTGAAAAGGAAAAACAAATTTGGAGGACTCACTCGTCCAGATTTTAAAACTTGCCACAAAGCTGCAGTGATCAAAACAGTGTTGTGCTGGCATAGGACAAACATACAGACTAATGAAATGGAATGGAGAGCCCAGAAATAAACCCTCACCTGTGGTCAATGGTTTCTCAACAAGGTTGCCAAGACCATTCAATAGAGAAAAGACAGTCTTTTCATTAAATGGTACTGGTAAAACTGCATGTCTACATGTAAAAGAATGAAATTGGAACTGCACTTGACACTGTATACAAAAATTAACTCAAAATGGACCAAAGACCTAAATTTCAGAGCTAAAGATACAAAATTTATAGAAGAAAACATAGGAGAGAATCTTCATGACCTTGGATTTGACAGTGGTTTCTTAAAATTGACACCAAAAGTACAGGCAACAAAAGAAAAAATGTGTTGAACTTTATCGATATTAAAAACTTTTGTGATCAAAAGATATTATCAAGAGAGTAAAAAGACACACCAGAGAAAGGGAGAATATTTGTAAGTCATATCTAATAAGGGTTTAATATCCAGAATATATAAGGAACTCCTACCCTTAACAACAAAAAAATAATAATTTTAAAAAGGGCAAAAATACTAACTAGACATTTCTCCAAAAAGGATATACAGATGGCCAATAAGTATATGAAATAACACTTCTGGCAAGGATGTCAAGAAATTGGAACCAAGTGTATTGCTGGTAGGAATCTACAATAATGCATCTGCTGTGGAAAACAATTGGCAATTCCTCAAAAAGTTAAATACGGAATTACCACATGACCTAGGAATTCCACGCCACTCCTAGGTAGATATGCAAAGGAATTGAAAATAGGGACTCAAACAGATATTTATACATCAGTGTTCATAGCATTAATCACAATAGCCAAAAAGTGGAAACAACCTAAATGCCCAACAATGATGAATGAAAAAACAAAATGGGCTATAAATGTACAATGGAATATTATTTGCCCGTAAGGAATGAAGTTCTGATACACGGTACAAGGTAGATGAACTCTGAAAACATTACATTAAGTGAAATAAAGAGGCATAAAATGACAAATATAAATTATGACTTCACTTATAAGGAAGTACCTAGAATAGGCAAATTCATAGAGACAGAAAGTAGAATAGATGTTTCCTGGAGCTGAGGTGTGGGGGAAATGTTTTAGCTTAGTAAGTACAGTTTCTCTTGGGGCTGATGAAAATGTTCTATAAATAGATACCAGCAATGGTTACACAATATTGTGAATGCACTTAACACCCCTGAATTGTATAATGGTTAAAATGATACATTTAATGTTATTTTTATTTTAACCACAATTTTTTTTATTTTAATTATACATAGTGATTTAGGTACATAAATTATCTATTTTGCAAATAGAGGTGGAAGGAAATACAAAGACATGAAAAAAATTACTAAATTCTGCGATTAATTATTTTGAATAGAAATAAAGCTCAAATAAAAGAAGTTCGTTTTTAGCTAATAATGGATATTCATTGAAAGAAGATAAATTTTATGTCACATAGCTCCTCAGACCAACAAAACTTAAGAAAATTTAGGTAACCCTCCCCCAAAATTGGTAACAATATTTTATTTAAAAAAATTTTTCCTGTGTACATTGTATTTATTATTATCATTATTGTTACTAAGAATAGCTATATTGACTATTTTTAAAAACTTTCAGTTTACACAGGAAAAACTTCAGAGTAATTCATGTAAGGGAGAGTTGGTGTACTGTATCTATGCTAGAGCATTTTGTATAATTTTAGTTTCTTGTAAAATTTTCTAGATTTTAATGCAATCTGTTTTTCTTTAGCTTGACAGGGCCAATTCTCTGTTAAATCAAACTCAACAACCTTACAGATATCTTATTGAATCAGTGCGTCAGAGAGATTCTAAGATTGATTCACTAAAGGAGTGGATTACTCAACTTGAGAAAGATGTCAGGTAAACCATCTACAAATCTTTTATTTGAATAATGAAGAAGTAAACGTAATACTGCTGTGGATTAATTTGGGTTCTAAATTGTTAAGAAAAAAATTACATAATGAAGATGGTCTTAAATGTAGTACTGAATATCTACTAGTCACATCACAGTAGGTGTTCACATTCCACCTTAAGATCAGAAGTGTTAGCCTGTACATAACGCTACACTTTTAACAAAGCACATGACAGTTCTTCTGTCCTTGTTCCCCTAGAAATATTTAGTGGGATGTGGGCTAACCAAAGGGAGAGGAGGACTATAACCAGATGCCATTTGTGGAGTCAAAATTACTTTTCAAACATAAAATGTGTATGTTTATTTAGATTCGTGTTGACTTTGCCAAGGAATTTTTAGGCTTTTCTTCCCCTAAACCTTTTAGTAACCCATGAATTACCTAAATGTAAACAAATTTCTTTCACTTCCTTGAAGTTGTTTTCTTACATGACACCTTATCCAAAAGACTTGCTCCATTTAATAATTATCCAAATTCTTTACATGTTCATCTATATGATCATTTTAGTCTTTTTAAATTGCAGTAAAAGAGTGATGCTATACATAAAGAAAGAAGTTTTAACTTGTCATTGGTTGGTTACTTGGCTTACTTGTTATTAGATTTTAAGATAATTAGAATAAATCTTGGATAGATTATTACCATTTCATAAATATGGAAGCAAAGAATTTAGATGGGAAATGAAATTGTTAAATTAAGAAATTGGAAAATAATAAGGGGAAGATAGTTATTAAATCCAGGTTTCCTACGGTATATAACCAAAAACATAAAACTGTTGGTTATTAACTCCAAACTATGAATGTTCTTTTTGTTGAATCAGAATAATTATCTTCTCTCATTTCTATCCCAACCAAAATAATTGGTCCAGAACTTTACTCCTGGTATTAATTTTTTGATGATTTGATAAAATAATTTAAAATCATGTTTATGCTTTAAATGTCAACATAATTTATTTCTAGATTACATTTAAAGTTAAAAATTTATTTAGAATATATGTAACCAGCATTAGTAAGTTAATTCAATGAATCAATTAAATAAATATTCTATAAATAGCTTTTGGGAGTAGATTCTGTTTTATCATTCATTAGGTACCTGGTTATCTTAGGGAAATTGAGGAAAGAACCCCAAATAAAGCTTTTTCTTTCCTATATTATATATATATTTCTGCTACAATTGAAATTTTGTATAGTCATTTAACCTTTGTGATCTTGGAGGGGATATATAAAAGGCCTGTGGAAAAAATTACCCCTTTCACAATTTTCTTCAAATGAATTTATTTGAGTTTTTATCTTACTAAGAATTAAGAAAAGCTGAAAATGTTGAAATAGAGAAAAATAATAGCTAACGATAGGAGAAAATTATAAAGATGAGCAAATTGAGCCTTGGAGAAATTAAGCAACTTTTCATCTGAGAACATGCAGCTTTGTTGGTAGGGCCAAAATTTGAACCCAGATCTGTCTGCTTTCTAAGTCTATACTCTTATATTATGTTATACTGCCTCCCTATGTCCTTTTCTGAATGAGGGATACTTAATTAAATGCTATAATTAAGGAAGAGAAGCAAAAAATATATATATTAATAGTGTACAATAATGGTTTAAAAGGAGGGCATTCATGAGTTGTTAATTGTTATGGCTGGGTGATGGATACATAGGGATGATATTTCCTCTCTTCTTTCAAAGTATTCCATAATAAGTCTTTGTGAAAAACAACAAATTTTAAAAGGAAGTACATACATGCTCTATAGATCAATTGCATGGGCTCCAGTCCAGATCAGTACTCGTTTTGGATTGGAGCAAATTAGTTGAACTCTCTAAACCTCCGTTGTTCAATAAAACTTTGTGCAACGATAACAATATTCCATATATGCGCTGTCCCGTGTGATAGCCACTAGCCACATGTCACTGTTGAGTATTTGAGTTGTAAATGTTTTATTTTGTTTAAATTCAATTAATTTTAATTGTTTCTTGTGGCTAATAGCTATGGTATTGGACACTAGCTAGTTTTCTCATCTGTGAAATGATATTGGTACTAACAGCACCTGATTTAAGTGGTTATGCTGAAGATTAAATGATAAGATCTTTGTAATATGTATGCCACTGTTCCTACACATTATAAATGCTCTATAAATGTTTGCTATTAGTATTTTTCTTACATTTAACATATTGAAATTATCTTAAAAGTGAGACATAACATTTCTCAAAATATGTTGAATTTGGACAAAAATTAAGACTCCCCTAATAACAGCAACAGTAATCATAAAAACTATGCCAATTATGGAATTACCTACAAAAAAATTTTGTGCTAAACATCTGAGTCCTTTAAAGCTATCTGTGTTTCATAAATTTATTGTATAATATTTTAGTACATTCTACACTACTATTTCACAGGATATGAAAGCTTGCTCTTGATTAACTACCTTCTAATATGAAAAATGAAGGTGCTTTCAGTAGTTTAATTATGGCCTTTGAGATGCTGTAGATGTACCCTGATGACATGAGTGAAATGATGTGATACCATAAAAAACTCAGCCCAGTCAACAAGTCAGATACAGCAAGAGAGATGATAGTTCTATCTACCATCACCCTCCTCTGAGCTGATGACCTTCCACATGTAGTGGGATTATCCTCCTGGGCTTTCACTGCACACCAACCTGGTTTGCTTTCTCCGGGTAAATGTGTTTGGAAAACACAGATATTAATGTGAACATCAAGGGATAGTTGTGAAAAAGTAATGAAGTAACACATATAAAGCTTCTGGCACATGGGAGAAACTCAGAAAATGTTACTTCTCTTCCTTTTGTCCTTCATTATTTCAAAATTTAAACATTGGATGACCCATCCAAAAAGATTACTAAGTGATTATGTTCCTTGAAAATTCCCATTCCTCTTTGCTAGGTGTTGATTTTAATAGTAGAGAATATTTACATTAATTGATTGTTTTTTAAAATGTTTCTCTAGCTTATATGATAAAGGTTCTTTAAAGAACTGAATAATTGTATCATTTCCTTAGAAAATAAAATAATACCACTATACCACACCCACAACTTGCAAATTTAGCTATTTATATGATATATTCAATGTCTAGAAAGATTAAATATGCAATAAAATAAACTTCTCATCAATATGTTAAATACTAACATTTGAGATATCACTATTAACTACTTTAAATTTCCCTGTCATTAAAGTAATAATCCATTCTAAAGGAGGTACTGTTATTTCTCCTCCACCAAGCCACAAGAGACAGCCTGCGTTCTATAGTTCAATCTGTAGCTCAGAGCTGAAGGAAGCATGGAAACAATAATTAGCATACATTATCTTTCCCTGTTTTTGTTTATTCTTAACTAGTAGTTTAAGAAGAAAAGACTACATTGTCAAGTTCTTTTGTAAGGCTAAGCTAGGGTATATTGATCCAGGAAGTGAAGGAACAAGATATCAGGAATATGTTTTCATATAGCCAGTGAAATAGAGCCATAAACATGAATTCCTGGGTAATAATTAACAGCGAATTGAACAATTATGGGTGTTATATACCATTCACGATAGATGTGCTTATAAGGAGATTTGTTTTGTAGTTCCTTTATGAGTCATGCATAGAAGCTTTGTATTTTTAAAGGTTAGTTTCCACTGTTATGAAATGTGTTTTATGGAAACTGAACTTCTATTAAGTAATTACATACATACTGGGAGAAAAGAGTATAATAATCATCATATTCAGTTTGAGAGACCTACATGTTGAAGGTGGTCTCCCTTGTGGTTTAGGAGTGAGAAGGCAGACTGGGGAAATACATACCCAGGTTTTGTCTGTGGAGTCCTTACTGTTTGTGATAAAACCAACATCCTGCAGATGGAACTGAGTTGCTCTGTAACCCAGTTTATCCACCAACATTTTTTAATGAATTATCCAGTCAAAACGTTTTAATTACTCTACGTTTTATTTACTGGACCTGTTGGTATTTGACAGTATGTGTGTGGAGAGTTTAGTTACTGTATTTGAGTGTATGTACTGTGTGTATGTGTGTACATGTATATGAACATTAACACATACCTGTTCTTTGAAAATTCCTATTTCTATTTACTGAATGTTTATTTTAATTCTGAAAAACATTTTTATCTTCAAAGTGATTCTAGCTAAAGATAGAATTCTAGAGTGGTAGAAACATCTGATCTTTACCATGCTTTGGGAGAGTCTGGCAGAACATGGCACTAAGTTTCCTTTATATCATTTAGCTGTTTTCAATTCTGCGGCTCAGTAGGATCTCTGACGCCTCACTCTAAAAGTCAATCTGTTTTTCTGCCCAGCTGCTTACCTTTATTGGCATTTAATTACTGTTTTCCTCGGATGCCTGTTTTTCATCTAAACTAGTAATACTATACAGCATTTATATAGAGTTTTATGTGTTTAATGTTTTACATAATTATTCATTAGATAATTCACATATCCCTTTGACATACACAAGTATTATTTTCCACTTTTACAGATGTGAAAACTAAGGTTCAGTGGGGCAGGGGGTGTGCTTTAAACCACACAGCTGAGTCAATGGCACAGTTGGAAACAAGTCAGAATTGCACGTAGTCTTTCTTCGCAGAGGACAAACTATGATGCTTCCTTGGGAAAATTCTCTATTACTAGGAAGGAGGAGAATGTGAGCTTTTTCCTCTTAAGTCCTTCAGAATTACCGGTTCTTCCAGAATACCTACTACTATACCTTGAATTTAAAAAAGCTTCCTGCCTGATATTTTAAAAGTTGGTGGCTTTCCATTTTCTTAGTTACAACTTAAAACGTCTTACCTATTCAGCAGAACAATTCTCATTAATTTTACCTTCACAGATTTTGTTTTGACATTGAAAGAATTATGTTGCTTAAATTCATTTTTGCTTTTCTTATTTCTTGTTGTAGTGCTGGCTGAGTAGATTCAGTCAAAGAATATGTCATTTAATGGTTCTGATTTTTATATGTTGAATAATAAAACTCCAGGCAATATAAGCCTCAAGTATTTATCTTTTAAAATATAATGTCCTTAACAATTAAGCGTCTTACCCTTTCCTGTCAGAAAATAGGTCACATTAAAGGGAAACTCACAATGCAGACTTAGAAATTGAAGCTTGAACTAAGAATTTGGAAACAAAAATTGTTTTTTCAAGTTTACCACAGACCAAATATCTGATTCATTTATCTAACTCAATTATGTATCTGGTAATTTAGTATGTGGTAAATTATAAACTATGTACCACTTCAACTTTAAGGGTAAATGTTTTAATTTGACTTCCAATGTCCATAAAGTTTTATGTATAAGTATATATGTATAAAAAATAAATGTGTTTTTATTTCTCAATGACAATACATACTTTCTTTTTACCTTTTGTATAAGTCCCACCTCATCTTTTTACATTTCAGAAGTAAGCAGTCATATTTAACACTAATTTTATCCCCTACTAGGCAGGAAAGTATTCTAAGAAAGCACCTCAGTTGCACTGTTAAATGATTATTAAAAGAAAAGCCTGGGTACAAAAAAACTAGGCCATTGATTAAATCAAACATTACAGTAGCTGGTCTGATACCTTTATGCACTATAAATTTAATTTATCTTTAATTCAAAGCGTTAGATTTGTCTTTAGTCTTTTGCTGTTTACTATTTATTTATTCATTAAATTTAAAACAATATGATGACTTTTTAAAACTCGGTGTTTTTTTCCCCCAGCAATTTAAATAAAGAGAAGTCAGCTTTACTACAGATGAAGAATCAAATGGCATTAGATTTAGAACAACTTCTAAATCATCGTGAGGTACTTTTTCCATTTTGTCTTAATTTTTACCACTTTAGGCTTTTTTTAAGTCTTAATGTTAAGATTATTGGATCCTAGTTTTCCATGTTCGTTAATGACGTCTCCTATTTATATTCAACTTGTGGTACTTTATTCCTTATGAATTAATTTATAGTTTATATTTTATAGTTAATTCTTATTCCTGGAATGCCACTTCTTGTAGACCCTTATTGCCTTGTTCATATTGCTGTCATTGAATTTCCACATTATCCCTTTCTCCCACTAAACTGTAAATTTTTTTACTGCATTTCTATCTTATTCATCATTCTATGCCCATTATGCCTAGTGTGCAATATTTGTGTTGCACTTAAAAGTTCATGTGTTTTTTTTCATTTGTTCCTCACCAAAAATCTTTTATAGTTAATATAATCCACACTTTATAAAAGGAGAAATGAGTTTTAGGTGGCTTGCCCAAAGCCAGTTAGTAACTAAGAGAATCCCAGTTGTTTAAGTCAGATTTATTGCGGTATAATATACATACAGTAAAATTCACCTCTTTTAGCATACAGTTCTATGATTTTTGACTTACACAGTTGTGTAACTATCACCACAGTCAATATGTAAAATAGTTCCATCACCCCAGAAAGTTCCTTCATGTCCCCTTTGTAATGGCCCTTTTCCCCAGCTACAGTCCTAGCAACCACTGATCTGCTTTCTATCCCTATTGCTATTGCTTTGCCTTTTCCTGCAAAAGGCATTATTCTTTTCCAGAATGTCATATAAATGAAATTATCAATAGTAGTATTTTCAGTCTGGATTTTCACGTGTACCATAAAAAAGATTCATCCATGTTGTTGCAAATATTAGTCATGTGTTCCTTTTTATTACTGAGTAATATTCCATTGTATGAATGTACCACAGTTTTTTAATCCATTCACCACTTGATGGACATTTGAGTTGTTTCCATTTGAGGTCATCTTTATAAATAAAGCTGCTGTAAACAATTTTGTATGTGTTTTTGTGTAAATACAACTTTTTATTTCTCTTGGTAAATACGCAGGGGCAGGATTGCTGGGTCATATGGAAAATGTATGTTTAACTTTAAAAGAAACTGTCAAACTATTTTCCAAAGTGACTGTACCTTTTGCATTCCCACCAGCCATCAATGAGCGTTCCAATTGCTCAGTGTCCTCACCAGCAGTTGATATCATGAAATCTAGCTTTTCAATCTAATACATTTTTTCCACTGAACTATCAGTGCCTTGTCTTAGCCATGTTTTTACCATTTTGTTATCCTAACAGAGACACAAATGCTCAAAACAGATCATTGGTTTACGAGTATCCTGAAGACATTTTTCCAATCTGGGAAAGATATACCAGGTATTTGGTAAGAAATTATTGGAAGGGCATGGTTTAGAGAGATCAACTAGGAACTATTACTGGAAGCAGTTCAAAGGTGCATATCCTAGAAATGGTTTCAGGGAGATTGGGGGATTGTCTCTTAGAAATGACCTTTGGAGTAAGTTCTCTTAACGGTGTATTTTATATGATGGGTGAAAGAGATAGAAGATATCCCTGGACTAGATTTTAGAGATGACTTTTAGGTAGATAAGTAGATCTAACAACAGGTTACAGACTAGGAAAAGGTTCTCTGAAGGTATTTATTCGTTTTTCTGATTTCCAACATTCCAAGCCTTATCTACTGACTCTTATGTCTTAGGATTCTGCCTTCAAATAATTGTTTCTTTACGGTGGAAGCCTGATTCATTCACTATGTGGATTTTTCACAAACGTGTTTAAATTGAATATTTAAGAGACAGCAACTACAGATGTCCATCCGGTCATACCAATTTTTATTTCTGTAAAGCTGCATAACAAGTATTTTCAGAATGGCAACTTACTTGATTTTAGAAGATTATGTTAGACTCTGAAAAATACATGAGCAACTTTAATTTATATATTTTGTATATCATGCTTGGAATCACATTATTCATGAGTCCCAATAAAAACTGAAAGTTTTATTCAGTGTTCTAAAAATTGAATAGGTTTAGAACAAAATATTTAAACATGAAAATTAAATACAAGCAGGATGAAATTACTCATATAAATTGCCTACTATTAGCGTGGCATCAATGAATTTCACATGGACGCACATCTGATTAAATAATTGTCAGTTAATATTCATGCATTTGTTAATACTTCTTCATTTTGGCAATTATATTTTAATAATCCAACATTGTAACTTTTTTTAATGCCAAACATCTAAAGTAACCTTTTTTTCTTTACAAAGCAAAGTTTAAAAACAAAAAGTCTGTTACAAGTTTTTAATCTTTTCTGAGAAACAATTTAATACCAACTTGCATAGTATGTGCAGATGCAAAAGCAAGTGCAAACTTCTTTTATGGAAACAGAGCAGCCAGTGACTCAGGGAAGGGCTGGAGCACGCACTTAACGTTTACTTGATGAAACAGAGCCTGCAGGATTGATTTACTCACTTTATAGCTCTTGGGGGTCAAAGGCTCAGTATAGCCAGTAAGTACAGTTGGATGAGAATGACTCTGAGAAATATAATTTTTTGAAAGTAAAAATCAGGGCTGAGCTAACGTGAGGCAAGCAAGGTGCCTAGGGCACAAATGTAGGAGTCCACTCTCAGAGGTGTGCACCAAGCAGGGTGGGCACCTGGGATTTTCCCTCACCCAGTCAGGGCACTGGGAAAATGACCTAATAGGACTCATTGTTTGAATCTGCCAAATTTTCTCAGTTTAAATGACTGATTCATAAAGAGACCAAATGAACATTTTAAAGTTTTTTTCATTTTCTTTTTTGCGCTGGACAGCTCGTAACCTTTTAAGCAGTGTCACTTCGTTCTGATAAGACATGTATATGGTCACGTACTATGAAGTGAGATCACCAGCTCATTTACATAGTTATCAAGTATGTAGTAAATGAAGAAAGGAAACAGGTGGGATAATTCTAGGTTGACAATTCTAGGACATTTGGATCATGGCCACACATGGTTTTTATTTTCTTTATTAGTGTTAGCTAAGAATTATTAGTTTAGAAGTAACTCCTCTCCTGTTAGGAGTTCAATTGTGATATAAACATTTCTAGCAGTGATTAAATTCTTATTGGCCTCCTATTCTATAAATTGTTAGCATTTATATATTCAAAAAATAGTTGTGTGTATTTGGAATTACAAATGGTGTATTAGGTGATTTTGTTTCTCCACTTTTCATTAGAGAAAATGTATTAATAATAAAAAATATTAAAATGTGAAGAGAGGGTGGGTATGGAGAAAAATAGCTAAAACTCAGCTCAGATGGGTAAATATATTAAGTTAAAGGATCTGTACAACAAATAATAAAAGCTGTGATCATGAATTGAATTACAATCTCATACCTACATGAATTGCAATTTCATGTGTACATCTCTCCATTTTAAATTTTCCAAGTTCTATCCCTGTATTCAGTGAACCCTTCATAAAGCAGAGTGATGGGAGGAGGCAAAATCTCTCTCCTCACTAAATTCCTTCCATTAAGATACATTTTAATGTCATGGCCTCTGCCTTTATGGAAGACCAAAACGAGATCTGGTATCATCTCTCTTTGTTTTGTGAAACTATTTAAGGCAGTCTACTAAGTACTTCTATTTATATTACATAATTTAGTCTTTACTACAAGTCCACTGAGATAAATATCGATGTCCCCACTTTTACAGATGAAACTGATGCCAGTAAGAATTAAGTAACTCAACTATGATTACATACTTACTGTCAAAACTAGAAGTAAATACTTTTTTTTTTATCTGAAATAAAAGCTTATGATCTTCCTCCTTAGTCCCATTTACAAAAAAACTTTCGTGATGAATTATTACTTGCTCTAGCTCCAGGAAAAATTTTGCCTCTGTAGATGAAGTTGTCTTTCTTTTTCGTCAGAAAATGAAAACTATGTAACTTAATGTATTTCCTTTTTGTCTTAGTAGCCAGAAAACCCAGAGCCGAATATCTTATCCAGGTGTTATAATCTCTTTTTTTTCCCTCCCTCTTTCACTTTTGATGCCTCAGAATAACTTTTTTATTTTGTTCAAGTGAATTATAATCTTCTTTACCCTTAAATGTCTTCACTAATAGGTGTAAAAATCTAAAATATAAACCTTAAATAACTGGGTTAAAAAGAGGTAAAGGAAAAGATCAAGTAATAGGATCTCACTCTTAGATAATAGTAGCAGGGCTTCAAATTAAACATTCAGTTTTGAGTACAAGAAATGTGATTCCCACAAATGGATTCTTTCTTGTTGACTATACGTCTCAGGAATCTTCAATGGCTTTCATTTTTCATCCATTTTTATCCACTCATATTTACCTTTGGAAACTCTAATTCTGATTTTCTTTTCTATATATTTCATCATGTGTCTGTAGAATGTAAACTTTCAAGAGTCGGAAAACTACCTTTAATCAGCCAAATGTCTAATAGAGTACTGAGCATAATTTTAAGAAGCTGATGTAAAAAGTCCTTTCCTAATTTCTTTTGCAACTATACTAAGGGCAGTGGTAAGAGCCCCATTTAGGAAGCTATTCTCACATTTCACTGAGTGATGGTGGTGTCTTGAACTGGATTGATGATGATGGTATCTGACAAAAATGGACCAATTTGAAAGCTATTTAGAAAACAGAATCATGAGGTTTGGCGATTGATTGAATTAGGGAACGATGAAGAGAGGAGAAATCAGAACTGATGCCCAGGGTTTTGGCTTGTGTCATGAGTTTATGATGGTACTAAAATAAAAAATTTAAAAAATGTAGGTTCTGGAGCCCAAGCAAGAGAACTCATCAGTAGGTAGAGACTTGAGAGTCGCAGCATAAAGATAGTGCATTACATGAATAGAGAAAGTACTAGATTAAAGGAACTAGTAAGAGTATATAGAGTCAGAACATAACAAGGCCCAGGACAAAATTTTGGAGAGCAACACCATTTAAGGGCTGGGCAGAGGAAAAAGCACTTACACAAAGAAGAACGAGCAGTGACCAGAGAGATGGCAGGAACACCAGTAGAGTCGAATCAGTAAAGCCAAGAAAGAAAGAACCATTCAGAAGGGAGGGACTTGTCAGCAGTGAATAGGCTATCAAAGGGCCAGGGAAAAGAAAGATAAAAAAGGAAGTGTGATTTGGATTTAACAAGATACTGAAGGACTTGCAGTAAAGCTAAAACAGATTACTGTGAATTGATGAATGAGTAGAAATGGAAAGTAATCATAGGAAAAATAGCCCTTAAGATGTATGAGTAACAAAATATAGGATGATCGGAGAGGGGGGCCTGAGACCAAGGGCTTTTTCCCAAAGTTGGAGAGCATCCGGTTTAAATGGTGATAGGAAGGGGCCATAGAGAGACGTTGAAAGTACAAAAGAGAAATAATAATCAGTTGAGCAAAAGTGCGAAGAAAGGAGATCCAGAGCAGAGTGATGGGATTTAACTTTAGATAGGAGGGGTACCCTTTCCATTTTGAAAAATAGAAATGAAGATTATGTTAAGATACAAGTAAGTATGTGACAGGGTGGTAAGAATTTAGGGAGTTCCCACCTAATGGCAAAAAGATGTAGGGTCAGAGTTTTGAGGAAAATTCTCCATGAATGTGTGTTAAACTAATTATGGTCCTTTTCAGTCTTCAATAGTAATTGCACTAGAAGCTGTCAAATAGAATAGGCAAATAGGAAGCTTTAGAAACTAGCCTTTAACATATCCTTATTACCTCCGCCTCAAGAAGTAAAATTCATTCTGATAACTGGTATTTCAACTAAAAAAAGGACAGAAGTTCTCCTACACCCAAGACAACTGTAGAGAACTATCTGCAAGTAGCCAATAGGAAGTCATCTCTGAAAACTTTGCCTAGAATAAAGCTACTCCTAAAACCCTGCCTGGACATGGTAGCTGTACCCACAGCAACTTCTATGGTATGAAGCCTCTAAGTAGTAATATATATTTGTGGGATATATGATCAATATCAGATCTGCCTAAGACCCGGGATTCTTCTACCCTTGCCCTCAGTTCTTCTGCCAGTCATCTCTCTCAGGGCCCACCGGCATAGCCAGCACTCTTCACTAAGTACCTAGAGTGTGCCAGGCCCCACACTTGTCTGACTGGTGGACTAACTCCCACTGTCCCAGGTAACTTGCCTCTTAACTGCAGAGCATGTCACTTAACAAAAAGAAAACAAACCCTGTAGTTAGTCAGTTTTCTGAAAAGTGAAGTCACAGTATAATTATCATTTTTTCATGGTATGTTTATGTTCCAGGATTCTAACTCCTATGTTCTTTGTGATTTCTCGGAAAGTTTCAGGAACATTTCAGCATCACAAGTGCCCCTTAGGCAATCTACTTCATAAAGAGTGCAAACAAATTACATTTTTCTATATGTGTGTCATTCTTTTTGGTTCGTACTTAACTGTTTTGAAATTTTTTTAAGAATACCTTTTTACATGTTTTTCTTAAACATCTATGTAGTTAAGTTTTACAGTCAGGATGACTGGGGGAAAAAAACACTGAGTGGGTAAGTTAATTTTTCTTTCAGTGAAGATGTAATTTCTCAGATTCATACATTTCTTATCATAGTGGTACTCTTCAAGTTAAAATTTGTTTTTGATTGAATGTAAATGAGTATTTTAAAGAAAGATTGCTATGGTGAAACCCAAAGCACACATACAAGATAAGTCATACTTTCCCTATAAAGTTTTAGAATGCTTATTTTTTTCATGTAAGGGTATGTGCATTCAGATCTGAGGAAATTCAGGGAGAAAAATATTGCAAAAAATATTCATTGCAAATGTTGACTTTACATATACTTCAAATATACAGAACCAAACCTATTATATAACAGTAATAATAATATCCTGATAAGTTTTTATAACTTTTTTCTTCCAAAACATTTAAAACACTTTTAGATCAATTATGTTATCCTCCATAAGGATCAGTTATAGTTTGCTTTTAACCAAGTATACCTAGGAATAAGCAATCACAGAACAGAAAAGTTTTAAATTATCCCTCCAGAATGAGAGAGGTGGCTTCTTGCTTATGCTTTGTAGAATTTAAGAGGGCATTAAGCTTTTCCCCAAAATAAGTATTTTTCAGTTCATAATAATAATGTTTAATATTCGTATATTACTTTATAGTTCTTTTTATTTTCATATATTCCTCTTAAACCTCACAAGAGACCCATGATGGTCTTATACCCATTTCACAGCAGCAGTAACTAAATCTCAGTTGTCCATTCTGCGGCCAGTTAACTCTCCTCAATTTTGAGTTGCATATAAGACACTTGAATTTCTTTTAGATTGTATTCTGTGGATCTCTATATTTATGTGGACTTGTACAGAAGTTACTAGAAGTCGGTCAAATTATTTTTATTTTCATAAGTTTCTTTGCTTCTTCTTTAATCTTATCATCATCTTCTTTAAAATTACAAATATCTTTGTTGTATCCTGCAAGTAAAACTGTCTTGTGTGAAGCAATATACTATCTCATCATAAAAATATTTTACCTGTGTATATATGCCCTTTAAACTTTTTCCACATCACATTTTCACATCTATTTTGTATTGTATAGACATGTCATTTTCTTTTTTCTTTTTTTTTTTAACTTTTATTTATTTTAAGTGTGTTTTTCCAGGACCCATCAGCTCCAAGTCAAGTAGTTGTTTCAGTCTAGTTGTGGAGGGCGCAGCTCACAGTGGCCCATGTGGGGATCGAACCGGCAACCTTGTTGTTAAGAGCACCGCGCTCTAACCAACTGAGCTAACCGGCTGCCCCTGTCATTTTCTTTCCTTCTTTTATTTTTAATGAAGTGTTTAGTTTTCGACTACATTTTAGAAATTTGGTATTTTTTTCTTTTACAAAGTAGTACACTTCTCTGACTTTTTTTTATCAGTAAAGAACAAGTAAGTAAATGACCTCTTGCTATCATTTCTATCCCTGTGTTTTTATGACTCTCTTAGTATAGTACCAGTTTGGTTAGTATAACAAACCAAACAATTGTAGGACATAAGGAGACACACAAAACAAATTGCCAAGCTATAAAATAAGTCTCTGGAAACGTGTACTGGCCAAGAGAGAACATTGACAATGATAAGAGATAATTATGGTTATAATTCTGTTAGGTACCAAGTCACTGATCACATATCAAAGAGCCAACGCTGAGCGGGGGCTGGAAATACAACATGGAGAAAGCATTGGCACTGGGAGTGGGTCACACTCTGGAAATCGGTGCTCAAAACGGAGAGTGGAGTTTAGAGTCTGAAACTGGTGATACACATCAGCAAGAATATGCATCAAAAACTGTCAGATTATACTGAAACAGTAAAGGCCGGAAACTAGACAGCAGCTAGATGAACACTTACGGAAGGGAAAGCCAGGTACCAAGAGGACATGCTACCAGAACACACAGCAGCCAGAAGTCCAGGGTGCTGTTCAGTAATCAGGTGAGCTGGAGGGTCCATACAAATCAGAACAGAATCAGGTGCCCACACTTCTGTTTTAAGTCAACATTGGCAGTAGATTTCAACTCAGGGACCTACTTGAGCATGTTAATACTAGCTTCCTCTACCTTGATCACTGTTGAGAATGACCTTAAGATAACATCCAAGATCAGGAAAGAATGTTTCAGGTGATTAGTTGTGTCCCCTAGGCTATGACAGCACAGTTATCTCTCATTCATGTAAACACTTGAGCTCTCACTAAGCTTTCAGTCATAGATAGCGTGTGGCTCCAAAAATGTTTATGTCACCTGAAATGCTTTAGACTAAGGAGTAGATAGGCCTTATTCTGCTCTGCTCTGCTGTGCTCTGCTCTGGCCAGGACTTCTTTCTGTGTTCTGTTCTAGGCCCCTAACTTTTCATACTAGCAGATAATCTGAGGAAAACAAGCAAGATGATGAATCCATGTCTCCAAGGGTTGGAATTAAAATCTAAGGATAGACGTTATAAGGAGACATGTTTTGTAGTTTTGTTATTGTTGTTTTGCTTTGTTTTATACAGAGGCTCAGTTAAATAACTTGAAGATCCCTTCCAAATATGAAATTTTTTGTGTCAAAGGCCTTAATAGAAGGCATATGTGTTACTGTGTATCTAATGACAGCTCTGAACCCTAAAAGACCTGCATTTAAATCCTACTTTTACTTCTTAATAGCTAATGACCTTGGCTAAATTTCTTAAAACCTCCTAAACCCCACTTTCTTCATCTTCACAATTGAAGTAATATCTACCTCCTGATATTTATGAGAGGATTGAATTTTTATGTAAAATACTTAACACAAAGCCTGGTACATAGTAGATATTCAGTAATGTTAATTCTTGTTCTTTCTCTTCCTCTCTCCACACCTAAAAACTTTATATTCTCCTCTTGATGCTAAGAGACAATCCTAGGATGAGGTTAGCTTACAAATGAGAGCAAGTATTTAGATGGAAGCCTGCGGGACGGTGGGAGCAGCAGTTTGCGGCTGTAGATACTTACGCTATTCTTTAACAGTTTTGCCATACACATCTGTTTTGTCTAGTATTTAGAGTTTAGTGCATTGACACTGAAGATGTATTTTAACGTCATCAAAAACCATACATTAAATGGTGCTAAAATTTGATTTGATAATTTAAAATTCTTACAGAGCACTGAGTATAGAATGGATGACTATGAATTAAATTTGCATTTTCTTTGAAACTATTGTGTTAGATGTGATAATGATATTAATATTTTGGTGTGTCTTTCTTTTTTTAATCTTCATCTGTTAAAAATCTCTACTGAAGTCTTTACAAGTGAAATGACCTGAGGTCTGAAATCTGCTTCAAAATATTTTCCCCAAAACTGGCAAGGAAATAGATAAAACAGTGTTGACAAAACAATCTGGCAGTTCCTCAAACAATTAAACATAGTTACTATGACCCAGCAATTCCACTCTGAGGTGTATAGCCAAGAGAAATTAAAACATGTCCACAACAAAAACTTGTGCGTGAATGTTTATAGCAGCACTATTCACAGTAGCCAAAACATGGAAACAACCCAACTGTCTATCAGCTGATGAATGGATAAACAAAATGTGGTACAGCCATACAATAGAATAGTATTCAGCCATAAAAAGGAATGAAGAACTAATAAATGCTATAACATGGATGAACCTTGAAAAAAATTATGCAAAGTGAAAGAAGCCAGTCACAAAAGACCACATATTATATGCTTCCATTCATATGAAGTGTCTACAGCAGGGAAATCTACAGAGACAGAAAATCAATTAGAGATTGCTTAGGACTTGGAAGTTGGGGGCAAGGTGGGATAGAGGGGTGATAGCTCGAGGAGTCAGGATTTCTTTTGGAGGTGATAAAAAAGTTTAAAAATTGACTACAGTAATGGTTGCACATGTCCGTGAATATACTAAAGACCATGTATTTATACTCTTTAAATGGGTGACTGTGTGATGTGTTAATTATATCTCAATAAAACTTTTTAAAAACAACATTGCAAAAAATGTTGATAATTGATCAAGGTGGGCAATAGAAACTGAAGGCTCGGTTTGCTAAGCTCTCTTCTCTTTGTATCTTTGAAAATTGCCATAATAAAATGTTTTTTAAATACCTTTTAGATAAAGTTTAAATATTGTAGGTATGGTTTTAAACGAAGTTAGTTTTTACCTTGGATTTACCTCAAGTAGAAATGATGCACAGAATTATCTGACCTGTTAGTCATGATACTTTGTTATTCCTATATAAAAGCACTTACATTTAACCTCCAGTGGAGAACATAGTTTGCATTATACTTGTCAGAGCTATTTTCATCAAGAAATGCCATCTATGTGTCCCCTTGCCAACATCTTTGCAGAGTTTACAACTTTCAGCAATTTATTGGCATGAACTATGCAATACTGTGAAGCAGCTGCTCTGCAGTTGAGCTGTTTTAATATGCCACCACTCCATGCAAATAGTTTATATTAAATGGCCAAGATATGCGCTTTTGGATTCAAGAAAGCAGTATCTCACTTTCATAGAGATTATTTGTACAGTAACAATCATTATCATCATCATCATCTGGAAATTTAATAAGAATGTTCTTGCCTCTAACTCTTCCATTTCCAAGAGTAATTATTGTACTGCAACATGGTTATTATTGTTTTGTTTCAGTTTTATGCTAAGTTTCAATTATATGATCAGATATAATACTGCATTTATTAATTTTAATGAATGGTTCATTCATTCTTGACTGTAATTTTCTTATGTATCGGATATACTAGAATTACAACATACATATTATTAGCTTTTTGAAAATGAGTATAAAAGTGTGTTAGAATTAATATATATTTTAAATCAGACCGTGTTATGGAATTGAATTTAAGGGTCTCAAAATGGTAAAAGGAAAAAGAGGACTGAGACATGGTGCTTTTCCAGTATTTGAATTTTACAGTGAACAAGTAATGCTTCTATAATTTTTTTTAAAAAAACAGGAATTTAAATATATATTTTGAATAAATTAATGGAAGATTTGCTAGGAGTAGGCTGGAACTGTCAAAATGAATAGGCTTCAGATTAGGACGCTCTCCACATTTTGTCATTTTGGAGAAGAGAGCCTACTTTCTACCTGAGGACTCTAGAGTGAAGTCTGCTAGACACATTTTCTTGTCCACATGTACAGATATTGTACTCAACTCTCTCATTCAAATGAATGGCCCATAACAGCAGAAAGAAAACATTTACTCTCTTTCATTCATAAGTTGGAACACACAACCAAAGACCATCAGAAACTGGAAGAAAATTAATGGAACAAAAGAGAAAATCTCAATAAACAGAACTGAAACCCCTCCCCAGAGTACACAAACAACAAAATTCTGGAGCAGAAAAAAACTTAGAGTATTGTAACTAGTTTCTTCAGAAAGATTTGAGAAAGTAGTATTTTCATAAAATAAGAAACAGTGAACAAAAAAAGTTTGTGATTTTTTTTTTTTTTTTTAAGATTTTATTGGGGAAAGGGAACAGGACTTTATTGGGGAAGAGTGTGTACTTCTGGGACTTCTCCAAGTCAAGTTGTTGTCCTTTCAATCTTAGTTGCTGGGGGCGCAGCCCACCATCCCTGTGGGAGTCGAGGAGTCGAACCGACAACCTTGTGGTTGAGAACCCGCACTCCAACCAACTGAGCCATCTGGCCACCCAGGAGCTGAGCAAGCAGCTCGTTGACTTCATTCTAGTTGCGGAGTGGAGGGCGCAGCTCGCTGGTCTATGGGAGAATCGAGCCGGCAGCACCATTGCCCAGAGCTTGCGCTCTAACCAATTGAGCCACCCGTCTGCCCTAGTGATATTTTTTAAATTTGCTGAAATCGAAATCATAAAGTTATAAGTAAGTAAAAATGCCAATAGAAGGATATGAGGAAAAGTCAATGAACTCTCCTAAAACTTAGAAAAAAAAGGAAAAAGATGGAAATTAACAGGGAATAGCTAAACAATGTAGAAGATTTCATAGAGAAAGAAAATACGGACAAAGAAATAAGAATCAGCGTGACATTATAGTTTTCAGAAATTTGGTTTTAGAAGACAGGCAGGTAATACCATCAAAGTTCTGAAGGAAAGCACAATACTTATTCTCCTGCAACACCCTCTCTCAGAAACTTACTAGATCATGTGCCATCAAGTAAACAAAAGAAGGAAACAGAGAAACAGAGAGATGCAAGAAATAATGGAACTTGCCAAGATGTACTATAAAAAGAAATTTCAGAGTAACAACTGTGCATCATTCTTAAAAACGGTCCAAAATTGATTCCAGCAAACATGTTTAAAAAGCTAGATAATCTTAGGTAATATTTTTTAAAAGGCATATATTGTTTCCATCAATGAAGGAAAAAAAGGCAGGACTTGAAGAAAAGGAAATAACTCTATAGAAAACTCAGGGTTGAAATAGGAACCAGAGTAAATGGCATGGTTTCGAGCAATAGATGCAATGTAAGAAAAAGAATCCAGTTGAACTTGGTACTTGAAACATTCTCCTTTGAATATCAGAGGTTCCTTTTCTGTGAATCTAATCACATTCTCGGCTCTGCAATGAAAAGTATTTATAAATCATTAGACAATACCACAAATAAGCCTATTGATGAATCAGTAAAAGGACAGTTACACAAAAGGAAAACAATGAAAAGCTAGGAAAATGAAGTTGCAAAAGTCAAGTCCACTTGGGAGAAATTTCTCTTCGGGTCCTCTGCCCATTTTTTAATTGGATTGTTTGGGGTTTTTTGTTGTTGTATGAGTTCCTTATATATTTTGGATATCAGTGCCTTATCAGAGGTTTTGTTTGCAAATATCTTCTCCCATTTGGTTGTTTGCCTCTTTGTTTTGTTGATGGTTTCTTTTGCTGTGCAGAAGCTTTTTAGTTTGATATAGACCCATTCATTTATTTTTGCTTTTACTTCCCTTGCCTTTGAGGTCCAATTCATAAAATTCTCTCTGAACCCCAGGTCCATGAGTTTAGTACCTATTCTTTCCTCCATGCAGTTTATTGTTTCAGGTCTTTGATTCATTTTAAGTTAATTTTGGTACATAGTGACAGACATACAAATGGCCATCAGATATATGAAAAATGCTCAACTTCACTAGGGAAATGCAAATCAAAACCACAATGAGCTACCACCTCACACCTGTTAGAATGACTATTATCAACAAGACAAGTAATGACAAGCGTTGAAGAGGCTGTGGTGAAAAAGGAACCCTCATACACTGTCGGTGGGGATGTAAGTTGGTATAACCACTATGAGAAACAGTGTGGAGCTTCCTCAAAAAATTGAGAATAGAATTACCATATGACCCAGCAATCCCTCTTCTGGGTATCTACCAAAAAAATCTGAAAACATTTATACATAAAGATATATGTACCCCTATGTTCATTGCAGCATTATTCACAGTGGCCAAGACATGGATACAACCGAAGTGTCCTTCAATAGATGATTGGATAAAGAAGATGTGGTATATATACACAATGGAATACTACTCTGCCATAAGAAAAGATGAAATACTGCCCTTTTCGACAACATAGATGGGTCTTGAGATTATTATGCTAAGCGAAATAAGTCAGAAAAAGTTGAGAACCATATGATTTCACTCATATGTGAGATACAAAACTGAAAGCAACAAACAAGCAAGACAAACACAAACTCTATACAACAGCTTAGTGGTTACCAGAGGGTAAAGAGAGAGGGGAATGGTAAAAGAGGATAAAGGGGGTCAAATATATGGGGATGGAAGGAGAACTGACCCTGTGTTGTGAATACACAATGCAATAGATAATGTATTATAGAATTGTACACTTGAAACCTATATAATTTTACTAACCAATGTCACCCCAATAAATTTAATACAATAAATAAATAAATACAAAAAAAAAATCAAGTCCAAACAATAGGAGCAGAATTTAAAGTAGGAGATGGAACCAGCGGTCAGGAGCCGAACAAGAACATGGTAAGAACTGAACCAGGTTAGGAACAAACCAAATTTCAAGAAGACTTCATCTTACCAAAAGATTCCATTTTGTAGTGACAAATAAGTTTTCTAATTCTTATGTTATATAGGTTTATTTATTTTTCTTTGTTTTGTCAGTTTGTGAATTAGGACCTTGTGACTCACAACTATTTTATTAGGGCAATTAGGGCAGAACAATTTATGCCAAAAATGTAGGTGAAAACTATATTAAAATATTTCAATTAGGAATACCCAACACTGTGAGTAAATTCTTCCTAAGTTTTATATGTATACACACACAGCATAATCCCACCCCACCCCTATTGCTAAGAATATAGCCGAAAAATACCTCCCTCATTAAACACTGAAACAGTATGACATGGGTACATGAATAAACAGACCACTAGAATAGAGTTTAATCCAGAAATAAATCATACACTTATGGACATTTAGCATATGATAAAGATAGCATCTCAAATTGGTTGAGGAAGAAGTTATCTCTGTAGTACATAATGTTATTACAGAACAGCCATGGAGGAAAAGATGTTGAATCACACCTATCACCATAAGCCAGGATAAACTTCAAGCAAATCAAAGATCCAAATGTTTGAAAAAGAAGAGAAAAAGAAATCATAAAAGTAACAAAAGCGGAAGAAGAAACCGTGGAGAAGGCCATAAAATTAAAGACTGACATAATCAGTTACATCAGAATCAGGAAGTGGATAGCAAAAAAAAGTTTAAACAATGTCAAATAAAAATTAATGGGAGAAAACTGCCACTCATATTACCACGAGCTAATATCTCTAACATACAAAGAGCTCCTTGAAATATATAAGAAAATGACCAATCACCTAGTAGAAAAAATGGGTCAAGGATATCAACAGAAAAGGAAATATCTTTATATATATATATATATATGAAAAGTTGCTCAACCTCACAATGCAAGAAATGCAAAATAAATATACCCAAACACTTATCCGACTGGCAACATCCAAAAAGGTAACACAAGTATGCATTTTATCAACTAGGCAAGCTCATTGAACCAGAGTAGATTAGGCCTAAGTTTACACAGTTAATAATACCATATTTCCCTGAAAATAAGACCTAACCAGAAAATAAGCCCTAGCATGATTTTTTCAGGATGCTCATAACATAAGCCCTACCCCAAATATAAGCCCCATTTAAGATCGTCAGACAGGCAGATGCATTTAATATGTCTGTTGCAACACATGACGGACATATTGAATTATAAAATAATAATACTATATAATTAAATATAAATAATATTATTGACATTAATACTTAAAATAAATGATTATAAATTAAGTATTTGTAAATAACCAACTAGATGCCTTTGGACGAGAGGTAAACAGATGAACTCGAGACTTAATGCCGAATGACCAATCGGAGTACAGACACAATGCACGAATAACGTGTGCACTTGGTAACAGACGGATGTGGTTGTATCTAATATGAATCTTTGTGATTCAGTACATCATGTGTTGTAACGGATGTACTAAATACACTCATGTGAAATAAAGAAATGTTTTCTGAATTTTGTTGCCTGCAATTTTTCGTCGCTTTTGTGTGGACCATCATTCTTAACTGTCATAATTTTTGTTGCCACTCCTGTCTCGTAAGTCTTCAACTAACACTTGATTTAATGGTAGATTTAAAGGGAATAATATTTTGACCCCCAGACAAGATGAGTGCAAAAAGAAAGAGCTATTCCGTCGAGTACAAGAAAGGAATCTCCCAGGGCAAGAATCTTACCACTCTCTGCAAAGAGAAGAAGTTGGATTTCCGAATGGTCCAAAATGGCAAGGAGAGTATGATAATCTCAATCAATAGGTGGACGAGGGAAATGTTAAGAAGCTCAAGTGTAGATCATGTCGGCAACCATTTCCTGAGCTGGAAGACATCATCTGTGAATGGATTGCTGACAGGAGGTTGTGCGCAGGGCTGGTATTCAAGCATTTACCTTTGCAGTGGCACCACAGTTAGAAATATCCCCCAAAGAATTCAAAGCATCACAACACTGGCTGGATGGCTTCCTTCAGCGATATGACCTGTCTCTAAGATTGACAGCACTGTTCAAGCTGGAAGATACTGAAGTTATTAAATGTGAACTTGCATTCAAATCCTTTGTTGATGGCATCAACTTTTCTAAATACCAAGTCTCCATGATTGCTGTGGATGAAACTGCAGTGTTTATGGGCCAAAGATCTCAAACGACAACGGATCAGAGGGGTGCCTCGTCAATCTACATTCCCTCCACTGGTTAGGAAAGTGTACATGTTTCCTGTATTTTGGCAATTCGTCTGAATGGAAAGAAAGCCCCACCTCTAATCATCACTAAAGTCAAGAAAGATAAGGTTGAATGTGTTTCATGCATTTATGTTCTTGAAACCGAAAAAGCCTGGTGCACACAAGCAGTTATAAGGAAGTGGATCAATTTAATGCTGCCACTTGTTTTGCGAGGTAGCCAAAGAGGTCTGCTAGTCTGAGATTCAGCCAGCACTCACCATGCTAAAGACATGAAGAACTTCCTTGCAGAGAGAAGAATAGATCAAATAATGATTCCCACAGGAATGACTGCCTATCTCCAGATTCTTGATATTGCAATAAACAAGCCATTCAAGGACGATTTGCACATGGAAATCAATGACTACATTGGAAATAGAATGGAGAGAAATCAGCGTGGAAAGTTAGTGAAGCCTAGCCTACAAGAGGTTGTGACTTGGGTGAAACAGTCATGGGATAAAATCACTGTCACCTGTGTTGCCAATGCACTACGAGCAGGCTACGTGGACAAGAAGTAAGTGCTCATTTAAGGAGAGCTCTATTGCTGGACGAAAAAGCAGGGCTAATGGTTCTACAGGAAATGGAGTTGCAAGAAATTCAAACTAGAATTCGGGGTTTGGAGAGTTATGACAATGTTCCAGAAGAAGATGACATGCCTGTATTTGAATAAATGTAGATTGTTGTACATGAAAAAATGAGACATCCCCTGAAAATAAGCCCTAATGCGTCTTTTGGAGCAAAAATTAATACAAGACCTGGTCTTATTTTCGGGGAAATACGGTAGAGTCAAGAATAGATGTGTCTTTGACTTCTAATACTAAAATATTTCCAACTATATGTGCTTGTTTTCTGTGTGTTCAGTATGTGATGGTATTTTAGATACTATTTGATGTTAAAGTGGAATTTTCTTTGCTCAAATTTACCATTGACATAAAAAGGATCATCTATATGACCGAACAATAAAACTGAACAAAATTGTTCTACATCTTATTTTCGTATGCATTGTAGCTGTACTATCCTAATGGTAATTGTACAGAATTTTGTTGCTTTTAAAATGTTCTTACCTGGATTTCAGAAACCATGCTAACATTGTTTAATACTATCAGTGAACATTTTTTTTCCTATTTTTTTTAATCCTTATACCAAGATACAAAAGTTATGGCTAGTAAAAAGAGGTTCTTCCAAGTAGAAAGTTTTCTTTTGATAGACTGAGAGACTGTCATCTTCGCTTTCCCTTCTACCTATTGTGGTGAGTAGAAGAATTGCTGAGAGCTTCCATACATAACACCAAACATGTTTAACATTAAATCAGTGATTGTATACTTCACTGTGAGGGAGTGTATACATGAAATAAGAATCTTGAAAGCAAAAAGAGCCTTCAAAAAGCTCAAAGAATAGCATATGAGATTGGCAGCGTCTGAGGTCTAGCCGTTCTCCTCTGCATTGGCCTAGCCAACCCCAGTACTGCAGGAGGGAAAAAGTGGATTCTGATACCCTTTCTTCCAACTCCACTCTTGGCCATAAGATTTATTAAGCTCTGTGGCTTAAACTCAATAGCTGTTTTAAAATACCCACTCAAGCTAGATGATTCTAAATAGAACTAATGACAGCCAGAAAAAAAAAAAAGGCCTGTAGAAACTTGCTCTGACATAGAGCTGATTTCTATAAACAGATTAGTAGAAAGAAGCAGAACATCTTTCTATCGCCATAACTTTGTGTTTTGGCATGAAGATGAAATAAAATAATAGGAAAAAACTACGTCCAACACAGCCTACCACTGTTCTACAGAAAATAAACTAAAGGAGACATTTGTCTGTCCTCTGCACATGTTTGTGTTTGGTTGAATCAATTTAGTGATTAATCATAAATATCTACTAAGTAGCGTTAGGTGCTAAAGGTTTGACTATGGAGAAAAAAATAAAAGACAAAATAGACTTCGAAGAAGGAATGAGTGAAAATTTTTATCTGAATCCTTCAAGACGTTCAGCATAATAATTCTTAGTTCAAACAGCAACTGGATAAAGCCAACTACGGTTTTCATTTGTGAAAGAATAGGGAATAACATGGTTAAAGAAATCCTGAAGCTATATTAAACTTACTGTTTGAACTGCTGATTAGTAAGTAGAAGAAAAAAATTGGTGACTTTTTTATTCCCTACCATCATCACATAAGACTTCAAAAGGAGATGGGATAGTTTACGAGGTAGAAAATAAAAAGTTAAATGCCTAAATAATCTACTCGACAAACATGTAGAAAAATTATAGTGGAAAGGAACTATGCCGATGGTTCCCACATTTTTCCCTTAGAATCACTTGGAGATCTTCTAAAATTCCCAAAGTCAAGGCCACAATCCAGCCCAATTATCCCACAGTCTCAGGGGGCGATTGGGGTGGGAGGCATCAATAGTTTTTGAAGCTCCACAAGTGATGCCAATATGCAGAAAACTTCGGGAACCATTAGACTGTGGATTGACATACGTATTATTTATCGTACTAAAACTTAATGACTATGAGAGTCATATATGTCATTGTTCATTAATGTTTTTTCACAACTTTCCTCATTTATATAGTATAATTGCTTCAAATGTCTCTTCTACTTCAAGAACAAAAATAAATGCTTTAACACCAATCATTATCTACTTGTTAAAATTATACATGCCGTTTTCTTTTATTTTTATACATCAACAGGAATTGGCAGCAATGAAACAGATTGTCACTAATATGCGCAATAAGCATTCTGAGGACAGGTTACTTCTTTCTAAAACGGAACCCAAAAATGTAACAGAAAATCAGAAATCAAAGACGTTGAATGTGCCCCGAGAACATGAAGACAACATATTTATACCCAAACCAACACTCTTTGTAAGTACAAAAAAATATTTAGAACTTTAATTTCTCTGATTTTCAGTAAATACATTTTACTTAAATTTCTTTCCTCTCATTCATACTGGTTTTAGACTAATTTTAATAGTTTTGTGGAAGGGCCTGGAAATAGCTGTATTAATCCCTTTTCTGAATATAAATATATATGCGTATGTAACCTATCTTCACATCTGAGAGTTGGGTTTCATATTTCTAGTTAACATATTGGACTTGCCCAGAAATTAGCCTTAATCTAGCATTTACCTTCTCCAGTCTCCAGGGACTAGTTACAGAGGAATCAGGACATTCTGTAGAATTCTTTAATTTATATAAGAATAAAAAGGATGCAAAATATCACCTGCCCTCTTACATTTGTAAAATAGTACATTTTGTTCTAAGAGTTTCCTCATAAAGTATAAAACCAATCATACTAAATTAAATGAAATGCTTATTAGGTCGAAATGTACTATGTGCACGGACATTAGTCAAAGAACAAGAAATTAGAAGAATTTGAAAATGTTTTAACAAACAGTAAGAATAACAACAAAAAGGAAACAGAATCAAAGTAGGAGTGATGGTATTAACTATTTCTCTGTACCGCAACGTGGTTTCCCATGCATGCTTTGGATTTCTCACAAGAAACCTGATTTTTATCATCTGAACGTAAGATACTCAAAACCAGAAAGATTTTCTCTGTGATATTCTGATTCAGTGAGTCCCAGAATCTTAATTTTTTTTTAACTCCCTAGATGATTATAATAATTGGTCAAGTATGGGAGCTTCTGATCTAAGCTATTCATTATACATTCAGGTAATGCTACTCAAGATCAATGAGGAGATTACACAGTTCAACCTTTAAAAAAAGAAGTGACAGAGAGTTACACGCTAGATGAAATAAGGGATTATTTCAAGGATCTATGTGGCAGTAATGGAGACTGAGCTGACAGAATGGAGAAAACAGGAAGCCTAGAATGACCAGCCCTGATCTAAGGCAGCTACGTGGATTTCTGCAGCTGAGTCGGTGCATCTTTTCCTCTAGTGGTGCATCAGCTTCTGTTTGTTTCTCTCCTGCCTTCTGCTTACTCAGTTTCCACTTCCTCATTAACTTGCTCAAGGCTCCTTGTCTTCAGATCTTTTTCAGTGCATCCTTCCCACATCTATTCTCTTATGACCTAGTTCTCCCTGTATTTTCCAGGAGTGCGAATCTAATTGGTGCAGCTCATCTTTCTTGGGTGATACCCCTTTGTGGCACGACTTATTAAGGTTATTGGCCAACCTACTGAATGGTTGTCCTTATTGTAGTGAGCCGGGGTCACAGGATACCAAATAAGGCTGCCTAGGGCTATTTATTGAGAAGGACCATGGCTAGGCAAGTTTTTGTTGGAAAGCGAGCTGAGATTATGGCAAACACTATAATATGCCTATTATATTATAATCTACAGGAAGAGAGCACACAGAATACATTGATAATAATGGGAAACATAAGGTCAGATAAAAACCACAAGATACAACCAAAGACTTAAAGCTTATCACGTTCTGTGATCTGCTTTTCTGACCCTTCTCTGTTCCAAGCAATGAACTAACTATTCCTCCTGGCCCAGTCATGCTGCATTTCTGACTTTAGCTTGGTAATCTGATGCTGATATCTTGAAATCCTGACTCTAACCAGTACATAAGTAATAGCAAGATCTCTCCAGTACTTCGAGATAAGGTTGTGCAGTGAGAGTAAAATTAAGAAGATTCAAAATATATTCATTGGGTGGTTTTTATAAGACATCTTTATGTATATCTATATTTTTGTGGTTTTTCCTATTATAAACTACTTTTTTACGATAAGAGAAAATTTTTCAGAGTATGAGTTCACCCATGTTCTAATGAAAACTGAGAGGTAATACTGTAAACCAGTCAAGTCAAGACTATGTACTAATAATGCAGAAAATGTGAACTGACTGGGTCAGCTGGGGCAAGTCATTTAAATGCTCGAGCTAGTTCTTAATCTGTATAATTAGAAGAAAAATTACATGAAATTAGGTCTGGACTTCTTTTATACTAACATGCTATGATTCTCTTAAGGCATCATAATTTTTACAGTTATTATTTTGAATATTTTCAACTTTCCATAACAATATTTTTTACATCTTCTCTGATCCTATTAATAAGGAATTTATGATGCAAATATTTGAAAATAAGATCTAATCATTTTATAATTTCATGGTTTTATAGCTAAAATGGAAACATTTCTAATTTATTTCTAGATCCTTTGGCTGAAATTATTTGCTATTGGTATTTTTTCCTGATATTAAATTTAATAATGGGTGGAGGGATGGATGTGTGTTTATATATGCATTAAAAATATGAGGAAAGCACAAAACTACTGTTAACTGGGCAGTGGAGTGGAGATAGAGCTGTGATATAGAGGAGAAGGAGGAGTAAGAGCTTGAGACATTTTTCTTTACATGCTTTTATATTCACATGAATGTTTTACAGTGCTCATGTGATATTTATACATGAACATAACTCCAAAAGGTGCATTTTATATCAAAGCTCTGGCCATTGAAATCACACATGTGGCAGGGTTGTTTCGCAGGCATTTAACATGCCAACAAAGACTAGATAGAACCGTAGAATGTTAATGCTTGAAGGAAAGAAGCTGTGTTCCCATTGCCCTGCCCAGCACATGAACACAGCAGATACTCAATAAATATTTGCTAATGGAGGCTGAAAAATCCAATTCAACAAGTGCGTACTGACTATATGCAAGAACCTGAGTTAAACATTATTGAATATCTAATCATTAAGTCAGCTTTAAAGATGCTTCCCCTCTGGATCAAGGATAAGTAAACAACAGTAGTGTAAGATAAAATTGGTAGACTGCTTTAAAGGAAATACAAACTGCTACGATAGATGCTGTGACATTGATCTGCTCCCAGAACAAGAAACTATTTGAGGTTGACCTTGAAGACTCTCTAGGATTTGGACAGCTGACAATGAGGGTTAGAGAGTGAGAAATTCCAAGAACAGCGAAAGTATAATATTCACAATATATTTTCTACTTTGTGCTCCTTTTCATTATTCAAGAATAAGATATATAATACATATGTTCTATAGACTTTTTTCCTTTCTTCCTACATTCTTTTGCCTAATTTAGTCATTTCACCACTCAGTAACACTTTCCCTTAGGACAAAAGAAAAATAAACATAGACAGTATATACCTACAGTAGTCAGATTCACAGAGGCAGAAAGTAGAATGATGGTTGCCAGGGACCAGGGGGAACGGCAAGTTACTGTTGAATGGGTACACAGTTTCAGTTATGCAAGATGAAAAGAGTTCTGTGGATGGATGGTGGGAATTACAGTACAGTACTCATGTACTCATGCTACTGAACTGTACATTTTTAAATGGCAAAGGTGGTTAAATTTTATGTGTCTATTGCCATAATTTTTTTAAATTTTAAGTGATGGGTTATAAAGACAGTTTTGCTCATTATTCACGAAGAAAAGCTTATAATTTCATCAAAAATGGAATTTAGCAGTTATTTGTAATAGAGTAATATAATGACTACAATTGGATGTATTAAGACAGGTGACACAGGATGCCACACGGGTAGCAATCCCATAGGATCATGTCCTAACTCCGTGCTCTCCAACATTTTTCACATCATAACAAACCTAGAAAACTATAATATTTGTGTGGCACACCAAGGCAAATGAACTTTGCTGGTAGATTGGAGAGGCTTCAGCCTTCTCTGGGGGTTGGAATCAGTAGCTCATCATACCTGTAATACTTTCTAGTCACATTTGTTGGGAAGCTGTGGCCTCACTTTTAATGTTAAATCTATATTTCTGTCACTTCAAGATAGCCACCTATGTACATTTACATTTTAAAAATTAATTTTTCAACTTCTAGTGTCAGGAATACAATTGCAACCTCTTCCTGATCTAATTTAGCTGATAGGCTGAATTAGAAATAGGAGTTTCTTAGTGAGCATTGAAGTAAGGCTGTGAGGGTTGGATGACCTGCGCTCTCATTTAGTTGGTAGGAAAGCCGGGTCAGTTATCCTGGACTCCCTGAAGTTAGGCCCTGCCTCCGAGGAGTCATAAATATGTATTTCTTTGATTCCCAGCTTATATCTTTTTTGCAAAACAAAGTAATTATGTCTGCTAAACATAGTCTTCCTTTAGAAAAGTGGCAGGAGTTGAGCACTAATAGATTCTTAATTTCTAGCTCTTTTTCCAGAGTCCAGGAATAATCCACCAGGTTTATTAGGTCTGCATTTATCAGTCATCATGCTTTCTCTTTTTCACATACTTTCTCAATATGTTATATTCCCCAAGTTATATATTAATGTTTTAGTTGGCTGTTTCTGGATGGCACAAAGGTACCTATCTTATCACTTATTTATCTCTAAAATCATATTGTAACATAGCAAATTACTTCTGGTAGGTTTCCTGGCAATCCTATCATTTGTTTCTACCACAGTCTGAGCTCTTTCCTAAGTACTTTACTTTAGGGCCTGTTAACACTCCACTAATAAACCAAGGTTTTCATTTATTTGTACCGTTTCTTTATAAAATTACAAACATAATTAACCTAAACCAGCACATAAAAATTTAAGCAAATTTTCCAATATAAAAGGTCACTTTTAAATAATTTATGTCTCATAGTGTTCATATACCGGGTTCATATAACGGAGCATATAAGAGTCTTTTTCAAAAATGTGAAATAGGAACTAAGGGCCCTCCTCAGTTAAAAGGTTAACTCTGTTAGTAACAGAAGAGGCAAAACAAAATTTGTTATATAAAATACCATTTTATGGGTATGAAAGGTAAATAACTTTATTAAAATAGTAATATAAAAAAACTACTATTTAAATAGGCAAAAGAAGTTTTGTAATTTTTAATAATTTTTTTGTATATTTGAAGAATTTTAATGATGTAGGAATAATCTCATAATGTCAGGTGAAAAAAGCCAGATACAGAATTGTATAGAGACTATGAGCTCCAATGTATAAAAAGAATATGTGCATAATGAGTAATATATATATATACACTATATGACACATATATCATTACATATAACATCCCTCTCTACATGCTTGGGGAAAAGTTAGAAGGAAAAATACCAAAATGTTAACACTGAAGTTCTTACTGAGTTACAACACAACGCCTTATTTTTTTTCCTTATGCCTTTAGGTATGTTCCAATTATTCTGTAATGAATGTTCACTTCTTATAATCAGAAAGTTATTTTAAAACAATGAAACTAGAACCAACAGAATATTAGAACTAAAGTCATAGTAGAAACCATGAGCCTAATCTCATGAGCCAAACAGTGGGAATGGGGGAACCAGCTACCGGACTTGACCAGAGTTCACTTTGTAACTCAAGCTGAGTCCTGGAACTTCTGGCTCTTCAGTCAGTGTTTTCCCACCAAATTGCTGCTTGAATGCCATTTTCTTATAATGTTCTTAATGATATTTTAAAATTTGAGTTTGCACAGAACCTTCTGCAAAGGGCTTTCATAGTTATTTCATGTGATTATCACAGCACCTCGATAATGTTAAGTATTCTTAGTTGGATTGTGTCCCCAACCTTCAAACTTTATATGTTGAAGTCCTAACCCCCCAGTACCTCAGAACGTGACCTTGTTTGGAGACAGGGTATTTAGAGAAATAATCAAGTTAACGTGAAGCTGTTTGAGTGGGCCCTCATCCAGCATGACTGGTGTCTTTATAAAAAACGGAAATATGGGCACAGAGACACATTACAGAGGGAAGGCTCTGTGAAGAGACATTGGGAGAGGACAGCCATTGATAAACCAAGAAAAGAGGCCTGAAACAAATCCTTCCCTCACGACCCTCAGAAAGAGCAAACCCTGGCAACACCTTAATCTGGGTCTTCTGGCCTCCAGAGTTGTGAGAAAAATTTCTGTCATTTAAGCTAGCAACCCTAGCTGTAACATACAAGGTCTGATAATTGAGTTCCCAAACTTGTTGCAATGATGTTGCGAACCTTTTTTGATACCAAAAGGCTTATACATTATGAATTTGTACCAACTGGACAGTTAATCAGGTTTACTATTTGGAAGTGCTGAAAAAGCTGCATGAAAAAGACGAAAACGACCTGAACTTTTTGCCAACAATTCATGGCTCTTACATCATGACTATTCACCAGCTCACACGGCACCGCCTGTGAGGGAGTTTTTAGCCAGTAAACAAATAACTGTATTGGAACACCCTCCCTACTCACTTGATCTTGCCCCCAATGACTTCTTTCTTTATCCGAAAATAAAGAAAATATTGAAAGGAAGACATTTTGATGACATTCAGGACATCAAAGGTAATACGATGACAGTTCTGATGGCCATTCCATCAGAAAAAGTTCCAAAATTGCTTTGAAGGGTGGACTAGGCATTGGTGTTGGTGCACAGCTTCCCAAGGGGAGTACTTCGAAGGTGACCATAGTGATATTCAGCAATGAGGTATGTAGCACTTTTTCTAGGATGAGTTCGCAAACTTAATTGTCAGACCTCGTAAATTATTATGTTAGGCAAACTTCAGTCTCCTTTTCACTATGAGTAACTTGAGACTCAGAGATGACTCAAAGCCACAAAGAGAGTTTGAGACTTGGAAAAAGATCCAAGTTTCTACCTCCTCATCTAGGGCTTTTTCTGTCTTGCCAAGATGCCCTCTTCTGGCTTTTTAATTTTTTTTTATTAGTTTCAGGTAATAAGAATTTTTAATAAAACCTAATTAAAAAGCAGTTAATTGTGTACCTGGATTGTTGTATTGTGCCCACTTTATTTAAGTCATCTATCAGGAGTTGGCAAATTTTTCTTTAAAGGGCAAGGCAGTAAATATTTTAGAGTTCTGAGCCACATACAGTATCTACTGCATATTCTAGACCAGGGATCTTAATTTGCTAATTCGTGATCTAGCTTATGCTCATTGCTCAGAACTAATCAGGAGTGATAAAGGCTTAGAAACTTCCAGTATCTGGAATTGAGGGCTATCACTAATAGTACCTTACTGATAAAATATCTAGAAATGAAGAATGTACAATACATTTCATGGGAATCAGACATCAACTTTCCAGAATCATTACCTACATTGGAATTTGTTTGAATTTTGCTAGTGATTAGACATAGATAGTGATGTAGATGAGAAATCACTATGACATATTCTATCCTAACATTAAGAGATCATAGAAAGAGTAAACATATCAGTGAATTTTAATTTATACAACAGAATATGCTACTTCCGTGTCTTACTGGTTACTGTCACTTCCACTTAATAATTGTGACGTTACTTAGAATCATAAATACTGCCCACTATGTTTATAAAGGGTGATGTGGCCTGATTAGGTGGAGCCATATAACTGTAATGGCATTTTCTTTCATATTGTGAGGGGGAGTCTTGGTTCTTCTTGGTTCTTCTTGCCAACGCAGTGAAAAATCAAAGGTCAGCAAAGCTGATTAGTATGCAAGCAGGGCTTATTAGTGATATGTGCTCAGGGAAGAGAACCAGCCTAGCAGAGGTGAGAGAGGGGGGTAGAGAGAGACCTAGGTGAGGTGGGAGAGAGAGGCCTAGGCCAGGTGAGAAAGGGCGAGAGGGGTGTCGGGAGGCGGGGGAGGGCCAGAGGGACAGAGACCTAGGTCCCTTGTCTGGAGGACTTACAGTTTGCTGGGTGGGGTGAGGGACTTACATATTGATTGGGGGGGAGGAAGTGGTGCATGCTCTTCCATGGGAGGGTGTGGCCTCCCAAGATGGGTGGAAGTCTATTGAGGCAGATCCTTATCTTCCTGTCATCTGTTGCAGAACAGATAAGGGTGCTGGAGGCAGTTAATCAAAGCAATTTATGAGCTTTTTCTGTAGGCACCCTGGACCCCCTCCCACCCCTTCTCCGTCTTCATTTTCTAACTTCTTCCTAACAATATTACATAGGGGAAACTCCTGAATATAGACTGTCATGAGACTTTATGTACAGACTTAAATAGAACTGAGAGGCTTCTGTCACAGCGGACCAAATCAACATTCATTCATTCCTTCATTCAAAAAATGTTATTGAGGGCCGGTTAGCTCAGTTGGTTAGAAGGCGGTGCTCTTTACAACAAGGTTGCCGGTTGGATCCCCACATGGGCCACTGTGAGCTGCGCCCTCCACAGCTAGATTGAAACCAATACTTGACTTGGAGCTGATGGGTCCTGGAAAAACACACTAAAAATACAATTTTTAAAATGTTTTAAAAAAAATGTTATTGAGCACCTATGCCAAGCACTGTTCTAGACAGTAAGGTTATAAATTCCTACCTCCATGAAGTTTACATTCTTGGATAGATAATAGACTATAAATCAACAAACAAACTGAAAAATTGTGTAGGAAGTGAAAACATGACAAATGATATGGAGAAAGATAAAACAGGGAGGGGGGTGAGGATTAGGGAGGGATGACCTCCCTAAGAAGATGACACTTAAGTATAAGACCTGAAGGAAGTGAGAGCACATGCTCAAGATTTTTGAGCAGCTGCCTGTTGCTAGACGTTCTCATTACCTTAATATTAAGGAAATTTTAAATGTCAGTATACCCAGGTAAAAATAGATTCTGATGGAAACTTGCTTTACTGTTAAATACAAACTTATGTCTTACTACTTTTTAATTTTTCCTATTTAAGAAAGAATGTAAAATGTATAATAAAATAATACAACTTTTTAACAGCAAAATCCAAGTAGCTAACATGGGAAACAATAATACACTTCTTCAGTATTGCTACTGTTTCTAAAAACATTTTTTTAAATGCTCTCAGTTTGTTTGTTTTTTATTGTGATAAAAAAATACCATAAAATTTACCATCTCACCCATTTTTTTATTTTTTTATTAGTTTCAGGTGTACAGAACAACATAGTGACAAGACATTTACTTAACTCACAAAGTGATAACCCCAACAAGTCGACTACCCATCCAACACTGTCCATAGTTATTAGAACATTACTGACTATATTCCCCATGCTGCACTATACAACCCTGTGATTATTTTTTTTATGATAGTTGACATTCAATATTATTTTATATTAGTTTCAGGTGTATACCACAGTGGCTAGACATTTATGTAATTTATGAATTGATCCCCCCCAATGAGTCTACTACCCATCTGACACTATACATAATTTTTACAATACTGTTGACTATTCCCCATACTGTACATTACATTCCTGTGACTCTCCTGTAACTATCAATTTGTACTTCTTCAACCCTTCAGCTTTCTCACTCAGGCTCCCAGCCCCCCTCCCATCTAGTAGCAATCAGTTTCTTCTCTGTGTCTGTGGGTCTGTTTCTGTTTTGCTTGTTCACTTATTCTGTTCTTTAGGTTCCCCAGATAAGTGAGATGTGTGGTATTGGTCTTTCTCAGTCTGACTTATTTCTCTTAGCATAATACCCCCTAGGTCCATCCGTGTCATCGTACCATCTTACACACTTTTAAATGTACGGTTTAATAGTGTTACGTATGTTCATGTTCTTGTGAGACAGATCTTCAGAACTTTTTCATCTTGCAAAACTGGAACTCTATACCCATTAAGCAACAACTCTCCTTCCTCCCCCAACCCAGCCCCTGGCAACCCAGCATTCTCCTTTCCATTTCTATGAATTTGACTACTATAAATATACCTCATATAGGTGGACACATACAGTATCTGTCATGTTGTGACTAGCTTGTTTCACGTAGTATAATGTCCTCAAGGTTATTTCATGTTGTATCTCAAAACATTTTGGAATTCCTCTTATGAAATTGTCTTTTGAGTCTAGGACACATTCTTTGAATGTATTCATTTATTGAAGCCTTATTCTAAGCTCCGGGCCCCTGCCCTTAGTGCCCCAGCATCCAGTGGAAACTGTGTCACGTAATACAGTGTGATAAATACCTAATTGGAGGCATGTAACAAGGTAATGTGAGAGTCATGTTTATATTCTCAGACCTGGACAGCAACAGAGAAAGATGAATTAGAATAATGGAAGATAGTGGCAACAAACTTCCATATTAATTCAGACAAATTTAAAAGGTGGTAAAGGGGGTGGTGGAGAAAAAGGAAGTGGCAGCTATAGGGATAAATTAGAAAGGATAAGAAACAGCCCTACAGGAGAAAAGGAAGATAAAGTAATACTTGCTAACCAATTGAAAGTGAAATGGAAGAGGCATGTGCAGGAACTGGAAAAGCAGTCATATCTTACTTTATAAACACATTTCTTAATTGTTAGGCATATTTGCCTCGTGGAGACATGAAAAAAAAAAGATTACATAGGATGAGATTTGAAAATTAGGTGCTTCCAAATATTAGTTATGATGAAATCTGAACACCATCACAGAAAAGTATTTTAAAATACAGTCATTGAAGTTTATTTTGAATCATATAATAAAAAAAAGTTTTAAGGTATCTGTCTTATATTTAAAAAATGAAGTTTAGATTAGATTAAAAAAATCTAATATTTAACTGGATCCAATGTTGAAATTGTGGATGATAATAGGTAATCAGCCACTAAATAGTCTGATTAATAATATAAAGCATTTAGATTTAAAAATGACGATAGAAATGATTTTATTCATTTAACAATATGTATTGAACATTGTTTTATGACTCCAAGGAATGTACCCTTTATTGAGTGGCGGATTCAAGTAAACAACTGTAATAATTTTTTAATAAGTATTGAAGGCTTTAAGTTCCTGATAGGAACACTAAAGAAGCCTTGAGGTATGAGAGCAGGCTTCTTAGAGGAGGTGACTTTTGAGCTGAGTCCTGAAAAAATAGGAGTGAGCTCTTCAGGGGGAGAGAACATCAGGTGGGAAATACTATTCATAGTTAGCATTTATTTATTAATTTAAGGGCTAAGGGCTTTTACGTACATTATCTCATTTTATTCTCTCAACATTCTCTGGTGTAGGTTGTTGTGTCAGTCAAGGTCCTTCCACCAAATAAGTGTCACATTCTGAAGGGACTGTTTACAAGCATATGGAAACCAAGTGAGGAACATTTCAGGACTCGTAACTATGAGAAACTATAACCACTCCTTTGTCTCAGGAGGCAAGGAGGGGGAGTAGAGCTTTCTTATAGAAACTTTGATCTTCTGTAAAAGAATTTTACCATTACCAAACCGTGGCCAGGCAAAGAAGCTGGGGCATAAATAGCCCAATTTATTTCTCCCACCTACAAGCCTGCTGTGCATCCCAATAACTAAACTGAATCAGAAACCAGAAGACACCGCTAGCAGCTTCCTGGGGCACACAGCAGGGCGGAAAAGGATGGAGGAGATCTTCAGGTACCCAGAATATCCAGCGCAGTCATTTCTTATTCTCTCCATATTAAGAGATAACTGACAAGTCATCAACTTGCCCAAGTTTACAAATGAATGGTTGGAGCTTGTTTCATTCCAGAATCTGTTCTTAAACCAATGTGCTATAATGTGCTCCTGCCACAAAAATCAAAGGAATCGTGGCATTGAGTACCTCCTGTGGGCCAGACACTTGCCTGTGTGTTAAAGATACAACATGAAACAAAATAAACACTTGTTTAAGGATGAGTGTCAGCGTCTAGGAATCGCATTCCACTGCTAGTTCAGCAGCTAGAGCAAAGTCTCAGGTAAAGACCTGAAGATTAGCATTTCAGGGCTGTATGTGGTCCTTTGAGGTCTTCAGAGGACCTCTGCCTTTCTCTTCAACCATCCTTGGTATGTGGCTTCTGTCCTCAGAATCACAATATGGTTGCTGTAGCCTCAGCCTTCTACATCTCCATTCTAAGCAGGAAGCAAGCAGAAATAGGGAAAATACCACATCCCTTCCTAAAGGAGTTTGCCCACAAGTTCCACCCAATATCTACTTAAATCCCATTGGTCAGAACTTAGTCACATGACCAATCCTAGTAGCAAGAGAGGCTGATTAATGTAGTTTTTACCTGGATGAGCTCATTACTCTCATAATAAAATCAGTTCTCTCATTAAGAAGGGGGAAGTAAGTATAAGCTAAACAGCTGGCCAACTCTGTCACAGGGTCTTAATTCATTTTTACATCCCCATAACCTAATACAAGAGCCTGGCACATAGTAGGTGTTCAATCAAGTGCTGTTAAACTATTCTCAACTACAAATAGTTTACGTAGGAGAGTGTCAAGAGTTAGGATTAAAGAGGTAAGGATGGGCCAGATCCTAAGGGGCTCTGTCTTAAAGTAGTTAGAACGTGACCAAGAAAGTAAAGTGCCCCCACAGTAACCTAGGAATAAGGAACGTATGTTTGTCATATGGGAGCAAGCTGGAAAATTAATTTGAAAGGGTTATGATCAAAGATCCGAAAAGTCAGTTTAGGAAGTGTGAAAAGCACTTAATCCCCAAGACAGAGGTACACTTGACTGTGGCAAATCCACTTCATTAACACATCTGAAGAAAGAATGTATTGATGGGGAGGGTGGCCTGCAATGCACCAAACACAGATAAAAGGAATTAGGAAGAACTGTCTGCCATTGAAATTCTTATACTGCCTTTTTTTGAGTCTTAAGATTCCTCTTTAATATCAAAAGTTTTATTTACCTTCTTCCCGTACACACATAGTTGTAATAAAACGTTTCGTGTCAGTTGATGGAGAAAATGCAAATGTACAAATTCTGTACCCTTTGCGATAAGCTTGAAGATCTGTAGCTTGGTCTATAGAAGTTGCATTTAGAGTGTTTTTGTTTTTTGTTTTTTTTTATCCAGGAGTCGCAGTTAAGGAAACCATTTCACACTGTGACCTAGTGATAATGACAGTTTCTCAAAACAGAACTTAGCCCCACTATGGCATGGTACTCTGCTATTTTCTGTTCCAGGCAATTTGATTTTTTCCTAAAATCTGGTTTTTACCCATTACATTTATTCTTTACCCATAGCTTGAGACCTACAGTTTGTTCTTCCAGCTTTATTGAGATCAAATTGAAGAAACCTACAGTTTCAAAAACACTGGCGTAGATGTTCTTTTGTGATTGTGATTGTGAGCCTGAGACTTTCAGGTGACTCACCTTTTCCAGTCACCAAACCACTCAATCTGATTCTAAGAGAACCAGCAATTCCCCGGGGTAACTCTGACTCTTCCTTATGGTCTGTGACTGTTTTTTAAAAAAAAAAAGACTGGCAGAATTAACAGGCATTCCTGGCCAAATGACAATTACATTTCTCATCACCAGTTAATAAACTAGCATTCAATTTGTACTTTGCTTTCTTTTGGTTTGGGTTAGCTAGCCTCAGCCACCTTTGAATTCTCTTGACTTTTCTAAGATGGAAGCTTCTTTCATCTTTAAGACTAAGGACTTTGGACTTTCTTTCAACGCGAGGACTACTGGAGTGTTTTAATACAGATTTGCATTTTAGAAAGATAAGCTTGGAAGGATTGTGGACTATGAATTGAACAGAATAGGACAGCCAAATCAGAGTTAGGAAGCTCTTGCAGGAATCAAGCCAGAAATGATAAGATCCCAAGGTAAGCCAGTGGGGTCAAGATGGGAGCAGAATGAGTTTTAAAAAAAAAAATCAGTGAAAGGTAGGGACTGTTTAAAATGGCTGTAGCAAGTGAAAAGAAGGAGAAAGCTAAGTTGAAGAGAAATCAAAACATTTCCCGTTGATGACTGATCAAAGAATATGGACAATTAGAGGAGTACATTTTGACATGCTGAGTAGTTGCCTGTGGGGACTGTGTAACAGTGTATGTAGCTCAAGTTAGAGCTATAGATGGGGGTGGAGGAGAAAGGTAGGGGGTCCACCAGCTTATTTGGTGGTAATTGAAGCTGGGCAAGGGCGTGGGTAAGGTCGAGGAGCTGACCCAACATTTTGTGTATCTATGGCATATAAAACTATAAAAAACATAAAATTACAAGCTATCATACTTACCTATATGCCTACATACATATATGTATATATATTTAGGAATGTGGTCCTTCAGAGCTTTAAGCAGATGTATGTGGGAAAGCAATAAACGCCGTGTTTTATAATATATAAAATAGGACGCTTGACAAAAATCAGTGCCTTACGTAAGGAGTTCTGAGTGCTTTATTCAGTAAGTTTACCTCCTTTGCTTTTTTGTTACCACTCTATACAACCGAGCTCTTTTTAGACTGAAATGATTGAACAGTAAACCCAAGAAGTGGGCGGCCTGATAGCTCAGTTGATTGGAGCCCAGTGCTGATGACACCAAGGTTGTTGGTTTGATTCCCACATGGGCCACTGTAAGCTGCGCCCTCCACAACTAGATTGAAAACGACGACTTGACTTGGAGCTGTTGGGTGCTGGAAAAACACACTGTTCCCCAATATTCCCCAATAAAAGTTTTTTTTTTAAAGTTTTAAAAATCCCAAGAAGTACTCTGATAAATACTTAGCAATTCAAAAGATCCAAAGCACAATTATTTGGATTTAGTAATTCTTCAATAAGTATCTATTGAGTACATGAATATCCAGATAGAGATAGATAAGACTGACAAAAAAGAAGCTGTGATCCTGATATTTTTATAATTCTCTTTGAAAATAGAAACAATTCATACAATACTCACCTCTGTAGAATACATTAAATATAGGCTTTGAGTCAGAAAACACAGATGTGTATTTTTTCTCCACACATACCAGGTGGGAGATTATTTCTGACAAAAGAGAAAACCTTTGCCCTTAAGTATTCTTCTAAATTAAGAAAAGCAGTTATTTACTGTAATCTTTCATAAAAAGTCCCAGTGTATATTTGTACTTAGTTCACTGAATTGCCTCATGTCTTCCTAGTAAGCATTTCACTTGATTTTTTTCTTTCTTTTTTTCTTATAACAGACCAAAAAAGAAGCACCTGAGTGGTCTAAGAAGCAGAAGATGAAGACCTAGTGTTTTGGAAGGATTTGCTATACCATTTACTCCTGAAGTTCCTTTTCTGATGAACAAAAAGTTTATCTAAATCATGTTCTTGTCATTTTTTAAATAACTAATTTAAAATTTATTTTAACTGAATGTTAAATTAACAGATTTCAGCATAATCAAAATGTACAAAGTACAAACAGTGGTATACTTTATATTTGCTTTTATCTATTTTGTTACAAAATAAATATCATATACTCTATGACTTAAATTTTTGGAGCTTTCAATATTCTCAAGGCATTTTAAAGTGCGTAGCTTATAAATATTTTGTTTAGTAGTTATATTGGTGAGTATATTTTCCAACTATATGAATTCTGAGTTTATATGTCATGACACCAATACAACAAACACACTTTACATTTTTAAAAATTAGGAATCATTTATGAAATCTACTAGAAGATACTTCAGATGCCCAGTAATGGTGGTCAGATACTATGTAAGTGGATATGAATTGCTTATTCTTTTGGGGGGCTCTGTTTTCTTGTATTTCATATTATTAATAACCAATAAAATCTAATGTAAAGTTATTTCATTGGTCAAGTAAAACTTTGATGGGAAAGTCTCTTGGCAGTCAAAACAGTGCTGATTCAGATGCAGTATGGACCAAATTTCTAGTCGATGAGAAAAATAGGATTTTCTTTTTCTTGTCATAAAGTATGCTCCATTTTTCATTCAAGAGATAAAATTTAAAAGAAGAGTTGGGGAGAAAGAAAGAGGAAAAAAAGAAAAATGTATTTATATATGTCAAGTTTACTCAACTACTGTTGAAATAGTGGCTGGATAACTCTTTGTTGGGGTGGGAGTGGGGACAGTCCTGCAGAGGGGGATGTTTAGCAGCATCTCTGGCCTCCACCACTAGATGACAGTAGCATCCCCCTCCCCAGTTGTGATAACCAAAAATGTCTTTTGTCCCCTGCGGTAGCAAAACGCCCCCCACCTCCTATTGAGGAACCACTGATACACGTGATATCAATGATTATCTTTGTAGATATGAAAAAAGAATACTAGCTGGTCAGTGTGTTCTCTTCAAGTCACAATAGCATAGGCTATTAGTTGAGTGTGAGTGAACAAAAAAAGCCTTTGATAATATATACTTGTAAAGTTGTTCTTGGCCTGAAAACCCAAATCTCATGCCCGCTTTTTGTTTCATTTGGATGCATTTTCTAATATATGACTTTCTGCAGCAAGGGTTTGTGAAAATGGCCTTTCTCCAGCATGCATCTTAAATCCAAGATATCCTTGTAATTCATTAAAACTAAATTAACTTGTAGACATAATTTGTTGCTTCTAAAATGCTAAAAGAAAATCTTTTATTTTCAACTCTAGTTACTAATCTAAAAGCATTTTATAATTTAATTCAGTCAACCCCATTTGTTTTACATGTACATAAATATATATATGCATATTAATATAAAGGAATACTGATTGATTATCCATATTAAAGTAATGGTGTGGACAAAAGTTCAGAAATAGGAAAATTTGGAGCTAATTTAAGAAATAGAAAGTATAGTGATGAAGAAATTGAGGAAGTCTTCCTCTCTCCAAATCAATGTTTTTCCCTCTTTCCTTTTATTTCTAGATATGAATTACTCTTTAAAAAAAAAAAAAACAGTTTATCATTTCTGATCATAATAACTATTAATGAATCTCGGTTAGATTGTAAGATGAAAGCTTTTTGGAAGACATTGTGAATTTTCAATTCAGATGCCACTCCTTCCAGAAAAATCATCTCTGTTCTACCATAACAATCTGTATTATGTACTCTGTACTGTCTCTTTAATTCTGTTTATCATATTTTATAATAACAGTTAAAATGTCCATTTCCTTAAAGGTTAGATTTTTTTCTTATGCTTTTTTTCTTTTTGTTTTTTAGCACTGTGCCTTGAACTTAAACAGTAAATGTAAATTTGATGAATTTGAGATGAGATACAATGCTGTAGCTTTTTTTTATGTCTTAAAAATTAGAGATGGTTTTTTTAGTATCATAGAATCTATTCTAGCTCATGTCTTAATATCATTATAACCCTTGCCTGTCCTCCAAGTTTTCAGACCTTCCTTTTCTGACTTTTCCTTTCTCCTTACTTCTTACTTTTTTTGTGTGTTAAAAAAACAACATAATATTTACCACCTTACCCATTTTTAAGTGTTGTACAACGTATCTCCAGAACTTTTTCATCTTTCCAATATGAAACTCTTTTCCCCTTCCCTTGTCCCAGGCAATCCACCATTCTCTTTCTCCTTCTATGACTTTGACTATTTTTGATACTTCCTATAAATGGAATCATACAGTATTTGTCTTTTTGTGACTGGCTGATTTCACTTAGCATAATGTCCTCAAGGTTCATCCATGTTGTAATTTTAAGTGTGTCAGAATGTGCTTCCTTTTTAAGCTAACTAATATTCCATTGTATGTATAGACCATATTTTGTTTATTCATTTATCTCTTGATGGGCATTTGGGTTGCTTTCATCTCTTGGCTCTTGTGAATCTTCTTAACTCTTCATCCTTTCCTGGCCCTTCTTACTTAAAAATAAATAACGAAATTAACATAATCCTTTTTTCTTGCTGAATGTCTTATGAAAAGTTGCCCAAATGTAAGAGTAATCGCTACCATTATCAAGCTAATTCTGTCATCCATTTGCTGTGTTACATGCTTTCTACTGCTTAAGCTTCACATTAACTTTGCCAATGAAGCATTATCTTCATTTTTAAAATGAAGAAACAAACTCAGAAAGAGTAACTTAATGGCCCAAGATCAGACACATAATAAATAGTAGAAATGGACTTGAACTATGCCCATCTGATTTCAATGGCCATGCTCTTTGCAGCACACTGCACTGCTTCTCATACTTTGCTCTCTCCCCACCTCCCACCCCAGTGGGATAGAAAGAAGTGGACAGAAATCTAGATCTACCGTGTTTCCCCGAAAATAAGACCTAGTCAGACAGTCAGCTCTAATGTGTCTTTTGGAGCAAAAATTAATATAAGACCCGTATTATATTCTATAAGACCCGGCCTTATATTATAGTAAAATAAGACCGGGTCTTATATTAATTTTGCTCCAAAAGGCGCATTAGAGCTGATGGTCTGGCTAGGTATTATTTTCGGGGAAACACAATAGTGATCCAGAGTCCTCAGTTCACTGTGTTGTGCAGGCAGTGCTTGGGAATCATTGAGAAGTTTAAGGTAAAATTCCTACATTTCGGGGAGGTTGAAGTTGTTCATGATCCAGATTTCCTCTTTCATTTTAAGATCCCCAGAGGTTGATACGCAAAAAAGAGAATTGTTTATTTTAATATGACTCACTTTAAAGTGTAAGTACTGTAAATGCTTCAAAGAAAGACACAGAAGTCACCAGACAAAGCTGGCCAGTTATCTCAAGAGTCCTCACTAAGTATCGTTTACTTTAGTTGATTTAGAGTCCCGTCCTCAGCTTTATAGGCTGAGAAACTTAATTTGGTTAATGCACTGAAGAAGACATCTTTCAAGAGTATGCCCACAATTACTGGTAAATAAATCATAATGTATAGATTTTGAGTGAAAAGTAAAACTATTATACAGAATATGGTTTACTGGGATCAGCACAAATGGGATATTCTCTCCCTACTTTCCTTTGGCTTCTGCGATAGTGTACACTCAGCATTTTCCTCCTCCCTCCTAACTAATCATAAAACAATTGAATTTTTCAGTTTCTTTTTCCCCTTAAATCCATTTTCTGTTCTGTACTTATTCTCTTGATAACTTCTACTTCCTGGTTTCGGTTACTATATTCCCGTGTTCCCAAGTTTATATCTCTAGGCCAAACTATCCCTTTTAACACCTGCCGACTTGAATCCATACTTGGATGTCCCATTGGGAACTCAAAATGTACAAAAGTGAACTCACCAAGTTTCTTCTCCAGTGTCCCCAGTTCCAATAAACGGTAGTCCACTTGCTCAGTGGCTCACGTCACAAACCTAGGAGTCATCTGAGACCTTTCTCTCAGTAACTCCAAGCATTCAGTCACCAAGCCTATTCTGCCTCATGGATAGTCACATATACCCTTTTTTTTTTTTTTAACTTTTGTTACGAAAATTTGCAAATGAATAAAAGGAAGGAATGTCTTGGGTGATAGATTCACTATCTTCTTTTTTTTTAAGATTTTATTGGGGAAGGGGAACAGGACTTTATTGGGGAACAGTGTGTACTTCCAGGACTTTTTTCCAAGTCAAGTTGTTGTCCTTTCAATCTTAGTTGTGGAGGGCACAGCACAGCTCCAGGTCCAGTTGCCGTTGCTAGTTGGAGGGGGCACAGCCCACCATCCCTTGCGGGCGTCGAACCAGCATCCTTGTGGTTAAGAGGACGCTCCAAACAACTGAGCCATCCAGGAGCTCAGCGGCAGCTCAGCTCAAGGTGCCGTGTTCAATCTTAGTTGCAGGGGGCGCTGCCCACCATCCCTTGCAGGACTCGAGGAGTTGAACTGGCAACCTTGTGGTTGAGAGCCCACTGGCCCCTGTAGGAATCGAACCAGTAGCCTTCGCAGTTAGGAGCATGGAGCTCTAATCGCCTGAGCCACCGGGCCAGCCCCTAGAGTTACTATCTTGACTGTGATGGGTGCATATATACATTCGTGTTTATCAAATGGTACATATTTTAAATGTGCAGTTTATTGTATGTCCATTGCACCTCAATAAAAATGTTTAAAAAGAAGAAAGGAAATCATCACTGAATAACCCCTACTGAAATAAATGACCAGCATCAAACCAGCACAATGGCCCTGGGCAAAGTGAGCACAGTGGGCTCTAGAGGGGAAGGCGCACCCAGACACCACAGCTGTGACCCTGCCTGCTCTCCCGACTCCTTTTGAGCTATTTACCTACATGACTTCGTGGCCTTTGTTCAGTTCCTTAAAGTTTCCCAGTGCCTCAGGACCTTCACCAAGTGCTGCTTCCTCTCCCTAGAGTCCTGCATCCTCTTCCCCAGGCCACTCCCCATCCTTAGATTTCAGGCTCCTGCTATACATACGCCACATGAGAGAACTTGGGTTGTGCTAGAAAATGTAGCTCTTAGAAAGCTTGTAAAACTGAGACAGATAAATCCTAGTGAGTCAGGGACATGGCCACGGTGGAAGGAATTAAGGCTGAAACCATAACAAAGCCAGAAGCTGTAGGACCAGTCAGAGTAATCGGCTCAGGTGTAGGGTGGGGAGGGCTATTTAGCTTGTAACAAAGCCATTCAAGCTGCAGAGCCCACCAAGATTAACTGCCCAGGTACAGAGAAGGGCCAATCAGCTTGTAGTTAACAATTTCAAACTGCAGAGAACAAGTGCAGTCTGAAGAGATGAGATAATAGCCTCTTGTCAATCACAGGTGTCACTCAAGTGGTCCCACACCTGGAGAGGGATAGCTCATCCCAGATAAAACCCCCAGGCTCCTTTGGGCCTTTGCCTTTTTGAGCCTTGTTTTTGCTCAGGAGTCTGCTCCAAACTCTGTGGAGTGTACTTTTTCTCCTAATAATGCCACCTTTGGGCCTCTGGGCCTTTGCCCCCTTTTTGCCTTGCCTTTCCTTGGGGCCAGCTCCAAGCTCTTTGGAGTGTACTGTCCCTTTTAATACTGGCCCTTGAGCTACTGCTTTCTGCGTAGGCCCACTTCTATTTCTTTGAAGTAGACTTTTTCTTCTAATACACTGCTTTTTCACTACCTTACCTCCGTATCTTGTTCAATTCCTTGCTCGAGACACCAAGAACCTGGACACCGCGTCAAGGTGGGCCCATCCTCCGGTCACGGTCACGTAGCAGCTAAGCCTCCCAGTGCCCCTCCCCAGGCTCCACCCCGGGTGTGGGGGCCAAGCCCCGACTTCTCACCGAGAAGGGCCCGCTGTCCGGTAACGAAACCTCCGCCCTAACGTGCTAGAATGGGCATCGCCCTCCGACTCTCCCGTTAGAGGTCTTACATTGACGGTCCTGACCCCAGCCTTGCCATTGCCACACTGTCTCTACCTATGTCATTTCCTCTGTGGCATCGTATCCTATCTAGTCTGTTCTGGACGCCTGTGAACCTGCCTTCCAGGTGACGTTGCATATCTCTTCTCTAATCCAGTAAATGGTGAGTTTATAGTTTCACTGGCAGAGGACGACTTTATTCTTACATGCCACAGGGCCCTCCTACCAGCTACACAAATTGTATTTCATTTGTTTCCAACGTTGGTTGTAATGTTACAGACTTCTAATGTTTTGATATCCCTCTTTAAAAAAGGAGATTGTACCATCTATCTTACCAAAGTCATTTAAACAGTTGAAATGTAAAAGTCATTTTAACCAGCTGATAAACCCTATTTTTCAATAATAGGAGTTATACAGATGTTGATATGATTTTCTTTGAATTCATGTATACTCTTGAATGTATTTTTTTAAATACCTGGATTGTATAACTTATTCAGTACATAAATACATAATTCCTTAAATTCCTACTTTGAGGCTTAGGGTTCAGCCCCTTCCTCTTCACATACACACACACACACCCCTAACCCTCTATATTCCATTTCTGTTCTATTTTCTTTAGTAATATCTGAAATTCTTATTTAATGTTTTATTTGCTTGCTGTCTGCTCCTCCTAAATAGAATATACGTTCTGTGGAAGCACACAAGTTTATCTAACACTGCTTGTTGTATTCCTAGCACCTAGCATAGTGCCTGGCACAGAAAAATTGCCCCTGAAATTTTGTTAAACGGTAGGAAGAAAGGAAAAACAACGACATTTGCTTTCTGATTTTTTTTTCATATTGAATTTTTGTTGGAAAATACCTTAGTCCGTTTGGGCTGCTGTAACAAAACACCATAAACTGGGTGGCTTATAAACACCAGAAATTTATTTCTCACTTCTGGAGGCTAGAAATCCAAGATCAAGGCACCAGCAGGTTCAATGTCTGGTGAGGACCCCCTTCCTGGTTCATGGACAGCTGTGTCTTGTTGCTATGTCCTCATGTGCAGAGGGGTGGGGGACTTGTTGGGGTCTCTTTTATAGTCACGAATCCCATTCATGAAGGCTCCACCCTCATAATCTAGTCACCACGCAAAGACCCCCACCTCCAAATTACCAGCACATTGTGAATTAGGTTTCAGCATATGAATTTCGGGGAAAACAGTCTATAAAATACACAATTTAATAACAGGTAACCTTTTCTCCTGTGTTACCCAGGAAAACAAGGTCATTTTCCATCTCTGTATTTTAACGTCATTTTCCCCCTGATCTCTAAAGAAGAGGTGTTTCTTCCTTCCAAGATTAACCCCATTATACTTGTCCTTTTTACCTTATATTGAGACCCATGAGTGGGCATGCGACAATCCAGGAAGAGTAAGTGAGGGTCAAAGACAAAAATCCCAATAAATACCAACATTTGAGGAAAGGACAATGGAAGAAGAAAATTAAAAGGAGGCCCTCCTTCACTCTCATTCACGCCTTGTAATGTGGTTCCTCCCTGAAACCACCAGATTAAAACTCCTCTCCCAAAGGGGACTTGCCACACCTCCTATTATTGAACATTTAAGCCTTTGTCTTTTACTACTTCCTGTCCACGTGCTCTTCTCCCGCTAGCCCCTTTGATAAAATCATTCCTCAGTGTTCAATCATAAGCCCCATGTTTTGTTTTCTTTTTCTCTGTTCTTCTTTGAGCATAGAAAGTAGTAGAGGGAAATATGTGTATCCCCCTCACCTGCCTCCCACCCTACCCCCCATATTTTCCACAAGGATGAATGTTCCCTAATTTTCCTGCCTCTTTTCACTCCTGACTTTCTGATTGGTACGTTTTGTTTAAGGAACTGTGCTTGTATAGTTTTTCCTCTTCCTTTCCTTTTTTTTTTTTTTTTCTACAGAAGAACCAGCCTATTTTATTCTAAGTCATAGTCGTCACCTGGTGACTGAGAGGTAAGTCTGAGACACTGGGGGGGAGGAGGCAGGATTAAGACCGACTGGCCTTTACATTAAACTGTTTTCCAATATAGCATTTATTAATAGGAAAGACAGTATTTTAAACCTCTATCCACCACTTGTGCCTTCCTAATCTATTTGTTCAGACCCCGCCCAGGAAAGAAAGATGCTATTTATTGAGCCCTTCACATTTCCACAACAGTAAGAATCTTTTTTTATTTTTATTTTTTTCTCTTTTAAGAATCTTTTTTTTAAAAAAGATATCTATATACTCATACCTTGATAGAGTATAAAATGCCTTCTTTACCCTTTGTCTTCTTGAGCTACCTTCTGAACTCTGTTCAAACATACAGCACTTGTTCCTCCCAAAAGAGTAAAGACTACTTTATTTGACAAAAACATCCTCATCGCGTTGGAAAAGAAGGTGTCAGTAAGCTCTAATAGGTAATCCAACCCTGTGTTGTTTTTTTTTAAGTTCTAAATGAGGAAAAGTAGTTTTCTGAGCGAATGAATGAAAGGAAGGAATCAAGCAATAACTCATCCACGTTCACATAGGTCTTTCAAATCTTCCTCTGTAGCCCTTGTAATCCTCGGAGTCTTTTCTGCTTCCAGTCCGATGTTACCAATTATCTACTGACTATTTCTTCTTAAATTTTATTTTTTTTATTGACCTGTATATTAATATTTTTAAATTATTTGAAACTTTTTATTTTGACACAGTTGTGGGCTTACAGAGAAGTTGCAAGAATAATGCAAATAATTCTCATTTATCCTTCACCCAGATTATCCAAATGTTCATGTTTCATCACATATGCTTTATCCTTTACCCTGTCTCTCTTTTTTTGTTGTGGTTCTGACCTTTTTGAAAGTACTTTGAAGATATGATTTCCCTTTACTGCCAAATATTTAATAAGCATTTCTAAGAGCAAGGACATTCGCTTATGTAAGCACAGTACAATGATCAAAATCAGGAAATTAACATGGATACAATACTATTATCTAATCTAAAGACCTTATTCAGATTTCACCAATTGTCTTTATGCCTAGAAAATCTCTGATTATTCATTCCATTCAGTTGTCATCTCTCTTAAATTTCCTTTAATCTAGAGTAGTTACTCAATCTTTGTCTTTTATGACACTGATATTTTTGAAGAGTATGTATCAGTTATTTTGTAGACTTCAATTAAATGTTCCTTTATTCCATCGTCATTTTAATTTGTCTATTGGAGCAACAATGAATAAAAGTAATCCATTTTCGTTCTATGTTCCTATTCCAGCACCATTTCTTACTAGATGTGGGACTGCTTAACCTCTTTGAGCCTTGGTTCCTCATCTTTAAAACTAGGATAATTATACCTACCGAAGGAGTTATAGAAAGGATTAAAGGAAATGATATATTTAAAAGGAATTTACCCTCCACACTTGTCAAGTTGTGTATATTAAATATACACAGCTTTTTTTTTATGTCAGTCATACCTTGTCGAAGTGGGATTTGTTTTTGTTTTTGTGTTTAGGGGGAAAAAAGCATTTACCCAATGCATGTCAGAGTCGTTTGCTTTTCACGTGATTTGGTTTCTCCACTCTTCACCATCTGGCCACGCTTTCCATAAATGCGTTCTGGTTTGCCCATGTGTGTCTAAAAATGGGGTTCTGGAACTATTTACATCTCACCTAAGTAATTGCCAGCTTCATCAGATTAGTCACTCCTATTGAACCTGTAGTAGTCCATTGAAACCCCTAAAGTTTTTCCTGCATAACCATTTTTATTAGTAGTAGTAATACCCTTACTACAGTACCAGTACTTATTGACCTGACCAACTGGATGTGTCATGCTCTGCACTGAGCACTTCCTTGGATGGGCCCTTTATATTATGTAATTCTCCCAACTTTATGAGGTAGATATTGTTTGCATTTTGAGATGAGATTCAAAGCAGTTAAATCACAGAACTTATATAAGTGAGAGAGCTGGAATTGAGTTCCAAGTTGATTTTTCAGAACATAAGTAAACATCTTTTTTCTCTATTAAGTATCATTTTAAATTTCTGCTCATCGTTGTAGCCTGTTGATTTCCTGATTTTGCCATATAATGTATTAGTGTTTCCTCCCAACTTGGATTTTTTTATGACTTCCATTCTTCCTCCCAGTCATTGATTAAAATGTTGTTCAAGACAGAACAAAATGCTAATAAACATTTCCTTCTAGGTTGAATCAATCACTATGTACAGTTGTTTTCAAATAGCTATAAATATATCTTGCAGGATTGTGGGCTAATTCATCTAGAACCATCTTATCCATCTAAACATATCTTTTTTTTCATGCATCTGGCAGCTCCCCTGGCTAAAACTCTAATAGCACGATTGGGGGGTAAAATGCATGTTTTATTTAGTTTAGCCCAAATTGTTTGTATTGAAATAATATTGGTCTGTAGTAAATATTCCTTTTCTTCTTACAAACCCTCTCTTTAATAATCTATTCTAGAATTTTGATAGAGGTGAATTCAAACAATAGTAGTTTCCAAAATTCTGGTCCCTTTCTAACAATGTCATGGAGTTGCTATATGACCTAGAGAAGGTCACTCTTTTAACCTAGACATTTCAAAAAAAAAAGAAAAGAAAGTGAGAAAGTTGAATCTACCGTTTATTAAGCTCACTGTGCTAACTACATTTATTTGATTTGGGCGATGACCTATGCAGTAAATATTATCTCTGTTTTACAGATGAGAATACTGAGACTTGGAGAGATTTAAAAACTTATTTAATGTAACTCAGGCTATATAAGCGGCGGAGGTGCTAGATATACAAGTTGTCTCAAAGGGGCAAATTTTTGCAAACTTCTTATGCTGTAATTTATTTTAGGACACTGCTGCCATTCACTGTTCATTGTACCAAAGGGGGTATAGACTAAAAAGTAGATCTGCTTGAGTGTCTAAATGCTCCCTCCCCAACCAAATCATTAACACATCAGAAGGCAATTCTGAAAGTGTTTTCAAAGGAAAACTAGTGCCCCAACAGCCTCCGGATAAGGCAGTTCTACTGTCAAATGTTTGACATATGTTTCATACGACTGTGCTTCTCTTGGAGATTCAAAGGGTTCTGAGGAGACTTTTAGAAAAGAAACTCACTTAACTTTCTCGAGCCGCAGAACTAGTTTCATGAAGCACATTTGGCATAAGCTGTTATAGGTGTTAAAATTGGGGGGGGGGGGGTTCTTTCTCTTTTTTTTTTCACTCCTTGGGACTCCCGATATGTTTACGAAGAAATCCAATGAGATTTGAAGACATTCTTATTTAAATGAACATACCTTGAGATTGCTCTCTCCGGTCCTGAAGTCACCTTTGGCCTTCACAACCACCTAGTTTAGGGATATGCTGTCATCCTTATTTTACATTTGCAGAGAAAGGTCTAGAATGTTTAATGAATTTGCTCTACGCCTTACAGCAAGGGAAGGAAGAGCCAAACAGACTCAAATTCAGATCTTCTCAAACCCAATTCAGTACTCTCACATAACTAATGCCTTTGTTTTTCTGCCTTTGATAATTGAAAACGTTTGTTGACATTTTCAAAAGGAAGCAACTTTGATAAATGGACAGGTTATATTTTAAAAATATAACAGTTTTAATACTAAAGGTGATATTTGTAATTTTCCCCATTTAAAAATTATTATTCTTTAGCATCAGCAGGTTGGGGTTTGGAATGGAAAACCAGGTCTATCATACTAAGTTTGAGCCCTGTGGGAAAATGATGGGATCCTGGAAACAGCAAATTAGCCCACAGCTATACCTGTTTACATAGTCAATGTGTGTTTGTTCTGTTTGAAGATACTTCAAAAATAACAATTGTAAAAGAGATTACTGCTTTGATCAGAGAATCTGAATCTCCTTTGTTTGACCATGAATAATTGGTCTTTGTAATGTTAATGCTTCTTTTAAGGAATATCAGATCTGTAAATGCACCTTAATTACAGGCAAGCAGTTTTGGAGGGAATTCGTGACAGCATTTTATTGAAGGTCTTTTCTAGTTCCTCTTCAAATCTAATTATAGTAGAAAGATTACTTTAGGCCAAGCAACAAAAAGCTATAATTACAAGTGTTTTCATTAATGTTCACATAGGTCCAAATAATTATCTTATTGAAGAATAAGATTTAAATCTTAAAAATGTCATATTTTTCCTCTAAAGCATGGGACAAAAGGGAAAGCCTTAACTGAGCTGTACTTGCTAGTCGGTTAACCATAATTCTGCCGGCAGCTCAGAAATCTGTTTTCCCCACACTTAACGTTTAGAAGCACCTGGGAATCCACAACTCAAACAATGGTTGAATCCTAAAGATTGTTTTTATATTTGAAACCAACTGAATAATCCAATTAGAGTATATGAGTACAATTATGTACAGGAAATACTTTTTTTTTAAGTCCTCCTATTTTAATTTTGTGATATTAAGCTTTGGTTGTAAGAAAATATATGTTAATATGGAATTTTAGATATTACTGAAGACATGAGGAAATGAGCTTGCTAAACTGCAGATTGGGTCGTTTAGTTAGATATGAGGAAGAATTTCTCAACAGCAGAGTGAAATCTCCTTGTGGAGTTGGTTTGAAAGTTGCATATTTTATGAAATGGTGTGGGGCAAAGCTTGTATGTCAAAAAAGGCCTGCTCTAAGAAGGGGAACCTTTCAACTGATTGCATTTGTTATTTTACATTGAATTAAATCTCAAAATGGGATTTTCTCCTCACCTGGCCAGAATGCTGACGACCATTAAGCATTTATATCAGGCGCTAGCTGCTACCTTTCAACTTGGGAGGATGTTTTTCAATGTTATGTTAACATTTAAACTTATCATTTAAAAGGTATGAATAGAGTCCATCACACCTGTATAGGAGGGGAAATATCTCAGAGATTTAAACCCTACTGAATTAGCACATTCCGAGTCATTTCGTGGGTTGTTGTTGTTTTTTGTGGGTTTTTTTTTTTCCCTAATTATGGCATCAATTAGCTTTGCAGCATTGCATTCATTCCAAGCAGCAGGGATGGAGAACAGTAATCTTGTTTACCCTGAACTGGAGAGAGTATACCTAGCTTTGTTCCTTCCACAGCCTAATCCAGGTACTTTGCTGGTGCCTTCCCACACAATGGAGTGTGACTGGACCCCCTCAAAGAGCCTCCCTCACCTGGTTTAATTCACTTGTCACTGCAAACCTCTGCAAGGTCAAGGAAAAACAGGTAACAGGCTATTTCAAACTTAAAAGGTGACACATTTAATTGACATTTATTTCAAAGGTAGAACCTCAGATGTAAGGATACATTTTTTTATCGTTTAGTCTGTTAACTTATCACAAGGAAAATAATAGAACTGCTTTAGATTGTTCTTGAGAATTAATGGAATAGAAAGATGGCTGTTGTAAATGGCTCTTTTGCAGTAATGGGGAAAAGCCAATTATTAAATGGACAAGTTATTTATAGTTGAAAATAAACTGCACCCCACACGGGGAAATTAACATACAGGCGACCTCACTTTACAACATGACTGTGTCATTAGTTTTAATTTTCCACAACAAAGATTTTAGGGTAACTTGCCTTCATGAGAATGGGGTAGTTTCTCTTCTACATACATGTCGTTCAACAATTCTGTTGTCGCCATTAGAGGGTTATTTTTTCTTTTGTTCTTAATGTGTAAGAAGAATATCCTTGATTTTTCTAAGTATCTAAATATGGTGACAAATTTTTATTGCATTCAGGAGGAACTGAGACAGTGAGTGAGCACAATGCAAATGTGTCATAATCAGTGTACAAGAGCAAACTTAATAATACTACGAAGCTATACTACCAGCATTCGACATGTTTTAGTGTTTTAGGGTGCTTAGTGTACAGAGTGTATTTCTCTACTGTAAAATGTAGGCTACTATGGAGGAAGAACAATAATCAGTTATACATTAACCATGAGAGGCCATTTCTTGTGGCAAATGCAAGGTCTATTGATCAAATATCTGTCAGTAGAAATGAGTCTCATTACTGAATGAAGCTCGTGAAGGAAACCATTGTCTAGTGAGACATCCTAATATGTGCAAACCATCCATTTGCTTAGGGCGGTTTGAACATCGTCAAATGTTTATCTTCACTTTTATAATGAGATTTACTGGCTTTTCAGCTAATCAATCCCCGAAGCTGCATTCTTTTAACTTACTTACTGTGCTGCACATTCAAACTATGATTAATTGCCTAATGTTAGCTATGAGATAAGAAAAAATTAAAAGAAATCAAATGACGTAGTCACTTGTGTTACAAAATTGGCTTTAAACTACTTTCTCAGTATGAGCTGTAGTTTACTTTCAAACTTAAATAACTTGTCTGTGTAACCTTATCTTTCGGGTACTTCCTGCAAACTTCACATATTATGCAATCTAACCCATAAATATAGGTAGAAGTTAACTTGAATGGCTGAAACAGAATTAACCACACGTATGTAGTTAAAGTTTTATCACCATTTCTGTCATAAACCTCTCCCTTTTCTTTAAGAGCTTTACCAAGCTATCATAAAAATGGCTGTATCTTTGCAAAACATGAACTCCTAAGAAGTGACTTGTCTCCTTAAACATACTGGATCTGGGCTTAAAATCCCATAATAGTGCCACATGTGTGCTGCTACCTGTCAGGATGGCCAATGTGTTTGTGTATTGAACGTCACAGGGTTGAGGTGGCACTGGCATTAATTATTCCCTCTGTAGTTTTTGTAAATTCCTTAAACGTTAACACATTATACCTTCAATGATGACGTATTATTAGGGGCATACAATTAAATAGTTTAAGTCAATTCACCCAATACACAAGGAAAAGTGTAAAAATAGAATGCTTTATGAGAAAAAGAGAAAGTGATTTTGCATAATCAAGTATCTGTAATGAGAGGAATAGAGACTTTCCAGGGGGATATAATCGACCTAAAATAATTGGGTGGGGAAATGGAGAGGATCAGCTCCCCTAAATGGACTTAGCAAAAGGCTAGAGCAAGCATCCTACTGATGATTCTGTGGGTTTATTTCCAGGAGCTACTGCCAGTAGCATTATATCTTGGGTTATACTGAGAAACTGAATTCAGTCATTGCAAACTTTTACTATTTTTTTAAATGGGTAACACAAGACGTCTCTTTCTATGAATGACTTCCCTCCAGAAATATGAGATTATCTTTAATTACCTCTTACTTTTTACGTTTCTGTTATAGAAGCCTGAGGGTCATGTGGTCAAAAAACTGAGTTCAAATTCTTCAGGGCCCTTCCCAGAGATCTCTTCCTTCCGGGAAGCCTTCCTTGACTGGCTGGCACAGATAACGTTGTATCTTCTGGGTTTTCATAATATTTTATGCTTAATCTTTAGTAACACGGTCAGTCCCCTTTGAAGACTCAGTGATCGTTCGCATAGTTGTAGACTCTCAGGAAAAGCTTTTTGAATGGTGGGTGTCCATTTCTTCTACAATTGAAAGGAATCTGTTAGAATAGATGAATCATTTGGTTCTTTTCAGACCAACAAATTTCATGAATACCAGCTTATCCCCCTAGTAGGAGACATTTGTGAAAGTAGGCTACTTTGTGAGTAGAATTGCCAGCACTTAAACGTGTGCTTTACGTGTCCTTGAGTCGGCTCCACTCCTGACCCTGTGAATGAATGATGTCCACAGTGTCCTGTCCTCAACAGCCCTGTTCGGCTCCTGTAGACTCACACCTGGGGCTTCTTCTATGGAGTCAATACATCTGGTATCTGCTCTTCCTCTTTTCCTGCTGCCGTCTAGTTTTCCCAGCAGTATTGTCTTTTCCAAAGAACCCCACCTTCTCATTGATGGACCAGAAGTAGGACAGCTTCAGTTTTGTCATTTTTGCCTCTAGCGATGTCCCAGACTTAATTTGCTCGAGGACCCACTTGTTCATCTTTCTGGTCGTCCAGGGAATCAGGAGAGCTCTCCTCCAACATCATATTTCAAATGAATCAATTTATTTTCCTATCGGCCTTCTTCACTGTTCAGCTTGCCTATCTATACATAGTAATTGGGAATATGAGGGTGTGGATGATGTTAACCTTGATCTCTAATAACACATCTTGGCTCTTGAACTTTCCTAATTCTTCCATTGCTGCCCTTCTGAGCCTCAGCCTTCTCTTGATTTCTTGGCTGCAGTCGCCACTTGAATTGATGACTGAACCAAGATAAACCAAATCGTTAGTTAACAAGTTCAGTGTCTCCACGGTCTGTTAAAATTGTACATTTCTTCTGTAGTCATGATTTTTGTCTTCTTGATGTTCAAATACAGTCCTGCTTTGGCACTTTCATCCAAAGTCATGTCAAGTCATTCCTACTTTCTGCCAATGAGATGGTTTTATCTTCATATCTTAAGTTATTGATATTTCTTCCACCAGTTTTCACTCCTCTTTCCTCTGAGTCTAGCCCAGTTTTTTTGTATGATATGTTCTGCGTACAGACTAAACAAGTAGGGAGATAAAATGCACCCTTGTCTGACATCTTTGCTTATAGGAAACCATTCTGCGTTTTCATACCGTGTCCAGACACTTCCTGTCCACAGCACAGCTCATGCAGCAGGACAGGCAGGTGCTGAGGCACGCCCATTTCTTTCAGGGCATCCCATAGCTTTTTGATCCATGCAGTCAGAGGCTTGACTGTAAGTCTATAAAACATATTTTACAAGGTCTACACAAAGTTACATTTTTACTGATGTTATGAGACTTCCAGTTTCAGCCTCACTGAATCTTTTTTGTTTTTGCACATCAGTTGAGCAAACATGGTATCCCACTGCTGTTTTGATTTGCAATTCCCTGATGTGGTAGAAATGAGGCCAAGCATCTTTGTACGGGATTATCAGCCATCTCTATATCTTCTTTTGTGCGTTACCTACTTACCAGCACTGCCTAATTTTCTGTTGGGTTCTCTTTGTCTATGGGGTTTTATTTTTATTAAAATTTATTGGGGTGACAGTGGTCAACAAAACGACATAGGTTTCAAGTGTACAATTCTGCAATACATCATCTATATATTGCATTGTGTATTCACCACCCAGAGTCAGTGCTCCTTCCATCACCATATATTTGACCCCGTCTTAGGGATATTTTTAAAGATCTCTTTTAAGATTGTGATTTTATGATTGCAGGTACTAATCCTTTGGCAAATATTTCTCCCAGATAGTCACTTACCATTTTGTTGAGTCCACAGTAGAGGGGTCACTTGTCTTTTAACTTTATGGTCACACTGATCTATGAGACTTTCCATTGTGTGAGACACTCTCCTAGACTGTATTATATAAATTCTTTATACAGCACGTAGAAATCGGATTTGAGTAATCCATGGGCCAACTACTCTCACCAATTTATCCAGTTTTTGACTCACCCTAAACACCATGCCGTTCTCGCCTGGAATTCCCTCCTTTTTCTTCCTATCTACTGTTTTGCAGACTCTTGTGTTTCCTTAAGGGTCAATAGAAGAATCAAAGTCCACAGTGATCTCCCTCTTCCACATTCTCTTTCCTTTGCACATGATAAAGTTATTTTGTATGTTATGTGTGCACATATTGTAACTTCAGCCAGTTGGGAAGCTATCCCACTGCTTTTGCCATACTTCCCAGTGTTTTACACATAGTTGCAATCTAGTATGTATTTGTTGGTTGTATTTGTTGGTTGTTTTAATTTTCCCCCTCACCCCGTACATACACACTATGGGCAATTTGTCTATGCATTTCTTCAATCATCTTTTTAATGTAATTTGTCTTTTGTTACCATTTGTCATTAGGCCACACCTGCTAATGAGGTGTGGGGTTCTAAAACTCAAATATAAAGTTGTGAACAGGATCTGATTTCCCAAAATTCTCTGGTGGCACAAAGAAGAATCTAGTATTCTTCAAATTTGAAAGACACATCTCGGAATTCCAACTTGCTCCCTGATGTGGGTTCTTTATTTCATGCCACCTGAGCTCTGTCTTCTCAAACACAATCACAGTGGTTAGTGTTGTCATGTAACATGGGCCCACTAAACAGAGATCGTAGCTGTACAGAATTTTATTTATTTATTTATTTGTTTTTCAAAATTAAAAGTCAAAACCTAATCTGAATTACATGGAAATAAAATTGAATTTCATTGATTGTTCAAATTGTGCTTATTATTACTACTGCTTCCACTTTAGTTTCCTCAAAATTTTTTTTTTTAATTATAGAACATTCTAAAAAGATACAAAAATAGTCAGAATGAACCCTTGTGTACTCATCACCCAGCTTCAACCATTATTCACACATGGACAATCTGGTTTCATTCATACCTTCACTCAATGCTCACCCTCTTGGGTAATTTTGATGCAGATCTTAAAATCTTATATCTTTCTGGACTTAATTAAGCATTTTCCTAATACCTTGGAAAGACACTAATGTCCTTTCTGAGATTTTAATTCTAAGCTCTGGAGTCTGGAAGCCCAGGGTGTGTGTGTGTGTACCCTTCAGTTAGACATACATTTTCATTTAGTACTCTACAAAGCAGAGACCAAGCTGGAGCAACAAAGAGGAATGCAACATGGAATATAATAAAAATAAATTTGATAAGTGCAGCGATGGTCGTGGTATCCTTATCTTCAGGGCCATCATGACAGAGAAATGATAGGTTCAGAAAGGCCGAGGAAAAGGATGTATTTTAGCTGAGATGGAATTGCTTTTGTGGGTTTGTGGTGGGTTCTCCTCAATTTAACTCTAAGTCTTCTACAAATCCAAACCTGTGAAAGCCAATCCTAGAAAGCAGGATCTCATCTTTTGAAATAAATCGAATAATTCCCAATTTTTTATGTTATCACTTTTCCTTTGTATTTCAAAAGAATTTCAAACTTATACAAAAAATTGTGAGAATACACAAAGAATTCTCGTATACTTTTCACTCAGATTCACAAATCACTAATATTTTGCCTTGTCTGCTCTCTCTCTGTTTCTGTCTGTTTCTGTCTCTCTCTCCAACACACATACTTTTTTTTTCTGCCTTGATTAATTCTAGAGTTAGTTGCAATCATCATGACCCTTTATCCATAAATATTATTTAGGGTGTAATATCCTAGGAACAAGGATATTCTCTTATATAACCACAGCTACATTATTAAGTTCGGAAACGTAGCATTGTTCAGACTCAAATTTTGCCAATTACTCTATGGTGCTCATTACGAACAATGCTGCAGCACACATCCTGGTGTGTCTATCTTTGTGCACATTTAAGTGATTTTAAAGAATGAATTCCTAAAAGTGGAATTTCAAAGTGTGTGAAAATTTTGTTTACAGTCCATAGTCAAATTTTGCTAATTAGCCCAATAACTTCATTATAGCAATCCTCCCCAACCCCAATCTAGATCAAGCCAGGATTCTCTGTTCCCTTGAAAGGAAACAATTGCTGAGCCATTCTTTGTTTTTCATGGCTCTTTCATGACATTTACATTTTTGAAGAGTACAGGCCAGTGGTTTGTAGAAAGTTCCTCAGTTTGAGTTTGTCTGATCCTTTGTTCATGGTTACATTTAGGTTATGCATTTTTGGTAGAGATACAAGATAAATAATGTTGCATCCTTCCAAGTTCATCGCATCGTAAAGGACACTTGTCAGTTTGTCCCATTTATGATGATGTTAATTTCGATCATTTGCATAAGGTAGTGTCTGCCAAGTTTTTCCATTGGTAAGTTATTAGGTTGGTGCAAAAGTAATGGAAGTTTTTGCAATTGTTTTTAACCTTTTAAGTTCCAATTCCTTTTGCACCAACCTAATAACGTTTTTCTCACTGTAATTAACACCTCAGCTGTGGGGAAATATTTTGACACTATGTGAATATCCTATTCCCCATCAGAATGTCACCTAGTCATTTTCGCATTCGTTGGTTCTTGCCTGAATCAATTAATACTGTGATGGTTATAAAATAGTGATTTTTCTATCTTATTTTTTCTATACTTTTATGTAGCATTCTATCAAACTTTTATTCTTAATTTTATCTTTTATGTCTATAATGAATAAAACTGAGTTCACCAAACATCGATTGTCTGTTTTGTGTAGGACACAGTGCCAAAAGACACTGTGAGACACATAAAGACAAGACCCTTTGTGCCTTGCAGGGACACAGGGTTTGTGCAGCGAGACAGATGTAAAGCAGATGGTAAGAAGGGCTGTCCTGGGGATCCAAAGCTAATGGGAAGGAGAAGAAACCGAGAGATGATCATTCTTATGGAGTGAACTTGGAAGAGAAGTAGGGTTTTACTTGGGCTTTTGATATACAGTAAACGTGGTCAAAGACAGGCATTATATTTGGAGGGAACAGTGGGGGCGTTTGGGAAATGACAAATAAGCCCTATTGATAGAACCCAATGTTCCTGGGGGAAGCAGCAGGAGGCATAGTGAGACTCCAGGTTGGAAAGATGGGCTGGGGTCACACAAAGTTCCAGGCTGAAGACTGTGGATTCCAAACTCCTCTCTGAGAGATGCAATGAAACATTTAAGGAGTGGGATTACCTACCAGATGATGCTTCGGGCAGGGACTATATCTTATTCATCTTTGTATTTCCAAGGCCTGCAACAGTGCTCAGCACATGTAGCACACAGGTGTTGGATAAACATTTATAGGTACCAATGTACCAGATGATTTAGAAGAGGGACTGGTGTGTGTGTGTGTGTGTGTGTGTGTGTGTGTGTGTGTGTGTGTGTAACCTGTGGGTTGAGGTCATGATGGGGTGGGAGGTGGTGAGGAGGAAGGGAGCCCTTAACTCAGAAAGCAGCTCTCATTGGATTGTTTATAGAAAACGTTTTAAGTATCAAGTTCCTAGACCACCACCATGACCATCCCCCCCTTCAATTTTCAGTCTCCAGAAAGCAAGTTTGGGAATTATTTTTGAACAACTTTGCATTTCAGGAAGGAGAATAAAGCTCTTAGGGAGAAGACAATGTGGACATCCCATTAGAAACTATTTCATTCTGTATCTTCTCTATGAATATTTTAGAATTTAAAAAACCAGACAATACAAACAGCTCTTTAAAGATGCAAATGAACTTTAGCTTTAAGAGTCTATGTATTTTGTCAAAACACTATAATAACCGAATTCACTTAATAGAGGAAAATAAAGTAACATAATAAACTGAGATACCCAAAATAACTTCAAAAAAAAAAAATCATTGTAGAAGAAGTCTTGCTGATCTCTTAAATGAATTAAAGCATATTTCTATTGAAAACATCACATGGTTGTTTTCCAACTTCAAATGTTCAAATGTTGTGTTCAAATGTTGGACAACCAGTTGGAAAGGTTGTCCGTTTCCAACTGCACACTTTGCAGTCGCTCTTCAGCTTGTTTATTCTACAGTAAAGCCTGAAAATGTAGTGGCTTGATTAAGAAAGTTGACGTATTTACCCAGCACTGAGTGCAGGCCAGTTGTGGCTATACTTGCTGGTTTCAAATGGAAAAAATTATTTGCATATCACCTACAGTTCCAATGAACCATTAACTGTGGAAAGGTAACATTTATTTATGTTTTTATGAAAAACATTTACAGTCGTCCCTTGGTATCCATGGGTTTCACACTTGCCTATTGAACCAACGGTGGATCAAAAATATTTTGGGGGAATAAAATCCCAGAAAGCTCCAAAAAGCGAAACTTGAATTTGCCACATGCAGAGCACTACACGAAATCCACAAGAATCAGGTGATGTGTAAGCACACCTGGCTGTAGCCTATATGCAAATATAGGTTATATGTAAATACTACACCATTGTATATAAGGGACTTTAGCATCCTCGGATTTTGGTATCCACAGGGGTACTGGAACCAATGCCCCTCTGATACTGAAGGACGACTGTATTCTGATTGCAAAGGGCACTTGTGGAAAATTGAGAAAATATTGAAAAGTATAAAGCAATGAAAAATTACCCATCATTTGACCATCCAATGATAGCCACCAAAATACATATTTTGTATTTTCTCTCGTCTTTATTTGTGTTTATAAAAACCTCAACCTTCTCTTTCTTAACATACTATGAGTATTTTCCTGTGTGACTAAATATTCTTACTAGTATGATTTTTGGTGATGGAACAGTAGCCACCAAATGTATTATTTAATTGATTTTCTATTGCTGGACACCAGGGTTATTTCCAATATCTATCTATCTATCTATCTATCTATCTATCTATCTATCTATCTATCTATCTATCTATCATCTCCTAGAGGGGCAATTATCTACTGCTTTAAAGGTTATTTACATGTTCAGCCTTCTTGATACTTAATGTCAATTGTCCTCAAATAGTATACATTTTACACAACCATAACCAGTGTATGGGAAGTTAAGGTACAAAACGCCGGCATTGGTCTTAGCACTATTTGTACACGTTTCATTTATAAATCAGTCTCCAAAAGGACATTCCTTTGTGACCCACGCGCAGTTCACCTAGTACCATTAGTGCTGGTGTCATCAGGGGAACAGCAATTGGCTCAAAACACCGCTCATTGTGATGCCAGTGACGTGGCCTCCTTAACGTTCTAAAAGATTGTTTGGTGTAAATGCTTCAGTTCAGGAGTTTTCTCTTCACCTTTCCTATCATGTTTAGAGTCAGAATTCAAATACTGTACAATATGCCTGGCCTATAACTTGGTTTGAGGTATTTATATTTATGTCACTTTTGTTTGCTTATTATACTAACCAGGTGGAAAAAAGCAATTGCAGTCTCCCCAAAAGGTAAAATTCTACTTTTTTGGTATATTACTAGAATTTTTAAAATAGGTTAGATAAATTACAGTACATGTAGGAATAAGTGCACATTGGGAGTTTTATGAGATATTTCATGAAAACATTTAAATACAAACTTAAATGTAAAATTTAATTTCTTAAGAACTGAGGTGGGAGATATTAAAAAAATAGAATAATAAGTTTTTTAAAGACATTTTAATATATATAAAAAGTATATAATCCTATTTAAATTACATATTGTCTCATCAAAAAAGGAATGAACAGAGCATTTTTTCTCATGTCTGAATCTTGAGTCAAAATGATTTGACTTTTGACTAAACTCATTGAAGCTTTTATTTATTATGTTCTTTTCTCAATGACTTTGTTTTTGGACATGTGTCTTAAAGCAGTTGCTATTATTGAAAAAAATTAAAGGATTGAAAACATGAAATGTTTTAAAGGACAATAATTATATTTTATGCTTTTATTGATACAGATTCTAACAGTAGGTGGAAAAGCACTAAATATCAAAAGAGTGAATAATGTCACCCTAGAAAAGAGTGTACTTCCTTATAAACATTTTTTTACTCATTCTTGTGCTTTTCCTGTGGCCCAATATCACTCAGTAATTTGATTTTAAAGAAATGGAATATTCCATGAATATTTTCCAATCAAAGTGAATACAATGTTGTTATCTAAAACACCTTTGATTCCTTAATTTTAATCTCTCCCTGTCCATTTTGGCCAAACAACTGAATACAGATATTTCTTTTGCTGTGTCTTCCTGTGAACATTACCCTAGTAAGAGCTCCATATTTCTCTCATCTCATCATTCAGAAGCTATTTATCCACTTTTTTCCACTGCCTCCTCCTTCAAGCCTCCCCTTCCCCCATCCTTGAATGCCTATTCAGCCCCCACACATTCAGGCGTATTTATTCCGGTAAAGATAGTGACACTTATGGTTTATTCTAAGACTAAATCTGTGTTGCCCAATGACTAAGGACTTAAGCATGCACACTGCTTCTGCACTTACCCTCCTACCTAACTTGACTACTCAACTTTTTTCTTTCTTTCTCTCAGAATTCTGTTTTGGCACAGTTCAGTTAACACACCACTGCCAGGCCACTAATTGATTTCTGAAACCTGACATTTGTTTTTTGTTTTCCCCTATCTTCCCTAATGGTACAGCACTACTAAGCAGGAAGGAATGCAAAGAACTAGAAAGTTCAAAGTAATTGAGGATCTGTCCATTCACACTGTCTGGCATTATGCCAGTGTAGAACCTGGAACATTTGAAAAATATTTATCAAGTTTTAACCCTTTTTGCTAAGTCGATGAAGTGGGTTTGCAGCTGTAGCAGTTGTGTGAACAGCAACAGCAAGTAAGCTTGGTCGAACATGTTCTTTATATGTTCAGAATCGCATGGCAAATGTCTCAAAAAAGGATTACTTTCCAATCTCCGTACGATTGTACAATGCTAAGCTAGTTATTTTCTGTGAGATTGCAGAGCTGGGGATTTCAGAGAAACCATTACTTAAAAGTGACAGTCCTATTTCATCAATCCTTATGTCAGAAATGAAATTTAAATAAATGCCACTGTATTTGAACGAAAAAGATTGTATTTAGCATTTCTATTGTAAGTGTGCTGCAAGCCCATCCATAGCTAGGTTCATATCTATATTCATTAAGAAAAGTGGAAATGTGAAAAAAATTAACAGGACTATCAAAATATCTTATTAAAATTTATCAGATAGCTGGTTCTTTTGTTTTTGTGTGGACTGGGAAAGTTTTGTAAATGAAAGCATGTTTTAAAATGGTGTGAAATATGGTGTGAAAGCTTTGTAAATGAAAGCATGTTTTAAAATGGTGTGAAATATGGTGTGAAAGCTTTGTAAATGAAAGCATGTTTTAAAATGGTGTGAAATAAAGAAATATAGAAATATTTCCAGTAAAGTAACTGGATATTACTGCAGTGAAAATTTAGGTTGAAATAACAGGCCACCGATACTCTGGTAAAAAGAAAGACAAAAGGTAAAGTCTAGATAGCCTTAAAAGCAAATTAAAATATAAATAGATACCAAAGTGTATTAATTCTAAGTTAGATTTAAAGTTAGAAACAATACAAAAGTTCTGTTGAGAGTTATCTATATCACACTTGGTTTGATCATATTATCAGCATGAATTAACTAAAATCAAAGTTCAATTTTTAAAAAGTTATATGAAATCCCATACCAATTCTATAGTCTAAGTTATTTAATTACATAATTAGATTCAATATTAGAGAAAGTCAGGATAGCTTTTTACAGATGAAGATGGATAGTATGGGACTGTTTGCTTAGAAAAAACTTTGCAAAAACACTTATGAAATAATACTTTGGTAACATGAAAGTAAGTCTTCAACCATTCAAAAAAAGCAGTGATCACAGCAATAAAAAAATGAATAATTTATTAACAAAAGGGAATGAAAAGGAGACAAATTTTTCACAGCATAATTTTGTTTCCTAATAACAAATAAATACCTCTAATACTTAATGTATTTATTTTAAAATTCTACACACTGAAATGAGATCCGTAACTTTGATAGATTTACTCTTTGAAGTGAACGTTTTTCTAGAACTTGTTTTTTTAACGTTTTACTGTGATTAGTAGGCTGCTATATATGTAAAATTGTCTAATGGTACGGTGTGCTGTCAACATGTATACATCTGTAGTAGTATTCAGGCATTTATATTGCAGTTTATTGTTCTGGCTTCCAAATAACCCAGATAAAATCATGTAGAAGAACATTAAGGATTAAGGGACGTGGTTTCCTTGCGTGACTGATGGCAAAAATTCACCTTGCTATTATAACATAGTAAGTAAGTGGACAGTAATATATTTGGCTATTACTTTCCAACAAATTTGGATTCCCAGTTTTCAGAACTGCTGTGTGTCTAATGTTTGTGGCTTCTTTTATTGTCTTTTCGTAGGAAAAGGTGCCACGGTGTTGGGTAAATGTGCTACGTTTCTGTTTTGTAAATATTAAACTCCACTTTTGAACATACAGTGCTAGCAAAAATAAGTCAAAGATGTAATGTCTATTTAAATACATTTGATGTAGTCGTTAGTGCTTAAATTAGATTCCATGCTTCGGCTCGAATCAACACTATAAATACTAAGAACTTCAAAATTGATATGGCCCACCTCCCTCCTCTCCACACACGGATACGAGGTAGAAATGTGTGTGAAAACGTCTAATATTTAAATAGTGTGGGGAAAAACAAGCTTTTATGAAAGGACTTTAAAAAAATACTTCCCATCAAACCTTTTATTCAAGCATTCCGAATATGCTTTGCTAAATGGATATATTCACTGCTCAAGATACACTGAGACAAGATCTGTTTTTAAACTTGTTTATCACACCGCCCCTAGTTTTCCGCTAAAGAAAAGTACATTTTGTTTATTTAAAAATACACACTCATTAAATAAGTTTTTCAAAACCTTAGCGTCCCAATCTAGCTGCCTTCTGGGTTTCAGCTTTTGAGTTTCAGGTCCTTGCACAACACCTCAGACATGCAAAACTCTTCTTTCTCTCTAATTCTAGCAGAGAACAGTCAGTGGAGATCTCCCTCCACGTCTCCACCCTAATTCCCTCTCTTCCTAGATTCCACCGGCTTCTCTCCTTCCCTCCGCCCCCGGCTCCGCCAGCTCAATCTGTCAGAGAACTTGTGTACAAACTGCGCGGCAGCCCTGCGCGCGAAGCTCGTGGCCCGAAAGGGGTGCGGTCAGCGCGGAGGAGGCGGAGCCCTGGGCGAATTTCTTCCTTCTCATAGGCTACACGCTCTGGCCCCGCTGGTCCCGGGGCCTCAGGATTCGCCGCAGCGCTGCCAGTCTGGCACGGGAGCCCCGCCCACTCAGAGTTGGGTAAAATAGACGCGGGCGTCAAGTGTCAGTAGTCGCGGGCCAGGTACGCGCGTTCGCAGCTCGTTCGCGGAGAGCAGCGGTGGCGAGAGCCGGCTGCGGCGTGTGAGGGAGCGCGGTGGGGCGGGGCGGGAGAAAGTGGCCGCCCGGAGGACGTTGGCGTTTACGCGTGGCGGAGCGGAAGAGTTTTGCTTTTCGTGCGCGCCTTCGAAAACCGCGCCTACTGTCGGCTGAGGGGTCCGCCAGGAGCTTCCCCTCCTCCGCCCGCGGTCCCGCGCGGAGTTCTCCGGCCTGAGCCAGCGTGGGCGAGGTGGGAAGCGCGCTCGACACGCGCCCCGCGCCCGGAGCCGCCCCCCGAGTGCCCATGGCTACGCGGGTGCTGACCATGAACGCCCGCCTGGGACCCGTGCCTCAGCCGCCGGCCCCGCAGGACGAGCCCGTGTTCGCGCAGCTCAAGCCGGTGCTGGGTGCCGCGAACCCAGCCCGCGACGCCGCGCTCTTCTCTGGCGAGGAGCTCAAACACCCGCACCACCACCCGCAGGCGCAGCCGGCGCCCCCACACCCCCCGCAGACGGCGCCACCGCCGGCCGCGGGTCCGCGCCTGCCCCCGGAGGAGCTGGTCCAGGTAGGAAGAGCCGCTCCCCTCCCTCCCGGCGCTCGGGCGTGTCCCGCCGCTGCGACGCGCGGGCGACAGGGGCCGCTCCAGGCTGGCCGTGCGTCGGGGCGCACGGGGAGCCGGAGCGGGGTGGGCAGCCCCGCCCTGCCCTCCCAGCCTGGACACTCGCGTTTCGCAGGGAGCAAGTCGGGCGACCTGAAGAGAGGGGTGTCGGAGATGAATCTGCCCTGGCGGGTCGGTCCGTGAAAGGTTAAAGAGGGAACTGGGTGCTCACGCGCACCTTTGTTTTTTTCTTTCATCTGGAGGATCAAACCTCGGACCTCACGCCAGCTTGACTTCAATTCTGCCTTTCGCCTTAAACCCCCTGCCCCCAGTGGCATGGCCTTGGCGCTCCCCCGTCCCGCGCCGTCTCGGGTTAAGTGGAAACGCAAATCGGGGTGCTGGGGAGGGGCCTCGCGGGGTGTTTTCTTATCTCTTGGCTCAACCTGTTTTAGACGCGATCGTGGGGCCGCCTTTGGGAAGCCGGAGTTAGAAAAGCAAAGGTGGTATTGGAGCGCTTGTTTTTCCTTAAAAAGAAAGCTGGGGTGTTGTTTTTTTCATGTGCGCGTAAATTTCCTCCCGGAGCCGCGTTGAAAGCTGGCAGTTGGCTTTTACACTTGCCGGGCAGCCGAATTAGAGCGGCCGCCTGTTTCTTTCGCCCACGCAGGGAGTCATATAGCCCAGAAAAAACTTCCCGGGACTTTTAGCCTGTCCCAAGGAAAAAAAAATTGGAAACATACCCACACGCAAACAGCTGGAAGAGCTAAAATCAGAAACCACTAACCACCACGAGAGCGGAGTGCACGAAAGGGTTTAGTTCGGTTTATTTCAAGACGCTTCATTTAATAGCTCCTTGGTAGATTGTACATTTGCTACTCGGCTCCTACTCCGGGGGGTCTGCGAGTGTCGCCACGCTGTGAAAGGACAGTGACGTTTGTCAGAGAAGCGACTCACATGATTAGAGCGTTAATTTTTATTTTTAAATCGTGTCTGTCCGGGAAACCCCGTGTACATGTACACCGAATGATACGAGGTCGATATGAAACCCTTTTGAAATTAAATAGTAGCAAAAGAAATGACTTACTCACCGAGTAAGATGCCACGGTAACAGCACCATGAGCCATCTAGTTGGGGTGTGTTTTTTTAAAATTTCCTTTTCAGTGTTAAAAATTAAGTTTTATGTTATACTGGGAGAGAAGATAACTGTAAAAAGACAGATTAGTTACAAGCTGGATTATGTCCAAAAAATCATTTAAACATGATTTTGTTACTGCAGTTTGTCAGTTTTCTGCTTAGGGGACACCAAGAGTGTAAGGTATGACTGAGCTTTTTACAGATGAAGGGGGAATGTAGCATTGGGCCACTGAGGAGGACGTGATAAATGTTTTGCTGATGACTGTGCTAGCAATACAGCAGCCTCTCCCCACCCACGGGCCCCTTAGCACCACTCTACCAAGGGAGTGATTTTCCCCTAGGTAATTAAAGATCTGTTTTAGATAGGGATATGAATAGGAACATTTCATTATCATATTAACCAATTACAGAATCTGCTGATTAAAATCAACATTTAGAACAGTTCAATGTGAACGTGTTTTGTTCTTTCAGTGGATACTATGTTTTGCTGAAAACGTTGTATTTAGGTTTCCATTGAGCTATAAACCAGAAAAGGCACTGAAATAGCCAAGGAATGTTTTATATTAGATATTTCAGCAATATTTATCTAAGCAAAACAAAACCAACCCTTTGTAGTAATATTTTTAAGGTTTGCTTAGTTAAAAAACACATTAGTTACTTATATTACATGAGCGGAATAGAGGTTGTTTGGCAATATTACAAGACTACTTCAGTTGCAAACTTAACTGTGTAATGGGGCAGGGAATCCTGTTTGTACCTGAGTGGTAATGAAGTATATTTTATTATTGCATCAGAAAGGAATATGTTTTCTGTTTGCTTCTTTTTTTTTTTTTTGCCTCATTCACTTTTTGTCTGGAGTTGATTGTGGGAACGATTTTACCAAATACATGTTATGCAGAGTTTCGTAAGGTTTTGGCGAACCAGTTATTACACAATTGACAAATAAACCTGATAATGTATATGAGCAGCACTAGAAGGAGTATGCCCAAGTACTTTCAGCAGGAATTGTTGGGGAATTTTTAGTAAGCACCGTTTATTTGTCCTTGGTGAGATGATGAATTGGGTGGATTATGCATGTTTGTATCTCTTCTTTTTTAGACAAGATGTGAAATGGAGAAGTATCTGACACCTCAGCTTCCTCCAGTTTCTATAATTCCAGAGCATAAAAAGTATAGACGAGACAGTGCCTCAGTCGTAGACCAGTTCTTCACTGACAGTGAAGGGTTACCTTACAGTATCAACATGAACGTCTTCCTCCCTGACATCACTCACCTGAGAACTGGCCTCTACAAGTCCCAGAGACCCTGCGTAACACACATCAAGACAGAACCTGTTACCATTTTCAGCCACCAGAGTGAAACGACTGCCCCTCCTCCGGCCCCGACCCAGGCCCTCCCTGAGTTCACCAGTATATTCAGCTCACACCAGACCGCAGCTCCAGAGGTGAACAATATTTTCATCAAACAAGAACTTCCTACACCAGATCTTCATCTTTCTGTCCCCCAGCAGGGCCACCTGTACCAGCTACTGAATACACCGGATTTAGATATGCCCAGTTCTACAAACCAGACAGCAGTAATGGACACTCTTAACGTTTCTATGTCAGCTGCCATGGCAGGCCTTAACACACACACCTCTGCTGTTCCGCAGACTGCGATGAAACAATTCCAGGGCATGCCCCCTTGCACATACACAATGCCAAGTCAGTTTCTTCCACAACAGGCCACTTACTTTCCCCCGTCACCACCAAGCTCAGAGCCTGGAAGTCCAGATAGACAAGCAGAGATGCTCCAGAATTTAACCCCTCCTCCATCCTATGCTGCTACAATTGCTTCTAAACTGGCAATTCACAATCCAAATTTACCTGCCACCCTGCCAGTTAATTCGCAAAACATCCAACCTGTCAGATACAATAGAAGGAGTAACCCTGATTTGGAGAAACGACGCATCCACTACTGCGATTACCCTGGTATGTGATCTTACCTCTTTGAAGCATCAATACATGTATTTAGTGTTTCTCTGTGAGCTCTTTTCCAACCTCAGGTTTTAAATTTACAGAGGCAAGTAGTGCTTGACAATAAAAGTCACTCACTTTGTTCTTTGTTCCCAGTCTTGGTGTCTTACCCAGGTATATAACCATTTAGTTGTCTACTGCTTATGTGACGTAAAAAAAAAAAAAAGACTAATATTTTGGAAAAAATTATGTTAGACTTCTTTCTCTTTAATATTAAACAAAAATTTGAATTTTGAGTTAGCCAGTTATTTTGTCTAACACAACATTCTCCAATCATAAATTGGAGTTTTTAATTCCAAATTTACCTTGAAAAGAGATTACCTAAGTAAGGTAGGGGAAAATAGAGTCTGGTAATGAAGTGTGGGGATTGAGTAGGCTGCTACAAGACAAGACTGTCTACAGAGTAGATTTAAAGATAGTTCTGATAGCATATGAGCATATACTCACTCACGAATGAGATACGTGGCCCAAAATATAAATTGATGACGATAATGAATATAGGTACAAGTTGCTGGCATAAGCTAGTTTGTGATTAATACAGGGTATAATTTATTGACTATGGTACATGATATGGCATGACATACTATGTGAAAAAACAAATGGAGGAGTACAGAAAATTTCCGTCATCTTGGATAATGGTTTAACATTGTCAGCTCTAGAGCCATTAAAAAATTTTAAATCATTGAAGTATGTGTTATTAGTATAAAGCACCTACTGGATTATAAACACATTTCCCATTTGTAGCTTGGCCTGATTATCTGTGCTTTCTGCTAACGTGATACATACACGAAGCAAATCACTCTGAATATCTTTTCTAAAGTAGTAGGGGGGCACTTTTTAAAACTTCTTTAAAAACTGAAGCTTCAGATAACACATCTAGCATGAGAGATTTCTTCTTTAAATCCAGATTTTAAACACTGAATCACCAAAATGACAAGCTGTTCTTCCTCTCCTGCTTTATTTTAGGCTGCACAAAAGTTTATACGAAGTCTTCTCATTTAAAAGCTCACCTGAGGACTCATACTGGTATGTAATTTTCTTGTTAATTCTGTGAGTTGTGTAAATAGTGTAAGTGGTATTCATCCTTTTAAAAGCCAACACTTGTTTGATCTCTTCTTTCTTCTGTCAACTTTTATTTTTTAATGGCCTACCTTTTCAGCACTGGCTTGGCTCAAAATTCAGTTCAGTGAAAAAGTCTGGTTCCAGGAAGGCTGATGTTCCCTCACTACGGCCTTGCCCTGTCACCTCACATAGAATTAATTACCCAAAAATGTAAACAGCGATGTTTACGAATGGATTTTAAAAGTTGTAATGGCATTGCTATTCCTTACCATGAAGGAAAAAAATGTAACTCACTTCCTCCGTTAACAAATCAGTTGGCTTCTATGAAGCTATATTAAACACTGAAAACTTTTCCATTTGGCATGTAAAGCATAACTGTGTAATACATTATCTTTAGTTTTACCTTTAGCCTAAATTATCAGTGTTCAGCAGCTTTTCTGAGCTCGATGAAAGGAAGGGCTGAAATTGGGAAGGGCCGAATTTGCAGGTTATAAAAATCAGGCAAAGATGGGATTGTGGTTTAAAAGTTCTTCTACGCCGGACCTCAGCCTACATTTGATGCGTTTGAGAGACTTAATTCTAGCTTATATTTCATTCCTGTTCAAAATATGCTTTTAGGTTTAGCCCCTTTAACTTTATAACTATTTATTTTGTCAGATGTGTACAATCACTTTTAAGTGCTTTTTAATTTTAAAACTTTTTATTAGAACCTGTTTTAGGATGAAAAAAGTGGCATGCTTTCAAATTCTCCAGATACCCAAAATATTTTCAAACATATAGATGGTTACTGTTTGTAATTTTCTTAAAAGGACAGCCCTAAATTAGGAAAGAACTTACACAGTGATTGTATTTTATTTTTCTCTTATTAAATGCAGCCTTACCTAAAGTTCAAAGAGTAAGTTTGCTAATAAAAGCAATGACCTAGCAAAATGTTTTATTCCATCATTGCCATGGAAACCAAAGTATTCAACAGTTCGTTTGAATGGGTTGTTGGATTAATGCGAGGACTTGAATCTCTCCAGGCTAGATGTTACTATGGAAATTGAGTTTTTGATAAATGAAGTAGTTATCTCTAACTGCTGCATTAAAAAGTAAAAGCCTTTGAACGAAGGTCGGGTGCTGAGAGGCCTGGGTGCTGAGAGGCCTGTGGCTGCCGACATTTTGTATGCCTGCTAGGTATTGCTTGACATCCCAGTGATCAACACTACTTATTAAATTCTAAATAGAGTTGGCAACGATGTGGTAGATTCCAAGGCTTTCTGAAAAATTGCTTTTAAAGAAAAGACATCTCCTGTATTTATCAATGAAACAAATGGGTTGTTTTGGCCTGATAGACAAATTGATTATATAAAGGGAAAGATCCTACATACGCAGCCCAAAGTAGAAGTTAGAGGTAAACACCCATTAAGCATAGAATAAACTCAATCTAAAGTTTTCAAAATACAAATGACAAGGCCAAGTAAATATTCCGTATAGACATATTAAAATATCTTTTTGTAGAATGTATGTTATATTAAGGGAGGGAACACTGACAATGGGTTTTTACCTGAATTTTGATTAAGGGGAAGTGGAAGTAACTTTGAAACATTCGGACTATTGTTTTTTTCTTCTTTGAAAGTCCTGGAAACTGGAGATAGGGAGAAGGGAACGTGTTTTTCATGAGGTTAAAGTCTCCTCATAAAAGAGGGGTGCAATTGCATACAGCAGTGTAATCAAGTGCTATTGCAGGGATGTGGTCAGAGCATATCTAAATGGCCTTGCAACCCCTGCAAATCAGGGTTTAATGCTCTGAGTGTTATACCTGCAGTTCTGGAACTTGACCTGCTGGCAAAAAATTTAATAGTGGGTTGTCTTAACAATGCTTGTAGTAATAAAAAGAGACCAAAAAGAGGACCTAGGCCTAGTTTGGGTCCTATACATCGATTTTCACCTGATCATAAACATGTGGCCTTCGACATCAAATGAGTGAGACCATTTAATCCAGTTTAATAAAGTTTTGTTTGATAGTCTCAAATGCCCTGGGGAGGGTTTGTAGCAGACTTGTTCATCTGGCTAAACCCGTTCTTGGGTAATCATAGAGCATTGAGGTTGTTTTCTCCTCATTTTTAGTTTCTAGACAATGCCTTTTAAAATTTCCTCTCTCGTTGCATCCTCCCCACCCTGCCTGTTGTTTTTTAATGAATGTATCTGAAGCCAGCAAAGACTTGTTTTGTTTTTGTTTCTTCCTTTTAAGGCCCAGGCATTTCCAAAGTACTTCTCTCACTTAATAGTTTTTTTTTGTTTTCTTTCTGTTCCCCCATGCCCAATTTATTAGGGGATTTTAAAAACCATCCATATGGGAATGTTGATCTTGTATTTGGTGTAAAAAACATTTTTTAAATGATTACCATTTTGCAGGCAGAATGTGAAGCATCCTAGCATTTCTTTGGAATACAATTACAAATGCTTTAAAATGTCAAGTTACCTTATGTTTTAAAAATGATTTAAGCAATTAAAACAATCTCCATCTGAAAGTCTTGCCAAAACAAGCCCTTTTAAAAAAATACTTGCTGTGAAAGAGTAAAAGATACCAGTTTCTTGAACCATAAGTCTCATGACATTCAAGTTTTTCTAAGTTCATACACTTTGATATTTTTATTCAGAAAGAATATGCAAATAATACAAAGTTCTGTCTTTGTATGGTTTGACAAAATACCTGAAATGTACTTTGACTATTCTAGGAAATACTTGTATTTCACCAGAAACATGTTATGTCTTTCTATACATCTGATAGCATACTGATAGGCCTACGGAAGTACATCTTGTAGGGGTGTGTAGGTGTTTGTTACTTGTAATGTGTGTATATGCATATCATACCTCTGGTGAGAAATAATTATGGCTGCTTCTAGGCAGCAGTGTCAAGAAGCGGTATATTTCCAAATAAAAATATTTGTACTTTCAACATCATTTAAATGTGAGCATTCTCCTGAAATTTGTGTATATCTCATGATGCAAACAAAGGGGGATATACGATTGCAATCATTTAAAAGTTGTTCCCAAGCAGCTTCTGACAAAAGGTTCACACTACTTCGCCCTTAAAATCAATGTGACTGTTACACTGACTCATGAATCCAACCAGCAGTATAATTGTATCTATTCAAACACCTTACTATCTTTAATTGCACAGTGAAGATTTAAAATAAATTATAAGCACAGGCTTTAAGCCAAAAAAAAAAAAAAAAAAGTAAAATGTAATGGGAAAAAATATTAAGACTATATATACAAAGAAAAATTGAAAATTTTTCTTAAATTTTTCTTATCTCTAGTACTGGTTCCTTGGTATGTCTTCAAGTACCATAAGTTAAAATAATTGTTTTTACACTGAGTGTGGAAATTTGTTTAAAAAACTTGTTACTAAAAAGTACAAGACAAAGTTCTGAAAAAGCAAACGGTGAACTCAGTACAGATGTTTGAAATCTTACTGATTTTCGTCACGTGTGGATGTGCACTTAACCCTAGAGAATATGCTTAAAGCAACTGGGAAATTAAGGGATAGTAACATTTTTAGATCATTTTATCAGCCTCAGCTATCTGGAACAGGGCAGAAAATGAGCAGTTACACGGAGAAAGTCTGAGCGGCACACACTTGACTCAGATATCCCTTAGGCCCATACTCCACGCACGGGCTGTTATGGGCGCACTGAATGACCCCAGAACGGCCTGCTGAGGGTTAACAAGAAAGGGACAGTTGGAAACAACCCCACAAAAGAAAATGGAGACCTACAAATAGCATAGGAACACAAAATGGACTCTGAGTGAAGCACTATGCTGTTAGTACTGCATTTTACAGGGAGTTGTGTTGGGATCCCTTGTGTAAGAAAGAATCCCACAGTAAGCCCTAGGAAGATTTTTAGCCCAAGCCTAGTCACTTCCCATGTTCTGCCTCACTTGCTTATGTACGACACTATTTCCTTATAACATTTATATTAAGATGTTACTATATATGCTTTAAAATACATAATCTCTGCTCAAGATTTGTTGCTAGGTATTGATTTTGATTTAAGTTTGGATAGTGAAAATATCCTTAGGTATGAATTTCTGTATAGTTCTTTGCTCTTCATTATGATCTATTGAATATATTAGGTATAGTTCTTTTTAAAAATATTGACAGTGTTGACAATAAAGATATTTTCATTCCCCACTGAAAGAAATACTGAAAATGTTCTGAAAAATTAGTTATTCTGTGTGTTTGTGTGTGTGACTAGAAAGGAGTGAAAGAAAGGCTTTTAAAAATATACGGGAAGGATTTCACTTCCTTGGAAAATTATTTAGAGCTGAAATCAGCATAATTTATATTTGTATTATATAACATATCCATAAATCATACATGGACTTAATGGAGATGAATGATACAGTTTGGATTTAGAGATCAATATTGGTTAAATGTGAAACCTGTGTTATTGGTAGTGGTTAAAAAGTTTTGCAGGATGAAAGTATTTAGTGCCCAATGTTTTTTGAGTCTATATTTGAAAGCTACAGGAAAAAGTATCCCATTTAACTTGTAGTATTAGATGTTGCTAGTTAAACATTCTTAAATTATTTTCATTTGCAGCTTTATTTTCTATATTGACAATTTCAGGTTTATGTAAAAAAAAAAGCAGTTGTTTAAGAGACTTGCTAGAGAGGTATTTATGAGCTTGAAAGCTTAGAAACAATTTCTTTTTAATGACTCACTGGGAAGATTAAACTTTGCTTCTAGGACTTGTTCTTTCATCTGAAAAACATTTACATAGGAAATTGATTAAACGTTTAGAGATGATAAACCTTATCAAAGGTTAAGAAGTTTAATTTGATTAAGCAAACATTTTTGATCTTGTGGAGAATCCAAAGAGAATGTCTTCTTCCATTTCTGTCTTAAAAACTAGCAAGAGAAGATAGTTCAAAAGTAGATTAAATAGAATTGCTGACATTGAAATAGAAACAAGCGACTGTATAGGTAGAGAGAATGTAATGTTTTAAAGCAATAATTCAATTACTTAAGATTTTTACTTTGGCAGATATTTTTAGTTCTATAGGATATAGTAGCTGTTTACTTGATGACCTACATCTTTTCTGGTGAAAGATTAGAAACAAAGTAATGTCCTACTTTAGTAAAAGTATCTCTGTAGCAGTCATTCTTATTCTGTCAGCCTGTATTATTTATATTCAGGGATCTCCACCAATTCTAATTAAGGGTAGCTTACTGTTTAGAAGTGAACTGTAAGTAACTTTCATTAAAAAAACAAACAAACATGTAGGCAGAAGAATAAATTTCTTTTTGACTAACTTGACAAAAGCAAACCCAGGAGTTGGGAGGAGTCTCCTGGTCAGCGTCAGCACATGACAGACAACTGAAAGGAAAGGATATTTACTACTTATTCAGTGCTAGAAAAATGAAAATACAGAATTTTTCTATTTTGATTGATTATAAAAGAAAAGGGAAAATATTTCACTGATACTTTTTTTTTTTTTTAATTCAGTTTGGGCTCTTATTACAAGAAAGTGAATCTGAGTGTTGTCTTTCTGTCAGGGGACTCAACAACTGGTATTTCATTTCATTTTATTAGTGATAAAGGATGTTTTCCATTGTTTTTGTTGAAAACCCTTAGAAGTAACTTAGGAGCTTAGAGATTCACTGATAGGACTGTAAACCTACACAGAATGTCGCCACTGATTCCCCTTTAGATTTGGAAGATCACTGTTCTGTGTCCCCAGGAGAAGTCCCCTTCCTACCTTTCACCAGCAGTAGGACCTCCAGATCTTCCTGGTTTTCATCAAATCCAGTCCAATACTGTAAAAGAAAACTTGTTTAGGTAGAGTTTATTTATCTTGTACAACTTCAGGACAGATAATAACTGATTCTGAACATAGCCTCCTGAAGAGGCTACTAGCATGATTCTCACCTAAAAGCCCAGTTAGTCAGATTATCCTCGGTGGTCTTAGGCAGATGAGAACCAGGCAAGGCCCTGCTGCATACAGATGGGCCCATAGGAAAAAAGAATCCGACAGACTCCCACCAGAGGCTTTCCTGTCTTGTACCTTCCTTCCCTCCTTTATATTAATGAAAATAACCAAGGTGGTCAGACGTAGGCCCAATATGCAATTGTTCTAAAGAAGCATTAGGAGAAGTGTGGCATTACAGCTGGAATATAAGACAGTCCGTGCCTTTGAGGAACAAAAGCCGGTTAAGAAGGCAAAATACAGCTCTTTGAAACCTTCATACAGCAATACATATGCAAGAGCAAATCAGTCATCCAAAAGGAATTTAAGTGATGATGGGGATACAGAGAAGAGGAATGGTATCTCCTGGACTGTTAGAGGCTTTCTGGGAGGGGAAAGGTGAATCAGATTTTAAAGAAAGAGAAAAACACAAATTGACCAACAGGAAGTAAGAAGGGGTTTCCTTACTTGATACATCCTTTTAAGTAATCAGTTTTCCTAAATGGGGTGCATTATTAACAAGGATACTATAGCTAGTAAATATTACGTGTATTTTGTAAATACTGATTATACCAGTCATTCTTTGAAATGAACTGCCTGCCATTCTGTTCCAAGTGTAGGCGATGTACTACAATGAGCTTTAATAAAAAGATTTTTTGTAATGGAAAGTTACTGGCATAGATATATAAAAATAGGAGTTAATGAGCCCAAATCATCCCACTTTATCTTTTTTTTAGACATCTAATACTTCTTCATGAATTTATTTAATCTTGGGATTAATGTTTCCTACTTCTTTACCTTTTATTAAAATGTATACTGTTTCAGACTCTTAAGTTCCATAAGTCTCTAATAATGGGAAAAATCTAATTGTTACTGAATTGCATAAAAATATGTTCTTCCTGAAGTAAGAGCTCATTTTGAGCTTTCAAGACTTACATTTTAAGAATTAAGTACTAATTATTGAAATGATTTATTCTATTTTAACAGTTTACATTGTTTTCTGTCTCAGAATAGGATACGGGTTTTAAATTCTTTGAAGCCAAAGACCAAGTCTTACTTGTTGTGTTTGACAAGTTGTTTAGTACAGGTTCCACTCTCATTTACTAAACAGACTTTAATTATGATGGTTTTTAGACTTTGTTAGATATAATAGATTGAATTATCTATCTTTTATTTTCAGAAAGGAAACCATATGTGCAAATTTGCTGTAATAGCTTTATAAAAGTTACCTAAAATAACTATTCTAAGAAAAATATTCTTCTTTTGTTAGAAGAATCTATGTAGCACATTCTAGGGACACGCCATGGTATGAGTCTATTGAATATGTTCAGAGAAACAGCAACATTCTATTGTGGTAGGTTCCAAAGTTATTTTTATATCTATTCATCCGAGGAAAAAACATAAGAGACAAATTTTTAGTTTATCAATAAAGATTTTTCGAATACTTTACAAACAGGTTTTGCTAACCCACTGAAATTCACTTAGCCCGGGTTAGAGAGAGAACCATTATTCTATGATATTTGGGGGCTGTCAGTAGCAGCGTAGATGAGCTTTCAGGACCCCATAGGTTCTGAAAGGTGGGTGTCCTGTGAGGAGCGGCTCAGCCAGGGTGTGCCTTCACAGTCTGGGGGTAAGGTCTGCTCTCAGTCCATGAAGCCATTCCTTAACTGACCTTCACAAGTGGCTTTAGAATCTTTAAATAAATTTGAACAATGTCTATGTGTTCCTTAAATCATTCAGATAGAGCATATTAGTATTTGCTAATGGACGATATAAGTAGGACATTAAGGAAAAGTGGCAGGCTGAGATTCTTAATGTGGAGCTCATCATGTAGCTTCTAACTCATGGAGTTACTGGGAGGATTAAGTGAAATAGTGAGAAGTACCTGACTGAAGTATGTGCTCAGCGGATGTTTGCCTGCTACTTCTTTTCACGGGTAATGTTTTTACTTAACATTTCTATAAAACACATTGATTGACTTTATCAGTATAAATAGTATGTATGTTTAACTTGGACATTTTTTAAAAAGATGAAGGATTCCTAGCAAAATAGTTCTAGTCATTTAAAAATAGATTAAGAAAATGCATACTTTATTTGAGATGAAGTTGTTGAATCTTGTTTTCCATGCTGTACAAACTTGTCACTTTTTTCTTTTTGCCTTTGGAAAGTTTCACATTAACAGCATGAGAACTTAAAAATACAGTTGATGTTGAAAGAGCTTAACTAAATATTTTAAATTGGTGGTATTGGAAAGAGATTCTGTAAAAATCCAATTAAACTTTTGAAAGCTCTATCCTGTTGAAATAACTTAAAGGAAGTCAGTTTGGTTTCCCAGAAGTACTGTGCATAGTGTTTCTGGCTGAGGAAGAAAGGCCCGAATCTGCTATTTGGCCAGAAATTGGGTACCAGCTTCCTCTACAATGTTTTATTTGAGCGGTGTTGACACTTGAACAAATCCCATAGAAACTGCCCCAAGTGGGGAATAGTTGTCCTTGCTTTTATAGTACACACTTGGACCCATAACTAACATCCCAGACACTGGTAGTATTCTTGGCTGAATAATCTATAGATGTGCATAAGTTGAGAGCAAAACCCCAAATGTTTTAGGAACTTTAATGGCTACCGTTTTTCAACCAATCAGAAAAGTAAACTTTAAAAAATATTGGTACAGTTTATTGCTTCATAGCCAATAAAAATAGTGAACAAAAAGAGTCTAGTGTCCCTTGTTTCTTAAGTAAACTCTGAAAATTCAGTTTTCTTTCTATTTAATTATTAAATTCAAAAGACTAGAATGATTTCTTTTAAAATTGGGGCACTTTAGGAATTTTTTTCCTTGCCTCAGACATCAGAAATAACTTTCTCTTTCCATTAAATGACAGTAAAGTATTTAACCAACATGTTTGTTTTTGTGAATTTATTATTCACGAGGAACAAAAACAAACACTTGTGTGCGGAAAATTAATTTTTTTGTTTGATTTACATCTATAAGAGTGATAGCTGTATTTATTGCTAGTATTAAAACATCTATGTATTAAACAGATTAAATGTGAATATAAGTGAAGAAAAGTGGTTTATTTCTCATGTTATTTAAGAGTTGAGTGTATTAACTTAAAATCTTAGAATTTACTGTGAGAAAAAAAAAAACACTTCAGGAATTGATGTCCATTTTGCAAATGGAGTGGCAGGAACCAAAAAGGGAATTATTTAAAAAAAAAAAAAAAATAGTGTCCTGGTTCAGAGCCAGAGGAGAGGAGAGCAGAAAGGTGGCTGGCTCAGGGATGCGTACCATAAGGAATTGAAAGATATCTCATGGGAAATAATTGGTACAAATTTCACACAGCCATTTTGGCCTTTTTTTCTTTGTCCTTACGGAATTTTGTTTGAATCAGAAGAGTTATCAGAACTGCAAAAATATATTAACCACAAGCTGTAGAAATCTCGGTTGACGTGGACAATATCTTTTAAAATTTGGGCTCACATGAGTAATCTTACAACTTCCTGAACATGATCCTGCTAAATCAGGCAGAAAGGTTGTTGCGTTTCATGGTGGTACTAAGGTGTGCTAAAGGCAACTGGGAGGTTCTTCTCTTTCAGAAGAAAACATTTTTGAAGGAATTGAGAAATTTGACTATTCAGAGTTTTAAAAGGTACCTATATAAAACTCCTATATAAAACTCAGCAGTAAGCCAACTGTACTTTAACATGCAAATGTATCTCACAAACTGTTATCTTAAACTAACAATTTCATAGAAAATTATAACAGTAAAGCATAGATATAGGAACTGCTAGTTAATATAGTTAATGCTCAATGAGAGATTTTTATGTTTTGGGATGTATTTAGGAAGACTACATGATCTCAATTAAATAGGATTAATTGTAAAACTACATTTATAATGTAGTTTTAAAAGATGAACAAACTTTAGACAACATTAAAAATAATACAGATTGCAGTGGGGCAGCAGCTCAGTTATCAATTCACTATTGGAGTGAAGAGAGCTGTGAAAGAAGATGTAGATTAAATGTTTAGAGACTTTTAAAGTATGTATTACACATATAAGCTCCGTGAGGCCAGGCATTTTTGTTCTGCTGACTATTGTATTCCAAGTATTCAGGGTAGTGCGTGGCTTATAGTGTACACTTGGCAAATCATTTATAGAATGAATTTTTATAAACTTTTGGATGCAATACATTAGAAAGGAAAAACAATGCATAAATCAGCAAATGTTATAATTATGGTAGTTTCATGACTCTTTACCACAGTGGAGTTACCAGTACTAGAGTTCCTGATCTGGATGAGGAATTGGTTAAATACCAAATGCATAAAGCTTTAACACCATGCAGTTTAAAAATTGTCTTCTGCTTCCATCTGAAAAATGGGAAGGTGTGAATGTGTACGTACTAGTATGAATTTCAAAAAGCAAGGGCCCCAATAGTCCATTTTGGAGGCCGTGTGTTCAAGTGTGCTGGAAGTTTGCAGTCTGGCTAATTTAGAAACGTCTAGGACCAGTTTTAAGTAAAGGATTGCAATTGTGCGACATTAAATTCATTGTGTTGGTTATTTGAGCAGCTCCCTCTTAAGTAGCTCCCCAATTTTTTCCCCTCTTGGCTATTTTATAGCGATTAGTCCTACACATTTCATTTGGATTTGTTGGTGTTGACATTGTACATTTGCACAGTAATGGTGAAGCCGTCCCAGCGCTCTAGTCAGCTCGGGTTTACGTGTGCAGGAGCAGTACACAACAAAACCTGCATCTTGCACATTTAAAATTGCCATTTTCCCATTTCTTCGGTGGTACACGGAATGCTTTTCTCTTTGTATAATTAGGTAAAGTAGCCTATGAGACAGGGACGCTCCACTAGATGACTTTGAGGGCAGTGAATTCATATCAGAATTCATGAACGTTCCTTCTCTTGGACTGTGACTTAAAAAAAATAACAAATACTCAGGTAGTATCTATGACGTTATTTTTGCAAGGAGGCCACCTCACCTCTCCTCTTCGTTCCTTCCCACAGGTGAGAAGCCGTACAAATGCACCTGGGAAGGCTGCGACTGGAGGTTCGCGCGCTCTGATGAGCTGACGCGCCACTACCGGAAGCACACCGGGGCCAAGCCGTTCCAGTGTGGGGTGTGCAACCGCAGCTTCTCCCGCTCGGACCACCTGGCCCTGCACATGAAGAGGCACCAGAACTGAGGCACCACCACCACCACCACCGGCCTACTGTGCCTGTGCGATTCACACTGACGTTCTGCAGTCCACTTGGCAACATTTTAAACTACAAACAACTATATATATATATATATATTAAAAAAAAGAAAACTGGAAATGTATATTTTGTGTATTTGAGAAAACAGGGAATACATTGTATTAATACCAAAGTGTTTGGTCCTTTTAAGAATCTGGAATGCTTGCTGTAATGTATATGGCTTTACTCAAGCAGATTTCATCTCATGACAGGTAGCCACATCTCAGCTTGGGTTGGGGGGTGGGGGTGCAGGGTGTGTTTGCAGTGTTTTTACCTAAGCACCATCATTTAATGTGACAGTGTTTAGTAAATAAGTCAGTTGGCAGGCACAGGAAGAAGGCTTGATTGTATGTCAAGATTTTACTTGACATCAAGTAGTTTTTCAATATTAGGTAATTCCTTAGAGGTGCGCAATGAACCTGGCAATTCACAAATAGCCATTGAACAAATGTGTTTGTTTTGTTTTTTTTTTATATGAGTTGCCTATATTTGCTATTCAAAATTTTGTAAATACGCAAATCAGCTTTATAGGTTTATTACAAGTTTTCTAAGATTCTTTTGGGGAGAAATCATAAGTAATTCTTTTGAAAATAACCATGAAAACATTTACAGTTAGAATTTGTGGTAAGATACCTCTTAAAACCTTCCAAATAAATTTCTTTAGGAGAAAGAAAGAAATTCAAATGAACTTAAAGAGCAGATTTCATGCACTGATTAAAATAGGATTGTTTATTTTAAATATGGAAGACATTTTATATGAATTGTGAACTCGAGATTAAAGATAGTTACAATATACAAAAGTTAAACCTCTTACAATAAGCTAAACTCAGTATCATTTTTAAAAGGAAGGACTTATGTAGTTTTCACATGGCATTGAATTTATTATGCAGTTTTCATATATGGAAATGTTGAAATTTATGACGCAGTTTTCATATACCGAGATGTTTGCTCGTGCAGTACTGTTGGTTAAATGCCAATTTATGTGGATTTTGCATGTAATATACAGTGACACAGTAATTTTACCTAAATTACAGTGCAGGTTAGTTAATCTATTGTTAATACTGACTCAGTGTCTGCCTTGAATTATAAATGACATGTTGAAAACTTAAGCAAGTACTACATATATGCAATATAAAATAGTAATGTGATGCTGATGCTGTTAACCAAAGGGCAGAATAAATAAGCAAAATGCCAAAAGGGGTCTTAATTGAAATGAAATTTTAATTTTGTTTTTAAAATATTGTTTATCTTTATTTATTTTGTGGTAATATAGTAAGTTTTTTTAGAAAATTTTCATAACTTGATAAATTATAGTTTTGTTTGTTAGAAAAGTTGCTCTTAAAACATGTAAATAGATGACAAACGGTGTAAATATTTTGTAAGGCTTCAAAATGTTTATACGTGGAAACATACCTACATAAAAAGCATAAATCATTTGCTGTTTTGCTTCTTTTTCCCTCTTATTTTTGTATTGTGGTCATTTCCTATGCAAATAATGGAGCAAACAGCTGTATAGTTGTAGAATTTTTTTGAGAGAATGAGATGTTTATATATTAACGACAATTTTTTTTTTGGAAAATAAAAAGTGCCTAAAAGATTCGTGTTGTACTTTCCTTCTTCACCTACGATAGCAAAACATTTAGCAAATTCCATTCTCAACTATTTAAAAGGGTCTTTCATCAGGGCAGTTAATAAAAAACCAATTTCCACATTGAACCATACCTACCTTTGTTTGTTTAACACAAAAGAGAGGGACTTGATTTTTAAATATTAGAGCTATAAAGGGGCATAATTCATGAATGCTGGTTTTTCTGATCAGTACATGGACCTTTACATCATTAGTTGAATACCGTGGAGACAACTCACATACGCTAGTTTTATTACCAGAGGCAAAACAAGAATTGGGTTTTTTAACTATTTTTTGAAAGAAATGGTAAAAGTTGACTTGATCCACTAACAACAAGCACACCTAGGGCTTAGATCTTTGTTTCTAATATTATTCTGCAATAAAAAGAACAGAGTCCTTAGAGAAATGGCTGTTTCTAGGACTGGGGCAGGAAATGCATAAAATAAGGGGAGCATCTTTTCAGAACGTAAGCTGAATTTTAAAATCCCACAATGATGGGGGTGTGTCAGCAATAACATAAAGTAGGATTGGATTACAACCCAAAGCATAAAACGTCCATGAGTCTATTGATATAAATGATGGCTTAAACAGGAGAAAGACATCTGTGAAGAACTTGAAACACTAGCTCATCCCCAGAGGTAGAACATAACTTCCATTCCTTAAGTGTGGGATGCACAAGGTAACTTGATTCCAAAGAGTGCAATGTTGCGAGGAGAGGGTGAGTAACCACAGTGCAGAGACCTGCCGAACACCCTCAGGTAATCAAGGTCCACATCAGCACTGATAAGTCATTTCTCTTGATTTGGTGTCATGAAAATGGAACTTCGTGGTCTTCCTCCTAAAAACGTGTAACCCCAGTCTAATGAACACATCAGACAAATCCCAATTGGGGGTTAATTCTACAAAATACCTACCCAGTACTCAAAACTGCTGAAGTCATGGAAAACAAGGAAAATCCGAAGCTGTCACAGCCAAGAGAAGCCTAAGGAAACATGACAACTAACAGTAAGCTCAATGGGATTCTGGAACAAGAAAGACAGGGAAAAACTGAGGAAATCTGGAAGTATGAAATTTGGTTAATGTTTCAATATCGGTTTATTAAATGTATCATACTAATGTAAGCTATAATAGAGAAAACAGGGTGGGGTATACAGGAACTAATCTTTGCAGTATTTCTATAAAACGAGAAAATTTATTTTTATAAAAGTAAAGAATTGGTATCACTATTACATGTTTTCAGTAAATGGGAAAATCCCTGATGTCAGAGCTGAAGTGAAAATGTCAGTTATATAATACAGCATCATAAATTCATTCAGCCTCTCATTTGACTCCTCACTCTTTCCTGTGATTCAAATTATATCTAGCTCAAAAATACGGTACAATTCATTCCCTAACCAGAATTTCTCACTGGGGGAAAACTTTATAATTTCTTTGGCTTAAATTTATTTCTAGAAATAGGATGTAGGTTTTTTTGAACCAAGGATAACTCCTATATATACAGAAACAACTCAGAGGTGTATCAGTATTCAGTTGTAACTCATAATTGTATGAATTAAGAAATTTTCATGTGAGTAGAAACCTCCACTCTTAATTTGTTTCCCAGCACTTAATTGTATTCAGCTTCCTAACATTTAAATACCATTTTACCCCAGGTTACAGAGCACAAGTGTTTCCAGTTCTCTTTCCCTCTTACTTTTTTTTCCCCTTTTGTAGGCTGCCCTCTCTCCTCTCTTGCCAGTTACCTGTTCAAAGCCTTGTCTGCCAAAGCTCACTTCAGACCCTCAGTCTTTATTAGCCACACGCATTAGAACTTCTTTTGTATTTGGAGACATGACAATTTAGCATATGAATTATTTTCTGACTTCTATCATACCTGTTTTTCTTCCTCAGATTGTCAACTCTTTGGAAGAACTGTGACTTCTTAGATTGCCTTTGTATTCCTGCTCTTATTGATTGTTAAAGCAGATGTCAAAAAATAACTTTATGGTGTGAATTGGCTTAAGCCCTGCAGGAATTGAATCAATCTAATAATGTTTTCCAAATCTCCTCTTCATGTTGCATTGTTGGTACAGCACTGGTGTTGGATTTTTATTTTTTTAAATTGGGTAACTGTGTTTTTTTTTTCCAGGACCCATCAGCTCCAAGTCAAGTCATTGTCCTTCAGTCTATTTGTGGAGGGCACAGCTCAGCTCCAAGTCAAGTTGCCATTTTCAATCTAGTTGCGGGGGGTGGGGGGGTGGGGGGAGGCGCAGCCCACCATTCCGTGGGGGAATTGAAGTGGCAACCTTGTTAAGAATTCTCACTCTAACCAGCCGGCTGCCCACCGGTAGCTTGTTGTCTTCAATCTAGTTGTGGAGGGTGCTGCTCACTGGCCCATGTGGGAATCGAACTGGCAACCCTGTTGTTAAGAGCTTGTGCTCTAACCAACTGAGCCATCCAGCTGCCTGGTGTTGGATTTTTGATAAGATGTGTGAAACTGTGATTATAAGGTGAGCAAACAGGTAATGCCTTGTGAATTTTTAAACATTATTAGGGCATTTTTGAGGGAAAATTATTTTTCACAACTATAACTAATACTCTTCAAAGCTGCAAATAGTGTAATTACTGATCATTAACATGTTGCTTAAATGAATATTTGGTTTCAAACACATTCTGACCAGTCTCATAGTAAACAAGCTATTCCAACTAGACAAATTGATAATGTACCAGGTTCCAACTGGCCAGAATGCAATTATGTGATTTGGTAACTAATGCTGAATTTTGACTATTTTCACTTAGGTTTTATTCTCCCCACCCCCAAGTTATCTTGTCTTTTGTTTTGCTTCATTTTGTCATTTTAATTCTTGCCTTGCAGCTTGTGTTAAGTGCATCACTTCATGGCATTCAATTAGAGAATCCTTAGATAAGCATGACCTGGCCTGCCTACATAAAAATGTTCTTCAAAATCTAGTTAGATTCCTTTTCCTATCTGCAACTAAGCCCACCAGAGCTCTTTGGATTAACTTGTGGGCCGTAACATAACAAAGAAGGGCTTTATCCTCCATTACTAAATCTGGTCTCTACTTTGAAGTTAACCAAATTCCATCTTTAGTTAGAGTCTTCATTGCAGTGTTAAACTAATCAATAAGAGAACTTTTTTTTTACTCATAGCAGAGTTATAGGTGACAAAACCTGACAATTATTTAATAGTTATTTTCAGTGAATATTAAGAACATAAATAAAAGCATAATAAATCACATGAGAACTACATATGATTGGAAGAGTTTGTTACATGAAAACTCAGAATTTTTTCTTTGTAAGCCAGCAATCTTTATTTTATCCATTCCCTTCAGTGCTTATCACTCCATGAAAGCATTTGGGGTTATAGAAATGTTAATATTCTTGAATATAAAAGTAAAAGCTTAATGCTATTTGGCGGCTGAAGATGGTTGAATGACAATGTATATGTAAAGAATTGAATAGGAAACTAAGAAGCTCATAGAAACTTCTAGGTAAAAATGGTAAATTACATACACGCATTTAATTTTGCAGCCTCCTGAAACCCCGCTAAAAGGAGGGAGCTTTTTCCTCCAAGGCATAAACCTTGTGAGTAGAGCAGAAAGATAGAAACACCAACAAATTTGTGGTAGCTGGTAAAAGCTAGAGAGCAAAAGTAACAGGCTGAGCAGAACTGGAAAATCTAAATCCTAGAGTAGTAGTGGAGAAAACCAGGAGCTAACCTAATTCTAACCCCCGTAAATATCCTAAAAGATCTCAGGAATTTGTAGTATCAAGTACTTCTAGAAGGAGAGCTAAAATATGGCTGTTAACAGTTTGTCTAAGAAGTTTTTAATTCCCTATTTCCCCCCACCCCAACCAATTCCAACGTATATACACTGTGAATAGGGAATAATCAGCTAGTCTCCACCCCAGCAGAAGAATAAAAGTTTATATGCTTATTCTTTGGAGAGGGTCTTTAAATTAGTAGATAACAGGTTTAGTTGAAGGCGGGAGTGCCAAACAGAAAATAGGATTGGATGAATGTGCATGGAATTTATTTCCTGGAACCCATTTCTCTGATCTTCCCCCAATGAGTTCCCAGAATGGCTATAGTCAAGCCTTTATCCTCCAGGCAGAGGTTGGAAAAGTCTTCAGAACAGATCAGTCCAAGAGGACAAATCTAAATAAACTGAAAATCCTAAATTCTCCAATAATATGGCCAGCCAGATCACTCACAGAGAAGCCCACAAATGATTAGCTCCACATATATAGTCTGAGCTTCCAATCTTTGAGCCCTCACTACTAAATATTAACAGAGAACCAAGAATTACTAGATATCAGAGGAAACCATCTAACATGAAAGATAGAGATAAAACAGAGATGAGCAAAAAAGACTCTGTAAGGCAGGTAAAATATTTTGTTAAAAAAGATAGTATTAATAGCTTCAAAGATATAAGAAAGATATAACTATGGAACAAACAGGATGTTCTACATAACATACAGAAAACAAAAAATTAAAATTGAAAACATGAGAGCAGAAAGAATCAAATGTAGAGTAGGCAGAGAGTTGCAAGAGAAGTAGTGTTCCAATCAGAGGTCCACTATCTAAACAGAAGATTGAGAAAGAGAGAATAGGAAAAAATAAAAGTAGAAAGGGAAATTGAGAAAATAATTCAAGAGAATTCCTTCAAACCAAAGGACATGAATTTCCCGAGTAAAAAGGCTTTTGGGATGCCCTAACATACCAGTGCAAATAGATCCACATCAGTATGA